>NC_135665.1:50409934-51081895 GCF_964188315.1 Podarcis muralis
ACAACATTTCACATACAAGACTTCTCCAGACAGAGGACTGTTCTTTGTAAAGTTGACAGGTAAGCCCTCTACACAGGGGAAGGGTTTAACCTTTTGCTCTTCTGCCAATTCCCAAGTGCAAATCTCCACTCACCACCCCCAAAGCTGCTATTGACTGTGGAGGGGGAGACTTAGAAGCACAATGCAAGTTCCCTGTGCAATTCAAAACAGCCCTGGCAGGGTGATTTAAATTGGGGATTTGGTAGTGAGGCACAGAGCTAAACCCTTTCCCCCTGCACCCAGCCTCAGTCTGAATTGGGCCCCTCTATGCTGGCTTTGCAGAAAAGAAATGTAAAAGTCTAGACTTAAGAGAGTCTCTTGCTTCATATATATAGCTGTCACATGTACCTTCTTCAGACGTTTTCATCAGGCAAAATGGTGTTAAAGACTTTTGCAAACCAAAACAAAATCACATAGTCCTACAGTTCAGGGTAAGACAGAAGTTGCCCCATTTAAAAAAAACAGTATGCACGTCTTAAATAAATTATTATTATTATTATTATAGCTGGCCCTGTATTAGAAAGGTCTACAATGTCAACGGAAAGTCACAAAAGCAGGAAGGTGATCTCTCTTGTAACACCAGTCTCCAGCAAGCTACTATGAAAGAAATGTGTTGCAGTGTCAATAGTGTGTTTGGGGGTTTTTTCTTAACCCATTGTGTTTGCTGCTTTCTTGTCAAGTGGTGCTTTACAGGTGAATGCATAACTGTAGGCAAGAGCCCTGAAGCAGTGAACGGTGCATGGGGTTCGTGGTCATCGTGGTCGCACTGCACACGGACCTGTGGGGCTGGAATCCAGACTGCGGAGAGGCAGTGCACTAGCCCAGAGTAAGTCTCACGCCTGGCGGTTTGCTTAACATTCGATGTTTCAAAATCTTGAAACCTAAACAGCTTGGATGTAGGGCCTTCTCGGTGGTGGTGCCCGCAATGTGGAATGCCCTCCCATCAGATGTCAAGGAAATAAACAACTATCTGACTTTTAGAAGACATCTGAAGGCAGCCCTGTTTAGGGAAGTTTTTAATGTGTGATGTTTTATTCTGTTTTTAATCTGTTGGCAGCCGCCCAGAGTGGCTGGGGAAACCCAGCCGGATGAGTGGGGTATAAATAAAAATATATTATTAAAATTATTATTATTATTATATCTAAAGCAAGGGTTGTTGTTGTTGTTGTTGTTTAGTTGTTTAGTCGTGTCCGACTCTTCGTGACCCCATGGACCAGAGCACACCAGGCATTCCTGTCTTCCACTGCCTCCCACAGTTTGGTCAAACTCAGGCTGGTAGCTTCAAGAACACTGTCCAACCATCTCATCCTCTGTCGTCCCCTTCTCCTTGTGCCCTCCATCTTTCCCAACATCAGGGTCTTTTCCAGGGAGTCCTCTCTTCTCATGAGGTGGCCAAAGTATTGGAGTCTCAGCTTCAGGATCTGTCCTTCCAGTGAGCACTCAGGGCTGATTTCCTTAAGAATGGGTAGGTTTGATCTTCTTGCAGTCCATGGGACTCTCAAGAGTCTCCTTCAGGACCATAATTCAAAAGCATCAATTCTTCGGCAATCAGCCTTCTTTATGGTCCAGCTCTCACTGCAAGGGTAGGCAGACTTCAAACTTTGCAAGATGATCTACTTTGGGCAGGTATGGATTTTCTGAAAATGTGTCTGGAAGGCCCTAGGTTCACCATCCCTGGATTAGAGGGTCAGATTCGGACATGGAAGGCCCAGGTTTAGATCCACACACAGCATTACTAACCCTCTTAGCTTAATCTACCTCACAGGGTTGTTATGAAGATTAAATATGAGGAGGGAACCTACGTATGCCGCTGTGAGCTCCTTGAAGGAAAGGCAGGGTATAAATGTAAGAAATAAATTCTTGTTTTCAAAACCCCTTTTGTCACTTCCAGGCCACAGTTTGGAGGGAAGTACTGCACAGGGGAAAGGAAGCGCTATCGCATGTGTAACATCAAGCTGTGCCCCAGAGCCTCACCAAACTTCCGTCAAATGCAGTGCAGTGAATTTGATACGGTTGCCTACAAAAATAAGTTCTACACGTGGATTCCGGTGTACAACACAGGTAAGGTTAAAATAAGTTGCACGACGCCTGTTTATTGAACTTTTGCTTTTTACCTGCGGGTTTCACTTTTGTTTTAAGCACTGTATTATTTAGATTGACAAGTTGCTTTGCAGATTGTAGTGTGAACCACTTTGTGAAAACCTATGCTAAAAAGCGGTCTGCAAAAATTTTGGAAATAAATGAAGAAACTAATTTTTTTTAATACCCATTATTGATAATGAGTTTTTCACGTCATCTGGTAAAGCTTTTACATTTGGATTTTGACCGTAAACATTTGGATTAATAGTAAAACATCAAATGTTAAAAACTTCCCTATACGGGAATCTGCCTTGAGATGTCTTTTAAAAGTCAGGTAGTTGTTTCTTTCCTTAGCGTTTCTATGCCTAATTTTTCTTTCGTTTGATACTCCATGGGGAACTGCACAGAGTTCTTCGGACTCCTGCTTTTAAGAGTTGTTAATCTGGTTCTGATCTGCACAGATAAGGAAGACTTGCTATCTGCATCTGTGTAGCATTAGATCACCATTTAAATGAAAAGAGATTAGTATTGTCTCTCAAGTCCACACTATACACTGAAAGCACTATTAGTGTCTGCATCCCAGAACTTATTCCAGAGTACTCTGCAAAGCACCAGGGTTCCACAGTGAATTTGCATGCGTTCCTTTTGTTGTTGTTTTGTTGTTTAGTCGTGTCTGACTCTTCGTGACCCCATGGACCAGAGCACGCCAGGCACTCCTGTCTTCCACTGCCTCTCACAGTTTGGTCAAACTCATGCTGGTAGCTTCGAGAACACTATCCAACCATCTCGTCCTCTGTCGTCCCCTTCTCCTTGTGCCCTCCATCTTTCCCAACATCAGGGTCTTTTCCAGGGAGTCTTCTCTTCTCATGAGATGGCCAAACTATTGGAGCCTCAGCTGCAGGATCTGTCCTTCCAGTGAGCGCTCAGGGCTGATTTCCTTAAGAATGGATCGGTTTGATCTTCTTGCAGTCCATGGGACTCTCAAGAGTCTCCTCCAGCACCATAATTCAAAAGCATCCATTCTTCGGATATCAGCCTTCTTTATGGTCCAGCTCTCACTTCCATACATCACTACTGGGAAAACCATAGCTTTAACTATACGGACCTTTGTTGGCAAGGTGATGTCTCTGCTTTTTAAGATGCTGTCTTAGCAAATAAGTAAATTGAAAAGGTTCTCTGAAGCTGGAAAGAGAGGGAAACTATTGCTCTGTTAATTCTGAGATCCAAGCATCTTGCAGATAGTGCCTGCAGCAGTCACTCAAAATTCCAAATGTGTCCACACACCTAAAAAAAGGTTGATCACCCCTGCCCTATGATCACTGAATACTTTGCATACATCCCAATATTTAAGTGTCTGATTAAGTGATTAGCTTCACTTTGTACTAGCATTGGATAGCGCAAGAAATTGTTAGATTTAATTACATTACACATATTGCCATGCTGCTCTAACTTCTGTATTGCAACTGCTGACATTTTGTTTAAAAGTACTTACTTATCAGAGAAGACATGTCCCAAGATTTTATATTACAGGCCTAGACTCCCCTTCTTAAAAAAATAAATATTTAATGCCTTGTGGGGAAACTGGGGGGGAAAGTACCATATTTTTCGCGCTATAGGATGCACTTTTTCCCCTCCAAAAATGAAGGGGAAATGTGTGTACGTCCTATGGGGCGAATGGAGGCTTTTGCTGAAGCCTGGAGAGCGAGAGGGGTTGGTGCGCACCGACCCCTCTCGCTCTCTAGGCTTCAGGAAGCTATCCGCAAGCCTTGGGAGCCCGACGGCAGTTTCCGCCGGGTTCCCTAGGCTTCCGGATAGCAGCCTGCATCCCGAAGCCCAGGGAGCGCAGCGGAGCGCACCCTGGGCTTTGGGCAGCTCTCCGCAAGCCTTGGGAGCCCAGCGGGAGTTCCCAAGGCTTGCGGATAGCAGCCTGCTCTGGGGGCTGGGGTCGGGGGAAGCTTGGGCTTCCCCCGCCCCAGCTCTGCGCCTGGGGGGAAAATATTTTTTTTCCTTTATTCCCCCCCCCCCAAAAAAAAAACTAGGTGCGCCCTATGGGCTGGTGCACCCTACAGGGCGAAAAATACAGTATTTTTTGAGGAAGTTCTTGTAGCTGAAAGTTTGCTACTTTCACAGGAGGAATGTTGAAGCATTACGCATTTGCAGGTGTTGATTCATTCAAATATGTGCAATGTTTAAAGAATGATAATTAAAGCTAATTATCATGATGATTAAAGTTAATTATCATGACAATTAAAGCTAATTATCATGACAATTAAAGCTAAGCCCAGTCAAAGCCTGGAGTACCAGGTAACCTTCTCTGCAATTCCTGAAGAAAGCAAGGGCATAATACCAGCACGCCAAATCCATATAATTGTCTATTGACTAGTGTTGAGGCTGATCTAAAACACGCCCAGCCCGTTGACACAAAAAAGTCCAGCTTGTTTCCTGCTCTCTTCAGTGATTTCTTCAAAGCGGGGAAAACAGGCAGCAGTTTTTTAATTGTTTAGTCTGCTCCCGTCAGTAATTGTCCTCCCACCACTTTCTTTTCTATGTTTGATTGCCACGAAAATAAACTTCATACGCATTGTAAATGCCACACATTTTCATTTAATAAGTACACTGCTGGGAATGAACAGGAGGAGATTGTTTGTGAAGGCGTTTACAGAAATCTCTTGTTGCCATTTTGGGAGCTGGCACAATGCCTTCTTTATCTAAAGTGGCTGGCATGGGACTCATCAAAACTTACCTTTTGCCCCACACAGGTCCGCACTTTACCTATCCACAAATTCTTTGTGTATCCGACCACTTTCTTCTCTTCTCTTTTCTCTTTTTCCCTACTGCTTTCCCCAGGAAAACCTGCTCTTCAACACCGAATCAAAACAAACAGCAATTCAGGTTTTCTGTGGGTTGCCATTTGCTCCGATTCAGCAGTAAAGAGCAGGTTTTCTCAGGGAAAGTGCCAGGGCAAAAAGAAAAGCACTCACACAGAGACCTGGAAAGCTCAGGTCTGCTCCTAGAAATGTGGAGCAAAGGTAAGCATGGGTGAGCCCTGGCAATGACTCTCTATAGGCAGGGTTCTGTCCCAGCCCTACCCCAAAGTCAGAAGCTGGAGTCAGAAATAGAACAGCAATTTTTTAAAAAAACTAGTGTCAGTGAAGTTAATTCTTTATTCAAAGAAACTAAGACAGCGAGAGCCTACTGAGCACAGCAACCCTTCCCAGTAGTCTTGCCCCAATGAGGCAGTTGCCACTTCCCACCTCTCTCTAAGGCTCCTTCCCCCGTTCCTTCCCCAGAAGACTAAGGCTCCATCGTCTTGTCTCTCTTTGCTCTGCCCTCTTCATACCTCTGTATGTTCCGGGAGACCAGTGGAGAGGGGAGCTGGTCACAGCAGGAGGGGGAGAGTCCCTGGATTCTTCAGCAGCCAGCCTCCACCCTGCCTCTTGACCTCCCTCTGAGTCTGGACTGCCCTCTGCCACAGCCTCTTCCTGCTCACTAAGCCCTGTCACTTCTTCTGCTTCTGACACCTTCTCCTCCCAGTCTGCTCCCTCTTCTCCCTCTGACCACACATTGTAATCTATCAGGGGCTGGTCTGAATCAAAAGATGGGGGTATGCAATGCCAGGAAGATCAGCTTCTAACAGAAGAGGAGGGGGAATACCCCCCCCCCATTTCCAGAGTGCCTTGTAGCAGAGAGACAGGCAGATTCCGAGATTGCACAGTTGAGACAGGAACTGCCCAGCTTTGAGATAGTAGCTAAGCAACAGGAGGGAGGGACGCAGCCGGGTGATATATCAATTGAGTTCGGGGGCTCCCTCCTTCCCCCGAACTAGGAAGTATGTATCAGGAGCTCGTCCTACACTCGAGTAGGACCCTGATAGAGACACATGCCCAACTGGCATGTTCTTTCCCTCCTGGTCATTCATTCAGGAGCTTCAAAAGCTTTCTTCAGCCCAAACATCACAGCGCCCGATGCCAACAGACATTGGCACACTTAGGGATGCATGCAACCTTCTGCATGCAAACCAAGAGCTCTGCCCCTGAACTCTGGACTATGCAGGATGATTGTAGCAATGATCCTTCTAGAATGTGCTGCTCTCAGATTTCTGCCACAAGTGTCTCTTAATGGGAGGCAGTGTCTTACTGTCACCTGTTGCCAACTTTTAACTTTTCTTTCTATACTTGCACCGCAACCTTGCAGTTGTGTAACTGATATAACTTTGGGGGTTTCCCTTCAGCTAATCCTTGTGAGCTACAATGCCGTCCTACAAACAACCACTTTTCAGAGAAAATGCTTGACGCTGTCATTGACGGTACGCCTTGCTTTGAAGGAAACAACAGCAGAGACGTCTGTGTTAATGGCATGTGTAAGGTATTGGGTATGTTTCCTTCTTTGAACACTTCATGGGACTACAGATTTTCAGGCCTCAAAGGGCCATCAGAGTCATAGTCTTAAATCCCTGTGCTGTTCTTTACGTTTGGGATCATTTTAACAAGCGATATCCTCAAAACTCATATTCCATGTTTTGAGGGTTGGCAAGAAGGTTGGTGAGGCCTAAGAGTTGGGGACTGGTTAGAATGGGGAAGAGGGTGGGGGGCTCATGGATACGGGGTTGATATTGGGGCTGCATTCTGAATTAACTGGGGTTTCCAAATAATCTACAAAGGCAGCATTACACTAGTTTACCCTGCGTATCCCAGATTACTTGTTTGTTTACTATTTGTACTTATAGCCAGCCCTTCCCCAAATGTTCCCAGAGTGGGTTACAAAGATAATAAATAATAAAATAACACCACAAAGCAACCAATAACAACATAACAAAATGGCACCACAAAACAGCAGTGCACAGCAACACAACAGGAGGACAAATATCCACTCAGCCAAAAGGCTAAGTCGAGAGAACATGATATTGATGTGTTTCCTGTTAGTCAGGAATTTGAGAAATAACCACTACTGTAATAAACAGTTGGGTCTGTTTGCAAGTTTTCAGTGTGAACTGCCTTGAGCAGTAACAGCACCGCATGGTCAGTCTGCTTTTCCTTATCCCGGAAATCCATCAGGGGCTAGATTTGGTGGAAATTGGCCTTCAGCAATGGTAGTTACAAAATATTCCTAGGCTGGGCATGAAAAGAGCTATTCTCATATGATCCCAGGCAACAGCTTTGATAATGGCCCAGCTAAGCGAGTCTTTTTATCAATTGTCACTGCTGAGCCACTATGACCTTTGAAGATTCACTCATCGCTGCAGATGATGACTGCTCCAAGTCACAAGAAGAAAAGGTTCCAATCTGTTTCCCCCCCCCCCCCAGTGAAGATGCCCTGACACATCTCTTTCGAAGGCTCTTCATAGGGCAACACTAATTTTGTTCTGTTTGGCACCGTTCTGGGGCGTTGTGCTTTGGAAAATGTTCAAGAAGCCAAAAGCGTTTTTGTTCTAATAGAATTTCAATAGCAGCTTGCTCAAGATCCCTTGAAATAAATGAATTTGATATTTGGGTGAGTCAATAAGCCACATAAACTATTAATCCAAGTTAAACTGGATGGCTTTAAAAGAGGATTGGGCAAATTAATGGAGGATAACACTAACATTGGCTGCTAGACATGATATCTACGCTCTGCCTCCACGGTCAGAGAAAGTCATGCTTCTGAATAACAGTCGCTGGAAGCCATAGGAAGCTAGAATGCTCTTGTGGTCTGGTCCTGGTTTCCCACAGACATCTGGCTGCCCACTGTGAGAACAGAATACTGCACTAGAGGGCCACTGGCCTGATCCAGCAGGCTCGTTCTATGTTCTTACAAGAACCGATTAGTCAATAAATATGAACCACTTCCATTTGCCAGCCAACAGTATCGGGGGCATTGTTAAGCACATGGAAACACTTGGGACACACAAGCCCATAACACAGATTTGTGAGTATGTGTGCATGAATTTGGCCATATTTATAGTTCCACAGGGACGCGGGTGGCGCTGTGGGTTAAACCACAGAGCATAGGACCTGCCGATCAGTAGGTTGGTGGTTCGAATCCCCGCAACTGGGTGAGCTCCCGTTGCTCGGTCCCTGCTCCTGCCAACCTAGCAGTTCGAAAGCACGTCAAAGTGCAAGTAGATAAATAGATACCGCTCTGGCGGGAAGGTAAACGGCATTTCCGTGCGCTTCTGGTTTGCCAGAAGCGGCTTAGTCATGCTGGCCACATGAGCTGTACGCCGGCTCCCTCGGCCAGTAAAGTGAGATGAGCGCCGCAACCCCAGAGTCAGTCACGACTGGACCTAATGGTCAGGGGCCCCTTTACTTTTACCTTTTTATAGTTCCACAGGGTGGTTCTTATTTTTCACATATATATTTAAGGGTCTTCCAAGATGGCGTCTGTCGGCTGCCTCACACAATGCCAGCTGATTAAGAAGTTGCAATTAGTTATACAAGTGTCTTTGAGATCCATAAAAATTGCCCTTTGGTGTCTGCTGCAGAACTGGTGATTAAGAAGTGTCAGCGTTTTAATGGGCAGAGCCAGTTCCTGAGCTCCAGGGAACAAAAGGACGTTTTGTCAAGTGTCAAAAGGAACGAAAAACGTGTTCCCTACTGATAGTCATTCAACCTGCCACAAATGCAGTTTGATATCATCAAGATGTACAGATATGGAAATGTTACAGCTGGAAATGAAAACGCATTCAGAATACAGGTGGAGATACGGAGAGATAGCATAGAGCAGTAGTTTACCATCCTTTTTCTTTTCTTTTCTTCTGTTTATGGCTCTTTTTGCATCCCCTCACATTATCCAAGTAGCTGGGGCAGAAAAAAAATGGTTGTTACAGCTGAGCAGGGAGGAAATCCTCTTTACCTTTTGTGATGGCTGCTTCAGGGCCAAACTAGATGTCATGTGTTTGTCACATGTTTCGCTCCTGAATGCAATATTTTTTTTTCACAGGGATCAGGGGAGGGGGTTCATATCTGGACCCTGGTGGTGAGATGGGGGAAAACAGCCTTAGGGGGGGGCTCCATCTAATGAGGGAAAATGACATCAGAATTCGCCTGCTGAACCAGGCCAGTGGCCTATCTAGTTTTCACAATGACCAACCAGTGGTCTGCAGGAAGCTTGCAAGCAAGGTCTGAGTGCCAGAGCACTCTCTCCCTCTGAAGTCTCAAGCCACTGTTAATTAGAAGCAAATTATCAAAACTGTATGGGCATATGTATAATATTCAGAAGCATACTGCCTCCAACAGTGGAGGGAGAACATAGTCATCATCAGTGCTTTTTTTTCTAAAAAAATGTTTAGGGGTACTCTCAGTTTCCTACTCATATAGAAATACTGCCCCTCAATGAGGCCAAACTTAGATTCGCAAATTGTTTAGGGGTATGCGTACCCCTATGTGTCAGTACAACTTTCAATCGATGTCAGCGACTGGGCTCAGTAACTGGTTCTGCCCCGACTGGGCTAGGCGACTGGAGCACTTTCAGAGACCTTCCAATCCTGGAAAACAGGTCCCAGTGCACTGGACCCACAACTGTGCATTGTGAGCACCAGACTCAGCAGAGTATAAATAACGCGGAAGCTAGCTGTGAAGCATAACTCCTTTTATTTCTAACAGCTACTACAAACTAAAGAACTACTGTCTTGCCTGAGTGTTACCTCTCCCACTCAGCCATCTAGTCACTACATAGAGAAGACTCTCTCCACAGACAGAGTCAGGCAGGAGCGGAAGAGTAGAAGAGCAGTTTCCGCCCCCTCCTTTCTCAAAACATCAGATCAGGAGATTCTTGCGATGGGAGGGAGTGAAAATATCAACACTACGTCCCCCCAGAAAAAAAGAACTGGCTATCATGGTTAGCAGCCACGGATAGCCCTATATTCTATGGTCTAATCTTCTTTTAAAGCCACCACTGCCTCCTGTAGGAGCAAGTTCCTTAGTTTAACTTTGTGCTGTGTGAAGAAGGACTTTCTTTTGCATGCCCTGAATCTTCCAACATTCAGCTTCTTTGGATTTCCACGAGCTCTAGTGTTCTGAGAGGGAGAAAAACCTTTCTCCATCGTATGCATAATTTTGCACACTTCTGTCATGTCACCACTTTCTTTGCCTTTTCTCTAGACTTAAAAGTCCCAAATGCTGCAACCCGTCCTTTTAGAGGTGTTGCTCTAGCCTCTTGATCATTTGGGTTACCCTCTGCTAAATCCTTTGGGATGCGGGTGGCGCTGTGGGTTAAACCACAGAGCCTAGGGCTTGCCGATCAGAAGGTCGGCGGTTCGAATCCCCGCGATGGGGTGAGCTCCCGTTGTTCAGTCCCTGCTCCTGCCAACCTAGCAGTTCGAAAGCACGTCAAAGTGCAAGTAGATAAATAGGTATCGCTCCGGCGGGAAGATAAACGGTGTTTCCGTGCACTGCTCTGGTTCGCCAGAAGCAGCTTAGTCATGCTGGCCCCATGACCCGGAAGCTGTATGCCATCTCCCTCGGCCAATAAAGCAAGATGAGCGCCGCAACCCCAGAGTCGGCCACCACCGGACCTAATGTTCAGGGGTCCCTTTACCTTTACCTCCTGAATCTTTTCCCAATCCACAATACCCTTTTTGAGCTGAGGTGACCTGAGCTAACGCCTCCCTCCTCTCCTCAGGCTAAGGTCCCAATCCAGAGCAGCAGCGCCCACTGCAAGCCAGCTATATGCGGAAGAAAAATCTTGCACTGAAATGCAAATCAGATGACCATGATAATGTGTAATTCTTCCTTAGTTACTGTCTTTAGAAGTCTACAGGTGAAGCCATGTTTTGAGTAAAACTGGAGGGAGTCAAGGTTAGACTAATGGGCTTCTCCCCTTGTAATTGAAGCCTTGTTGCTCTGCAGCCTGGGAAGGTCAGCTGGACTCTTAAGATGTTTCAAATTGGCTTTGACCTGCAGAAAATACCCGTCACATGGACACACCTTAAGATATGGGAACTGCAGAATGATGCAAATAGCAAATTAGTCTCTGGCAGGCATTTGTTGATTGGTTAGTGCTGATCCCATAATGCATGCAACCTATATTCTGAAAAAAATCGTGTCTTCCTTCAGACCATCGGTTGTGATTATGAGATGGATTCCAATGCCACAGAAGATCAATGTGGAGTTTGCCTGGGAGATGGATCCTCTTGTCAGACTGTGAAGATAGCCTTCAACCAAAGTGAAGGAGCAGGTGAATAATGCCTCCCCCCCCCCCCCGCAGAGTTTTTCTGCAGCAATTTCAATGAGCAATGATGCTTGCTGACAAAACATACTCTGAGACACTAATACTCTGTCACCAAAGGAGAGAAAACGAACCTGTAGAAGGAATTGGGGGATGTGAAGCAATACTGAATGCAATATCTCCTTTATTAAGGAGGGCATATTGAATCCACTGGGATCAATAGGGTGATAAATATGATTGCCAGGTGGCACAGGACTGGACTGCATGACTCAGCCTCTTTGAGTACGTAGGTACAATTTCCAGAGGGGTAGCCATGACAATCTATTACAGGGAAAATTGCAGCCTTTGGCACCAGGCTCAAGCTGCTATCTGATACCCATTCACCTGAGAATTCGCCCCCTTGTGCCTTAATTCTCAGCAGTCTGTGACTTAGTATTAAGGCCTCTTCCTGTGTTGCTTGGACTGGGCTGCAAGCGGATTTATTGTGGCATAAGCATTGGTGAACTATTTTGAGAAGTAGACGCTAGTCCACAATAGCTAAGGCCACGATAAATCTCTTCATCTCTACAACATCACGTTTTATTAATTTTTTTCCCTTGTGAAAAGTTTCTTTTGTATCCTTACAAGAACTTTCAGGTTTTTTCCTTTCAAGACCTTGGAGCGGGAGAAGAGAGAGAGAGAGCAGAAATCTTGTGGCGCAATAGGGAAAAGCTTTTCATCAAACCAGAAGCATATCTCTATCTTTTTCTTTAATTTTCTAAGATTATGTTAGACTTTTATTCTTGCCTGTGGTTACACGGAAAGGAGAGCCGAATGTTAATGATTTCAATTTTATCATGCTGGACACCTTGTTTTATCTGTGTGTTTCTGGCAGCTTTAAAGTTCTGCAGATCCAGCCTTGCTGTGTGAATCCATGTTGCGATCACAGTCAGAGGCTGTACTTAGGCTTTAAAGACCTTGGCCATATTGAAGATAAACCTCTGAGCCAAAGCTATGTGTGCAGGCTCCCACCCATTGCAAATGTAGGTCTGAAAGGCTATTCTGTCGGAATGTCATAATAAGGTGATAATGGAGATAAATCATTGATCTAAAGCTGCCTGCAAAATTTAGTACATCTGCTCCTCTTTGATAATCCTTTCATTTAAAAAAAACTGCTGGAGGAGCACCTTCTTCTCTACTTTCTGATCAGCTGAATCCTGCAGGAAAGGTTTTCTGCTGAGGACACAGTGTATCTTGATTTCACTAAGACTTTCGACAAAGTCCACCATGATATTCTTGCGGTGATGCTGGTAAAATGTAGGCTGGGCAAATAACTCTTATAGCTGGTTGACTGACCAAACCCAACCAGTGCTCACTTAATGGTTCCTCATCATCCTGGAAAAAAGTAGGGTGCCGCAGAGTTCTGTTCTGGGTCCGTTGTTGTTCAACGTCTTTATGATGAAAGAATTGAGAAACGTTTCAAAAAAGCTGTGCCTAGCTAATCCCTCCGGTACAGCCCATGATTGACAGCACTGAGTCAAGACATTTTGCCATCTCAGGCAAAAGACAATATGCCCTTGCCCTTTCATGTACAGGAGCGGCAACTGATTCTCACTTCAACACTAGGCTGGTACGGGGAGTGAGACACAGACAGGAGCCAGCTTGCGGAGGGAGCGAAGTGGGTCTGGCTGAGATGGCCATTTCCCACAATGTTCTGGGGTAGCAGCAGTAGCTGGGTAAGTAGTGGTCATCAGTGGTGTAGCATGGGTTGCCAGTGCCCAGGGCCACGCAGAGGAGAGGGTCGAGAGGAAGGGGAATTCACACAGGAATTCCACTTTCAGGATGGGGCCCAATGCAACATGGCTGCATTTCTAGACCTCCAACACCCACCCAGCCACCCCGCAGAGTGTCTTTTCCTTCAGAACTATTTTCTTCATTCATATGCAGATTTCATACTCATGCATTATTTATAAAAACCACCTGAAAAGTGCATTGCTTTGCAGGAAAAAAATGATCTGGTTGATACCCAGAAACTCATCACCTCAAGCAAGAGGTTGCCGGGGGCGGGGGAGGGCACTTGGAGGGGAGGGGGGGAGGAAATGAAAGTGGGTGGGATTAAATTTATGCTGCTTTAATTAAGTAATTAACGGATATTCATGCAATTAATCAACAAAGACATTTTTTAAAAAAATCAAGTGATAGCGGAAAAATTAGACTCAGTTGTTTCAGAGGCCTTTTCGACGATAATTTGTTTAAAATATTAAACCTGACTAGGCAAGATAAGAAGTACCCAATTATGCTGCAAACCTGTAGCTGCGTACCTGGAAATCAGACCTACCAAATTCAATAGGACATGTGTGATTAATGTGCTGTTATGGAATGTTCACATCAGATTTGTCCAAGGGCAGTAATTTGGAATTAAACCATACTTTGTTAAGTGTGCTGCTAATTGTGGCTCTGTGAGGGATAAACAATACTTCCCAGGATTTTGGGTGAAAACTTGCAATGTGTGTTAAATGTGTTCTAACTGTAAGGCATAGATGTGACCTAGGCACAGTGCATTAATATTCTGTTGTTAAAACTGGTGAATGTTGCTTCTCCCCCCATAGGGTATGTTGATATTGGCCTAATTCCAAAAGGCGCAAGGAACATCAAGGTGCTGGAAGTGGCAGAAGCAGGGAATTTCCTTGCGCTACGGAGTGAGGACCCGGGAAAGTATTACCTAAATGGAGGGTTTATTATCCAATGGAATGGAGACTACAAAGTGGCAGGAACGATATTTCAATATGGGAGAAAAGGCGACTTGGAAAACCTCACTGCCGCTGGACCCACGAATGAATCGTTGTGGCTACAGGTGGGGGAACGTGTCATATGTGCAAGTGGCTTTGGGAAATTGCTGGGAGGTTTGGACTGGGCAGCTTTTATGAATCTGTGCCCTCTAAACATTTTTGGACCCCTGTTCTCATCAGCCCCAGCCAACAGGGGTCAGGGAGGGAGGAGAAATTCTAAGACTTGATTTCCAGACCCTTGATCATCTTGCCCTCCTCTGCACACACTCCAGCTTGCCAACATCCTTCTTAAATTGTGGTGCCCAGAATTGGACACACTACTCCACGTGTTGTCTGGTCAAGGCAGAATAGAGCGATATTATTACTTCCCTTGATCTGGGCACTAGACTTCTTTCTGTTGATGCAGCCTAGATTATCATTATCTTTTCTTGCTAGGACTCCTCTTCTCCAAGGTCTTTCCCATGCAGTCTCAGATGGCATCTGCGTTCAACCACCCTCTGCTTTGCCTGTTTCATTCCTCCATGAGTTCTAGGAGACCAGGGGGAAAGGGAGCTGGTCACAGCAGGAGGGGGAGATACCCTGGTTTCTTCTCCACTCTGCCTCTTGGCCACCCTCCCCTCAGCCTCTGGAGTCAGAGTCTGAACTGCTCTCGGCCACAGCCTCTTCCTGTTCATTAAAGCCTGCCTCCTCACCTGCTGCCATCACCTCCTCTCAGTCTGTTCTTTCTCCCTCTGACCACTCATTGTCACCCCACCACCAACCCCCTGGCTCAGAGCCTTCTTCCCTCTTTCCCGAAGGCTTCCCTTGGGGTTTCCGTGGCTGGTACCTCCCACCACTCCTCTGCATCCAGCCAGTCCATGGCCAAAAATGATGCCTTCTTCCATCCCTAGTCAGGTATGATGGAAGATGCATTCTAGCAACACCTGGAAGGTGCTTTAGAACATACCTAAGCTTTCTTGCTTTCTCCATTTGTTTGCCTGAAACCATTTTGTGACCAAAATTGACAGTTGTTTCTTCTCAGCTCCTTTTTCAGGAAAATAACCCTGGAGTGAAATATGAGTATACTGTCCGTAAAGGCTGGAGCTCTGAGAATGATGTGGAAGAGCCAGAATATTTTTGGCGATATGGAGGCTGGACAAGTTGCAGCGTGACTTGTGGGAGAGGTAAGCAACATTAGTGCTGTCGTTCTCCTCTCTCTGCTAGCTGCTTTGGCGTTAATTATCTTAACAGCGTGTTCATCAAGGAACAAATGGGTTCCTCAGAAGCTGAGAAGTTTTATTAACGCTTACTTTGAGCCATGTGCCCTGGGACATGCTGAATTTTTCAACTTTCAAATTCCAGAAAAAAGAGGGGTGCTAACTAGTTGTCACATGACTTAGGAATTCAAAAGGCATCTTGGTTAAATTAATATACCTAATTTAGTTTGGCTTGGTAAGTAAAATGTGTATAAAATTGCAGATAAATCATTAAAAATAATTACCAAGTACTTGTATTTATCCATCCATCCATCCATCCATCCATCCATCCATTCATTTAGCATTGCCTAACATTTTCAAAGGGTAAAATTAAAATTATTTGGCTTTCCAAAAGCTGTTTATGTGCCTCTTCATCAAACCAAGCCAAATGTTGTCCGGCGGCAAAAATAGCAGATTTGAATTCCTCACACCCCAAACCATATTTTTAAGACCTTTCCAGATGTTGGACTACAGTTCCCATCATCCCTGACCATTACTCATGCATGGTGATTGTAGTTGAAATCCAACAACATCTGGAGTACCATCAGTTCCCCACCCCTGTGACAGATAGAAGTGAGCACTGCATTAGAGTTGACATCTTCTTCTTTTTATTGACAGAGGCTCTGTGCAGGATGGAACAAAATTCTACCAGTACAGCTTTTCCTGACATGGTGCTTTAGAAAGCTCCCCCTGTTGAATTTCTGTCTGTTGTGTAGTTGTTAAAAATGCAGAGACTTTGGGAAGAAGGAAAAATGACACCCTGAACCTAAGATTTTCAGGCTTCTGTAGGCTATGTAGCAAGTGTCCAAATTTGTCAACATGTTCTGGGGGTGGGGGGGAGCGGGCTGTGGATGCAGCCATCATTCAGACCTGCAATTCCTGAGCTGTTCAGTTCCATTTTATTGATATACCACTGCACTAATCTTGCTTTATCCTAGGCATGGTACCCACCCCCACTTCCTAGTCATTTCATAAGGATAATTGCTTAACTGCCCTAAAGGAAATCGCTTAACGTCATGTTAGGTTGCACAGCTGATTAAGACAAGTTGTGGTTTTCTGCTCTCAGATAAATTAATGAATAAACAATTAGCTGCTTGCCTGCTTCATGAGTACACTGAAAATTGGGCATTGCTTGGTGTTTCTGAGGGTCATGGAACTGATCAGAGAACAGCCCGAGGCTGCCGGAGATGCTGTGGTCGCACCCTGCATTGTAGATGCCGCAGTAAGCAAGGGGGCCAGACGGGATGACCAGCAACCCAGCTCTAAAATTCTGTGATGGCTCTTCTCTTTGAAGCCAGGCATTGCCTCTGAATGCAGCACGTGTCTCCTTCCTTTCTCGTAGGTTTCCAACAGCAGACGGCCCACTGTGTGAGAAAAGGGAGAGGTGTGGTGAAAAACCTGTTTTGTGATCTCGAAACGCAGCCCAGTGGGAAACAAAAGAAATGCATGGAAAGGGACTGTCCACCAAGGTAGGGTGTGTGTGTGTGTGTGTGTGTGTGTGTGTGTGTGTGTGTGTGTAATTTAGGGGAATATACTCATGGGTAATGATGGCAACAAACAGCAGTCTGTCAGAAGAAATGTAGGCCAAACAAAACTCTGATAGGTAGACAGATGATAGAAGAAAGGACACATTTTAAAAAGAACTGATAAAACAGCTTAGGAAATGAATGAATATTGCCAGAGTGGTACATGCTCTAGTTAACTCCCGCTTGGACTACTGCAATGCGCTCTACGTGGGGCTACCTTTGAAGGTGACTCAAAAACTGCAATCCAGAATGCAGCAGCTAGACTAGTGACTGGGAGTGGCCACCGAGACCATATAACACCAGTCCTGAAAGATCTTTATTGGCTCCCAGTACATTTCCGAGCACAATTCAAAGTGTTGGTGCTGACCTTGAAAGCCCTAAACGGCCTCGGTCCTGTATACCTGAAGGAGCATCTCCAACCCCATCATCCAGCCCAGACACTGAGATCCAACAATGAGGGCCTTCTGGCAGTTTCCTTGCTGTGAGAAGTGAGGTTAGAGGGAACCAGGCAGAGGGTCTTCTCGGTAGTGGCGCCTGCCCTGTGGAACGCCCTCCCAGCAGATGGCAAGGCAATAAAGAACTATTTTACTTTTAAAAGATAACAGGCAGCCCTGTTTAGGGAAGTTTTTAATGTCTGATGCTGTATTGTTTTTAATATTTGATTGGAAGCCACCCAGAGTGGCTGGGGAAACCCAGCCAGATTGGGGGGGGGTATAAATATTATTATTATTATTATTATTATTATTATTATTATTATTATTATTATTATTATTATTATATTAAACTGGTAATAGCATAGTGAATAAGAGAACAATGTGTCAACCATCATCCTCTGTCCCAATTTCATTTCAGCAACAGGCCTGCTAGGTAGACAGGCCCCTAAGGCAGGGATGGAAGAACATATGGCTCTCCAGAGACTGGGCTCCATCATTCCTGACCACTGGCCATACTAGCTTGTGGGGTGATGGAAGTTGGAGCCCAACCATGCCTGGATGCTCACAGGTCCCCACCTCTGCTGTAATGCAAACCACCATCTCTCAGCTCCCATTCCGTTTCTGCAACGCAGGCTGCCTTAAGGAGCAGCTGTCAGTGAACACTCAGAAAAGGCACCATTTAAGTGCTCGGTATTATCCATCTTCTGTCACAATTCCCCAGGTGTTTACAAGGAAACACCTGTTGACTTACACCTGACCTATCTCACTAGCCTGGGCAGGAGAGGTGTCGTCAGCCAGCTGAGAGGTTAACAGGTTGTGTTTGGGGAAGCTGTGATGTGTTTTTAACACTCGATTGTGAGCCGCCCAGAGTGGCTGGGGAAACTCAGCCAGATGGGTGGGGTATAAATAATAAATTATTATTATTATTATTATTATTATTATTATTATTATTATTATTATTATTTCGCTGAGGAGAGAAGCATCTATGGTCCCCACAGTAAGGGAAAAAAGGTCTTTCAGTGCACAGTGATGGGCAGTTTTGACAACACTGGTCACTCGACAAACCCTCTCCGCCTGCTCTGTTATTTACAGCATGTTTGAACATTGAAGGGTCTGGTTGGCAAAGTGAGCCATGAGACAGGTTTCCATTTTGGTGTGCATCTTGAGAGCAATAATATCTAATGATTCCAGAGAAGATATGGCGTATGTGAGTTTACGAAAAGGTCAACTCCTGAGATTCACGGCAGCTGTTTTAAATTCTTGACTGATGTGACGAACCTACCTAAATGTGGGCCATATTAGAAGGGACACTAAATATGTGGTTTGCTGTTGCCTTTTACTTTTTAATTGCCCGTAGGAGGTATGGGGGGACAATGGTGCACGGGGACTTTAAAAACAACAACACTCTCCTCCTTCCCCTGCTGTGGTCTTGATGAAAATCACACCTCCATCACTACTTTTAGTCTCAGTGTGCTATCAGCCACAGCTGCAACCAAAATGAACACTTTCCTCCTGGAGCTCAGAGGAGATTTCCATGAGTGGGTGCAAATGAGAATTCCTCTCCTTGCCCCCTGCTATTAGCAATTAGGAAACAAAAGCTGCAAGAGCAAAGACGCATTTAGCATCATTTCACAAATCCCATTGAATTTCAATGGTCAGTGAATATAGGATTGCTACCTGAAATCTATTGGTTTGGGGATCACCCAAGAAAGCAACATTTAACCATGCTAGCAGGTGGCATTGGGACGCGGGTGGCGCTGTGGGTTAAACCACAGAGCCTAGGACTTGCCGATCAGAAGGTCAGCGGCTCGAATCCCTGCGACAGGGTGAGCTCCCATTGCTCGGTCCCTGCTCCTGCCAACCTAGCAGTTCAAAAGCACGTCAAAGTGCAAGTAGATAAATAGGTACCGCTCCGGCGGGAAGGTAAATGGCGTTTCCGTGTGCTGCTCTGGTTCGCCAGAAGCGGCTTAGTCATGCTGGCCACATGACCCGGAAGCTGTACGCCGGCTCCCTCGGCCAATAAAGCGAGATGAGCGCCGCAACCCCAGAGTTGGTCACGACTGGACCTAATGGTCAGGGGTCCCTTTACCTTTACCTTTTAGCAGGTGGCATGTTTTGAACTTTGGCATAATGTTGAGCCCAGAAGTGGCTTCTTTAGCTGAGAACATTCCTCCTAACTAACCTTGCTTTGCATATGTCAGCAATTGATTTTATGACATATCCCGCTGATTTTCCAGTTGAAACGCTGATAATCAGTTAGGGAAATTGGCACTTTTCATGCCTCCTTAGTAGCTGTGTATACCAGTGTGACCAGAAGAGAAATGACCGCTGGAAGGAGTGTAGAGAGAAAAAAACTCACTGCTGCATCTGTACCAGCAAAACCAAACACCTTCAACTCCCCCAGCTGCAATAAAACATGTCTCTCCTCTATTGGTCTCTACAGCAGGTGCTGTAACTCTCCAATGGCTGGACTTTACCCTCAATGGCACTCTCTTCCATCTTCTCCCGAGATATATCGATGCTGACAATAATAAGCAGTAACATCTCAGCAGGGCGATGTCTTTGACACCCCATGTAAATAATTTTGTAAAGTATCTGAACTATACAATGCAATGATTCTTCAGGTCTAATTACTGGGAAGCCAGCTGACAGCATAATCCGATCTGATAACTAATGGCCTCTCTTAATACCTGAGCGTAAGCCAGAGGCTCAGAGGAATTTTGTGGTTAGATTAAAAAGAGTGCTAGAGTCACCAAGGAAACTACATGTTTGCTCAGAAGTAAGCCCCACTAAATTAAATCAGATTCATTCCCAAGTCTCAGCCCACTGGATCTTTTGACCCTCAATTTTCAGTGAATGGGGCTTGTGTGGCAACACAGTTCCCTTTCACTGGCTCCATTTGGGATGTGAAGTATAACATTTGTGGGCCCATGGTGGGATGCCCAGGCAGCAAATGAATCCCAGGAGAGATGTGTTGGGTTCAAATTAGGTCACAGCCATACGGATTACAGACAAAATAGGTTTGGTGTAGGCATTGGGCATGTATCCCATAATCAACCAACCTACCTGCTGGTTGATAGACAGTTGTGGTTGACCGTAGGTGTCCCCCATGGAACAAACCACTTCCAGCAGACTCCAGTGGCAGGGGGTGCTGTAGCCCTTCAGCCCCCAAGCTGGACATGAAGCATCACTTCCCAATATAGGGGATACCCCTATGGAACAGGCAGTGTGCTTTCCCACCATCTATCCCGACTAAGAAAGTAATGTAATTATATACATACTATTCACAGACTAAAAATCCCTCAACAATAGCAAATACTGCTGCTGCTATTACTACTACTACTACTACTACTACTACACAGAGCCTAGGGCTTGCCGATCAGAAGGTCGGCGGTTTGAATCCCCGCAACAGGGTGAGCTCCCGTTGCTCAGTCCCTGCTCCTGCCAACCTAGCAGTTTGAAAGCACGTCAAAGTGCAAGTAGATAAATAGGTACCGCTCTGGCGGGAAGGTAAACGGTGTTTCCGTGCGCTGCTCTGGTTCGCCAGAAGTGGCTTAGTCATGCTGGCCACATGACCCGGAAGCTGTCTGCGGACAAACACCGGCTCCCTTGGCCTATAGAGCGAGATGAGCGCCACAACCCCAGAGTCATCCACGACTGGACCTAATGGTCCAGGGTACCTTTACCTTTACTACTACTACTACTACTACTACTAATCTGATTTCCTTTCCTGATCTGTGATGAACACAGAAATTGTGGTAATTTCCACTCCTGTTTCCATTTCTAATGGCATTCTCCAGTGTCCCTAATTGCTTGGCAGAAAACATAATCTAAGACGCCTCTGTCCTTTTTGATCAATTTATTAAGAAACTACTTCTTCCCCTTTGCTGTGCATTGATATTTAGCAATGCCGTGGGCTGGGGAGATCAATATGTAATTTCCCAAAGGTGTTTGCTTTTGAACAAATAAGTGAAAATCTAAGATTTCAGACGAAGGTCAGTACTGTCACTGTTTTCCAGCAATGCTCCTCCTATCCTCTGGACATGTAATTGGCAACAGCAGATGTGCAGTCAGAGGGGATTAAAGGGCTTACCAGCTCCAAGTTAATATATGGGGAGGATTATGTAGGCTTCCTAGAAAATGTCAAAGGTGTAGACTACAGTAATTAAACAAGTATGCAAAGGACCACGTTTTGTTTCCCATCGCCAGCTGTCCATCATTCAGAAATTGTTTGTCCAAGTGTGAGAGAGAGTTTGTTAATACGTAAGTTTCTAAACATTGGTTTTCTTTTCTCTGAAGGATTGGATTGATCTTTATTATGGCCATTGGCCCGTTACCCGACAGTTTCCCATACCAACATATTATACTTAAACCTCCAAATTTAAAGTCGCCAAAACTTACAAAAGACAAACGATAATCGAAGCAAAACAAAAACAGGAACCACCAATTTTCTCTGAAGGTTTTTTTTTGAAAATAGAAGCACAGAAACAGAAATGATAACTGGGCACCTGCTCCCAATTAATCAGACACCAGGTCCTCTTCAAAGCAGCTCTTCTGTCATATAGGACGAGGACTGTAGCCTGACTCGCTAACTGAAGTAGCGCTGAAGTCTTGCACTAGCAAATTGGTGCAAACACACACACTGGGTTGTGCTTTGCATGCCATTTTCAGAATGTGTTAGAGGAGGCATACAATCTCCATTCTGAATAGCAACCATCCATGCAGAAGTAATCATGGGAGTTTGTTTGATACATAACGGAGGGGTGGGGAGTTCCAAAGGGTAGATGCCACTATGCTAAAGGCCTGTTTCCTACATTGTATATCACATACTTCCTGTTGTGATGGTATCTACAGGAGGCCCTCTCTTGCAGATCTGCAGCCATCAGATGGATGTATAATGGTTGCAATGAGCATCTAATGTTGGTTCTTGGGTTTGTTCATAGGAAATATTTCTGTACCACCACATTGTGTAACATCAAGGTGGTGTACAACTATTAAGCATAGAACATCCTTTAAAACAATTCAGGTCATCATTAAAGTGGCTGGCTAATTAATTGAAACAGCTGCAAAGGCTTGTCAGCATAACAAGTTCTTCTAGAGAGGCCCCAAAGTCAAAAGTAAGGATGCTTTTACAGAGAGAGTGTTCCATGTCATGGGACCTGTGGTGCTAAACGCCTGACTTCTGGGGGAGGCCAGTTGGCCGCTGTAGCTCTCTGTAATTAGATCTTTCCTCCCATCTCTAAAATGGGTATAATAAGGGTCTGTTTTCAGGTGTGGTTATTATGAGTGTGAACACGATAATGGTAAAGGTAAAGGGACCCCTGACCATTAGGTCCAGTCGTGGCCGACTCTGGGGTTGCGGTGCTCATCTCGCTTTATTGGCCGAGGGAGCCAGCATACAGCTTCCGGGTCATGTGGCCAGCATGACTAAGCTGCTTCTGGCAAACCAGAGCAGTGCATGGAAACGCCGTTTACCTTCCCACCGGAGTACCTATTTATCTACTTGCACTTTGACGTGTTTTCGAACTGCTAGGTTGGCAGGAGCAGGGACCGAGCAACGGGAGCTCACCCCGTCGCAGGTATTCAAACTACCAACCTTCTGATTGGCAAGTCCTAGGCCCTGTGGTTTAACCCACAGCGCCACCTGCGTCCCATCGTGAACACGATAGGACGTCACAAATAAAATATGCTATGTGTATGATAGACAATAATGAAATACAGGCAACTAATGTTTTAGGTGCGACCGATATGTGCGCAATTGTGATCCTGCACAAATTGGGGTTGCCTGTACTTCTGCTGAGCAACCCCAATTTGTGCTGAGCGGATAAGAGTTTGCCTTGATGCAGTTTCCCATAACCCAGAGGAGGAAAAATTGCAAGCCTGGAACATAACATTTAAGCGATATACTCTTCTCAAAGTTTCCTTTGTACTACTAACGTTCGTTCTCTGGTTTAGCATGCATGCCCCTTTTGACGTCCCCCAATTCTTTTTGGCTTGCTCTGAAGATGGTGGGCAGGAGAATGGCAGAAGTGTTCAACCTCCTGTGGCCCAACAGGAGAGAAGAAACGGACCGTCCTTTGCATCCAGACAATGGGATTGGATGAGCAAGCTTTGCCTGTTGAGAAGTGCAAACATCTGCTGAAACCAAAGACTTACCTTTCATGTAACAGAGATGTCCTGTGCCCATCAGACTGGACCGTAAGCAATTGGACTGAGGTACGTTCACAACACACTGTAGTTGTATGTGTTACATGCTCAGACCTCGGTCTTTTCTTAAAGAGCTCAGAGCAGCGTACATATCCCAGTGATGCCTCATTCTTGGCGCAGCTTCAGCAAAAGGAATGCATCGTGTGCCTTCCAGACCATTCTCATGGCCTATGAAAAGACCTATTTGTCTATTTCCCTTGAACAGTGGTATGAACGAACAAGCCACAAAGTCTTCCATTAACCATCGTTTCCCATTTTCTCTAAACCAGGAAACTGTGGTTACCCTTTCTGGAACAATCCAAGATATTACACCATGTTTTGAAGCTGATTTGATATCTTGGTTTGTTCCAAAGCAGCTAGCTGCAATTTCCCAGTTTGGAGGAAATGGGGAAACTGCTGTTAAACCAGCCAGTGAGTAAAAGGCTTGATCATTATCTTGACTCATTAAGATGAGATGTAACTTTCCCAACGAACTCACAGAAAGTCTTGGCAGTCGTGGTTAATGGAAAACTTTCTGTTGCCTCCTGCCCTATAGAATAAATAAATAAGTAAGTAAAATTAAAACTCTATGGTTATAAGAACCGTTTCCTTCCCCTTGACTGTGGAATGTCAGATTTTGCAGGCTCCCATCATTACAAAATCTTGGTTTGATTTTGCTGTGGTTAGTTCCTAGCAGGTGCGTAGCAGGTGTGTTGCTTCTGCCCTCAGTGCCTTCAAGCTGTTTTCTCCCGCCCTCCTGCAAAGAATTAAACTGAAGGATGAGATTGGATTTGTGTACCAAAATTCCTCTGTTGCCCATTTTGTATGCCCCATCAACTCCCTCTGCTTTCTGTACAAATGAAAATGTGACGCTACTGTTAATTGAATTAAACATGGGTTTGGTTTCAGCTAATTTTGTTGATGAAGCATAAAGCCTGTATGAATTACTGTACTCTGCTTTCAACAGAGCTGTGGCCCAGTTGTCTGTGGGGCAGGTTTGCATATGAAGCCACAGTTTGTGTCTGCTAAAAAGTAGTGCAACCTGCCCCACCCCCCAGAGCAGCATAGACAAGATAGCAAAATGGACACCAAAGATCATAGGGGTTGCTGGGCAAGTTAAAATCCTCCTTCATTGTGCAATGTTTCATTTTTCAATGTGGCTAATGAAAAGACAGATAACGGCTTATTTACAAACTTAGTGCGGTCTGCATGTGGAGCTGTCTGAGACTGTGGCACTTTTTCTCTCTTTTTAAATTTCTTTTATTGAAACTTTTCAACATGCAATACAATAAAAGCCAAACTAATCTAAATAAAAAAAGAGGGGGAGAAAAAACATAATATGTACAGTGGTACCTCTGGTTGCGAATGGGATCCATTCCAGAGGCCTGTTCGCAACATGAAAAGCCTGCAACCTGAAGCGCCGTATCTGCGCAGGTGCGCAGCGTGATTTGGTGCTTGTGCGCATGCACGAAGCGTGATTTAGCACTACTGCGCATGTGCGAGCAGCGAAACCCGGAAGTAACCCTTTCTGGTACTTCTGGGTCACCGCGGGACGCATGCTGAAAAAACGTAACATGAAGCAAACGTAACTTGAGGTATGACTGTATAACAAACACGCAAGAAAGACAACACAGAAAAAGCAGAAGAATAAAAAGTAACAAAGTCCTCTATCCGAGGTGCATCTTTGTTAAAGTTTGTGGGTCGTAAATCCTTTGACCCACTGAGTCTGCTGCAACGGCCCTGCAATAAATTTTATTTATTGCCACTCTGACAAACTCCAATGGTGCCCACACACTTCCACTCCGCGCGCTGCCACTCTTCTAAGTTGCCGGATAATAGCAGAGTTCACACGCAGCGTAAAATGGCTTCTCTGTGTCTTTGTGGTGTCTTCAATAACTCAGCTCGACACCAGTGCTTCTATTCTATCACTCTTTATTTAGAAGCATAACAAACAGAAAAGAAAGCCTACAGAATCTAGCTGCATGCTTGCAGCTTTCTGCCTCTAACAAAAACGAGACTACCTTGCTCACATTCTCGAGACTACCTTGCTCACATTCTCGGACAGACTGCTCTCCAGAGAGAGCTCAGCCCCCACAGAGCACAGATCAAAGGAAAATGCCCGGGTCATGTGGGCAATGCACCCAGTGAATCAGAAAGCTTCCTGGAGTATTAACTCTTGACTGTCCAGAACCACAACAATCTTAACCCTTGCCCCCCACAAAAGGTGGTGGACCTTCCCAGCTCTCACTGGAGAGCTTCCCTTTCTTCTCCCAGCCTCCCACCCTGGGAGATCTTCCTTTCCCTGCCTCTCACGAAGGGTCCTTCATCATCTGTCCATCACCTTCCTGTGTGGAACCTCATTAACTGAGTAGAGGACATCAAACAAACAGAACAAAACGTGAGTATATGTAGAGTTAACAGAAGGGGGGGGAGCTAGAAATCAAATCAAATAAGAATAAGAATAAAGATAGAAGATAGAAATAAGGAGGACTTTCAGTTCTTCATCTACCAATTATGTAAATAAAGATTATTTTTCAATCCCAGGCATCTTAAGTTCCTTCATTCTTCTTGCCACACAAAAAGTCTCTTCGGTTGTTACTCTCTCTAAAGGTCAAGCATAGTCTTCTTTCTCAAAGGGTTGTAGACACAAGACCAAATACAGCCACTGAACTGCTTACGGGTGTCAGGACTGGCTGGCTCTGTGCAAGTATGCATGTATGCAAGTGTACAAGGTGAGATTTGGGTGAGATATCTGAAGAAATGTTATTTATTTTGCAGTGCACGGTGACCTGTGGTGGAGGTATACGGACTCGTAACGTCACCTGTACCAAGAACAATGGGGAACCATGTGATATTTCAAAGAGACCCCATTCTAAAGCTCTGTGCGGCCTCCAGCAGTGTCCATACTCCAGAAGATTGCTGATACCTAATTTCAAACTGCATGGTGGAAAGATAATCAGGAGAACTGGAACAGATCCCAGAAAAGGCCCTGGGGTCAACTGGCCAACTACCAAACCAAGCCCAAGAATCCTTACCACAACAAAAGGACTCGAGCCCAGAAATGTTACTTTGATGCCTACATCCTTAAGCTTTGCAAACTCTTCCCAAAAAGAAAACTTGGGTGTAAAAACATTACAAAGTAATTCCAGTGGGTCAGACATTCCTAAAAATTATTCCTACGTATTTAGTGAAGACAGCTTGCTGCAAAATAGTACTTTCAGGCCTGTTACAAATAATTCAGATGTTTTGAATTCTACAAATGTGGGGAACATATCCCCCATAATTCCATACAATTATTCAGACATTGGCTTTATAAACAGGGACTCCTTTACCACTAATCCCAAGTCTTCGACTGTAACCCCCAGGTATTTAATGGAAGAATCTAGTACAGTGTCTAACGGTACAGATGGAGAAACAAAAAATAAATCCCAGAGCAAATGGCCAATGAAAGGTTCTCCTACTGCCATCACTGATGGTAATACATCAAGCAACTTGCCGACAGATTATCACGCAGACAGTTTTAGACACATTTCTGTTACTCCGGTAGCAGAGGTAGGAATTTCCATGACAACGATAGGTCTCGGAGGCCTTGTTGTTCAAATAAATACACCTGCAAATACCACAGCACATCCTGTCACAGTACAACCAGCGGTGTTAAATGATACTTCAACAGACAAGTCTGCAAACAGAACGAAACCAACATCATCTGTGGATGAGGCATCTACTTATGCCACAGAAGGTCCATTTCTGCAAGATACCGACATGCCAAAGACCTGGGATGAAGCTTCTGGGAGAATTTTGTTGAATGACTCTGAGCCAGAACATCCAGTGGAGTCCAGGAACTCACCCAATGATGCCACCTGGTTGGTGGGGAACTGGAGTGAGGTGAGTCTTGAGATTTCATCCTGTTGACTATAGTCACTTCGCTGCCGCCTTTATCATTATTTCAGCTGCATTCCTAATGAAAGCAATTATCTTTGCACAGTGTCTATAAACCAGCCTTTAAAGGCAGAGGGCCTTCTTGGTAGTGGTGCCCACCCTGTGGAATGCCCTCCCATCAGATGTCAAGGAAATAAACAACTATCTGACTTTTAGAAGACATCTGAAGGCAGCCCTGTTTAGGGAAGTTTTTAATATTTGGTGTTTTATTGTATTTTTAATATTTTGTTGGAAGCCACCCAGAGTGGCTGGGGAAACCCAGCCAGATGGGTGGGGTATAAATAATAAATTATTATTATTTCTATTACTGTCATCATTATCATTTGGGCTTCTGCAGGCCCATCTTATCATTCATTCAAGATGTGGTTGAACTGATAGAAATGTGAGGAGGCCCTGGTTTCATACAGTAGCAATTAAATCCCGAGGCATAAATGAGTTGTTCTACTTCAGGTGTGGGGAACCCTTTGCCCTTCTGATGTTGCTGAACTACAACTCCCATGATCCCTAGCCATTGGCCATGCTTGATGGAGCTGTGATCGCTCACCTGCAATTTTTCTCATATTGACTGTTTTGTACCAGCCAGCCAGTTCTTTGGCTGCCAGCTTTTAGTTGTGTATTTTGTTTTGTGGTATGTGCCAGAAGCAGCTGGGGTGTGTGATGAAATGAGCTTCTTTTCCCATTTACTCTCTGCTTTCCTGGGCTTCAGATGAAGTGCTAGATTTGCATAGTTAAAGGTAGGTAGCCGTGTTGGTCTGCTCTAAAGGTAAAGGTAAAGGGACCCCTGGCCATTAGGTCCAGTCGTGGCCGACTCTGGGGTTGCGGCGCTCATCTCGCTTTATTGGCCGAGGGAGCCAGCGTACAGCTTCCGGGTCATGTGGCCAGCATGACTAAGCCGCTTCTGGTGAACCAGAGCAGCGCACGGAAACACCGTTTACCTTCCCGTCGGAGCGGTACCTATTTATCTACTTGCACTTTGACGTGCTTTCGAACTGCTAGGTTGGCAGGAGCAGGGACCGAGCAACAGGAGCTCACCCCGTCACGGAGATTCGAACCGCCGACCTTCTGATTGGCAAGTCCTAGGCTCTGTGGTTTAACCCACAGGGCCACCCGCGTCCCTGGTCTGCTCTAGTCAAAACAAAATTTTAAAAATCCTTCCAGTAGCACCTTAGAGACCAACGAAGTTTGTTATTGGTATGAGCTTTCGTGTGCATGTACACTTCTTCAGATACACACTTCTTCTGTGTATCTGAAGAAGAGTGCATGCACACGAAAGCTCATACCAATAACAAACTTCGTTGGTCTCTAAGGTGCTACTGGAAGGATTTTTTTTATTTTGCTAGATTTGCATCTTAGCAATGCGATTAAAAACATCAAGTCTCAAAAGTCCTTTATTTCTGTTTTGTTTTTGCAGTGCTCCACCACGTGTGGTGTGGGGGCTTTTTGGAGAGTGGTGGAATGCAGCACCAAGAATGAATCCGATTGCCGGCACACGAGAAAGCCTGATCCAGCGAGGAGGTGTTACGTCCGCCCGTGTGCCCAGTGGAAAGCAGAGGACTGGAGCAAAGTAATGGGGCTTTGGAAACGAGTCATTCCAGTTTCCAGGGTCTTTAAAAATTATTATGATGTTAGCTAATCTGGCTTTTAGAACTGGAAGGGGCTTCAAGGTGGGAAACTCTCCGACTCTGATTCAGAGAACCGAAATTGCTGAAAAGTGCCTGGTTGTGTGGTGCTCTTTCCTAAAAGCGTTATCAAAAACCAGCAAGTAATTTTGTGCAAATCCATATTGCAGCCTTGCTTTATCCCAGACAAATCCCATCTTTTTGGGGCCAACGTGACTGATGCTTATATCATTAAGGAAGAAAGTGGAAAGGGAGGCTTAATCAAAAAAGATTGCAGGTCAGGATCATGAATCCAATTACGCATCTAATTTTGATACAGATGCTTTTCTGTAACAGCAGCCCACATCATACCAATTATTTTTACATGGACTCACTTTCTTATGAGCCAAAAATTTTTTTTATTAAAAAAATACAATTTTCTTGATTATTCAAATTGCAGCTGTTTTTCTCATCATAAAACATTGCTTATTATTATTATTCCAGGAAGCTGGTCAAAGGCACTATCTGATTATGACAAGCCAGGAATATTAAGTGTGGAAACTTAGGTAGTCTACTTTCTGAGGCAGGATCAGTGTTGTTGAAAGAACTGAAAAGTTTCCCTTCCTCGGTGCTTGATCTAAGTTTTGGGCCCAGTATCATATTTTCCCTTTTCAGTCTCACAGAGGTGGGGGCTGGATAAAAATCCAACGGGAAGAGAGATATTGCCCAGAACATTGTTTTAGAGGAAGTTTCCTTTCATATGAAATAATAAAACAATGAACAGGGTGGTGATACAATGACTACTGCAATCGTAGTCTATTGCGTCTGCAATTGTTTAAGATAAAACCTACTGGGGGAAGAAACTACCGTATTTTCCTGTGTATAAGACTATGTTTTTCCTCATTTTTTTAAAGTTTGAAATTGAGGGTCATCTTATACACGGCATATTTAAAATATTTATTTCTTAATTTTGGGCTCAAAAAATAGAGGTCATTCTATACATGGGGGCATTTTATAGACAAAAAATACGGTACTTTTGCCGTTCTTATGGACGTTTATTGTTTTATTTTAGGGATGTTTATTATCACCAGTGCAAATAGATAAATAGGTGCCACTGTGGCGGGAAGGTAAACAACGTTTCCATGCGCTCTGGTTTCCGTCACGGTGTCCCATTGTGCCAGAGCCAGTTTAGTCATGCTGGCCACATAACCCGGAAAGCTGTCTGTGGACAAACGCCGGCTCCCTCAGCCTGAAAGCGACATGAGCACCACAACCCCATAGTCATCTTTGACCAGACTTAATGGTCCAGGGGTCCTTTATCTTTTACATTACTCCTGATAGTGTGGGAAACCCATTGCATATTCCCTTGTAGCTTACAGTAGAAGAGCAATGGCTGGATATTCCTAGAAGCTGCTTGTCCAGCAGCAGCCTGCGAGAAGGTAACTGACCCAAGTTCACTTGGGTAACTTCATGCAACTTCATGCCAATTGGGGATTTTGAATATTTCTCATGGGAAGGGCTGCACTGCTTACCTGGCTTCCTGACACTGCCTGTTATTGAGATGTGCCCACCATTGTGCCAGCACTGCGCTGCCCTCTCTGCTACTTCACCCTGTCGGTAAGCAGCAGCGACCCCAGCATTGGGAAACCAGGAAAGCAGAACAATTGCTACTGGATTTGGACCTAGGTTTCCCTGCACTTCCTCCATCACACTAGGCCTGTAGAGCAGTTGCCCGCAGATCCCTGCCAGGGCTCTCTGACACTCCTTCTTGTCCGTCTTTCTGCAGTGCTCCTCCAGCTGCGGAGGCGGTTTCAAGACCCGCAGTGTCCTTTGTCTCGATATTCGTAGCAACAGAACCCTGAGGCCGTTTCACTGCCAGTTTGCAGGACGCAAGCCACAGTTAAACATCAGCTGTAACACAGAGCCCTGCTTCGAGTGGCGGGCGGAGCCCTGGAAGGAGGTAGGTTGCCTCTACGGCAAGCTATTAGGCTGAGTTATTAACTGCTAATTAGGGCCACCACCTTGCCAACAAAGGTCCATATAGTTAAAGCTATGGTTTTCCCAGTAGTGATGTATGGAAGTGAGAGCTGGACCATAAAGAAGGCTGATCGCCAAAGAATTGATGCTTTTGAATAATGGTGCTGGAGAAGACTCTTGAGAGTCCCATGGGCTGCAAGAAGATCAAACCTATCCATTCTGAAGGAAATCAGCCCTGGTGCTCACTGGAAGGACAGATCGTGAAGCTGAGGCTCCAATACTTTGGCCACCTCATGAGAAGAGAAGACTCCCTGGAAAAGACCCTGAAGCTGGGAAAGATGGAGGGCACAAGGAGAAGGGGACGACAGAGGACAAGATGGTTGGACAGTGTTCTCAAAGCTACTAACATGAGTTTGACCAAACTGCGGGAGGCAGTGGAAGACAGGAGTGCCTGGCGTGCTCTGGTCCATGGGGTCACGAAGAGTCAGACACGACTAAACAACTAAACAACAACAACAAGGGCCATCACTGTGACGTGCCGCAACATTATGTGCATTTAATCTCAGCTGAAGGTGCACAGCTATCGCCAAATAGCTCTTCAGTTCCTCAGCCAGCTCATTTTTGACCTATAACTGCCTGAGCCACAGCTTGAGTGGTCCAGAGCTGCCACCCCCAGCAGCCCAACAACCCATCAACCCCAGGCTTGCGTGGCACCAGTGATATTGCCACCAACCTTTTAAAATCACCACGCTTATATAAGAGACAGGAGAAAGGAAAAGAGCCTGCCAGATTGGGAAGGCTGGCCGGATGAAAAAGGGCCTGTACTGTTTGAAAAGAGAAATTTAGCATGCACAACTTCATACCCCAACACTAGAAAGAAATGATCATGACTGTGAATGGGGCACGATGGATCGTTTTGCCCCTCCCCTGCAAGCTTGCTCCCTCCCTCCCCAAATGAAGAAGGTACCTTCCTTCCTCCACATCCAATGCAGAAATGCAGACAACTGGCCTCTTAGCAGGCCAGTAATTTCTTTTTGGGATGCGGGTGGCGCTGTGGGTAAAAGCCTCAGCGCCTAGGGCTTGCCGATCAAAAGGTCGGTGGTTCGAATCCCCGCGGCGGGGTGCGCTCCCGCTGCTCAGTCCCAGCGCCTGCCAACCTAGCAGTTCGAAAGCACCCCCGGGTGCAAGTAGATAAATAGGGACCGCTTACTAGCGGGAAGGTAAACGACGTTTCCTGTGCGGCTCTGGCTTGCCAGAGCAGTGATGTCACGCTGGCCACGTGACCCAGAAGTGTCTCCGGACAGCGCTGGCCCCCGGCCTCTTGAGTGAGATGGGCGCACAACCCTAGAGTCTGTCAAGACTGGCCCGTACGGGCAGGGGTACCTTTACCTTTACCTTTAATTTCTTTTTGCATGCCAGTATTTTTTTGTAGGCAACTTAAACTGATGGAATATGCGCAGTTTGCGGATCTGATGTGTAGAACAAGAGAACAAGAAGAACATTAATTTAAAGCAGATTGGAATTTGTTTATTGAATATATGGTGGGAAATTGTGTACACTTGAAAACACTGGCAGCATTGAGATAAATTCAACAGTATAAATAAGTTTTGATGGAAGTAATAATGGATTACTGAATGGTTTAGATTATATAAAAGCTGCAGGAATTTATGCTGTGTAAAATGAACCACAGAAAGAGAAGAAGGGAAGTCATTAATATTTTAAGGTTGTATAACTGCCACTGGGCCCCATTTGATAGATGATATTTTTGTCTTAAAACAGTATATCTGTAAAACTCATCTTCCTCATCTTTCAGTTGGTCCAGAGTCAAAACACTTGCTCCCATCCAGTTTTTCCATATTACCATCCTTTCAGTGATTTTTAATACAGTTTAGGATTTCCCTACAAGGTGAGTTTGGCATGCGAGTATGGGTCAAATTTATTTTTTATTAGACAATATGTTCCATATCTTCCTAACTGACTTAGTTGTTTCTAGAGTCACCTGAGATTTCAAGTATTTTGATCCTGGTATTGACCAGCCCACCAAAGCTGCTGTATAGGCATATTCTAAGGTGCCCATGTCAGAAAATTATTACCAACAGTGAGTTGCCAGTATTTAATACATGACAGTAAATAAGCATAATGATATAGTTCCAAGTTTGGAATTCCGAAACCTCGTTTTTAAATTTGTAACTGCATTCTCAACAAGGATGTTCTCGGTGTTGTTGAGCCCCAAAGGCATTTCCTAAGCAGGGAGTTTATCTTTTGGAAATATGATCCTGATATAAAAACTGGAAGTCCTCTCCATAAGATGTGTTCTTAAAGATGTACACTGCCCGGGGATCTTTTGATAAATATAAACTGAACAAATAAAATAATAATGGTACATTTATTGTTTGCAACCTCCCTTGGGACCTCATGGTAAATTAACAACTACCACAGTAATGCAAAATGTCTTCCAGTGTACTGTTTCATGCGGAGGAGGCATTCAGCAAAGAGTGGTGAAGTGTGTCAATGTGGAAGACAGCACCGCTCATGCCCAGAGCCTCTGTGAGCAGAAGTCCAAGCCTGTGGGTTCTCGGAAATGCAACCTGCGAGAATGCGTTGGTAGCAGAGGTGGGTGTCTCTCAACAGCAGCAAATACAAAGGAGCCGCCTTCCACACAACCAGCTGCTGCTTCATTTGCTCAGTCCCTGTTTAGCTGACAAATTTCTCGAGGGCTGCATCTTAAGACCTGGGTCAAAACCACTGAACAATAGCCAGGTTCACGTCAACCATATATCAGTTTCAGTTCCCAAGAGAGGTTCAGCAGGGCGCAGAAGGGCTGTCCCCTTGTCTCTGGACCAAAACTGATTTGAAATTTAAATGTCTGCCATTGCTCTATTGTGGCACTGACACAGGTCTTAGGGTCATGCTACAGACTAATGAGGAATAATAATTAGAGCTGCGGAATGATGGTGTTCTTACTGAAAACGGAGGGTGGGGGACACAGAAATCACTTTTTACTGTAACTTCAAAGATGTTCCTGAACCTGGCTATTAAGGGGCTCAAACAATGCAGACATGATTAGCAAGCATGATCATCACAGTTCATGAACCAAAGCAGGATTCTTCAGATGCCTGGTTTTCTGGATAAAAAAACTGCAGGGATGAATCAGGTATTCATTGGCAATTTGACTGGGTGGAAATGTTATCTGTCTGCAGCCCAGTGCTTTCAGTGGATGCATGCATAACATGACTGTGAATCTTCTATCCATCATCTGATACAAGTAGTCAGACAGGGATGCAAGTCTTCCAGGAGAAGCGTGCCTTAGCTGAGTGGCAGAACACATGATCTTTATGCGGAAGGTCCTTAGTTCATTCCCTGTTTTCTTCCGGTGGGGTTGAGAAAGACTCCTGGATGAAACCCTGGAGTCACTGCCTGACAGTTTAGACCAGGGTTTCCCAAACTGGGGTCCTCATCTGTTGTTGAACTACAACTCCCATCATCCCTAGCTAGCAGGACCCGTGGTCAGGGATGGTGGGAATTGTAGTCCAGAAAAAGCTGGAGAACCAAGTTTGAGAAACCCTGGTTTAGATAAGGCTAGAGGTAGAGGTAGACTCAGTGTGAAGCAGCTTCCTAGAGTTGGATCAGGGCAAACATGCAGAAGGGAAGAAGTCAAGAAAAACTCTACAATGACTTTCTGGAAAATATTGCTCATTTTTGTATAGACATATGGTATGCACGAATGCTCAGATAATGCTGATATATGCTCCATACTTATTGTATTTTTAGATATGTGGGATATACGCAAGTCCATATGTTGATCTCCCTCATTTTTCTACATCTGATGACTAAGGCTCTTGTTTCTTTTTCCTTATGCAATGCCTTACCAAAGTAAACTCTACAAAAAGAAGCATGTTTGGTTCTATAGTACATATAATTGTGTCACAATTCTGTGGGTGGTGAGGTGCTCCCCCCCCCCCATAGAACACATATGCACATTGGTAAAACACCACACAAAAAGAATGTTGATGCTGTCATTCATACAGTTGCATCAAGATTACCTTTTTGCATTGTTCTAGCAAAGCACACAGGTGCCTAAGTAGCACAGAGAGAGGATGCACACACAATGCAGAAGCTGAAAAGCTACAGCAAACTCTGCAGTTCCAGTTCTGGTAGATGATTACAGAAATTATGTTCAGGCTTCCTCAAACTCGGCCCTCCAGATGTTTTGAGACTACAATCCCCATCACCCCTGACTACTGGCCCTGCTAGCTAGTGATCATGGGAGTTGTAGGCCAAAAACCTCTGGAGGGCCGAGTTTGAGGAAGCCTGTAGTTAAACCAGAATTCAGGGAGACTGGCAGAGTGAACCACAGAACCGAGAAGGAAATGAGATGTGAGAAATCATCTCATCCATAATAAAAAATAAAAGAGGTGTAGGATGTTGAATTCTTCCACCATTGCACTATTTCATGTTTATTTCTTGTGTGGACTCTATGTAAACATATGAAGCTGTCTTATACTCAGGGCTTAGTCACCCTTACTTTTCAGCCGCTTTTCCCAGGCACAATCCATGCTTTGAAGCTCAGTGTCTGAGCATCCTTCCCCCCCCATCCCCATCCCCTCCAGAGCTTCCCCCACAAAAATCCACTCTTTAAAGCTGAATTGGAGCAAACAGCAATCCACTGAAAACCTGAATTGACGTTCTTTCCAATTTAGTGGTAAAGAGCAGGTTGCCATAGGGAAAGCTCAGGGGCACGCACACACACACACAAAGAGAGAGAGAGGAGAGAGAGGGAGAGAGAGAGAGAGAGAGAGAGAGAGAGAGAGAGAGCGCTTGGAGACGGAGCTTTAAAGTGCAAACCTATGCCTGGAAAGAGAAGGGCAAAAGGTGAGCTGAGGATTGAACTTAGGACGTTCCCTGTGCAAAACAGATGCTCTGCCACTGAGCTCTGGTCCATGGGGTCACGAAGAGTCGGACACGACTAAACAACAACCACTGAGCTACAGCCCCGACCCACCCAATCACTATAGTCAGTGACTAAAACTTTGGTCAGGGCAGGGATGGGGAGCCTGTAGCTCTCCAAATAATGTTGGATGACAGATCCCTTCATTCCTAACTGTTGCCATGCTAGCTAGAGCTGATGCAAGTCTGACAACGTCTAGAGAGGTTTGGAGGGTGGCAACATGAGAACGGGCCTTCTCTGCAGTGGCTCCCCATCTGTGGAATGATCTCCCCAGGGAAGTTCGCCTGGTGCCTTCATTATACACTTTTAGGTGCCAGACAAAACATTCCTCTTTAATCAGGATTTTGGTTGATCCGATTTACATCCTATGCCCTTTTAAAATTTGTTTTTTGGGGGGGGGTTATTGGGTTGCTGTTTTTCTTTTTATTAGGTATTTTGTGGTATTATATCTTGATTTTATTCTGTGAACTGCCCTGAGACCCCTGTGTATAGGGCGGTATATAAATTCAATAAAAAATAAAAATAATAGAGTGCCACAAGTTCACCACCAGTGCTTTCAGTAATTAACAGCACGCTTAGACTGCAACCCTAAGCACACTTCCTAGGACGAGAAACCCCAGTGAACACTATGAGACTTACTTCCAAGCAAGCAAACATATGGTTATGCTGTCAATTTCTTTCCTTCTGCCTCTCTCTGATGTCCTATAGTGTTATCCTAACTCTGTAGGCACCAAAAGCTACTGCTGTTTCCTTTTACGAATGTGTGTTTGTGTGTGTTTCTTCACTACAGGTTTGCCTTGCGGCAAGGACAGACTGTCGGCAAATTTCTGCGAGAAAGTGAGGGATCTTGGGAAATGTTCCATGCCTTCAGTGAGGAATCAGTGCTGCGCTACTTGCAAGATACCTGGGGATGCTACCGCAACAGGACCTAGAAAAGTGACCCATGCCTGAAACTGCATGGCTGAGAACTAGGACTGCTAAATCAGAATGTGAAACGGAAGAACGTGATCCAACAGGGTGTAGGGAAGCTGTAGCATCCCAGAGGCCGCTGGGCGCCTGCCCCAGCCAGCATGGCCAAAGGTCAGGACTGATGGGAGTTGTAGTCCAAAGCCGAAAAGCCAAAGCCTAGTGGGGTGGAGCTGCAATGCTAGCTTCCCAGCAGTGGTGGCGCTGTGGCTTACCAAGTGGGAGAGGGACATGGCAGCAAAGAGGGCAGGGCTGTGCAGGCACCAGGATGCTAGCACTGTAACTCTGCCCCAGCAGATGAGCCACAACTGCCTGAAGGGCCACAGCTTTCCCACTCCTGCTAGAGAGCTACACTGCCACTCCTGCCTTGGAGCTGTAATGCAGTGGATTTGAACCGTCTCCAAATCCAAAGATCGCCTGAACCCTTTGTCCTGATTTGCAACGTCGGGTTCACTTATTGTACTGTCTGTTCTGCATTATATGCTTTTCACCTTCACTGTTTATTTCCCTCTTTCCGGCCTCCTTCCCTCTGTTTTTCCCACCTCTTTAAAAAAACACACCAAAAAATGCTTTTGGTGCTATGCTGGAAGTGCCCCAAGATGCTAAAGAGTTGTCATAATAATCTTGCTCACAGTTCAACTATGAACTCAGTTATTTGACATAAATTGCCACCTTGTTAATTCTGGAGTTCCATGTGGGGAGATTAAGCCTCAAAGGGAAGTTTGGAAAATAAAGGCATCAAAACAAAACTACCTTACCTGGAGATCATTGGAAATCCTGTCCAGGGTGAGGTTTGTCATGTTCTTGTTACCTGTACAGCAGCTTAATCGACACATATACCTCTAAGGGACTTGAGCAATTTTTGTTTTGGTCTTTAAATATGGTGCTATTATACCACCACGGTGCTAAAACTTGCATGGTGCCTAAAAACATCTGTAGAATGGGCTGGCCGATGTATTTCTAAATCTACACCTGCTCTGGAAATTATCCTTTGGGCAAGGCGTTGCTGTGCAATGCCTGCCATATTGCTTTTTTGAGAGTTACGTGATGTATTTTTCTAAAGCGGCTCCAGTTTGTAAAGTACAGAATGTTTTATAACCCCTCGTGAGAATAAAAAGTATATCTGCTTCTTTGATGCTGGAAAGAGCTGTAATAGGGTTTCTGCATGAAAGGGCATCTGTGTGCGTGAGACCGAGGTTAGATGTGCTCAAACAAGATGCAGATAGATGGCCACTTCGAATGACACCGTCACATGAAGGCATGGATGCCAGCCGGTGGAGTTGAGCTCTTGTGCATTCCTGCATTGAGAAGACCCGGTTCCCTAAAGCTATCTAGTAAGGTGGTACACAAATCCGTATAATAATATTTCACATTTATGTAGTGTCCTGTCCTCCAGGAATCAAGTGGCAGCTAGTGAGGCTTTTCCCATTCATTTTTAACGAGAGAAAAACTTTGGTACGTTAGCACCTCAAGGCACTTTGGACAATACACATAGCTAAGCCTTGGTTCTTTGCTGCATAAAGGTCTTCTACTACCTTGACTGCCAAGCTGTGCTCTAATTTTAGGAAAGTTGAACTGACCTTGACCTTGTGCCTCTCTGTCTGTCTCAGCCCTAAATACCAAGGGGGCTGAGGGAGGGGCGTTCTCTCAGGAGCTCTCTAAGCCTTACTGATTGCTGTCCCTTCTGCTGCCTGTGTGGATCAAGGGGATACACCTCTGAGAATTGCCCTTCCCCCTGTGGGGTTCTCAACCCTCCTTTCCTCTCAGTACACAGAGATTCTCTCACGCTTCCTCCTCCTTGGAAATTATGCATTAGCGGCGCAGCGGCAGCAGGAGGCCCCATTACCACTGTATTGAAGTTCTCACCCTGGCCACCAGGGGTATCATGTACAGTGGTACCTCGGGTTAAGTACTTAATTTGTTCTGGAGGTCCGTTCTTAACCTGAAGCACCACTTTAGCTAATGGGGCCTCCTGCTGCCGCCACGCCGCCGAAGCCCGATTTCTGTTCTCATCCTGAAGCAAAATTCTTAACCCGAGATACTATTTCTGGGTGAGCGGAGTCTGTAACCTGAAGCGTATGTAACCCGAGGTACCACTGTATATAGTTTTCACCCAGGTCCACATCAGTTAATTAAGTCGGGAAACCCTGGGTTGTTGTTGTTACAGTGTTGACAGCCGGCTGCCTATTAAAGCAGGCCAGCTGAGCTGTTTGCTGTTGAGTTCAGTTCCAGCTTACTTTATAAATAACTACTTGGAGAAATCTCTGTGTCGTCTGCTATGCCCACCCACTATTTAATACTGGCGACGAAGGTGGGATCGGATGCACATCAGAGCACAGCCAGATTCGGACACTCACTGAGTGGAATAACTGAGCTGAAACACTGAGCGAAATCACTGAACAGAAAGGCATGGGCAGGGAATGAACAGGTACCTGCCTCTCCCCTTCCCCATCGCTAGCTGCTGATTCTCTTCCCCTTGGCAACAGGCCCCCACAATTTGAGATCCCTGAATTGCAACGGGTTGGACTAGATGAAGCTTTGGGTCCCTACCAACTCTACATTTCTTCAATTCTACGATTCTAACCCACTGGGGATCATCGTCTCCCCATTCTGCGCGCGCACACACACACACACACACAACCTTGTTCCTCTTCCTCCTGGCTCTGCTAGCCCCTGGCCTGGCATGCAGTTCTTTCAAGGGTTCAAAACATGTGTTGCCTAGCTGCCAAGAACCCTGTAAGGTAAGCTAATGTTTTTTGGTTTTTTTTAAAGGAGCAAATACAGCCATGACAAAAAAAGAGATGATTTTTAAAAGAGACAGCTGTACAGATGTCCAAAGTGTTCCTCAGTGAGTGCCTAACAAATTTAAACTTCTCCTCCTGGCATCATCCTCTTTTCCATGCATGTACAAAGCTTTTCCTGTCTAGTGTGGAACTGGAAGCTTTTCCAACAATGCTACCTTGGAGGTCCTGGCTTTCAGCAACCTACTGAGCAACCTAAAATTGTCCTCCAGGACCTCACAGCCGCATTTCCCCACGTCCTTGGTGTTCACATGCACCATGAGCACCGACCAGCACTATCTACCAGGCTGTGTGCCATTCTAAGACTTCATGGGCGTTGAACGCTGCAAGGAGCTTCAAAGCGCTTCTGCTATTTTTATTGCGCGCAGAATCAATAGCATCACTCGGACTCTCCAGCCTGCTGCGTTTGCCTGGAGTGAACTTCTTCACCAGGCTGAACAAAAAAGGAACAATTGGTGTTTCTCGAAATGGTATATTGTTTAGGTGCAGCTGGCAATGTTAACTGTTATTATTATCCGCCCTTGCTTTCCAATTGAGGATTGTTCATTCTCTCCCCTTGCAAAGTGCAAGGCTAGGACTAATCTGTCTATTCGAAGAGAATGTTTTGCTCAAGCAAGCATCCCACTGGGTCCCTCTCAGCATCTTTCCTTATGGGCCAATGACCTGTTACATTGCACTTGCAGACCTGATGCCCCGTGGCACCTTTTCCTGCTGGAGGAAAGGTGTTTTGAAAGGGGAAGGGGAAGGGGGGAACTAACCAGGGCCGGATTTAGGTTTGATGAGGCCGTAAGCTATTGAAGGTAATGGGGCCCTTTATATGTCCAGCTGTCCTTTGTCAACAACAAATTATCACTGTTTTTTTGTGTTGAATATATGCTACATGGTAATTTATGGACCTAATAGGTATCTAAAGCGATTTGCACATGTTGCCTTGCAACCAGTCCATGCAGAATGTAGGCACCCTATATATAAAGGTAAAGGGACCCCTGACCATTAGCTCCAGTCGTGACCGACTCTGGGGTTGCGGCGCTCATCTCGCTTTATTGGCCGAGGAAGCCAGCGTACAGCTTCCGGGTCATGTGGCCAGCATGACTAAGCCGCTTCTGGCGAACCAGAGCAGCACACGGAAACGCCATTTACCTTCCCACTGGAGAGGTACCTATTTATCTACTTGCACTTTGAGGTGCTTTCGAACTGCTAGGTTGGCAGGAGCAGGGACCGAGCAACGGGAGCTCACCCTGTCACAGGGATTCGAACCACCGACCTTCTGATCGGCAAGCCCTAGGCTCTGTGGTTTAACCCACAACGCCACCCGCATCCCTTACCCTAAATATAGAAATGAGCAAACCAGTGATATTTTAGGGAGCAGGCTAGCAGGCGGGGCCCATTACTTACATCATAGGAGCCTACACAACACAAAACACTGTTGCTGTATGTAGGTTTTATTTTATTTGTTTTTATCTTATATTTTGGAAATGTACATCCAGTTTTGTTTTCCTTTAAAAAATTGGGGGGGGGGCAGGAGAGTGGGGCCCTAAGCTATAGCTTGTTTAGCTTATACGTAAATCCGGCACTTAACCCTTCCCTTGCCATCCTGTTTCATCTGATTTCCAAAGTGGTTTAACCATTTGGAAGGGTTCTGGAATTCTGGATATTGTAGCTCTGAGAGGGGAATAGGAGGGTCTCCTAGCAACTCTCAGGACCCTTAACAAACGAAGCCATGGCTGTTTAAGGTGGCGTCATGGAGCTTTCAATGTAGTGTGTGAATGTGGCCAGTGTTTTTATTTAAAAGCAGCAGCAGCAACAACAAACACCTAGTCAGGCTCAACCCCCTCACTCTATTCTCCAGGAATCATCTCTAAACACCCACCCACCCCCACTTCTCATAAGGAAATGTTTCTAAATTACTGCAATCACTCTACTGAATCATAGAACTGTAGAGTTGGGAGGGACTGTGAGGGCCATCTAGTCCAGCCCCCCCCCCCCCCGAAATGCAGGAATCTTTCACCCAACAGGGGGCTCGAATCCTTAACCCTGAGGTTAATAATCTCATGCAGCAGGGGGGGCATCTTGTCCTTTGCTTCAGACAGTGAAGTGTCTTGGCTCAGCCTTGATAATTGAGAACAAAATATCCAAGTCGGTGGAAATGAGTTGATCTGTAAATGATAGCACAAAGGACAGGCGAGGTGAGGTTACCCTGTGCAGATAGTTCTCGGGTCAGGAGGAACAAACTAACCATATACACAAGGTGAGCTCACCTAGTAATTGCAATTGACAAAGTAATTGAAGCGAGAATTTCCTGCAGAGGTGAGTGCGAGGGGGGGAGACGATGTGGGTCTGGAGGCAGAGGAGCGAGCAGAGCGCCCTGTCAACTGTCCTTAAATAAAGCTGCTTATGTTTGAGTGTACCTGAAGTGCCTGGAGTCTGTTTCTAGGAAAGGCAGATCTGCTGGGCTCCCACACACACCCTGCCTGCTGGAGAGGGACATCCTCTCATGGCCAAAGTTGCCTCGTTTATTACAAGTGGTCTGTATACTGTGGTTGTTTTTTTGTAATGGAATAGAGATTGGGATATGCTGAGACCACCCCTTGGTTTAACACACATGGGCTTGAGCTTGACGCAAGCCAGGAAGACACACACTAATATTTATTAATTATTATTATTATTATTGCCACCCAGCTGGCTGGGTTGCCCCAGTCACTCTCGGCAACTTCCAACACATATAAAAACACAATGAAACATCAAACATTAAAAACCTCCCGATACAGGGCTGCTTTCAGGTGTCTTCTGAAAGTTGTATAGTTACTTATCTCCTTAACATCTGAGGGGAGGGCGTTCAACAGGGAGGGTGTCACTACCGAGAAGGCCCTCTGCCTGGTTCCTTGTAACTTCACCTCTTGCAGTGAGAGAACCGCCAGCAGCAGCTATGGGAAGCCCATTATACCAGTAATTTTGCTTGCCATCAGTTGTTTCCCTCTCTGCTTTTTCCCCTGCTGGAATTGTGCCGCCATCTGTTGGCCAGAAAAATAAGTGAAAGGCAAGCCAGGTTTAAGATCTCCTAGAACACACAGGAACACACAGCCCCAACAGCATTGGGTGCACGTTTTGTCTCTTCTCAGGTCTCTAGTCCAGTACCTGCCAGAACGCAAATGATGTGAAGCAGAAAGGTACTCGCTTCCCTTCCAGCACCTGTATTTCATAAGCTGGAGCCAGTTGGGTGAGCTGCAGGTGGATGAGCTGCAGTTTGATCTGGGAGCCATTGCCACGCAGCACACAGCTGCTGTTGAGAAACTGGGCTTGGGTGATTACAGATCAGCACTATCCAGCAATGCGCCACCTCTAAATGACCTTGAAGGCAACCCCAAAGGTACCAAAACTTTCAAATGAAATGCAGATGCCTCATATATCAAAGCCAGTTGTCAGCTGCCTCACTTAAATGAAAACTGCAGAGATTTATGCTGTGTTAGGCGAGATATTGAAATTGTGTCTACATCTAAAGACACCCACCCATTCCGAGGAATGCGTTGACAACAACTGGTTTTCTTTTTCTTCTCCTCTTCAATCTTATCAACAGTTTTCAGGGAACAATGCCAAGTCATCTGGCTGTCCATCCACAACCCCTCAGCTGCAGAAAATTGATTTGTCCTGGAGTGCTCCAGTTATTTGCCTTACAGACTACACGTCTACTAGCACACGATTTTGTGAAGCGCCTGCATATTCATATTCTCTCAGCCTTAGTCCTGGTTCTGTAATGAGGACAAAACAGGCCTACCTTACAAGGGTTAGCATATGTGAAAAAACATGCTTTGGGTGCTACGTAAACAAGAATTGCAACTACTGATTGTATTAAATACATCAACCCTTCTATCAGATCAGCTGCAAGTGAATGAGACAAAAGACTGCATTTTGAAGCTCCCTCACTGAAACATTTTGTTTCGGAAAAGCCCACTGGTTCTGCTGAGATTGTGCAGTAGGGCTATAACTCAGGGATAAACTACTTTATAGCTTGTACTATATGCCAAGATAGCACTGGTAAAAGGATGTGTTTGAAGCAGCTTCAGCAATTTTAGTAACGAAGAGCTGCAGGAAACTGTTCTTGTTGAATAAAGTTCAACTACAGGAAAAAGATTTATGGGCGTAATACTTTTTTGTGACCTTGCATCAATAATTACAGACCAGGGCTCTGAGACCAATTTGCAGCATGATTACATCCCACTGGTTCAATGGGGCTTATCATCTTCTAAGTAGCATTAGTTGGGCATTAGTGTTTAAAGTCAGAAAACCTATAATCCTCAAAATGGCCAAATGACATTAAGAGGAGCATTCACAAAATGTACTTAAGTGTCCAAAGTGTTTTTGCATTATCAGGTTCGATAGAAATTTTCTCTAATTTGTCACCTTTTGCTTATCATTCATGCGTGTTCCATTTACGTACTTCCCAATGACATGTGATGGATAATCCTACTTCCTCCCCATTTCTTTCTGCCTTGTGTGTTGTGCTTTGTTAAGCTGCATGTCTGCAAATAGGACCATGCCTCTTAATTATTGTATCGCAGACAATACGATATAGGTGCAGTATAAACAATAAATTACTATAATTGCTGCCAAACAGGAGGAATCAAATATTAATATTTCAATTTTTAGAACTACAGACTGAGCCTCACATTTCAACCTTATTTTAAACCTAGTCATCAGTATGACACAGATTCAAGTAAAAGGAAAAGGGGGGGGGGGAGATTCGGTCACTTTGATTTTTCTGTGATGTCTTAAATGAAACAGAATAATTAACAGGGCTGCAAAGCTTCAAGAAGCACACCATTTTACTCAATCTTACTGAAATACAAATTTATTTCACGAAGAGGAAAAAATATCAGAGGGTTGCTACCAGTGGCGTTTTAATCCCTGATTAATTGTTCCATTGTCCCTTTCAGTTTTAGCTTCTTCAAGCTCCACAGACTTGGAGCTTGCAGAGGCTAATCAAGGCAGTTGCCCACATGTATACAAAATGGACTTACAAACTTAATTTCTGAACATACGAAAGCAAGTGGGTGTTTTGGTTCTCTTGACAAAGATATCTTATCAAATACAGTACAGAGCAAACATTGCTAAATCCAGAAAGGTTAACTGCTATGGGGGAAGGGGGAAAATGTGGAAAATGAGGGCTTGGCTAAAATTCTTCTTCAGCGTTTTTGCAGCGCGAGTCCTTCAGCTGCAGCAGCCTCTCCACCGTCTCAGCCACGGTGCGTTCGCCATGCACTTTGTTGTCTCTGGTGCGGATGTTCACTGTCCCACTGGCCTTTTCCTTTTCACCAACAACTAAAAGACAGGAAAGAGACAAGCAGGTTACAAAGGAGATCTTGTTACTGTTGACGATGGGTAGGCAAACTAAGGCCCAGGGGCCGGATCCGGCCCAATCGCCTTCTAAATTTGGCCCGCGGACGGTCCAGGAATCAGCGTGTTTTTACATGAGTAGAATGTGTCCTTTTATTTAATATGCATCTCTGGGTTATTTGTGGGCCATAGGAATTTGTTCATTTCCCCCAAAAAATATAGTCTGCCCCCCCAAGGTCTGAGGGACAGTGGACCGGCTCCCTGCTGAAAAAGTCTGCTGACCCCAGCTGTTGACCATTGAAAAGGGGGGGGGAGAGTCAACCAATTATACTACTTAATACTCAAGAACCAACATGAATTACAGACTTCTCCCCATTTCTGCACATCCGTGTATTAATTTAAACTGCAAAAAAGCAGGGAAACAGCTAGCAATCCCAGAAGCCTTTGCAACTGCAATCCCATGAGACTTTGCACTGACCTTTGAGGCCTATGGAGAGTTAAGAGTTTAAGGAAGGAGGTTTGGAGGGAGTAACTGTGGTCGAGTTTGGTGGGTTTTTCCAGAGGTTTAGAGGGCGTTTACAGGCTTTTTAGATGGCGTTCCCCACTATAAGTAGTTTCATGTATACACACGGTACCCAGGAACATTAACCCCTCCTTAAGTGGTGAGACGCCTGTATGCTACTCAGTATTAATAACTCAGAACATCTGCAGCATCATTTAGTGCTTTGGGCAACAGAATACATATAAACTGGGAAGGATTCAGAGAAGAATCAAACAGCAGCGTAACAGGGAAATCCATACAATAAAAGGAACTGGATATGTTTGTATAGCCTGAAAGAATAGAGTTTAAGAAATAAGTACGTTGACGATGGTCACATATTTTTTAAAAAGATATTAGAAAGCTGCTACTGAATTGATTTACGCTAAACCTCACTAACTACCAACAGAAGTTCTGCAATGGAACAACTTGTCAAGATGACAGAAAACTTTCTTGGGCACTTTCCAAGGACAGCTGGACGAGTGTATAATCAGAGATATTCTGGGATGTTGCATTTTGGAGGCTGCTGAACAAACGCTCCAACTATTTCTGCACTCTTTTGGCTCCTCTGAATTTCTGTCACGATGGCTGCAATGTAGCCCACAGGTGCACTTAAGATGTAAAATAATAATAATAATAATAATAATAATAATAATAATAATAATAATAATAATGATAATAATAATAATAAAAAAAAACATAGAGAGACACTGCAACTGTAGGGAGGACACAAATTTACATACGCGGGTTACATACGCTTCAGGTTACAGACTCCACTAACCCAGAAATAGTGCTTCAGATTAAGAACTTTGCTTCAGGATGAGAACAGAAATCATGCTCCGGTGGCACGGCAGCAACGGGAGGCCCCATTAGCTAAAGTGGTGCTTCAGGTTAAGAACAGTTTCAGGTTAAGTACGGACCTCCGGAACGAATTAAGTACTTAACCCGAGGTACCACTCTAGTGGGAGAAGAACAAGTGACTTATACCCCAATTGCATCTGAGGACAAGAATGTGCACTAATGCAAAATATGTGCAGATCATGTCAAGTATGAGTGGCAAGTCTATGCTCCCTTTCTCCTTTGAAATTTAAGCAAGGGGCAACAGGAGGGAAGATGATCAGGCCCCTGTTATTGGGATGTGATAAGTAGTGAATGTTGCATGCATGCACCAAGCATATTTGCTGCATTTCCCCCCTGCTTTTTACACCGAGAACAAAACGTGCCCTAGAATTCATTTACCTTTTTACAAAGAAGCAGAACAAATTACCAAGTAGTAAGACAGATGTTTCTGAGCCACTCTGCTACAAAAGAAGACTTGGGCCAATTTACTTGATTCTTAACAGGCAAGAGTGCCAAAGATTTCCCCAAGAGGTGGCTATAAATCTGACATAAATCAGAATGGAGGCAGCACTAGCTGTGGCTAACGAGGCAGCACAGGCAAGCTCCAAAGGGAATACTTCTCTTGCTGTCTACTTGCAAAGGCAGCAGACTTTACAAGCTAACAATTATATAACCTCTGAAGCACATTGTCCCAATGGAGTCCTACCACATACAAAAAGGTGGTGTTTTTACCCAAAATGAAGTTGTACTGTGCAAGCTGAGCATTTCTTATCTTCTTGTTCAGGGTGCAACCAGCGTCCACATCAACGTCTGCCATTAAACCAGCATCATGGAACTGCTGCTTCACCTTGGAGACAACAGCAAGAGAAAAGTATTTAGGTTATGGGTAGGCTCAATTCTCGGGGAAGTAGGTCTAGCCTTTGTTTATATAAATAAATAAGGTGCTAAGTACACTGAGGCAGCTTACAACATACAAATACAAAATGTTTTTTTTAGTCCAGTCCAAAAATATAGATAAAACATAACTAAAAACACTGAAAAATTTCAGCAGCAGCAAAAATATATATATGCCAAGTGTTCTTCCATCAGGAGAAAGCTTAAGAAGCAGGAGAGTTTACAATGGAATGTATACAAGTTAGGCACTATAAATCAGTGCATTTGGGGCACACACACATGCAGTGGTACCTCAGTTTATGAACAGTCCTGTTTACGAATGATTCGGTTTACGATCTCTGCAAAACCAGAAGTAGTGTCCTGGTTACCTCGGTCTAAGAACGGAATTCAAATGGTGGAAGGGCACTGGCAGCGGGAGGCCTCATTAGGGAAAGCGTACCTCGGTTTAAGAACAGTTTCGGTTTAAGAACAGACTTCTGGAATGGATTAAGTTCTTAAACCGAGGTACCACTGTATCTTAAAGATGGTGACAAATTTATAACAAGTGTAGAAATATTTTTAGGAACGTGCAAGTAGGCTTTGCTTAGTGCTCAGGCACATTTACACACACACAGAGGAATTCCACACCTGCACACTGCTTCCCACAATATATACATTACATGTACATACAACAAAAGATACGCAAGGGAATGGCATTCCTGCATGCTGTAATGGTGATATTTATTTTTAGTTGCTGGGTCGTTAATAGCATTTCGTAAAATGCAATTGTTTTACTGGCGATTTGTTAATTATATTATGTGATTTATGCTGTACTTGTGATGCTCTATTAAGCCGTTGTTGTTTATTGTTTGTAAGCCATTTGGGGATTCATCTGAATGAAAAGCAGCATAGAAATACAACAAACCAAGTTGATCAATACCTACCATCTACACAAAAATGCTTCCATTAAAAAAAAGGAGTTCAGCCTCCAACTGCACATGTGCAAACCACGGATCTTGGCCAAAATGTGCAGAATTGCCTTACAAACAGCCCAGTGTGAAAACATCAAGCAATGGCAGGTGCTTTAGCTCATAGGACTTGACTGGAAATCTGGAACTAGGGAAATTAAGCCCCTACCTTTTGGGCATATTCATCGAGTGTTGGTCCAACTGGCACCACCATCACCTGCTGAGGAGATAACCAGAGCGGCCTTGTGCAAGGAGGAAACAAAAGTAGGGGGGATTAACAGAAGACATCATAATACCACTTGGAAGACAACACTGCACTCGGAACAGCAAACAATGTTATGCTTAAAGGGCTGATGGTACCAGCTAACGAGCTTCCGCAATCCTGTTGCTTAAGGAGAGTTAATTGGAAAATGACCATGAAGCACCTAAATTACACTGTTACAGGAAATGTCCTAATTAAGACTAGACCAGATCCTTGTTGCATACCCTAGTAAGCCTAAATTGAAATGGGATTCCCAGTTTTGACATGACAAGAAATCGTGATTTCAACAATCATGAAAGAAGTGCCAAAACCTATGCGACAGGGGAAGTCTGTGGGCCAAGTCCTCATTCTTGGCTTAATAAATTTAATTGTTATACTTGAATCAAGCCTTTGAGTGCAGTAAACCTGCAACGTATGAAGGGGTTACAGTCTCGAGATTGCAGTTAAGCAAAAACTGTGTGCAGTCAAAACCCACTGGGTTCCATGATGGATGCTATTGCCAAAGTCCTTTTTCCCCGGAACGCCAGTCTTTTTTTTTAATTCCACACGTGTAAAGCTGAATGCGCACAAGTTAAATGCGCACAAGTTACAGGCTTACCGTAATTCTCACAGAAATTACTTTAACAATTTTAATAACCTTTCCTAAGCTCTTTGGGGTGACAAACTCAGCAATTTTTCTGTCGGGCCTTTTCGTGGAGACAAACTTCTTTCTTTATAGAACGCATATCCACAGACACTTTTCTCAATCCATTTCCCCAAGGACTCACTTATTTTTCCTTTACTCTCTCTTCCACTCTTCCCATGGTGCCCACACCTAGCAGAAGCACTTGTGAGAGATATAAGCAAGGGAATATGCAATGTGGGGGCAGGGGTGCGCATGCAAGCAAACATCCTTGCACATGCTTCCCTTCCCAAAGTTTCTGGCTTTCGAAGGGTTCCTCACAAATTCACTTGAACATGACTAGTATCTTCCACACCAACAGGAAACCAGGGAAGGTTGGAAACCAGGTGTGCTGTGGTGGGGGGCTTGTATGTAAACCCCTGGCCTCCTGTTCACATGCTCAGGCAAAATATTGAAAACTCTTATAGGAATTCACAGAGCTGGCCAAATGCACTACCCAATGAACATTTTAAAAAATACGACAACCAGGCAGAACAGAGCCTGGAACAAGCAGAGTTGGTTTGAACTGTGCCTGCTTCACTGGATGCGCTAAAATTGGACAAACTGGGCAAAACCAGAGAGAGAAAGATATAATCAGTACCATTTGCCTCCATAGTTTTCTGTCAGGATAGCAATCATCCTTTCCACAGATCCCAAGATAGCACGGTGGATAATCACTGGCCGTTTCTTGTCAGTGCCATCATGACTAGAAGATAAAAATTGGCTTCCGTCAAGACACAAGCCCTCATAAAACAGGAAACGCTTTGTAGCCAAAGGAAGTACACGGCACACTCACCTCACATAGGTGAGATTGAATCTTATGGGCAGCTGGAAATCCAACTGGATTGTAGCACACTGATGGTACCGGCCAATGGCGTCTTTAATCTGAATATCAATCTTTTGGGTTATGGGAGGAGTGTGAGGAAATGAGGCAAATGTTAATTGAGTCTTTAGGTTCAGCAACACTTTAAAGCAAATCCCATTTTCTTATCCCACCTTCTTTTAAACATGGACCACTTGGAGGAAGGACCCATGGGCTCACTTTCTCCTAGTCTTTCATGAGCTCCACAGGTTTGTGACAGGAAGAGCAGCGTGATGCTAAGGTGACCTTGCATCTGCTCTCACCTTCAGCCCCTACCCTCAGCCCCTACCCCTACCCAGTTGGCATGGTTGCCAACTGGGGGAACAGTGAAGCATCCTAGTGGCCAAATGGGCCATCGGACCAGCTGGCAACTAATGTGAGGTTAGCTTGCAAGGCCACTTTCTGTCCACCATCACATCTTGATTCTCAACTTCGTTGATCATTTTTCTAAGTGAACACCTGGCCAATTACAAACTCTTTTTTGCTAAATAAACATAATTAGGCTGGGATGGCACCCCCTGCCCAAAGGAAAAATGTATCTGGGCCTAGCCTTATCTCACAGCCTCGTTCACACACTGTAAAGGCTGCCTTCTGTATGGTGAAGTGGATGTGTACTCTCTACCCTGCAAGGAAGTTCACCAGAGTAGGAATGAAGCAAGTCCATTATATTCCAAGTAGCCTGAAAAATAATTACGTATCATTCTGCTTATACAGTGCAGAAAGAACTGACCCATCCTTAAGCAGCATTTAACTAGCCTGCCTCCTACAAGTATGTACAGACATGTGGGAATTAAGAACTAAATAAACTCTGGTGGACAATTTATCCACCATCGGTGCTTGTGGAATAAGTATCAAAAGTGACCAGATGCTGGGAAGGAAGGCAAGTTTTCAAATTTACTAACCTTTGGCCCATAGAAAGCTCCGTCTCCAGGGTTCAGTTCCCACTTCTCACCAAATTCATTCAGGCTATTTTCAAGTTGCTAACGGAAGAGGATATACAGGTTAGTGGCTTTGCATTGCAGAATTCATTTGCTGTTTTCTCTTCCTCATAGCACGGTTTGAACGTAAATAGGCATGGAACATTTGCTACCTTAGTCCCCCTCTGACCAGGAAATTAAAACATAAATTCCATTAACACCTGAAGCCTATCGCGTTATCTAGAATAAACCTTAGTTCTTGCAGTCACTTAAATAGGCTTAAAAAAACAGCTCCTGGTCAAGGAGGTATCGGCTACCTTTTCAGCTTGATTCCACACTTCAACGTCTCCAAGGTATTTTTCAGGGCGGGTGGAGAGATTGAGTTTGAAGGAGAAGCCGAACACGTCATATACGGCACGCAAGAACTCCAGACAGCTCTTTATCTCCCCTTCAATCTGCACACGGAACAAAGAGAGATGCAGTCAAAGTCCCGGCACTTTTATGAGGCCATTTCCCACCCACAAGTGCGTGTCATATTGTACCTGCTCCATGGCACAGAAGATGTGAGCGTCATCCTGCTGGAAGCGCCTCACTCTGGTGAGGCCTGTCAGCGTCCCTGACAGCTCGTTGCGGTGGAGAACGCCAAAGTCAGCCAGTCGCAGTGGCAGCTCCCTCCAGGATCTGGGCCGGTGATCAAACATGAGGCTGGAGGAAACAGGGCAATAAGCTCTAATAAGAGAATGGCGTTCAAAGGCTGCCTTGAACAACAGAGGCCGACACCCTCAGATGCTGCAGATTTAGTTTACATTGTATATTACTCTTGCTCCAAAATATACTATCCCAAAATATTCTAATGGCTCTGCTGACTGCAAAAGGAATCCCAAATGACTGATTGGCACAGCGCACTGACCGGATAGATAAAGGCAAAATACAATCACCGATTGATTACTCTGAAACATTTTGAAACACAAGTCACAATTGGTCCTTTTTAGCTCAAGGGGGTTCAAATGATAATAATAATAATAATAATAATATCTTTATTGTCATTGCCCCCTCTCGGGGACAACGAAATTACTTGGCTGCTCCATCCACCCAGGTAGGGCGGATGGAAATGGAAAAGAGGTAGAATGCAAAGGAGCAGGGCAAAGGGGCTTACGAGGAGGAAAGCAGGAGTCAGAGCCATAGGCCTGAGGCAGAGAGATTATTATGGAGAAGCAACAGCACTTCCAAGGAAGGTTCAGGTAGGAATCTAGGTAAGTGAGGCTGAAGGAGCAAAATGGTGGTAACAGCAGCAGCGATTACAGCAAAATGATCCATGTCCTTTTTTTTGGGTCTTTGCCATATGAAGACACAGAATCTTTTCCTCTACAGCCCAAGGTCATATAGCATAAATAGCACATTTAACTGCGCAAGGATCAGGGTGGATTTGATTTAAATCAGATCATTTTAAATCATGATTTAAATCACTAGTCAGTAAGACTTGATTTTAAATCATTTTCTACAGAAAGACTCAATCTTGCTGGCATCAACTTAATACAACCAGAGGAAGGTTTCATTTTTGGAATTATAATTTTTCACAGTAGTTTTTAGAGTTATATCAAAAATTACTGATTTGGTGATACTATTAGAAACACATGAACAGATAATTGTGAAATTATTGTGAGGTTTAATAAGTTAACTGTTTATATTTGGACAACTTTTCTGATGTACATTATAGGAAGGAGAAAAATAATCATTTCCTTAATAACAATTTATTTAACTAAAACAATAACATAATAGCATATGTATCCATGTCTGTTAAATGATGTGGTTAAACAATTTTTTTTTTAAAAACAAACAAACCTTAGACTGAGTTTTAGCAAACATGAAAAACTTAAAACAAATCCTTATTTCCTGATGAATAGCCTTTGGACTATACTATAACTTTAACAGAAAACTATCTTTAGAAATATTTTTCCCCCCAAAAGCATTTTATTTTAAAAATCCAATATAAATTTTAAAAAATCTGATTTAATTTTTTTTAATCTGATTTTTATTTTATTTTTAAAAAATATATATCGTTGATTTTTATCCACCCTTGCAAGGATGTTTCGATGCCGGCCAAGCACCACAAAAGAGTTTACTAGGAAGGGGAAAGAAAGTGAAGTAATCTCAAAGCAGTCCCCGACTAAGCCAGTACCAATGTCCAGGGCAGTTCATCGGCTTCAGAGCAAAGATCTCTTTTTCCACCTCAAAGGAAAACATGTTGTCACTGTAATGCTGCCAGTGCCCTGAAGTCACCCAGAGCTTGCTGTTGTAGACGTTTGGTGTCACAACTTCCTGGAATCCTCGCTTTCGGTATTCACTCTGGAAAAAAGAAAAGAGTTAAAAATCAGAAACACCTAAGAGGAGGCAGACTGAGAAAGTCCGGTCGGTGATTCAAACGCCTACAGAGATGTCAAATCTATGTCAAAATTGAGCAAAGCACTCTTCATGGCAGATCAACAAACTAGGCCTATTAGCCTGCTCCCCCTCCCCAACTTCAATAATAATAATAATAATAATAATGGGGTATAGGGGCTGGAGAAAAAGTGTGTTCCACAAAGAAAGAGGACATCACAGTTGCAATGTGCCTTTTGATGCCAACACACATCTATGACTAAAAAGGTAAAAGTAAAGGACCCCTGACAGTTAAGTCCAGTCACGAACGACTCTGGGGTTGCGGTGCTCATCTTGCTTTACTGACCAAGGGAGCCAACGTTTGTCCACAGACAGTTTATCCGGGTCGTATGGCCAGCATGACTAAGCTGCTTCTTGCAAAACCAGAGCAGCGCACGAAAACGCCATTTACCTTCCCACCAGAGCGGTACCTATTTATCTACTTGAACTGGTGTGCTTTCGAACTGCTAGGTTGGCAGGAGCTGGGACTGAGAAACTGGAGCTCACCCCGTCGCGGGGATTCGAACCACCAACCTTCTGACCGGCAAGCCCAAGAGGCTCAGTGGTTTAGACCACAGCACCACCTGCATGCCTGCATCTATGACTACGTAACACCAAATCTGAAACAAACATTATGGACCTTGCCAAGGACTGTAACTCATAGCGACCCACTTCTTTTAATGATCAGATCAACAAAATCATGAACTGATAGTCTAGTGAGAGAGCCAGTGTGAGAGCCAGTGTGGTGTAGTGGTTAAGAGCCGTAGTCTTGTAATCTGGGGCACCGGGTTCGCGTCTCCGCTCCTCCACATGCAGCTGCTGGGTGACCTTGGGCTAGTCACACTTCTCTGAAGTCTCTCAGCCTCACTCACCTCACAGAGTGTTTGTTGTGGGGGAGGAAGGGAAAAAGGAGATTGTTAGCCGCTTTGAGACTCCTCAATGATAAGTGATAAAGCAGGATATCAAATCTAAACTCTTCCAAACTCTTCTAGTTGTCAGACGGGCCCCAAAATCAATAGAAATCCATTAAATCTATGAGTGACTTGTACAGTTAATAATCTGTGAGTAATTCAAGAGGCTGATCAGCTGTACTCTGTTTCTGCTGTTATACTTGGCTTTAATACAGGCTTTCACAACTTGTGACCACAAAGCCAAATGCTGCTGCCAGCTACAAAGTGACCCTGCTAAAGTGTGATAAACCTGGGTTGTTGTTGGTTTTTTGTGAAGGCAGCACAAGGGTTAACTTACCGAGCTACTGCCAGGTCACTGTACATGTCTAGCAGAAGCTGTGTAGGTCTGCTCTGGAAACGTGGGGCAGGGCAGGCTTACTGGCAAGCAGCACTTATATTATATGGCTCATATGAAACAGACTGCGCATAGAAGCTTTGAAAGCAGCCAGTGAAATGTTCCCCTTTGCGTTGCCTCTATGCAAACGCAAGCCACTGTTCCAAAAGATCACAGGTGGCTGCTGGCAAAGATGAACTGGACGTGTGTCTCAAACTTACCCTAATAAATCCTATCAGCGTATTATAGATGTATGCTCCTTTTGGTAAGAAAAAACAGCTCCCAGGACTGAGTTCATGGAAGAAAAACAGTTCTTGATCCTGGGGAGAGAAACCAAAAAGCACTTTGCACCCTGTGCTAAAGTTGTGACGGAGGTCTTTAGGCAACTTCGAAATGAACCATCACTTTATAACATCACACAAAAGGAGCCAGGCCTTCAAAACATACATAGCTTCTCTAAGAAAACGTGAACATTCTCTAGAAGAGGCGGAAAATAAGTAAGACGACGTTTTATTCCACCACAGCGTGAAGAAAAAGAAAAGGAACATTCAGAGAAACTATGATGAATGTAAAAAAAGTTTAACGGTTTGGTGGCATTTGCCACTGGATACTTAATTTTTCACCCCATGTTCCATTTGCCTCCACCAGGTTTTAGAGGCGAGTCTTTCAGGAGGGAAGGCAGTGAGCTGGCCTTAATGGAAGGCAGCCAGCTCTCTGTGTGCTAAGAAGGGGGCTCCCCTTTCACAAGGCACAGCAGGGCAGCCAAGCTCAGAAGAGCGAAATGCAGGAAGAGAATGGGCTGTCAAAGCAGGGATAGTGGACTCTGCTTCATCAGGGTAGCCGGCCAAGAATGAAATCCTTCTGTTTGTCCATGGTCACTTTGCTGCATTCATGGAGGGAGCAGAACACAGCGGGGAAGTGAAGTGAGTCGATGCGGGACTGTGGCATAGGGAGAGTGCCATGGGCCCAATTCAAAGGCTTGGGAAGCAACGGCCCAGAAGTCCCCCATCCCTGCAATACAGGCAGCAACCATTTCACGTGGGGGTTCCATGTGCAGCCCCTCTGCACATCGCACAGTGTGCATAAGCATGTTCTGTCTCTTTCCATCTCCTGTTCTACCTCTTCCGGGTCCAAAAGGGCCCACACGTCAATTGGACATGCCTAAAATGGTTGTCGTCTGTACAGCAGACAAATGCTAAAAGTTAATGCATGCCTACATCTAAATATTCAGCATCTTAAGTAATAAATACATACTTCTAAAATATTTTGAAATAATGCCTACAGAATTAAATATACCATTTATTTTATTACATATAAACCATTAAGGAGCAATTTTACTCTCCTCCTATGACCAGCTCAAATTCATGCAACCGATGTTAATCTTACCCGCCCAATTTTTCTGTGGTCTCTGTTTTTCGCCTCCTCTTGAAACTTCTCCCATTCTTTTAGCATTTTTGGATCTGGGAATGAAATTCCATAAATTCTCTGCAGGCTTTCCATATCAGACTTCCCTTCCCAATATGTAGAGGAATTCTGGAATCACAGAAACAGTTTAATACCACAAAGCGATGTTGCAGAGCTTATTAACAGCAACTCTAAACTTTACTCAGGAAGGCTTCACTATGTGTAAGATCTGTGTTTTGAAGCTGCATACTTCATACATTCTCAGATAATTTAAAGCTTCTTGTGGTTGAGAAAACTAGTGGGAGGGGAAGATGAGGATATTAAAAAGTAATGTAAACAAATAGTTGCACATTCTAAAGCTGAATCCCCCAAAAAGCAGCCCCATCATTTGACAACTATGGCCACAATACACAAAGATAAGAGAATGGACAAAAACCAAAGCAGCAGAAGGGCTTAAAAATCTCACTGAAGTCAGTGGGACTTACAAAGCCTTTACTGCCACATGAAATATGCTAACTTAAATGGGGCCAAAGTATTTTCTTTCAGTCAATTGAGTTCAATAGCTAGCATGAGAACATGGTACCTTTTTTTAAAAAAAACTCTTTAACTTAATATTATTTAATTTATTTACTTCATAGAATTTATACACTGCTTGAAAAAACCTCAAAGCAACTTACAAAAACAATTCAGGTAAGTTAAACTGGTATATAGGTTTCTTGTCTTCCTATCTGCAGTGCAGTATAGGAGAATGGGCACGAATTGTAGAGGATCTACATTGGCTGAAAGCCACTCTAATGAATTAATTCTTCATTAATGAAATTGATTTTTGATCTGATTTTAAAACCTCAGCACACTCCCAGAAAATCCTACCACTGATGATTAGCCCTGAGATGTCTATTACTTTAACTGCACTATAGTTTAATTTCTTACCTTATGTATTTTTAATGCCTTTATTTTACCAGTATGCCTGACGTGAGGTCCTCTGCAGAGATCGATCAAAGGGCCACACCTAAAACCACACAAGGATAACAATCAGACTCCCTAATAGTTACACTATAGGAGTTCTGGGTTTGGCTGATTTTTGTATTCGTTTACCTGTATACAGTAGTAGTTGGAGTGTTGACTTTTTCATTCAAGATCCGACACTTGAACTTATTGTACTTTGAGAAAAACAGAAGAGTGGGAGTTAATTCTATGCCACTGTTAAGATCCAAATTGCATCTCCACATATGCCTGTAATATATTGCCATATCATACAAAAGGGAACCATAAAAACAAAAAGTCATTCTACGGACATCTAAGAATTTTATTTCTCATGAAGTCAAACCATCTTAAAAGATGTCTCAAGGAAAATATGGGTTGCTTTACAACTGCACGATCCAATATTCAGCAAATCTTCAGCCTTAGTTGAAATCTCCATTTTGTCTGACCTTAACAGAAATGGAAGCCAGAACTCTGCAGAACCTCACGAGCCAATAGTTGCACATAATTCCCAGCCTAGTGATTGCAAGATCAATAATAAAGGTAAAGGGACCCCTGACCATTAGGTCCAGTCTGGCCGACTCTGGGGTTGCGGCGCTCATCTCACTTTATTGGCCAAGGGAGCCGGCGTACAGCTTCCAGGTCATGTGGCCAGCATGACTAAGCCGCTTCTGGCGAACCAGAGCAACGCACAGAAACGCCGTTTACCTTCCCACCAGAGCGGTACCTATTTATCTACTTGCACTTTGACATGCTTTTGAATTACTAGGTTGGCAGGAGCAGGGACTGAGCAACAGGAGCTCACCCTGTCGCAGGGATTCGAACCGCCGACCTTCATAATACAATGAGCCAAAAAACTGTTCTTTACCTATATGTTCATACCATAGGACTTACACAAACCAATACTGGATTGTGAGATTAGTAAACTAGTGAGAAGCAGAGAAGTTCAAGGGAGAATGATTAGGATTCTGAGATTTCTGTAGCATATTTCCATCTTAAATCTTTGTAATAATCTAGTAAAAACAGTATATGTGTATCTCTCAGCTGTTTCAAAGCATTATCCCAACTGAACCATTCAACACAGCAATGAACCCACAGCACAATGGAAGGGGGTGTATTTGGCAATAGCTTAGTAAAAAAAAGAAACTTCTACCTAAGATTGATGAAACGGAATCTGCCATCCATCAAGACCATAAGACGTGGTTAAACTAATAATCTGCATTCAAATAACCAGATAAAAAATTGCAAAAGAACACACAGCTAACGCTGTTGTAGACGTGATAGTTACAGACGACGTGAACCATATGCTCTGAAATCTTACCTTAAACATTTCAAGCAAGGTTTCCTTCTTAATTTCCAGTCGCTCAAAGGGTTGCTTCTCTTTCATAATTTTCTTGCATAATGCCTCTAGACCAGGAAAGTCATTGCTAGAGACACCCCTAGAGTGGACAAATATTTATTTATTTTTAATAAAGATGTTCAGGCTGTTTTCTTGAGGTCTATCCCTCTCTAACATTCCCACGTGTTCCATCACAAAAACACAAGATGCCATACCAAGAAGGATGGCCTCTAGGCAAACAGGAACCAGAGAGTCAGAGAATGTACACTACCAGTCATTCTGACATCATCATGAAGGAAAACAGCAAACAATTTAAATTCACAGACTTATTCAATCCATGTTCCAGGGGGATTTGTGTTTTCTATCATCTAGGCTAGGCTACAATATAGAACAATCCAGACACTTTCACTTTAACAAGAGCAAAAACTTACCCATCTTCAAGGAACATGTCATAATAAAACCCATTCTCTATCGGCGGGCCATAACACAAGCAGCCACCATATACTTTTTCCATGGCTTCACCCATTATGTGGGCACTTGAATGCCAATACACCTAGCAAGAGGGGAAGAAAGAGAGGGAACTCAGACTCCTGGGCTGCCATCATCTAACATCTTCCTTTCCCACAGTAGTTCAAGAGTTATAATATAACATTTAAATCCTCCGCTCCCCTTTTTGCATTAAAGGACCCCTGACCATCAGGTCCAGTCGTGCCCGACTCTGGGGTTGCGGCGCTCATCTCGCTTTACTGGCCGAGGGAGCCGACGTACAGCTTCCGGGTCATGGGGCCAGCATGACTAAGCCGCTTCTGGCGAACCAGAGCAGCGCACAGAAACGCTGTTTACCTTGCCGCCAGAGCGGTACCTATTTATCTACTTGCCCTTTTGACGTGCTTCGAACTGCTAGGTTGGCAGGAGCAGGGACTGAGCAACGGGAGCTCACCCTGTCGTGGGGATTCGAACCGCTGACCTTCTGATCGGCAAGTCCTGGGCTCTGTGGTTTAACCCTCCCTTTTTGTATTACTTGGCATAATTAATTCTTCCAAAAACACTAAACTCTGTGCTAATCTCTATCTTAATAAAGAGTGATTTCCCAATTTAAAAAACCTGAAGATTATTGAAAGAAATATCCAACGCTAGTCATATTGAATACACTCATTAAACTCAAGTGACGTAAATTTTAGTCCATTGATTTCAACACATCTGCTCTGAGCTATCACCCCAATATCATTCATTTTATATCCAACCTTTTCTCCAAAGAGCTCAAGGTGGAACTTTGTTTTCCACTTCCTCATTTAATCACCACAACAAGGGTACGAGGGTAAGGTAGGTTAGGCTGAGAGTCAGTGAGTATCCCAAAGTCACCCAGCAGGCTTCATGGCTGAGTGGGGACTGGTCTCCTCGGTCAAAGTCCAACACTAGCCACTAGACCATACGTTTCAACATAATTAGGACAATTGTCCCACTCTGGAGAGTCCCTTTACACATGCCCTCAAAACTATTTTGCAAACAAAACCTACTTCTCAGAACAATGAAAATGGTTTTAAAGCTCAGAGGAACTGAACAGCAAGTGATGACAGGGAGCAAGACGTTGCTGCTCAGTGAAAGATTTAGAAAATGGGCAGTTCATAAATAGGAGATTACCTACCGCTTTTGCTTCATCATCATCAAACTTTAGCAGTTCCAAGGAGCAGTCGGCCTCCAAAGGACGATCTAGATCCCAAACCATTTTGTTCACTCGAGCAATAACCGTGTTGTCGGCCAAACCTTGACTAAACAAGCAAAATAGTTATAATAAGCTGTTTATATACAACAAGAAACAACAGATATACTTATTGGGACATTTGGACTTAAAAGGATTAAGAAACAAGATCTGAGCTCCACTTTTAAATATGGAGGTCTGGTTGGAAGAAAAATGGACATTATTGAGACAGAGCTTCTCCGAGATTTGGTGTTTGATATAAAGGACTATCAAAAAAAACCAGCAGAGAGGAACTGAGAGAGAATTAAGAGCCTTGGATGTGAGATCTCCAGGCTGATTGCAGATAGATTGAAGGATATTCGTTGGGGATCGAAACCGGGAAAGGGGGGGGGGTGGGAACCCAAAGGGTGTATAATTATATTTTGACTCTTTTTATTTTATTTTGTTATGAGTATAAAAGTGGGGAATTTGTGGAAGGGTATTGGGGGCGACCTTAGAAAAAGATTCTAATAATGGATTCGGATGTATAAAGACTGATGTTTATAAGTTAAAATTGGTTATATAAAATGAACTAAATATAACAATGAACTAAATACAATAAAGTCAAAAATTGGGGACAAGAACTTGTTGAACTAATAATTGAATTTGGAATACAAGAAGGGGAGGTGTGGGGAAGCCATGGAAATATGTTATTGAAAATAAGGATTATAAACGGTGAATGTTTTTAATTTTTCTGTTTTTTCTGTTTTTGGATTTTTTTGGAAATTTCAATAAATATGTTAAAAAAAAAAAGAAACAACAGATATACTTAAATAGCACATGAGTTACAACTGATCACTTCTCCGAATGTGCACTCCCATAAGCAATGAACCAACTTCCTAATCCTACCAGGGCTATTCAATAATTATTTTTCAAGATATAAAAACCTGCTATCAGAGTGTGTGTGTTTAGTGGATCAAGCTCTTTTGCTCAAGAGAAGATTTTTGTAAGGTATAGAATCTCCTGAGTTTAATTCAAAATTATTGTCCAGCGACTAACAGTTAGCTACATGAAGTAACATAGAACTACTGCCAACGTGTGTGTGTGTGTAATCACTTTAACATACCTCATTGAAGCAAGCATCTTCACAATAAGCTTATTCCTATAATAAATCACTTTTGAAAATATTGAATACAATTTTAGAGAAAGAAAGAAGAATAAAAGCAGAGGAGAGGGTGGTTAGCACACTATTAAGGATTAGAAGAGAAGAAGAAGAAGAGTTTGGATTTGATATCCCGCCTTTCACTCCCTTTAAGGAGTCTCAAAGCGGCTAACATTCCCCTTTCCCTTCCTCCCCCACAACAAACACTCTGTGAGGTGAGTGGGGCTGAGAGACTTCAAAGAAGTGTGACTGGCCCAAGGTCACCCAGCAGCTGCATGTGGAGGAGCAGGGAAGCGAACCCGGTTCCCCAGATTATGAGACTACCGCTCTTAACCACTACACCACGCTGGCTCTCTTAAATACCCAAATAAGAAATGCTGCACTCCAAGAGGAAGCTCACCTGATTCCACAGGCAATTTGGTATGGCGTTGTCTTCCAGGATTCAGCATCAACTTGCTTGCCATCAGGTAAGGTAACTTTAATGGGTCGGCTTTCTTTAGCAGCTCGTTCTGCCATAAGCGCATCATGTTCTGCCTTCAGTTTATGATACATTTCTAGTCGCGGGTTGATGTAGTCAGGCAACTGACTCAGCTGCATGCAAAAAGGAAAGGTGGAGAAAAAGGAGTTTTGTGGAAACTAGTTTTATTAACTACAGTGGACCCTCAGGCTACATGACCTTCAGGTAATGTAATCTTCGGGTTGTGAATGCAACAAACCCGAAAATGGGTTTGCCACTCATGCAAGCTCAGAAACAGTCCTCTGGTTACAAAACCTTTGGGATATGGCCGGGCCTCCAGAACGGATCCTGTTCATAACCGGAGGTACCACTGTACTTCAAAGTTCATCTAAAATATTTAATGTACTTCAAAAGTAACCATGCCATAAATAAAGCAGTTGCACAAAACCTTGGTAAGCATACTTCTATTCAGAGTCTCAGAAACCATCCAGAATAGCTCTGAGTCAACATATTATTTTACTGTAGCTTGTTATAATAAAATAGAATTTGCATACTGAATAGCAACATACATCTGAATACCAAATATTTGGGGGAGGGGTTTAGAAAGCAAAAACTCTTGCCTCCATGCTCTGCTTGAATGCTTCTCAGAGGCCTAAGTCCAGCTACTGTTGCAAACAAAGTTATGGACTGGGTCTGATCCACCCAGGCTGTTTTTATGTTCCTACCCAACCATCTCAAATATAACCATAGCTGACATATCCTATTCAGGCCTCTGAGCAACCTCCAGCACGTCTCAACTAAGCCCCATAATGCTTCTGTTACAGGGAGATGTTTGAATGTATACCTGGATCCACATGTAGATAGAGGTTGAGCCATAAAGACCAAACTATCTACAGGTGCCTTCTTGGAGCACCCTGCCTATGGTACAGAGAGGGGTCTGTTATCAGAAAAGGTTGGTTGACCTTGCTTTTGCATCCCTCTGAACTCAAACTGTGAAAAAACCCTGGGGGGGGGGGAGTTTTAAGGGCACACCCATTCAGAAATAAATTGTATGGAAAAATCAGGGCAACTTACTTCCTAAGAATATATGCTTCAGGTCAGGGTGTAAACAGTTTAAGTACAGAGGTGGGATGTTGCTGGGCTCTCATCAGCCCCAGAAACCACAGTCAACAGTCAGGAATAATGGGAGCTGTAGTCAAACAAGAGGACCACCAGTTCCCCATCGTTGTGAAACATGAAGTAGAGGCTTACCTCCAAGCACCCACCATCACCAGTTCCCTCCTTGTTCTTCTTCTTTCCTGGTTCTTTCTTCTTCTCTCCCCCAGCAATGATCTAGAAGAATAAAAGAAAACCACCAAGGCACTTGTTTCAAAAAGTGTCATCATTAATCTTGCTAGAAAAATCAGTATTCTGTTTAGAAATGGTAAGAACAGCAGAGGAATTTCTGTAACTTTAGTGTGAATACACTCAGGATAATTAAACATTTTAGCTGCACCGGAATCTCAAATTCATTTCTGCTAGTAACAACCCTCTTATTAAGCTAAAAGAAAGAACAACAACAACAACAACAACAACAACTTTGGGTGAGTCAAAATGCTTAGCTATGCAGCTGTCAAGATGGGAGGCTCCCTTGGCACTTCTTGGCCTGCAAGCTTCTCTTTGAAGAAAAGGGCAGAAACACAGCCGTTCTCTCCTCAGAAAGCACAGGTGATGCCAGTGCACAAACTGTTAGCCAGGGACCTTGCATTGCCAAACCTGAAAGTGTTGAGGACTACTCACTTGGTGACCCAATTCTGCCAAGTTACAAGCAGGAATCCCAAAACAATTTGTGACTGTAGCCTATTGGCACTCCTGGCTGGTGCACAAACAGGGCATGAGCCCTTATCTCTAAAAGTTGACAACCACTGTCAATGAATGAATGTACTGAGGGGGCTTTCAACACAGGCCTGTTGTACTTCGATCCATTTTTATTATTCTTTTATACTCACAATTTGGAACTGCAGATGGGTTAATCAAAAGCTGCCACCATGGTGAAGTGTTCTGTATTCATACTTCCTAATAAACTTGGGCAGTAGGAGACCATCTAGGCTGGCATTCTATGCCCAGGAGCAGCCAAGCAACCCAGAAATATCAAGATGGATACATCTGGTGATCAGATGAGCATATTGCCTTTGTACATCAAGATGCAGCTTGTGGCTGTTTTTTGACTGATTTATCAGATCCCCAGATTGCTCTGTAGGAGAGATCTCAGGACAGTTCACAAAACTAAAGTAAAACAAGAAAACTGGACACCACAAAAATAAGGATAGTGGCAAGGATTTTAAAAAGAAACAGTCCAGTTTGTTTGAAATTAATGAAAAGCACTTCCTCTCTCTCTTTTTTTTTTTAAAAAGAGATATTTAAGTTCTGTAGCTGAGGAAGAGCACCTGCTGTGCCTGCACAATGTCCCTGGTTCAATTCCCATAATTTCTAATCAGAGCTAGGAATTCCCCTCATTTGAAACTCAGAATTGCTGCCAGCCTGTGTCAACAGTACTAGATGAACCAATGGCCTGACTCTGTATGAGGCAACTTTTTTTGTTCCTAGATCCCACTTGCTTTACGGGAAGGGCTGCCCTACCTTGGAGAGGAAACGAAACAGCAATTACCATTCTGTATTGAATGACCCCCATCTATACACAACACTCCGAGCTCCTTGGAGGAATACCAAGCAGATTTTGTTTTTTAATAGAGAAAATAATTAAAAGACAAGCACCCAGCTTGATTCAGGAATAAGGGTGGCGTGGCGGCAGCTGTGACTAATGTTGGCCTTCGAACTACAACATCCTCGCTGACATTTGCATGCCGACTTCCCGAGAGTCCACGTAACACTATACTGCAAGCGTGTATGGCGCTTCACACATTACAGGCGGGTGTCAGGAGGTCCCTGCAAGGAAGGGCCTTATATTCCAGCAAGGGGTGGCTGCGAGGGAACCGGGGGGGGGGGGGCAAACTATTTCATTTCTACGTATTGGGGGGGGGGGGTCAGTTATAATATGAAAGGAGGTGACACGCCAAAGGATTTCGCAGCCAAGGGCGCTGCGTAAAAGTGGCCGTGCGCGCAAGCAGCGTCCTCACGTTACAAACCCAGCCGGGACTCCCCGGAGAAGCTTCTTTGAAAGAAAGAGAAAAAGAGAAAAAGAGCCCAAGGCGAGGCCTCCTTTTAAGTCTGGAGGCACCGAGGGTGGGGGCTGCCTCCAGCCAGCCTCGCCATGGAGGCTGGGCGCAAACTGGACCCTTACCGGTTCATCTGCCGCCGTCTCCATCTTCCTTCCTTCCTTCCTTGCACAGGCTGAGCCGGTTCTTCCCTCCGAAGCGGCGAGGAGCCCAATAGCAGCGGCAGCCAGCGAACTCAGCCGGGCTGGTTTCAATCGCGCAGGCCCCGGCAGCTGATGCAACGCGCCGCAAAACGTGCTTCCCGGGCCCGCCCAGGCCGGGGCGCGGGGCGGAGCGCGAAGGATGGCGATCCCCGGGAGCGAAGCGGAAGCTGCTCGCTCCGAGAGGCGAGAGAGCGGGGACGCGGCTTGGCCCTTGAGCGCGCCCGCTCGGGCGCTCTCTCAAGGGATCCCGTTTCACAAATCGGGGGTCAGGTGGAGTCAGTGCCGGTGCCAGGCTGTTCTTTGAGCCCCAGGCAGAAAAAAATGCATCCCCCTCCCCTCTCCAAGATTGCTAACTTCAATTTTAAAAACAAAACAAAACAGGTGTGTGTTAGGAAAAATCAAAAGCACTTGAAACTGCTAAATTTATTTTCTAAATTAAATGCATTTTCACTTTTTAGGTACATGTTACATAGATTTCCAACCAACTACACGGTCTTTTTCATACATACGGATATGGTATGCATTACTTCAAAAATGATAAAACTTCAGAATATAAAATAAAAAAATATCAGATTTATAAAGATGTAAAGAAAACTAATCTGTATAAAAACGTGCCCTTTCAAAGGTCACTACTGCGCCCCTCTGAAGTCTGTCACATTGGTCCAATGTTATCACAGGCCCTGCATAGAGTGGCTGGTTCCTAATGTGCTCCACTTTTTGCCATGTATTTTATCTGGTATGAAAGTCGCTGGCAAGTCAGAATTTGTGTCTGGTCTGTCTGCAGCCAGAATGATTAGCAGATAGCTGTGATTTTTATTTTATTTTTTAAAAAACTTATTTAAATCAAGCACAGCAAAAACCTGTGGCTCTCTGAATGCTATTGGACTGCAGCTGCCATGACCCCAGCCAGTATTTCTTTAATATACTGTATACATATATATATATTAATTAAAGAAATACTGGCTGGGGCTCATGGCAGCTGCAGTCCAATATATATATATTGCTGTATCATTCACAGCAGTTTGCAACAATACGAAAACATAAAAAGCAAGATAATATTTATTTATTTATTTATTTATTTATTTAAATTTCTATACCGCCCTTCGTCCAAGGATCAAAGGGTGATTTACAATATAAAAACACAAGAATACATACCATAGTAACAAACAAAATACTGAAAAAAGCACAATACGAAACACTACAATTCTATCAGACACTTATACTTCCCTGTTTTAAGTTAAGTAATTAGCTGTACTAGCTAATCATAAACACTTCTATCAAGTCTTAGTTCTTCATTAATTAAATCCACTTCATAGTACAGTGGTACCTCAGGTTAAGAACTTAATTCATTCCGGAGGTCCATTCTCGACCTGACGCTGTTCTTAACCTGAAGCACCACTTTAGCTTATGGGGCCTCCCACTGCTGCCGCCGCGCCACCGCTGTGCAATATCTGTTCTCATCCTAAAGCAAAGTTCTTAACCCGACGTAATATTTCTGGGTTAGCGGAGTCTGTAACCTAAAGCGTCTGTAACCTGAAGCATCTGTAACCTGAGGTACCACTGTATTTAAAACAAAGTCTATACACTATGCTATCTATAAAAAGAAATTTTACAAAATAGTCCATTATGACTCATTTTCTTTTGTTTCTTGTTAAATAAATTAATTTTGCAGATTTAATGAAAAAGAAATTATGCGTGCAAAGACAGGCTCTGGTGGATTGGGCCCCATAGTGTGGAAGGTGGTTTCTACACATGCTGTAGAGGGAACTGGGGGGGCAGGTGAGGCTTGTCAACCTGGGAAGGTGGCCCATCTAGGAGAAGAAAAACTCTGGTCCTAAACCTCCGCTGTTCTTATCTTTGGGTGAAGAAAAGGCTAAGGAGTAAACCCTACACAAATCGAGAGTGAAGTCCCTAAAACAGCTGGATGGGGCCTTGTATGCCTCCTTCTGGCAACTCCTGCAGCCAAGCTGGTGCTCTGCTGTCCTTTGGACCACATCAGGGAGGCTGAAAGTGGTGGGTCTTGTCATCTGGGCAGCCCAGAACCACCATGTCCTGGGAGATCACTTAAATCCTGCTAACACAGCAGTCAGACATCATCCTCAGAGGTGCACTCTGTTGTCTCTTAAGACAGACGGATGATAACAGCAGCAGCAACAACAACAACAACAACAGGATTCTAGCCTGAATATTTCCTTTTGGGTATGTGGGGACGCAGGTGGTGCTGTGGGTCAAACCACAGAGCCTAGGACTTGCCGATCAGAAGGTCGGCGGTTTGAATCCCCGCGACGGGGTGAGCTCCCGTTGCTTGGCCCCTGCTCCTGCCAACCTAGCAGTTCGAAAGCATGTCAAAGTGCAAGTAGATAAATAGGTACCACTCCAGCGGGAAGGTAAACGGCGTTTTTGTGCACTGCTCTGGTTTGCCAGAAGCGGCTTTGTCATGCTGGCCACATGACCCAGAAGCTGTACACCGGCTCCTTTGGCCAATAAAGCGAGATGAGCATGCGACCCCAGAGTCTGCGACTGGACCTAACGGTCAGGGGTCCCTTTACCTTTACCTATGTGAGTGATTTTCTTGTTTTCTGATGGAGAAACCAAAGTGCCTAATATATTCAAAGTTGTCTCTGTGTATATGTTGTATGAACTGGTGCCTGACTTTGCTTTTGTTTTTTTATTTCTTCCTCCCCACCCTTTTTCCTTTTGTGTCATGTCTTTTAGATTGTTAACAATCAGGGCAGGGACTTAACTTACTATTGATCTTGTAAGTCACCCTGGGAGCCTTTTTGACTGAAGAGGTGAGTAAAAGTGCTTTAAATAAATAAGAAGATCTTCCACTGTTCAGTTCAGGCATGATGATTCACAAATGTACATTAGCAAGTTAACGTATGAAGGTATGTGAAAAAGAAGCTAATTTTTGCAGGAGTCTCACCATTTTGTTTATAAAAAATAATTATATCTCTTTGTATGATACAATACTAGAACCATAGATGAGATTCTAAAACTAGAAAATATTTAGTGAAAAACAAACAAACAGGAAACAAAGTTATTTAAAGGAGAAATGAAAAACTCTGCAACAACTGGTAGATTCTGGAAGGGTGTACATTATTAGCATTACCGGTATGTAATAAATATAGCCAGGAGAGGGCAGTAAAGTTACACATTTCAGAATATAATCCTTTGTGACCTTGATTCTGTTTGGATTCATTTAACCTTTTTCCATTATGATTTTTTTGTTGCTGTTCTGTTTTGCAATACTGGAAATTCACATGAAACTATTTCTTGGCACGGATCCAATACAAAGTGGCATTGTAGGCCAACCAGAGCCAAGTCCAGATTAGAGAGAGAGCAAGCATTGATAGGTCCCCAACCTTGTTGGAGAGCCTTAGCAAGCTTTTTGCTACTGCTCACAGCCAGTGACATTACAGTGGTACCTTGGGTTACATACGCTTCAGGTTACATACGCTTCAGGTTACAGACTCCGCTAACCCAGAAATAGTGCTTCAGATTAAGAACTTTGCTTCAGGATGAGAACAGAAATCGTGCTCCGGCGGTGCAGTGGCAGCAGGAGGCCCCATTAGCTAAAGTGGTGCTTCAGGTTAAGAACAGTTTCAGGTTAAGAACGGACGTCCGGAATGAATTAAGTACTTAACCCGAGGTACCACTGTATTCTGTAGCTAAGGGCTGCCATTAAAATTTCCCACAATGCCTCACAAAAGGCCATACGTCAGGGCATTGTGGGAAATTAAAAAGCAGCTAAACTCAGTTGCTTGGTGCTGCTCAGAGCACTGCAGTGCATGGGGGGGGGGGGAGGAATTAAAAAGGACCCAGAGTGCGGTGGCTCTTCCAAGATGCTAGAGCCCTGGGTTTGATTCCCCACTCAGCCATGAAGCTCACTGGGTGACCTTGGGCCAGTTACTTCCCCTCAGCCGAACCTACCTCACAGGATTGTTGTGGGGATTAAATGAGGAGGGAGAGAGCCATGAGAACCTTGAGCTCCTTGAAGAAGGTGGGATATAAATGCAACAAATAAATAAAAATAAATAACACGAGTTTGGAAAACCTCTGCCAATCAGGTTTGCTAAAGGCAAACTAGATGTGGCATTCATTTTGTGATTGCAATTAAAATGGCACTTTAAAAATGTAAATAGCAGCTATGGGGCAGCCTGAGCACGTTTGGGACCATGTGGGGTAAAAGGAGGGCGTTAACACTTTCTCCTCCACTGTAGTACCAGTGAGAATCATCCCCGCTTTAGCAGTTTATTTGCATATGGAGGGAAACTTAATACATTCTAATGCATTCTGAATCTGCCCATAACATGCAATCTAATCCTAGGTATGTTTGCTCAGAAGCAAGTCCCACAGAGTTCACTTTCTCCCAGGAAAACGTGCTTAGGATTGCCGCCCTCCTGGTTTCATTGATTCCCTTTATAATTTGACCACAAAATATCATCAATGTGTAAAAAACAAAAAAGGAACAGGAAAAAACAACTGTGAATGTAGTGTGAATTGATTCTGCTTAGTAACAAGGGACAAAAATGGATTCTGTTTATTAGTTTATCATACAAAAGTCCATCTGTGCCAATTTCTATGCATGGCTTTGGTATTTACTCTGTCTGCCCTGTGAGTGGCACCGAGGGGGCGGGAACGAGCACCGTTTGTCTTGTAGAAACCGCAGCTGCCAAGCACAGAAAGGACAGTGATTTTTGTATAGGTGAAATGTCTTGGGTCAAATCCTAAGTCGGTGCAAACTGGTGTAAATATTGAGCTGTATCCATTTAGATCAAGTCTTATGTTAAATTTACTTTAAAATTGAGGTTGGAAAGACTGGCTGGAATTAGAATGTTATTGAGTTCACATTCTTCTTAAAACAGGCAGTAAAGAAAGTAGCCAGGAAAATACAATCCAAGGAAATAACAGTGTGAAAAATGGAAGCTGGTCAGCCAGACTAATGCCAGGAGCTTGAAATGGGGGTATATGAGACCTTCTACAAATGGGGTAAGACGTCACTATTAAAATCAGTATGATGTATCTAGCTTTGAAGGCCCTTGGGTATATGCCATCTTCTTTTGAACCCAAGTTATGCCTAAACCATCCCAGGAAAACCACTTCTTCTAGCTAGGACATAAAGTGGGTTTTAATGTTTTCAATTAACATTTTATTCTGTGGAGCGAAGAGTGAGACTTCATCAGGAAATTCGTAAGTGAAGTTTCTTGATCTCAAACTGGCTTTTCAAACCCAGGAACTAGCTGGGAATTTTGCAAGACTTCTTATGCCATCGCCTGTGTCTACCTAGTGTTATAAAAGTTTAACCGGAGACTTGTATTTCCTTTGGTTTTGAAGCATTAAAAAGTAGTCTAGTTAGATTTCTGGAAAAGGGGCTCTGGAAAATACATCAAGGACTTACTTCTGAGTAAACATGCCTAGGATTAGTTTGCCTGTTATAGGCAGATCCAGTACGCATTAGAAACAGTTTCTCCAAAATACACGCTGCATGGTTTTTTCCAAGTTACAAGATGTTACGTGGCTGGTTGTCTTTATCAAATGGTTCTCCCAAATGTGCTTAGCGATTTTAGAGAAATCATGTGAAGCTAAGACAGAAGCTTTTCTAGAAGTTTCAAGAATTTGTATTTAATTGGGGACTGTATTCCAAGCAGAAGCTCCTATTTATAATGGGCCAGATTACTGCAAGTTGATTCTAGTTTTTGATCATATAATGATTCATCTTGCATACTGATGCTCCCTTTCCTCCCCTAACTTTTTGACACCTGTTCTTCATCACCCTCCTCCTCCTCCCCTCCTCCCTCCTTCTTCCCCCCACTCTCTCCCTTTCCCCACCCACCTCTTTCTCTTTCATACCCCCGCTTACTCCCCGCCCCAGTAGGCTGAGAGGGACAGATCTCTGCTGTTGTCACAGGTCAGAACTGATTGCTTGCAGGCTCTAGGACTGCAGCTTGCCCACCCCGTTTCTGTAAATAAACCCAGATTCTACACCGTGAACCAGCTTTTTAAGTATTGGATGCCTGAGAGCATCTTTCTTAGTAAGTGTTTTATCCTCATCAGAGATCCATGCCTTTGAATGCTTGATGGGATCGTTCCACCTATATTATGTTATTGGCTCAGCCATCACTCTCTACTGAAGCACTTAGTTAGGATCGTGATCATCACACTGCAGGATGCATCAAGGCTGGAGGTGGTCGGATACTGACAGATCATAACTACACTAGGCCATACTAGGGAATACTGTGGTGTTAGTCTGTGTTTCTGGCTTGTTGTATCAACCTGGACCTGATGCTGTGACCACAGCTGGAAGCCTCCTGAAAGAAAGGATGTCGGTCTAAGGTAGGAGTCAGCAAACTTTGTCAGCAGGGGGCCAGTCCACTGTCCCTCAGACCTTGTGGGGGGCCGGACTATATTTTTTGGGGGGAAATGAACGAATTCCTGTGTCCCACAAATAACCCAGAGATGCATTTTAAATAAAAGCACACATTCTACTCATGTAAAAACATGCCAATTCCTGAACCATCAGCAGGCCGGATTTAGAAGGCGATTCGGCTGGATGCAGACCCCGGGCCTTAGTTTGCCTACCCATGGTCTAAGGAATCACAAATCACCTTCTCAGTTCTCTTCTTCTGATGTGTCTTAAGTCCAGCTATCTATCTAGGAAACTTGGTGGGATTCTGAGACAGCTGTCTGAGATACTTTTCTTAAAACTACTTAAAGGTAGAAATCAGAGGCATCATTTTTTTATCTATAGCTTCTGCTGAAATACTGTATTGTACATGTTTCATGATGCTGTTGGGAGCAGTGTCTAAAAAGGGACTTTGCAAAAAGCAGTGGCAACCACTGGTTCAGAGACTGCTGCTATGTGGTAAAGGTAAAGAGACCCCTGACCGTTAAATCCAGTCGCGGACAACTCTGGGGTTGCGGCGCTCATCTCACTTTACTGGCCGAGGGAGCTGGCATTTGTCCTCAGACAGCTTCCGGGTCATGTGGCCAGCATGACTAAGCCGCTTCTGGCGAACCAGAGTAGTGCATGTTTACCTTCCCGCTGGAGCGGTACCTTTTTATCTACTTGCATTTTGATGTGCTTTCGAACTGCTAGGCTGGCAGGAGCAGGGACTGAGCAATGGGAACTCACCCCGTTGCGGGGATTCGAACCGCCGACCTTCCGATCGGCAAGCCCTAGGCTCTGTGGTTTAGACCACAGCACCACCCGGGTCCCAGGTCTGCTATGTGATAGGGAGGCCATATACCTTACTTTACAGAGATCAGTCCTCTATTTGAAGGGTTAATTCCAGGTCCAGTTGAAAGATAAAGAACCCTCAGAAGGAAGAGCAAGAAGGGCCTTGAAGTTGCAACTGGAGCAGATTGAGCAGGTCCACAGGTCACTTGGGCAGCCTTTGCCATTATGTCGAGATGTACTGTCTCTTAAAATTATAGTAAGTATTTCTAAATTAGGGATGTGGGTGGCGCTGTGGGTTAAAGCCTCAGCGCCTAGGGCTTGCCGATCGAAAGGTCGGCGGTTCGAATCCCCGCGGCGGGATGCGCTCCCGCTGCTCGGTCCCAGCGCCTGCCAACCTAGCAGTTCGAAAGCACCCTCGGGTGCAAGTAGATAAATAGGGACCGCTTACTAGCGGGAAGGTAAACGGCGTTCCATGTGGTGCACTGGCTCGCCAGATGCAGCTTGTCACGCTGGCCACGTGACCCGGAAGTGTCTGCGGACAGCGCTGGCTCCCGGCCTATAGAGTGAGATGAGCGCACAACCCTAGAGTCTGGCAAGACTGGCCCGTACGGGCAGGGGTACCTTTACCTTTACCTATTTCTAAATTACATCTAAACTATCATGTGCAAATTTTATGCACATCTGTGGTCCCTTCTGTCCTTTTTTCCTGGTGATTCTTTGGGGTGTTTGGCGCAATGCATACATGGGCAGCCACTTGAAGGTTGGACCTAAACTCTTTACACTTTCTAGAGCTCTCTGGAATGTTCTTCAGGACTGCCCTGAAAGGTGTCGGTCCCATCTATGTAATTGCACTGAGACAACGAAGTGAACTCCAGCAACCTTCCTTTCACAATGACGAAACAAGCAAGCAAGCAAACAAACAAACAAACAAACAAGAAAGATCGCAGAAATTTAAATGCCATCCAAAATTCTTATTGCTAGTTATGTGGATGCTTTCTACTCCATTGCATCTGCTTGGTGGAGAAATGATTGACCTATACTCTCAAAAATAAGAATGTGGGAAAGTCTGTGAACTTCAAGAGTTATGCTGGCAATGTTTTGCTGGTATTTCTCCACAGGAAGGCTTAGCTGACATTGGAAGAATGGGTGAAAGAGCAGAGAGGCAGGCACCAAGTACCGTCCAAATTTGATTAGGCTTTTTGCCACTTCCAGAATCAGAACTTTGGTCCACAATAAATTCTTCTTGCTGGAAACCTGCAATGCCCCCCTCCCCAAATCACTCCGTGTGACTGGAGATCACAAGGCTCCCTATTGGAAATATTCTCATCAGAGATTTCAGGAAAGTTAGCTAATGTGAAGCATGCTTGTGTAATTCCCATGATGGGCACTGATAACTGAGGCCTGTTCTGTGTGCCAGCAGAGAGTTAAAGGGAGCCTGGTGACATCCTACAGCTCAGCTGCATGCCAAAAGTAGATGTTGTATAGAATGAAATGCCATTCACCATGCTTTGCTACCCTTGTTTCCAAAACTGCCAACATCTGAAGAAAACGTAAAGCCAAAAGAGGGAAATTAACGACCTGGCTCTGTGGCCTGAGCCCACACAGCTATCTATTAAAGTTGCAAGATTTATTGCCCTAGTACCCAAGTTAAAACTGGCAGTGCAGTCAGCGAGAAAGGATAAGCACAATGCCAAGAAGGTTGCTAGCTAACCACGAGAAGAAAAAGAAATGCTTCCTTGGCCGCCTTCTTCTTCTTCTTTTTTGCTTTTTGGCCAGTTGAGGCACGTCCCCCCCCTCCCCAGGTGGTGGGTGGGTGTGGGTGTGCTTAGTTATGTACCTTTTACAATTGGCTCCCATGCTTGCAAAAAAAACACCACCAGGTTTCTGCCTCAGATCTATCCAAAATTGCTATCCTGGCTCCATCACTGGGTAGGATGTCCAAAAGAGAGAAAACACATAACGCAAATAAGAGAAAGGGCATGGGTTTGCATAAAATCTGCATGTGCTCATTTATATGTATTTATATGTGTAGCGCAGGTGGCGCTGTGGTCTAAACCACTGAGCCTCTTGGGCTTGCCGATCAGAAGGTCAGTGGTTCGAATCCCCTCGACGGGGTGAGCTCCTGTTGCTCAGTCCCTGCTCCTGCCAACCTAGCAGTTCGAAAGCACACCAAAAAAAGTGCAAGTAGATAAAGAGGTACCGCTCCAGCGGGAAGTTAAACGGCATTTCCATGTGCTGCTCTGGTTCACCAGAAGAGGCTTAGTCATGCTGGCCACATGACCTGGAAGCTGTCTGCGGACAAATGCCGGCTCCCTCGGCCTACAGAGCGAGATGAGCGCCGCAACCCCAGAGTCGTCTGTGACTGGACTTAACTGTCAGGGGTCCTTTACCTTTTTAAACTATATTTACATAGAAATATCTATATCCATAGTGATGAAGCCTGTGGCTTCAAATATAGGGTTCCTTAGTTTAAATAAAGGGCTGCCCTCTGATAGTCCTGCAGAGAGAAGGGGGTTGTCTGTAAAACAGGCAACACTAGTAGGGGCCCACCACAGAACAGGTTTGCTGAGGAGTTGCCTCAAGGCTAGAGTTGACCCTGTTTCTCTCTCAAGAGTAATTTATTATTATTATTATTATTATTATTATTATTATTATTATTATTATTATTACCCCGCCCATCTGGCTGGGTTTCCCCAGCAACTCTGGGCGGCTTCCAACAAAAGATTAAAAATACATCAAAACATCAGTCATTAAAAACTTCCCACCTACGTGACTCTTGAGTGGATGCTGCTGAAGTAAAGCAAGCCCAAGTCGAGTCAGTGCCTAAATAGAAGACCACCTCAGGAAAGCACCCATGCTGCTTTAGGTTCTGCAGAAGAAAGGCAGGATATAAATGCCATAAATAAATAAATGTGCCCTCGCATCCCAGCATTAGTAGCGAGTGAAATGTCAGGCTGTGAACTGCATGTAGGGAGAACTCTATGAAACTCGCAAGCTGGTGCCCTTCTGCCAACACAAGTTGTTCCAGTTAAAAAGGCTTAACCCTCCCTACTTGGCAATAGCGCTCTATTCCACAGTTCTCTTGTGAGGCGAACAAGCTGTAAATTCTTCCCCCTCTACTTCCTTCCATGTAGTACCTCATCTCCACATTTTTTATTTTAATTTATTTGGTACTCTGACTAGAAACCCTTAGGAACTCTTCCTCCCACCACCCCGCAATAACATTTTAAATTAAGAAGCGAACAGTAAAAGAAAGCAAATGGGAAGAAAACAATTGTTTATTGGAAAACATCTGTTTGCCTTTAAGGTAATGTAAAAAATTTACAGTGGATTGCTAAGCAATGCCTTCTGTATTTATAGTTCTGCTTCATTTTCCATTCGCGTATATGACATTAGGGGGTTCCGTGACAAACACCACAAATTGTGTTTGGAGATGAAGTTTGTTTTCACTCTGGCCTGGATTTCAGCAAGACTTTTTTCTTTTTCTTTTTTCAAAATTAAACCATCTACAGAATGGCACATCTGTTGAGGCTGCCTGAGGACACGGAGCTTGATAAATGTCTACATTTTTTCAGACGTGGGAACTCTTGGGCAAAGCGGGATGGCTGCTTTGGCCATTTGCATGCCAGTACCCAGTGTGCTTTTTCAGCTCACAGCAATTGGATTGTTGTGTCTCAGTCCTCGGGATAAAGCAAAAAGTTCAAGCCTGTTTGTGCAGTGCGGGCACACAGAATGCTTTTTCAACAGTGCAGCCTTTTAAACAATTTCTTGTGTGGTCACCTTCTTGGACTACTGCTCCGAAGCTGGCCACATGATTTCAAAATCTGTTTTGCTGGGTATGCTGCCTGAAAAATCAGCAGAAATCTGGGCGCGTGACAAGACTTACTGGCTCTGCTGCCATCGCCTGACCAATTCCACGTGAATCAAGTCACTCTGGGGCATCATTTCCCCCTGAACAACGTGGAATTTGTAGTTTCCTGTGGCCCCAGTTCCATTCAGGAAGTAGGGGAAGCTCAAGGCCCAGTGTTACTCAACAGGAAATAATGCTTCTGAGCATGCCCAGGAACAGCAGGCCTGGTTAAGGATCAAGATTACTTTCTCTAGTGAGCACTCCTCTGCATAGCTGTCAAGTGTCCCTTATTTGAAGGGACAGTCCCTTATTCCAGCGCCATGTCCCGCTGCTGTCCCTTATTGATGGATGTCCCTTAAATGTCCCTTAAATTTCAAAGGAAGCATCTCCTCTCCCTCCCTCCCTGCCGGCCAGGGAGGAGGGAGGCTCCAACTGTGTTGCTTGGCTGTGTTGCTCAACCAATAAGAAGTCTAAGAACGACTGGGGGTGGAGCTTACATGCCTTGTGTGTGGCTAGTTAATGCAAGCTGAGGGGTTTTTTGAATGCTGGATGCCATTTTGTTGCACGTGCTGCTGCAAACTTTGCAGTGCAAAGCCAGGCCGGGGAGCCATCTTAAGTTGAGGCTGCATAGACCTTGTGGTGCATGTGATTCAGATTCCATTCAGTTGAACCTCTGGTTACAAAGTTGGTTGGACAGTGTTCTCGAAGCTACCCAGCATGAGTTTGACCAGACTGCAGGAGGACAGGAAGACTGGAGTGCCTGGAACAGGTGAGCTGGTACCTTATTTTCAAATCTGTAAGTTGACAGCTATGCTCCTCTGTTTTCTTTGGTTTTTGATTGAGAAGGGGTTGCAGTGGCTAGCAGAGAGGGACAGCTAGGAGTGGGGACAAATCCCACTATTAATCACCACGTGGACACCTCAATCAATGCCAAGGCTAAAAGGAAAATGGAAAACTGGGATTCTTAAGCAACAACGTAAAACATCTTGGAGCATCAGCAAGCAGATTATCTTAGTTTTTCCTCTTACTTGAGTCAACAGTATTTGGTCTACCTTTGTTCCACCCTCACTGCTTTGAGCTTCTGTGCTTTATTTGATGATGTGAGCCTTTCTTATTCACACGCTGTGTCCATAATGGAGCCCATTGCAGGGAAATGTGGCAACCAACTATTTTGCAACAAGGCCGCAATCCTGGGGGCACTAGATAGGGAATGACTCCATAGTTCAGACCATGGTATGGTCAAGCGTGCATGTGGAGAAGTCCAGTAGCCTGACTGAAATTCAGTATCTGAAGAAGTGTGCATGCACACGAAAGCTTATACCAAGAACAAACTTGGTTGGTCTCTAAGGTGCTACTGAACAATTTTTTTTATTTATATTTGAAATTCATATGATCGTTTTTATTGATTATTAAGAAAGTCCAACATATTTCCAAGGAGACATAATTAGCTGATAAGAGGCACTGCTGCTCTTGGAGGGGAAATAAAATTCATGTGGTTTGGGGGGTTACCCACTGCCTTGCAGGATATTTTCGGGAGAAGAAAAAGCTAAGGGGTAAACCCTACATAAATCTGGAGTAGGGTCTCTAAGATGGTTGGATGGTGTCTTGTACGCCTCTTTCCAGCTCTACTTTCCTGAGTCTGGCTGAGAACGGGTTGGGGTGGGGTCTTGTTGTCTGGGCAGCCCAAGAGATCCATACACACTGCCCAGGCTTGCACCCCAGGGAGGCCACTTGGGTGCTGCGAACATGGGAGGCAGAAGTTATGAGTTCCTGGTCTCTGCAGCTACAGCAGGAGCTGTGATTCTTCAACAGTTTGACTTTACCCCCAGAGGCCCACTTCATTGTCTCTTGAGACAGACGAATGCCAACAAACAGTTTGGGGATGGTCTCAGACTAATAATGGAACCCAGTTTTTCCACCCAGGATAAATAGAAAACAGGTTTCACACAGTCTCATATGTGTTACTCACGATCTAAGACTCATGATCTGAACTTCAAACGTGCACTGAAACATTTGGTTTGGATTAACTCTTAATATGGCATCTGCACAGTCTTCACATTTCCAGTCTGCCAGTTTGGGGGCAACAGCCTGATTCTGCACAGAGGCTTTACAGGTGGACGGAGAGATCAAAAACAAGTTGATCAAAGCACTCAGTTTTTATATCCCACTTACTGTGTTTTGCTTAGCCAGACTGTCATACCTAAGGCTCTTTCTGAGAAAGGCTTCTGCTGCAAAAATGACACAAAGCAGTGCAGCTTGTAGTGGAATCCAACGTCTTTCTCTTGTCTGCTGTTTCTTCTCCTGTCTTCTATTTAAGCGAACAATTCTGGCTGTTTACATCAATTATTACTCTGCTGTTGCAAATGAAACGCATGCACATCACATCCGAAACCATTGTGCCAACATTGCATAGGAATTACTGAAGACGCGCCTGTTTAGACAAACATTCTTCTGATCTCCTTATCTGAAGCTCCTGCTTTTAATTGCTGTTTTAACCGGTTTAATGTTTAACGGGTTTCTTTTGTTTCACACTTTATTTGTGGGTGCTTACTTTAATGTATTGATAGAATTATTTCACGGTGCGTTTTAATTATATGTGATCAGTCATTGTTATTTTGGGGTCATTAGTTTTATGCTTCTAAAGTGCTTAAAAGCCACTTTGGCAGTTGGGCAGCACATAATGAAATAAATAAAGCAAATCGTGGATAAAGGCAGAGAGCTGCTTGTGGCTGTCCTTAGCGAGGAGGACATCCCCACACTTGTACCCACTAGTGCTGTAGTTCTTCCACGTTTCAGTTGATAATGCCTCTGGAGGTCTCTTTGTGAGAGCTGAGCAGCATGTACTCTCTCTGCCCCTTGCTAGCTGTTCCATGCTAGCGCAGGATCATCTTTTGCCAGGAAAATCAGAGCATTGGGACTGAAGTACAGTGGTACCTCGGGTTACATACGCTTCAGGTTACATACGCTTCAGGTCACAGACTCTGCTAACCCAGAAATATTACCTCGGGTTAAGAACTTTGCTTCAGGATGAGAACAGAAATCGTGCAGCGGCTGCGCAGCGGCAGCAGGAGGCCCCATTAGATAAAGTGGTGCTTCAGGTTAAGTACAGTTTCAGGTTAAGAACAGACTTCCGGAACGAATTAAGTTCTTAACCCGAGGTACCACTGTATTTTAATAACGACCTGAATGTTTAGAAACATGAACTACTCCTGCTATGCCATATAGCACTGTACTTTCTAGTGTAAAAAAGTAAAGGTAAAGGGACCCCTGACCGGACGACTATGGGGTTGCGGTGCTCATCTCGCTTTACTGGCTGAGGGAGCCGGCGTACAGCTTCCGGGTCACGTGGCCAGCATGACCAAGCCGCTTCTGGCGAACCAGAGCAACGCACGGAAACGCCATTTACCTTCCTGCCGGAGTGCTACCTATACAGGGATTCAAACCGCCGACCTTCTGATCAGCAAGCCCTAGGCTCTGTGGTTTAACCCACAGTGCCACCCGCGTCCCTCTACTTTCTAGGGTACTGTTGTGTAAAACACATGCAGAACCCTGCATCTTTTGTTCCCTACTCTGTTTTAATGAGGGTGCACACAGGAGGGTGATGGATGGTTGGTGAAAGAGCCTGTGTGAGAGGCAGCAAAGGGAAGATCTCCCAGGGTGGGAGGCTGGGAGAAGAAAGAGAAGCTCCCAGGTGAGAGCTGGGAGGGTCCGCCCCCTTCTGTGTGAGACAAAGTGGGAGAACTGCATGGCAAAATTTAGAGAAGTGTGAAGGGTGGCTCTGTTTTGGCTGATGAAGGATGGCTGTGTTTTGGTTCCTTAACTGAGGCATATCATCATTATTATTACAATTAATCAAAATTTTAATAGAAAATAAATAATCAAAGACCACAGGGCAGTTTGCAACGTTATAATAACAGTGCAATATAAAACAGTTGTAAAACAACAAGCTTTAACACCAACAATATAAGAATCCCTAACAAATACCAATGGCTGCAGCAAATAATCATGCCAACAGGCCCCATTATAGTGTCAAGGTCTGGGGGAATAGATGTCTTCAGCTGATCTGAAACTCAGCAATGAAGGTAAATTCCAGGGGCAGGGAATTCTAAAAGTGGTGGCCCCATTATCGCTGGCAAGATGCAAGGTGGGCCCCTTAAATATTGCAGCTCAAATGTTTCTGTTATAATAAAGATGAGAGATGGGAAAACCTGTGGACCCTCCAGATGTTGCTTGGCTTCTACTCTCACCACCTCCAGCCAGCATAGCCAATAGGGATGGTGAGAACTGAAATCCAGCAACATCTGGAGGGCCATAGCTTCCCCAACCTTGATCTAGATTAGAACATATAAAAGGGAGAAAAGGGAGGAAATGTGTGCAATCATGTGAAAAAAGAAGTAACCATTTGATATTGCTCTCCATTTTGGCCTTCCTTCCTTCTCATCAGCCTCTAGGGGGAGCCCTGCTTTCAGCAAATCCTTTCATTTCTTTTCATCTCAGGAGAGATTTGCAAATCACTTGCCAACATGAGTTGGAGAAAGCTGCAAAATTTAGGAATAAAGCATTCAGGCCACATCCCATGCCAGTTTCCCCCTTGATATTAAAATATGTGGATCTCGCATGACTTTAGAATCAAAACAAAGCAATACAACATGCTAAACCATGTCTGTTCAAGAGGGGTACCCAGGCAGCGTCAAAGGACCAGACTGCAATGTTCTGCTTCTCAGTAGCTGACGTTCATTTTTACTATGTCATAGAATCATAAAATTGTATGGTTGGAAGGGTCCCCAACAGTGATCAAGTCCAATCCCCTGCAGGAATATCAACTAGATCATATATAACATCAAGGTAAAGGTAAAGGTACCCCTGCCCGTACGGGCCAGTCGTGTCCGACTCTAGGGTTGTGCGCCCATCTCACTTAAGAGGCCGGGGGCCAGCGCTGTCCGCAGACACTTCCGGGTCACGTGGCCAGCGTGATGAAGCTGCTCTGGCGAGCCAGCACCAGCGCAGCACACGGAAACACCGTTTACCTTCCCGCTAGAAAGCGGTACCTATTTATCTACTTGCACTTAGGGGTGCTTTCGAACTGCTAGGTGGGCAGGAGCTGGGACCGAAAGACGGAGCTCACCCCGCCACGGCGATTCGAACCGCCAACCATACGATCGGCAAGTCCTAGGCACTGAGGTTTTACCCACAGCGCCACCTGCGTCCCCATATAACATTAAACCTCTGCTTAAAAACCTCAAAGGAAGAGAGTCCACACCGTCCCAAGGGAGTCCGTTCCACTGTTGAGCAGTTCTTACTGTCAGAAAGTTCTTCCTGGTGTTTAGCCAGAATCTCCTTTCTCTTAACTTGAATCCATTGGTTTGGGTCCTACCCTCCAGAGCTTGAACCAGAGCTTGTGGCAGCCCTTTAGATATTTGAAGATGGCTATCATATCTCCTCTCAAACTCCTCTTTCCCAGGCTAAACATATCCAACTCCTTCAACCCTTCTCATAAGGCTTGGTTTCCATATCCATTATCATCTTTGGTAAATGCTGGATATATGTTCTGGAATGGGCCCACTGATGTCAACAAAACCAGTCCAGAAAAAGTAGTTCATGAATTATTATACTTTAGCACCTGATGAGAAATTTGTTTTAAAAAGAAAAAATTAATTTTAAGCTGTTTCAGTAAAACTTTTGTCTATGTGTGACTTTTGTTTTTTCAGACTATGGATATGAGAAAAGGTGTTCATAAGATCCCCTTAGTAAGAGACATTTAAATCACATTTGCAGCTCTTATGGTGGGTAATACAGTAGAGAAAGCAGAAAAGGAATTTGTAATGCAAATGCACATCCTGGGAAAACAAACTTATGTGGATTCATGAAAGCCTCTGCTGTGAAAATGTTCCCTGCCTTCGACATTTAATGACTGTGTGTCAAGCAGAGTATTTCCCTTTCATTTTTTAAAAAAAAACAACTGGAAACAAATGAAGAACAAAAGCAGCACATGGTATTTCCTTTTAAGTCATGATATTTGTTGAACACAGGCAGCCTGATCCTAGAGTGAATCTGAACAACCACAAGACTGAATTTAGGACAGGTGCCAGTACCCTACAAGGTCTTTTGTCAAGCCAAACCCAAGATTGGCCACTCTACATCCTTTTCGTGGCATACACAGGGGGATTCAACTTGAGTGCTGCTCTGCCAGGTAAATATCAGATAATTTTGTGGTACTGATGATCTGTAATTTTGTATTATATCCCATCACTACTAATGGCAAATTCAGTTCCCCAGTACAGTCAGAGATGGCAGGGAGAAACAAGAAGATGATATCAGCATATTTGGGGGGGGGGGGGACTCTGCCATTTGCACAAGTTAAAATAATAACAATAATTTAAACCCTGCCCCTGCTGTTACTTTTTTTTTTTTTTTTTTTTGCTAGTCTCACTTGTTAATTCTATATGGAATTTCTGGATGTTGCCCTCTGTTATGGCTAGATTTCATAGTTTATATTTTTCAAAGGAAAATGCTGAAAACGAATGTGAATTTGTATTAATAAAATGAAAATTGTCACTCAGCATCTCCCCATTTATCTCCCCATGTTGATCTTGCTGCGACTATTACGTAAGGGACATTTCACTGAAACTTCAGTTTCCATGACCAAATTGCTGTGTTGACAATGCGGGCAGAGTAGATTCACTTCTGGTGAAGCTGTTGTGCCATTCATTCACCATGTGTCCAATTGTGATCCTGGCCACATTACATGTGCATAGAGTTCCAAAAACAGGCTCATAGAAAAGCAGTTGTGTGGCTATATTGCCTTATGATGGACTCTACCTGGACCCACCAAAACTCACATTCTCAGGATGCCAATTCGGTGGTGTGTCTTTTTCTGAGTAAGGAATCCTCCTGACATATTTATCATTCACTTTTCCAAATAAGGGCACATTCCATAAGAGGGCATTATATTGCAAAGAGGGCATTCAGATCTGTTTTTTCTGTGTGCATGCTAGCTTCTACATATTCCTTGGTGTGTCTCCCCCCCCCCCCAGTCTTATATATTGCTGTGCTGTTCTGCCACTTGCCATCCACACCACTGGACAGATCTTGATGAAACATATCCACAGGTGTTTGTTTTTTGTCCCTCCCCGTTGTCAGTTTAGTTGCAGTTGCAGTACATGCACTGGGCTTGTTGATTATAGTTTTGGTTCTAATGGTTTAGAAAATACCTTTTTTATCACTCTAGCACAAGATGACAGTCTCTAAAGTAGTCCCTTCCATGTAGTGGATGGACATCTTGAGAGAACAGCTCATCCTAATCAGTTGTTGAGCATGCCAACAGCCTGTGCAGATTATTAAAGAGAGGAATGTTCCTATTGTTTGCGCTTTCAGAAACAAAATAGCTAGGGTTGTGCTCAAGCAGGGAGCAAATGGAAGTGGGGGTGCTGAAAGTTTACCACACACATGACAAACTGCCCATCAAAAATAAAAATAAAAATGCTAACAAGTTTACACATCAGCAGTCCCTGTAGTAGAATCATAGAATCATAGAGTTGGAAGAGACCACAAGGGCCATCGAGTCCAACCCCCTGCCAAGCAGGAAACACCATCAGAGCACTCCTGACATATGGTTGTCAAGCCTCTGCTTAAAGACCTCCAAAGAAGGAGACTCCACCACACTCCTTGGCAGCAAATTCCACTCTCGAACAGCATATAGTAGATATAGAACAGGTTATTTTAATTTACTGGATTTTATTTTCTTTATTTATTTTTGCATAAAGGGGAAATCCAGATTAAAAAAATTAAAAAGCATGGGCTGGAATTTTGATAGCATCGCTGTTGTGCAGATGCTGCCAAAAATAATAATAATGCATGCATGAGCAGCACTGATTGCACAATAAACTCACACCTGATAGTGTATTTAGAAAGTTTAGGGTGTTGTTTTAATGGCAAATTCCTAGATCATTTTGAAATAATTTGTAGTAATAAATGTTGAAATGTAATTCCTGTAAAGTTCTCTTGACCTTTGCCCTTCTGCATCTTATTTTATACCCTAAATCATATATATATCATAAATATTATATCAAATATTTATGATTGTCACTCTGCTGGTATTTCATTATATTCTACATACAAGGAAATAATAACATGTTCAGTATTTGATTTGGAGCTGCAATTCTGGTTTTCAGCTGAATCTCGATTTTGATTGGAATTCAGGCCTAATAACTATACATTATGCCCTCACAGCTTGTAATAAAACAAGATAACAATTAAGCCTCAAGGAGAAATCTATAGCTATCAGTAACAATTAATTGCACATTTATTCCAAAGCCATTTAAAATGATTTAGTTTAATTAATTCAACAAAATTGATGAACTTGATCTGGTGATACCAGCTTTTCAAAGTCTTGATAGTCTTTTACACATCCAGCACCTCTCTGCCACCCACTTGCCTCCGCACCCTGCTAATCCCACAGCCCCCTTTTGTTGTTGTTGTTTAGTCGTTTAGTCGTGTCCGCCTCTTCATGACCCCATGGACCACAACATGCCAGGCACTCCTTTCTTCCACTGCCTCCCGCAGTTTGGTCAAACTCATGCTGGTAGCTTCGAGAACACTATCCAACCATCTCGTCCTCTGTCGTCCCCTTCTCCTTGTGCTCTCCATCTTTCCCAACATCAGGGTCTTTTCCAGGGAGTATTCTCTTCTCATGAGGTCAGTGGCGTAGCGTGGGTTGTCAGCACCCGGGGCAAGGCAAGTAATTTGCGCCCCCTAACCCGTGGATTTGCGCCCCCTAACCCGTGGATTTGCGCCCCTAACCCTAACCCCCAGATGTTGCGCCCAGTGCGGCCGGCCCCCCTTGCACCCCCACGCTACGCCACTGCATGAGGTGGCCAAAGTATTGGAGCCTCAGCTGCAGGATCTGTCCTTCCAGTGAGCGCTCAGGGCTGATTTCCTTAAGAATGGATAGGTTTGATCTTCTTGCAGTCCATGGGACTCTCAAGAGTCTCCTCCAGCACCATAATTCAAAAACAGCCCCCTTTGGTAAACACTAATTCAGAGTGAGGTTAATGACTGAATTGCCTAGCTGATGATCCTTGTGTGGAACTGGGCAGGAGTGTGACCATACTAATATTCAAAAACCTCCCAGAGATATTTGATACAATAGAACCATCTAGTCTTCCTAGACTGCCAGTTTACTTTAATTTGGGGGGATACTACTTTGCAGTAGCTAGCTACCAGAAAGTAGCACTACGTGTCTGCTACTCTCTCCCATGGGCTCTGACCTGCGGAGTATCTCCCAGTGCCATCTTATCCCTGGTACTTTTTAATATCACATGCAACTGCTGGGAAATATCATTTGGAAGCCTGGAGTATGGTGTCATCAATATAGTAATCAATATGCAGGTCTTAAAAAGGCAATGTTTCTTTTCAAATCCTTTCTTATCAGGATTCTCTGAGGATATGTGGGATTGAAGGTATGAGCTGGATGAGGACCAACAAACAAGTTTATCCAGACATGACAGAACTGGTTATGGTGGCAGAATGATGCATGCCTAAAAAGTGTATCTTCAACATGAAACATTTGGAAAGCTCTGCTGAATACCATCCCTAGTTTTGACTGTCATTGATGCAGTTACATTTGGCTTGGTTTGATATTTGTATGTAGCTTTTCCAACAACCACATTGAGCTTGTATAATCCATAATGTGACAGTGTATTTGTATCCTGCTCTTCTATTGAAAGTCATTTTCTTTTCTGATGAATTTTAATTGTTCTTATTCTTTGAACATTTCTTAACATTTTATGTACGCCACTTAGAAATATGTAAATGCAAGTACAACAAACAGTTTCTAACGCAGTAACACTTCCCCAGTCCATCACTCAACCCAGGTCACCCAAGACAACCTAGGCAGTTCCCAGACCGGACCTAAAACCAGTCTGGAAATGGATCCAAATAATGTTTGGCTCAGCAAATCCTGGAGCTGCATCACATGTTCACCTTACTGCTTTAAGCAGCCATTATGGCATCCCTGTGGATGGCCTTACTTCAAAGTCTGTCCATGTTCTCAGTACCAATAATATTAACTCAGGCTTCCTCAAACTCAGCCCTCCAGATGTTTTTAGCCTACAACTCCCATGATCCCTAGCTAGCAGGACCAGTGGTCAGGAATGATGGGAATTGTAGTCTCAAAACATCCAGAGGGCCGAGTTAGAGGAAGCCTGTATTAAGGGCTTTTTAAAATTGATGTGAGTTCAAAGACCAAATAAGCATAGAATCTGGAACATTGTAAGCTCTGGGAGGGTGCAGAGTTTTCTGTTTCTGTAGATTTCTTAAGAGGTGAGACTGAATCGCTACAGCAGCAAGCTGTAGTAATTCCCTTTCCTGCCACCTGCCCTGTCCACAGAAAGTTTTTCCAGAGCTGATTATTTTCTGAAAACCCTCTACCATCTAAAATAAGGGAATAAATGAAATAATTTTTGCAGGGATTCTTGGGCCATTGCAACAAGATATCTGTAAAAGAACCTAGATTTTTTTTACTTCTAACCAAATATAAATAAACCAGTCTGTGTAATGCTGGCACAAGGAACTGCAGAGATTTCCACTGCAACACATAACTGACTTCAGTATAACTGGTAAATGGCTGTGTTGCACATTGTTCTTCCTTATCATAAATTGGCAAATCACCATATGATTATTTTTATGAAGCATTCCTTCTTAGTGAATGTTTTAAAAGTACAATCCTGTATCTTACTGAGTAAAACCCATTCAGTTCAATTGGGCTTACTCCCAGCTACAAGGGACTTGGATTGCTACTGTCTTAATTACGTACCAGTAGTCAAACAACTTACTCAGGAGTACTTCTGTTGATTTCAATGGACTCCCATCATTTTTCATTTTTGTGAAGTGCTTTGGGCATTTTGTGCATATTGGAAAGGTGACATTGCAACTTAATTAATATCCTACTGAAGCCAGCAACACATTCCCCCATGTTTTCCATAAATTATAATAGGATACAGTTTGAGAATTGTTGCTTAGAGAACATCATTCTAAATGTACTCAAAACCAAATGTTTTGTTTTTTCCTTCATGGAAAATGCTGATTTAAAAATAAAACACAAGCTCTTTCAACTGGGAAAGGAAACACTTGGAGACTCACTTTCATGCTGCTTTTAATTAGAAACTTGCCGAAAATAAACACTGAAAATGTCATTCATACACAATAAATACCGAAAATGTCAAAAATGCCACTCAGCAGCCATGTTTCTTTATAGCAGGAAACTGTTTGCTCTGTAAATTGTGGAGCTGATCAGACTTCTCTTGTACACAAACCTTCTCCATGGAGTAGATTTGCTACACAGAGATGCATATTGGAAAGAAGCACTATGTGTGTGCTTTCTGTAGGGACTGAATTATCTTGCTGGATTTTCCCTGTCAAATCCAAAAAGCAGAATATATCTTATCCTTCCAGCTCCTCTTATAAAATTTGGAATCATTCAATTAGTCTACAACATGTGGGATTTGCAACAAAATGTAATGCGGTATACTTGGTACTTAGCCTGAACATTGGCAATAGAATGGATTCTTGTAACAGCCATGCCTTCCTTAACACAGCGACCTCATTTACAGTGAAGTGTAGCCTGCAACTGAGGCTGCTTTCAATTAAATCACTTAGATTGTGCGTGACGCCTTGGTCTTGGTTGCAGGTGGCAAATCAGCACTGCCATCAAAAAGTCAGGATAGTGACTCCTCATTTCATGTGACCAGGCGGAGGAAACCCCATATATCGCAAGACATGATAAATCTACAAAGTGATAAATGTTTTAAATACATACTGATCTTTATTTTTGTGTTGCACTGTATATGATTCCATGTAAAGACTCTCTCAAGGCAAATCTTTAAAAAATGTAGCATAAACACTGACAATTGGGAAACACTGGCCTGCAAGTGCTCCAATTTGAGAACAGCCTGTACCAAGTGTCATAGACTTTGAAGATGCGCAAACTCAGGATGAAAGTGAGAAATGTGCTAAGAAGAAGGCACGTTTGGCAAACCCTCACCGTGATCAACTCCTGCCCAGAAACCTATGTCCCCACTGTGGAAGGACGTGTGGATCCAGAATCGGCCTCCACGGTCACTTGCTGTTAAAACCGTGTCCATGGAAGGCAATCTTACTTGGCTATGAGTGATCACCAAGGAAAGAAACAGGTGACAAATTAATAGAGGACTTCCTTGTATGCAAATAACAGAAACGTGAAAGTCTTTACATCCAAAAACATTCATGCAAATATTAAAGAAGAGTAAGTTTCTAGTCCTCATGGGGGAGCAGGAGGGTGGCGGGAAGCAGATACTCTTTAAATGTGTACAGCTACGAACTACGGCTATAGCTCCGGAGTCCTAGTCCTTCTTCCCAAGGTAAGGTACTCTGCCTACTCCTTGGGGACACCCTAGCCAGCATTGTGTGCTGGCCGTTTGTTCCCCTGAAGAGGCACACGCATCCCCTGACTGCACGCCTACTGTTCTTGCTCGGCTCGTAAACAAGCTAGCAAGCAGCCCCGCTGATCCGCGAAGCAGGCGATAGTTCAAAGTGGGAGGACCGATGAGAGAGAGAGAAAGAGAGAGAGAGAGACTGACTTCATTGCAATCCGAACATCTGCATACAATGCAGCTTTTAAGCCTAGGGAAGTCCGCCCCCTCTTTGCTGCCCTGCACCTAATTGCATCCATGCCGCTGTGCAAAGCAGCGCCCCGGGAAACTTTGCAACGGACCTTTCCAATCCCATGCATTTCAAGTGAAGTCGTACTGGGGTCGGGGCAGTCGCTCGGACTTCCATGCACAAGTTTGCAGCACCCTCGATCTGCGAACCCTCGGGGCACGCAGGCATGCCGCACCCCACACCCACCCACCCACCCTCTCCTGGAAGAAGGAGGGGAAATCGCGGCTCACTTTCCTCGCCGTTTGCCCACCGGGTCGTCCTCGTTTCTGCAGCCCAGAACAAAGTGGCGGAAGCCCGAGAGGGCGTCCGGAGGCGCGCGCTGCGGCCAAGGGGGGGCGGGGCGGGGCAGAGCAGGGGGCGGGGCCACCGGCAGGCAAGGGGCGTCAATGGCGGTCTCCTCCCACGCACCCCCCCCCCACTCCAGCTCAAACCCGGCCTCGCCGCGCCATGTGTGTGGCGACCAGGCGCGCGGGCTGCTGCCACCCTATTTAAACAGAGGCTATGAGACCAGGAGGAGCAACGGAGGTCCACCGAGATCACTCAGGAGGCAGAGAGACGGGGGACGGGAGAGGAGGGGGAGGAGGAAGAAGAAAGGGGAGAAGAAGAAGAAGGAGATGCTCTTGGCGCCCCCGCCACCATCGCAGCATCAGGGATAAGTCGCGGGAGAGTTGTAGTTGAGTTGCAAAACATCCCCCCTTTTTTAAAAAAAGAAAAAGCAACACATTCCCTGCTAGGCATCAAGACGAGAGGGGGAGAGAGAGCGAGAGAGAAAAGACGAGGCGCTCCTTGTTGCTGGATCCATACAAACTTTGCAGGGGTTTCTTTTCCTGGCGCGCGCTCTTCTCGCATCTTTGGGTACGTAGTTCCCGTGCATTCAGGAGTGCTTTCCCACTCCTCTCCGAGTTCTGTTTCCTTTTGCGTCGCAACCATGCCGTCCTTTTTCTTCCTCGGCTGCTTTTCTTGCAGCCTGATGGCTTGGCTGCTCCTCGCCGGCGGCAGCGGCAGCAGCAGCAGCCGCCCGGGCGTGGAGGAGGCGGAGGAGAAAGCGCTGCGGGTGCTGGTGCTTCTCCCCAAGGACAACGCGTACCTGTTTTCCCTGGCGCGGGTCAAGCCGGCCGTCGAGTACGCGGTGCGGCGCCTGGAGGCGAACGGGACGCTCCTGCCGGCGGGCTACAAGTTCCGGCTCTTCTACAACGACTCGGATTGCGGCAACGGGGCGTTGTTCAGCCTGGTGGACATGGTGGCCTTGAGCGGCCAGTGGCCGGACCTGCTGCTGGGCCCCGTGTGCGAGTACGCGGCCGCGCCCGTGGCGCGCCTGGCCTCGCACTGGAACCTGCCCATGATCTCGGCCGGCGCCCTGGCCGCCGGCTTCGGCACCAAGACGGGCGAGTACTCGCACCTGACCCGGGTGTCGCCGGGCTACGCCAAGATGGGCGAGATGTTCCTGGCGCTCTTCCGCCACCACAACTGGAACCGGGTGCTGCTGGTCTACCACGAAGACAAGGAGCAGCGCAGCTGCTTCTTCGCCGCCGAGGGCGTCCATGTGGTCTTCCGCGACGCCGGCTTCCACCTGGACGACTTCGCCTTCGACGAGAGCGCCAAGTACGCCGAGGACGTGGTGCGCGCCATCCAGGGCGGCGAGAAAGGTGAGGATGCGCGCGGGAGCGACCTCCGGGGGGAGCTGCCCTTACCCGGAGCCCAAGGAGGCTCCTCCGGCTGGGGGTGGGTGAGCGCAACGCCTGGAGGAGAGGGCGCAAGGAGCAGCGCGCAACTCCGGAGGGGCGTCCTAGGGCCCTCGGGAAGGATCCTGCCACGCTCCTCTTTACGCACTGCTTGGCGCAACCACCTAGGGCAAAGCGGAGACTTGGCCCGAGGCAGCCGCTCTCCCGGAGAATCTGCGTCCCGCGATGCGCGCTAGCATGTTGGGATGCATTCAAATAACGCCTTTGCGTTATTCGGCATCTCAGTCTGGCAGCACCTCTTCAACTATTTCCAGCTTAGAGCTATATTCACTTTTTTTAAAAAATGGTGCAGGGGAGCGCATCCAGACTATCGCCGTTTCAGAGTGGGATTCAGTCACAGACAGACACATTTAGGTTTCCCGATTATTGTTGCTTGGGAGGGCCTGCGTAACAAACCCGCTTTCCCCAGAGAGCCGGCTTTTTAGGATATGGAAAGTGAAGGGGAAAGGCACTGGAAACTGGCTAGCACTTGTTTTGAGACAGTTATCACGCCTCTCTGCAAACAAAATCGGAATGCATGCTCAGTAAAGAGGTTATCATTTTAGTGGCAGGGTGCTTTGTCCCGGGTTCAGTTTGACCTATCTTCATAATGGCCCTCTGATGTAGGCTACTATTATTCCCATTTTACAGAAGGGAAACAGAGGCCAACAGGGAGCAACCTGCGTAGACCAGGGATGTAACTTGAATTGAGGTCTACCACATTCCAGTCAAATACACCCAGTTCCTGGGAGGATTCAGCTACTCTTTCCATTACACTCCCTGCTACAGCTTTATTGTTCCTTTTCCCAGGGTTGCCATCAATGGGGAACCTCTCCTTTGCATATATTAAAGTTAACAACAGCATTCAAATCTATTAAAACTTGTCAATTGACTTGTATTGAGCTTGGGACCACACAAAAATATACATTTGGGGCCTGTGTGCTCAACTGCTGCAGAACTATATGTTAAAATGGCAAAGAGTTCATGGAAATTATGGCAGAGGTGATAACTATGCAGTTGTTCACTAGCTTTTTCCATATTGAAGGGCAGCATGATTGCTAGGACAGCATTGATACACATGCGAACACTCAACCTCTGAAAACATACACAGTGTAAAACAATTAAAGGCTAGTTTTAAATAACCATTTTAAAAACTATTCAGAAATGATGAAGACACAAAAAGAATGTATTATCATCAATGATGCCACAAGCACTATCCAGTAGGTGTTCATAACATTCTGGAAAGCACAGTATGCCTAGCACCTCTTATTGCAATAGATGCACTGGGAAAATGGGATTTCCTAAGCAGGCACATTGGCAGATGATCATTAGGGGATATTGCAGACTGTTATTGGTGGATCAGGAATGGATAGGAATAAACAATGGACATCAAGGATTTGTTTAAACAAGGCATCTTCTGAATGGACTGACACATAACCCAACTCCTCACTCTTTCCTCCACACAAGTATTCTTAGATCTGGTCTTATTTATGTAATAAATGTATATCCCCTCCTTTCAGGGCAAAGGCCAACAACAACAACAAACCCTTACAACAAGTTAAAAACAAAAGGGTTGTACCCAACTAGGTCAGATTAGACCTACTGAAATCAATAGACTAAAATTAGTCCAGAGGACCTACTCTTCAGTTTGCCATAGTTGGCTGAAACTCAAATATTTTGCTGCTTTTCATATGCTGTTAGGGGATTTGCTACACACTTTCTCTTGTGTCCATACATAATGGAAAGTGGTATGAAATAAGAATGCCTTTCCACCCACTCTGTGAATGACTGAGTCAGATATGAACAGTGGAAATCATGGGTGCAGCTGGATTGTAGAGTCTGAGTGTGCTGCAGACTTTCCTGGATTATTTTGTACAGATATATGCATACATAGATCTGGTACAGTGCCTTAGCTTTTGAGTTTGAGGTAATGAGGACGTTCAGTTCTCACCTCTGCCCAGTTAATGTAGGTATACAAGGCTCTTGAAAGATTGAATCTCCTTCAGAGTTTGGTTTTCTACTAGGTCATTTTCTCCTGTCCTGTTTGTGAAAGCAGTTGAGCAGGAATTGCTTGGAAGGGATCATTTAGAAAGGATTGCATTTTTGTTGATGTGGAGCACTTCATATGATCCTAGCACAGTAAGTTTGATTGAGTGTGGGCTGTATTCAAATGGAGAAAACAGGAACCCCCTGGATGCAGCATGACCCAATGCTCATTTGAGTAGCCTTATTGTGATTTGTATTAGCAAAGCTTATTAAGGCTTTCTAAAACATGTATGCATGTGTGCTTGTAGTTCCAGCTAATGGCACCTGGACTGTGTGTGACAGGCATGGTGTGATTGCATGGTGTGATTGCTAAGAATTGTGACCCAAGCAGTTGTTGTGAGAAGCACATGACTGTAGAAGCAGTCATTGTCTTGGGAATGTAAGGTCAGGGGAGAAGGGAATAAACTTGAGGTTATACGTTTCAGCATGCCTTTTATGAAAAAAATAAAATAGGAAAGCCAATCCTGTCAGAAGAAATGCCCCAGATAATATAGCAAGAATGAGTTAACGCCAGAGTTCTGTTTCCTGACTTCCTGTGCAACTTTCTCAAAAGTAATGTTCCTGTCTATGCCAGCCTCTCTCATTTCCATTTTCTGTTTCTTTGTTTAGATTTGCCAGTGAAGGAACTGGGCCAGGATTTCCCCTTGCATTTCCTTCAAAAGCTGACTCATCCAACATTTCATTACCTGCCTATGTAGAATCTATATGGGCAGGTTATACAATTTTGGAGAATACATTGTATTGAAGATATAACATTTTCTGTGCTTCTCTTTATTGTTTTTCTGTCAGTTACAAATAGTTCTTGTTTGGAGCTTTCGGGCCAACTACTCTCAGTAGCAGCAGAGTCTAATCTTTTGTGGTGTTTCCTGTTTTTATTCAGAGTAGGAAGTTGTTCTCTGGTAGGTCATACCCTGTTGGCTTTTGGACTTCTTGAGTTCAGCAGGGGTAGCAGGAAGCACAGGAGTCAGATTTACAATGAATGGGGATTGAGATATACTCCACCGAAACTTCAGATTGATACCTCTGGGTTGTTCATTGCATTTGCTTGTCATCTGTTACACAAGAGACACCACAAAGCCTGACTTCCGAACTGCCTTGGGATATGTATTAAAAATGCCCTGGCTCATAGTCATTCCTGATCATGTCCACATCTCTCTTCTCATTTATAAATGTGTGTTTCTTCTGAAGCAACAGTTGAACATCTACATATTGTAACTTTACGCTGTTGTACAGTGGTACCTCAGGTTACATACGCTTCAGGTTACATACGCTTCAGGTTACAGACTCCACTAACCCAGAAATAGTGCTTCAGGTTAAGAACTTTGCTTCAGGATGAGAACAGAAATCGTGCTCCAATGGCCCAGCGGCAGCAGGAGACCCCATTAGCTAAAGTGGTGCTTCGGGTTAAGAACAGTTTCAGGTTAAGAACGGACCTCCGGAACGAATTAAGTACTTAACCCGAGGTACCACTGTACAGCAGAAAGAAGTTTGCTGCATTGTCACTCTAGAAAAATCAGCTTGCAGGTGCAGGATGCAGATAAATTGAGATAAAACACCCTCTTGTAACATTTGGGGAGTGGAGTAGGCTATGGAATAGAGATGTCAAGGGCTGTTGAAATGTTTCTCTGCCTCACTAGCACACCACAAAAAATCCCAAGTGTCTGTATGAAAGCTTTCCACTTGTGCAGATAGAATAAGCAGGGGCTATGTCTGCATTAGAATCTTGTTCAAATGGCTTCTTGATTACGTAATTATAAACCTTCGCACATACTTTATTGGGGCAGACTGACACTTGCATTGGATTATAAAGCTGGTATTGGCTTGCTTCATATGACAGTGACTAGGGTTACTTCTTTCAAAGTCTACTTATAATAGACAAACTGTCTTCTTTCTTTTGGTATTTTAAAAGTGCACTGTGTACTGTAAATTGCTAGCTCAAGGTGGAACTAAACATTTGAGAGTAAACATGGGATTTTCAGCTGTGTGTTTGATGTCCAAACATGAGAGAGGGGCATATACAGTAGAGAAGTGGGAGATGTGGAGCAGTGGGGGTGTTTAACTTTTCCCTGCTCCTTCCAGCTTTATTCTTATCATCTCTACCCTAATCAGGACATCCAAGACATGCTTTCCTAGGAAGTGGGGGAAAGCAGACACAACAGGAAGTTGCAGAGTGAGGTCAGGGCAGGGTTAAGCACCTCTTCCAATTCCCTCTCGCAGCTCCTGCAAATGTCAACCCACCTCTGCCTTGTATATCAAGAGCAAAAAGGAATTCCCAGTACATTTCTAGTTTCACCATCAGACAAGAGCCATGTTTGCACATTGTAGTTCAATCCCTGGATCAGACATAACTCTCAGCTAGGGATTATGGTTTGTTTCCTGCATGTGTGAGCAGAGATTAGTCTTAACAGCCCAGAAAGGAATATTTACAGTAAACCATTAACCATAGCTTACCGTTACATGCAAACTGAGCCATCGTATTTTGTGGAAAGTGAATAAATTCAACTTTTTATTCAAGCCAAGGACCCCTCCTGTTTGATTTAAGCATCCCCTGTTGTTGTTGTTGTACTATATAATAATAGTTCCTTAGCAATCAGCCTCTTTTTCAAGGTCTTTCATTTTAAGAATGCAAAAACCCCATGAGCGTACCCAAAAGGAAATGTTGGATGGACAGCAACAAATCTGATGCTTAACCTTTCATTCTTTTATAGTGACTCTGCCTATGTTAGGAGTGTGAGAGATGTTTTCTTTTGGCCATGCTGAATATAGAGTCTCTTCCCCCTCAACCTTGGAGAGATCCCGTTGAGTATTGCATAAATAACAAAGGCATTTTGTGGAAGGAACCATCAGGGGAGCACACGGATTCCTGACTCTCACATTTGTTCAGCAATACGCTCATCAATTTAGAAAATCAAGCAACTGGGAGACAAACAGCTTGGAAAACATTTTGTTGTTGTTCTTGCTGCTGAAAACTTAGATACAATAAATGGATTTAATAATCATTTCTTAGTGTGATCTTTAGTGATATACATTTTGGGTGGAAAATGGTGGATACAATTAATTACAAAATCAAGGGCTTGAGCTGTAAGTATTGGGGGATACATTGTGTCAAATCTGGGTCTTCCCCAGTCACTTACAAGGACTGAAATGTAGGTTGGTTTTTAGACTGAACAAATGAAGGAAACAAAATCTTCCATGTGACTGCTGCTTACTTCCCCATCCTCCAGGGGTGGGGGAACCTTTTTCACCCTGGTGGCATTACATGGCCTCTTGGGCAGCCTTCCAGGGGCCATATGTTAATGGGGGGTAAATATGTCTCTTTTCTTTGTACAGTAGGCTGTTCTGTACCCCTATCATGGCATCTCCCGGCCCCAAGTGCTCACTCCGGAGAAAAGCTGGAGAGACAGACTGAAGGAAGATTAATCACATATGGGAAAAAGATTAGTGCCCCACCAGGACCACCACATGCCCCTTTGCTTTAAAAATAGGACCTTTACTCCCACTATGCACTGTATATATGTTTTGGGGCAGATACTGCAGTTTACAGAAATAATCTGCTGTCATGTGTAGACTGAGCCTCAGTTAACTACACTTCTGTGGTTTGTTGCATGTGATTTATCAATACTTGAATTCTTCAGTGCTTTTAGTCAATCTTGCTAATTGATACTTGAGGAATAACTTTGATTCTGCTTACTTAATGGCAGATTAAATCTATATAGGTTAGAACTGAGTGGGTATTTTTGAAGGAAATCCAGCAAAACTTGTTGATCCATGCATGCACTGGATTTTGCTTGTATAAGTTGTATGTGTGCGTCTGAAGCTGGCAGCTTGTTGGGAGATTAAACTACAGGCCTGCACCAAACAGGAGATTGGACTAGATGGCAAAGCCATTCTTGACTGTTGTGGCCAATGCATCTTTCCAAGTTGAGATACTGCATCTATTGACTCGGCAGTTATTAGCAAACACGGTGCACCCGTGGGGTTTCACTTTGTCCTGTGAGGCTTCAGACTGCCCCTCAATCTGAGCAGTTTGCCTTCTGCACCAGAGCCTGTGGTGCTCTAGATGGTGCTGGAATCCAGTTCCCATCAGCCCTATAAAGCATCAAGCCAATGGTCAGATATGATGGGAGTTGTAGTCAACATTATCTGGAGTGCCATAGATTCCCTAACATTACTTACTGCTAGCAGAAGGCCTGTAAATTCCTTCTGGTCCATGAGCACATCATTTGCTTCCTCTTTGCCTCCATGCCTTGCCTTCTCTGCCTCTTGGTTGATGAGCAGCCTTCTGCTTGCCCAACTCAGCTGTGGCCATTGCTGCAGACTGACTGCCCTGATTAGTGATTCTGTCAATGCAGAGACTCACTTAATCAAAGTATAAATTATGAAGCCAATTTTCATTAATTAATTTGACAGTTCTTTTCCACATGTAGCCATTTTAGGTTTTAGGTTCAGCACAGATAAGATTTCAGTTGTGATCTTTGTTTAAGGTTTAAAGCGTCTGGCGAAAGCAGACAGGTTTTCTCACACAATCTAAAATACTTTTCTTACCATGTCACAGGTTTTTGAAGATGTTCCAGTTCTCTTGATTTAGATCTGGTGAAGTTTTAGCAATTTAATTTCTGTAACTCAATCATTCTACAGAATGACGGGATTTGTTATCACTGATCTTAGTTATTCAGATTAAAGCAGCCTTCCCCAGCCTGGTGCCTGTCAGACTACAAGTGCCGTCAGCCCCCGCCAAGTGCTATGTTTTCCAAAACATCTAGAAGGAACCAAGTTGGAAAGTGCTAGATTAAAGGAGAAGGTTGTAGCATTACGATCTAGGAATGCCTAGTTCACAATGCCCAGGAAAGAGTACACAACTACCTTTTAGTCATTGATGAGCATGACTAAGTTATGTCCATTAATTTCAGAGGGTCTACTCTGAGTAAATCATAGCTGATTACCACCCTAAGTCTTAAGAAATACAGCACTCTTCCTTTTCTGCACATTATTAAACATCATGGGTATGATCCAGCCAAAGTGAAGTATTTTTAAATGCTTTCCAGGAAATATCCTAACATATATTTATAATGATATTTTAAAATGCTTAACTTTAATTGGATCGCCTCCTAACAATGTATTGTTAAATGTTCCAACTATTTAAGTCTTCCCTCCAATAAATAAAAAATATGCAATTGCATGAAATATTTAAAATGTGGATGGTGAAATTGATGTTTAAAACCTCCACAAACATTATGTCAATGAAAAGCCTGACAATAATAGGCCATCGCGGGTAGTATTTTTAAAAAAGCCTAGCAGACTTAGGAGCTGGGCTTCTGCAGAGTGGCAGGGAAATTTGTCCCACTGGTTGCTATATTTTCCTTTGAAACCCCATGCCTTGTTGCTGGCTGTTATATCCAAGATTTTGAAAAGCAACTGGAGAACATTTTATGTCCTTATCTCCAGCTGTACATAAATCTGTTTCCAGTAGTTTGAGGAATAGTTTCTTATCTGTGTTTTCCATTTCTTTTCACCAGTTGTGATCATGTGTGCCAGCAGTGACGCAATAAGGAACATCATGTTGGCTGCACATCGGCAAGGAATGACCAATGGAGACTATGCTTTCTTCAGTATTGAACTCTTCAACAGTTCATCATATGGTAATGTGGTTTCTTTCCTCTGGTGGGTTCAAGGCTTTTATAAACAAAGCAACATTTTAAAGATCACTTTAGTCTTTAAGTTTGTAAGTCTTAAAAATGCCAAATAATAGCATTGTCTCTTCTAACACTTATTAGTATCCACTTGGATTATGAAATTAGAGGGGGGGCAAGGTTTTAAAAGTTCAGTGTATAAAGAGAAATTGGTGATGCAAAAAAGAGCTAAGACTGGGAGGAGATATGATAGCCATCTTCAAATATCTCAAGGGCTGTCATGTGGAAGATGAGGCAAGCTTGTTTTCTCCTGCTCCAGAGGTTAGGACCCAGACCAATGAATTCAAGTTACAAGAAAGGAGATTCCCACTAATCACCAGCAGGAATTTTCTGACAGTTGAACTTTCTGTTCAACACTGGAATGGACTCTCTTGAAAGGCAATGGACTCTTTCATTGGAGGTTTTTAAGCAGAGGTTGGATGGTCATCTGTCATGGATGCTTTAGTTGAGATTCCTGCATTGCAAGGGTTGGATTAGATGGCCTTTGGGTACCTTCCAACTCTACAATTCTATGATTCTATGAAATGTTTGAAAAACTGATAGCCTTTATTTATTTATTTAATTTGTTTTCCCCTCTGCCCTCAAGGAGTTCAGAGCTGGATTTGCGTCCTGTGAGATAGCTTATGTTGAGAGTCAGTAACTTGTCTGGAACCACCAGTATGTTTCATATGCCAAGCCAGTGTCAATTTGAACATGTGTCCCCATCAGACAACCACATTATCACATGGGAAGTTTGATCCATACATGTTGCTGCAGCCTCTGGCTGCTCAGGCAAGATAATGAGCATGGGGTTGATCTTCATGACCTCAAAGATTACTTCCCATTCTACGAGTCTGTGATTTCAAAGGCCTGGCTTGTTCTGGAGCTGTTTAACCATAGTTTTCCATTTCAAATAAGGAAACTATGGTTAGCTGAATGTGTCCTGGTTTGTTTGCTGATTTACACTGAGGGGCTCATTCATTTCTCAACTGATTAATCAAAGGTACGCTCATCCAAATATCCTCATAGAATCCTACTAGACTGGAGGTAGAGGAATGATATGGATTATTTGCTCAATTCATCACCAAGCAGCAAAGCCTCAAGGTGGCTTATATTATAAGAGCAACAAGAAATATTTTTTTTAAAGACACAATCATCCAAATTGCTAAATAAGCAGACACACTCCCCACCCACCTCACTCCTCTAGACATATTTTTCTTTTCTCTTTTCCACTCTTAAATTCTTTTTGATTCTTTTTTCTTATTCATTAGTGTAAATTTCCAGTTGTAAAAATTAGGTTTCCAGGGAGATTATAGCAGTTGTGTTGTGGCACTCTGTTGTCTGTATTGCCAGTGCACAATGTTATTGCTGAAAAAATGAAATAAAAACAAGCATATCTCTTGGGACCCCCCCAAAAAGGGAAATGTTTCTTTGTTTCCCTTTCTTAGGTCCCAAGAGCTATACTTGTTTTCATTTCATTTTTGTCCTGAACTTCCTGTAAAGAATGTCAGACTTTTGCCACACATCTCACCCTTGAAAACAGCATGCTTCCTTTTTCTGTAGTACAGTGTGTAGCCTTTTGTTTTAAAAAACTGCATTAATGAATCGTGCAGGGTACAATCCATTCACATTTAATTTCAATGGGAGAGATTTGATCATGTGTTTGATGCTCTCATAGGTAATAAGTGTGATTTAAAAGTGTTTAAGTTTGGTGGATTGTGCGCCTTTGTTAGCAGGACAACATCCTTTAAATCTCTGGCTACCCCCAGCAACACATGGGGAATACAGCAGGAGGAAAGGGGGAAAACGAGCTCTTTATGGTAACTGGCTTGGAATTGTAAATATTTTTATTTCTCCCTTAGGTAATGGCTCATGGAAGAGAGGAGACAAATACGACCTTGAAGCAAAGCAGGCGTACTCATCCCTCCAGACAGTCACACTACTGAGGACAGTGAAACCTGAATTTGAGAAGTTTGCCATGGAGGTGAAAAGTTCTGTACAGAAACAAGGAATCCATGATGATGATTACGTAAGTGCCCGATTATGAGGCTAGAGCTTTTGGCATCATAAAAACACCCTCCTAATTAAATCAGAGGTGACAAAGTGGCCTTTTCTGAATTGGACCAAATTGTCGGAGTGTTCAGCTACTTTTTCAGAACACTTTTCCTGGTAGCCTTAAAAAAAGCAACCCCACTTGCAAGTGAAAATTGCTCTTTCTGTTTGTTCACAGTCATCTGGAACAGAGTCCCTTTCATCTTCATCTGTCTTGCTCATTATGAGGCTTTTAAGGGATGATGTGGTGAAGAAACTGGTTCTGTAATCCTTACTGTTTTTCTGCGTCAGGATTTCCTTAGTTTTCCATTTAGCTCCAGGTTTCCCTGAGTTATCTCAAAAGCCATTCCAGCAGAGAACCAAGTTATCCTCTAGCTCCTTGTCCTGTCCTCACCTTATCAAATAATTTATTGCAGTCAATCAACAAACCGCATTCCTTCCCACTTGTGTTGATGGATGATACTGGGGAACATAAACCATGCCATGAATCCTTTCCTCCACTTGAGACCTTTTCTCACTCCTTTCTCTGTATTTGTAGCTGGGTTCTATTGCAAAGTACCTGAATGAACTTGACTTGAACAGGCTCTCAGACCAAATCTGAGAAGTCTTGTTTTGCCATTGTAACTTTTTTCTTCTTGATGATCTCTGCATCTCTTTCTCTCACTCTCTTTATATTAGTTAAGGTGCATTTTAGATGCATTTATGTCTGCTCATGCAAAGGTACACTGGGAAAATGTGGAACCTATCAAAAGTGAAGGGGGAGGAACAAGGTTTCTCAGATGCAGCTTGTGAGATTTGCGTTTTACTTCCTTAATCGTGTTACAGAAACATCTTCCAGTTTATCAAAATATCCTGAAAAGAGCTCTTTTGCACTCACAACTATTCTGAACCCAGAAATATCAGTATTGGAGTATCTAATACTGCTGTCGTGGTCTTGGATCCAGACAGAGACAGTTAGTGCTGCATTAGGGGAGGACATAACAGAGGAGGTTTATACTGTAAACCGCCCTGTGATCCTCAGATAAAGGGTGGTATATAAATTTAATTAACTAAATAATAATAACAAACCCGAGGAAGACCTTGTATCTGGAACATTTCAGGAAGCAGCCACTGAGGCAGTTCTTCTGGTGGAGACTTCCTGAGATGAAGAGAAGGCACAGCAGTCTGTCCCTAATCCCCAGGGACTTTGCTTCTTTTATCCTCTGGCTCCCAATCATGGTTTCTTGCCTGTATCACTTGATACCAAAGACTCCACCCCAGAACTTATCTCAGCTCTTTGCATTCTGCTGCACACACGCACACACACACAACGGCATGCCAGTCCCTGAGGCAGCAGAAAACACCACTTCAGTCAAAGGCAAGTTGCAAAAACAAAGCATCTCTTTGAGTACTGATTTCCTCCAGGGATGTGGGGCCTATGGCACAGACCGCCCTGCCTAGTTTTATTTGCCCTCATGAGAGTTCAGGTCAGTACTGGGGTAATATACTGGATTGCCCGTCCTTGGCACTGATCATTTGCCTTCTCTTGGCTCCATCTCCCACAATCGCTGTCCCAGGTTCTGACACCAAACATCTCTCTTTTATTCATTAATTTTATTCCATTTATGAGTCATTTGATTTTTTAAAATAATCTCTAGGCAATTATGCTTGCCCGCTTGGCTCTGCGGTCCACCTGTGGCTATTGCTGTAAGTACTTTCCTGGCTATCCTGCCTGCTGCTATGGCGTAGCTCCTCGGCAGCTTCAGTTATGAACAGTGCTTGAGCAAAAAATGTTGTTCTCCATCCATGGGTGAGGCCTATCTTCACAGGAGATGAATAATGATTAGGTTCCTAGAGTGTAAGTAACAGCTGTTTGTAGATAGTGCAATGTGATTAAGAGGAAGATAATTCCAGGTTAGAGATTCAAAATGGTCAGCCCAAAACAATTAGCAGTAACATCCGTTGTTGCCGTTTTCTGCTTTTAAATTATAATTTTCTAGCAATTTTCCTTAACATTAAAAGTAAAATGAAATGTATACTGTTCAGGTGGCATCCAATTGGTGCCCCTCTGCTAACGGAATGCATTCAAAGGGAGGGAGGGAATTTTCTGCTTTGCCCCTGCAGTCCCTTAAAATCTGCCCCCTAAGACCCGCAGGGTGGATTATATTGGGGGGGGGGAGAGGAAATAGCACAAAATTGCCCCCCTGTCTGTCCACTTGCAGATGCCTTCTGTCAGCACAGGGCACCAGTTAGATACCACCCTTTTCTGTAGGGGAGAAATTACTTCCTGAAAACCCCCAAAGTGTTTTATCTTGTGAAGATTTTAGGCATGGGACATAATGAAACATAACAACGGGGACACATGTAAAGTTTTTTAATAAACCCTTTAAGAAATGCCAAGTTCCTTGATAAATATTCCATTGTATGTCACTGACTGAAGTGTTCTTGGATGTTCCAGAGACACTTTCGGCAAGTGATTTCAAATATTCCGTGTTAAATCCAGGCAGTTGCCCATTGGTATTAGTGCAAGACTTTTCCACTACAGCAATTTCCATTCTCTACGCTGGCTTTATATTGCAGCTGCTGAATGCAGCATTTGACAGGCAGGGTGTCAGAGGATTTTGTTTTTGTTGTTTTTTAAAAAACACCCCACCAGAGTTTTGCCTGTTCAGAGGCACTGAACTGTAATCTCGGCTGTTTCACCTTCTTTTTCCCCATGAGAACACCCTCTATGGAGCTCTGTTAGGAATAAAAGTTCTGTGTCAGATGTGGCACAGCCCTCATTGAAAGTCTACCAACTCCTTGTAGTTGTAGATAGTGGAAGCAATCATTTGGAACTAAAATCCATTTTGTATGTCCCTCCACAAAAGGTTAATGGGACACAGTACATCTAGTAATTTCTAATGCCCCCCCCCCCAAATGCAAATCATTTTTAGCAGCGGACCTTTAAATCTGTTTTATACAGATTTGGGTTTAAAGCCCCACTGTAATTAAACTTCTTAGGACTTGTGAAGGTTTCTTTTCTTTTTTGAACCAAAGGGGGGGGGGGAGCTTCTGCCCCACCACCCAGGCCGGGAGCCATACAGAACATGGTCTGTGTGAGAACATGATAGGCCACTCAGAAGAGGTGTATAATGCTATATTTTGCTAAGATGTCTGAAAATGTTGCTTTGAATGGTAGCTGTCCTCCTAGCATTTAATGCTAAACTGCTACAGGTGTTAACAACCTCAGTATGGTGTCACATTGACACCATACATTTAATGCAAACTTTAAGCACATGGTTTACCCTAAAATAATCGTGCAAACCGTAGTGTCCCCCCCAAACAACAAACCCCAGCTCCCTAAACAAACTACAGTTCCCAGGAATATTTGGGGGGGAGTCAATGTACTTTAAGAATATGTTGTGAACCTAAGAGAACTTAGGAGTTCAGTCATAGCATTGAAAAGGGAGAGGAGACAGGGATGTTGCACTTTGGAGTTCCACAAGTAATAAACCTAATTTAAGGCCATCTACATACCTCCCAAGAACTGTACTGGAAATTTATATTAGGATGTTGGCATTGAAATATGAATAACAATATACCATAGCAGCATTAGGGTCCCAGGGTAGAGATGGCTGGATCAGTCTACTTCTTAGTCTGTTTTCGTTGCATGTGTTAGTTACTGACTCCATCCTGTACTTTACATTGCATTAGTGAATTTTTGAAACTAAAACACACATTAAAGTTTGTGTTTAAACACGAGCATCTTATTCAACATACAGTGGTACCTCTGGATGAGAACGGGATCCGTTCCGGAGCCCCATTCGTATCCAGAGCAGAACGCAACCCGTGTCTGTGCGGGTTGCGATTCGCCGCTTCTGTGCATGCGTGTGACGTCATTGAGCATCTGCGCATGCACAAACGGCGAAACCCGGAAGTAACGTATTCCGTTACTTCCGGGTCGCCACGGAGCGCAACCCGAAAACGCTCAACCTGAAGCAACTTCAACCCGAGGTATGACTGTACTTGCATATTTGAAAAATGTTTGAAGAGCTGTCTTTAACATTTTAATCCCTTTTCAAAAAACAGTCAAAGTAACTACTCCAAGCATATCTGCCTCCACAACTGTGTACTGTTGCAGTTAAACATCTTCCCGCACACCTGTCAGTTCCATTTCGAACACAGTCTTGGTGGCAGAAATGCTCTGTTCTGATTCATGAGTTAGTCTGGGAGGACACGTCAGGCCAATTTGGGGGGAAGATCTTGGTTTATATCCAACAGATGCAGCTGATTTCAGTGAAATGTACTTGTTGCAAGTAAGTCTGCTTAGGATCTCTGTTAGTTGAATCTGTCCGGAATTCCAAGAAAGTCCAAGGATGCCTTTCTGAGGACAATAGTAGAGCTTTCTAAATAGAAGTCAGTCTTCCTCAGGTACAGCCACTTGGCCAATATATTATTGTTAGTCTCTCATCAAACTGGAATTTCCTGTGCGAGCAAATCTTAACACTGAACAGGTAACAATGTTTCTCTTAACTGTACTTCTTTCAGAATTGGAACCCTGTGTTAGTATAAAGCAACTGTAAGGTAGACCGCATCTGCAAATGTAGTTGATAACCTGTTTCCAGGGTCCTTAAAGTGATACAGATATCCTCTTGCATTGTCTTGCCAGTCTATTAAGGAGGCAGTAAATCAGTATGGAGTAATATTAATGTAAACTTGAATTATTTAAACACGTGCTGTAGGATTTATTTATTTTTTAAGCATAGCTTTTTAAAAAGCAAAACTGAACAGGCCCTGAATTGGTGCCTGATGGGGAAACCCCAAAAATATTAACTCTAGACAGTATTCTCACCTGAAACACCCAACTTTGTCAGGGCCCTTTAATATTAGGTGACCATGTGATTTCAAGTGCCTCACAATAAATAAGCACACTTGTTTTTGATTTCCCATTCTGAAACCAGCATAACAGGAAAGATTGTCAATGAAAGCTGCTGCATTTGTTCATAATAGGACCACAAGTCCTGCTAACAAAAGCATAAAATGTTGATTTACAGTTCTTCATTCTGCTTTGGTGCAAAAAATTACAACCTTGGCCTTGAATAGGAACTCTGCTCAGAAGGACAGAGAGTTGTTAACACTTCTCAAGAGCCATCTGCAGTCTTTTAAGCAACACAGTGGAAATAGCAGTATGTTCTCTTAAATCACACAGTAAAATTTAACCTCAAACTACTGCTAACAACATGCAATGGGGGGGGGGGGACAATTCCAATGGTAGCAAGCTGCCATCATAAATACACCTTAATTTTGGACTGTATTGACTCAACAAGCCAAACTAAGATGAAAAGGCAGGCCTCCTGAAAATGTACCGTAATTCAGTTCTTCTGCTGACTCCTGCCTATTCCCATTTACCTGACAGGTGGTAATATAGCCTTTCTAAAATCCCATAGAGATAGGAAAAAAGGATGTCTTCTGATTCTGATGGAAGTTTCTTAATATATTATATGGTTCCATTATTTTCCTCTTGTGATCCTGGAAATTTACATAAAGCTACAATTCTAAGCATGCCTACTCGGAAGTAAGTCCCACTGAATTCAGTGAAGCTTACTCCCAGGTATGTGAGGTTATGTTTGCAGCCTAATTCACTAATTCAGAAGCATGATGCATTACAGGCAGGAGCCAAGTGTAGCCTTTGTTGTTGTTGTTTAGTCGTTTAGTCGTGTCCGACTCTTCGTGACCCCATGGACCAGAGCACGCCAGGCACCTCTGTCCTCCACTACCTCCCGCAGTTTGGTCAGACTCATGCTGGTAACCTCGAAAACACTATCCAACCATCTCGTCCTCTGTCGCCCCCTTCTCCTTGTGCCCTCCATCTTTCCCAGCATCAGTGTCTTCTCCAGGGAGTCTTCTCTTCTCATGAGGTGGCCAAAGTACTGGAGCCTCAGCTTCACGATCTGTCCTTCCAGTGAGCACTCTGGGCTGATTTCCTTAAGAATGGATGCGTTTGATCTTCTTGCAGTCCATGGGACTCTCAAGAGTCTTCTCCAGCACCATAATTCAAAAGCATCAATTCTTCGGCGATCAGCCTTCTTGATGGTCCAGCTCTCACTTCCATACATCACTACTGGGAAAACCATGGCTTTAACTATACGGACCTTTGTTGGCAAGGTGACGTCTCTACTTCTCAAGATGCTGTCTAGGCCTGTCATTGCCCTTCTCCCAAGAAGAAGGCGTCTTTTAATTTCGTGGCTGCTGTCACCATCTGCAGTGATCATGGAGCCCAAGAAAGTAAAATCTCTCACTGCCTCCATTTCTTCCCCTTCTATTTGCCAGGAGGTGATGGGACCAGTGGCCATGATCTTCGTTTTTTTGATGTTGAGCTTCAGACCATATTTTGTGCTCTCCTCTTTCACCCTCATTAAAAGGTTCTTTAATTCCTCCTCACTTTCTGCCATCAAGGTTGTGTCATCTGCATATCTGAGGTTGTTGATATTTCTTCCGGCAATCTTAATTCCAGCTTGGGATTCATCCAGCCCAGCCTTTCGCATGATGTATTCTGCATATAAATTAAATAAGCAGGGAGACAAAATACAGCCTTGTCGTACTCCTTTCCCAATTTTGAACCAATCAGTTGTTCCATATCCAGTTCTAACTGTAGCTTCTTGTCCCACATAGAGATTTCTCAGGAGACAGATGAGGTGATCAGGCACTCCCATTTCTTTAAGAACTTGCCATAGTTTGCTGTGGTCGACACAGTCAAAGGCTTTTGCATAGTCAATGAAGCAGAAGTAGATGTCTTTCTGGAACTCTCTAGCTTTCTCCATAATCCAGCGCATGTTTGCAATTTGGTCTCTGGTTCCTCTGCCTCTTCTAAATCCAGCTTGCACTTCTGGGAGTTCTCGATCCACATACTGCTTAAGCCTTCCTTGTAGAATTTTAAGCATAACCTTGCTAGCGTGTGAAATGAGTGCAATTGTGCGGTAGTTGGAGCATTCTTTGGCACTACCCTTCTTTGGGACTGGGATGTAGACTGATCTTCTCCAATCTTCTGGCCACTGCTGAGTTTTCCAAATTTGCTGGCATATTGAGTGTAGCACCTTAACAGCATCATCTTTTAAAATTTTAAATAGTTCAGCTGGAATACCATCACTTCCACTGGCCTTGTTATTTGCAGTGCTTTCTAAGGCCCATTTGACTTCACTCTCCAGGATGTCTGGCTCAAGGTCAGCAACCACACTACCTGGGGTGTATGAGACATCCATATCTTTCTGGTATAATTCTTCTGTGTATTCTTGCCACCTCTTCTTGATGTCTTCTGCTTCTGTTAGGTCCTTACCACTTTTGTCCTTTATTATGGTAATCTTTGTACGAAATGTTCCTTTCATATCTCCAATTTTCTTTAACAGATCTCTGGTTCTTCCCATTCTGTTGTTTTCCTCTATTTGTTTGCATTGCTCGTTTAAGAAGGCCTTCTTGTCTCTCCTTGCTATTTTTTGGAAATCTGCATTCAATTTCCTGTATCTTTCACTATCTCCCTCGCATTTTGCTTGCCTTCTCTCCCCCGCTATTTGTAAGGCCTCGTTGGACAGCCACTTTGCTTTCTTGCATTTCCTTTTCATTGGGATGGTTTTCGTTGCTGCCTCCTGTACAATGTTACGAGCCTCCATCCATAGTTCTTCAGGCACTCTGTCCACCAAATCTAAATCCTTAAACCTGTTCCTCACTTCCACTGTGTATTCATAAGGGATTTGACTTAGATTGTATCTTACCGGCCCAGTGGTTTTTCCTACTTTCTTCAGTTTAAGCTTGAATTTTGCTATAAGAAGCTGATGATCTGAGCCACAGTCAGCTCCAGGTCTTGTTTTTGCTGACTGTATAGAGCTTCTCCATCTTTGGCTGCAGAGAATATAATCAATCTGATTTCGATGCTGCCCATCTGGTGATGTCCATGTGTAGAGTCGTCTCTTGTGTTGTTGGAAAAGCGTGTTTGTGATGACCAGCTTGTTCTCTTGACAGAACTCTATTAGCCTTTGCCCTGCTTCGTTTTGATCTCCAAGGCCAAACTTGCCAGTTGTTCCTTTTATCTCTTGCCTCCCTACTTTAGCATTCCAATCCCCTATAATGAGAAGAACATCCTTCTTTGGTGTCACTTCTATAAGGTGTTGTAAGTCTTCATAGAATTGGTCAATTTCAGTTTCTTCAGCACCAGTAGTTGGTGCATAAACTTGGATTACTGTGATGTTAAAAGGTCTGCCTTGGATTCGTATCGAGATCATTCTATCATTTTTGAGATTGCATCCCAGTACAGCTTTCGCCACTCTTTTGTTGACTATGAGGGCCACTCCATTTCTTTTACGGGTTTCTTGCCCACAGTAGTAGATGTGATGGTCATCCGAACTGAATTCGCCCATTCCCGTCCATTTTAGTTCACTGATGCCCAGGATGTCAATATTTATTCTTGCCATCTCATTTTTGACCACCTCCAACTTACCCAGGTTCATGGTTCTTACATTCCAGGTTCCTATGCAATATTTTTCTTTACAGCATTGGACTTTCCTTTCGCTTCCAGTGTAGCCTTAGCTGGTGGTAAAATTACAAACTGTCATTTTATGACTCCAGCTTTAAGCCCTGAGATAGCTATTGTTAAAAGTAAACACCAAAACTACACAAATCTATAGCACAAAAGTTTGTTCCCAAGTTGGCATGCCTTGCATACTTAAAGCTTACAGAATCTGGCCCCAAGCATATGAAATATCTTCTCAATAGTCTATTGTTTTGTAGAGGAAGGTGAACAGTATCTTAAGCAACTGCATAAATCTGGTTCCCTCTAGATTACTATTACTGAACTTTACATAACAGGGCACCCATAAGAGATTTTAATCCATGGATTAGATAGGGTGTATGTATAGAAGCTTCAATAATGCCGTGCTCTCTTCAAAATATAAGTACCCCACTGTTTGTTTTCTTATCCAAAAGACACTGTACAAGTTTACCAAGGGCAGAAGCTGGTTCTGTTTTTCCTAGTTAACAGAAACTACAACCTTTTCAGAATCAAATGATAGACATTTGGTTTTGATTTTTGTTTCTTTGAGATGCTGTTGTTTGTTAGATTTTTACCTATACATTTTCCCTGAAGAAGCCCAGAACTTGACATCACAATGTAAAATAACACAGAATTTAAAACAATGTAAAATACATTTGAAAAGCACCTCAGAGTCAGGGCTCTTGAACCAGACAGCCAGGGGGTGTTGTCCAAGAAGCTGAGGCTGAATGGTCCCCAAGCCCACGTGAGCAACAGTTCCTTAAATGACAGGTGGAAACCTGCCCCATAAAAAGAAGTGCCATAATTCAGGAAAAGACTCCTTCGGAGGCAAGGTCCTCCCCATGAGGAGACCTCTCTCTGATAACAACTGGTAGAATTCAGCAGGACCCTGGTATGGTTCCAGCAGCTCCAGTTCAAAAGTAGTTGGGTAGAAGAGCTGTTCTTCCATCAGCTACACACCTGGCCTGAACACCTATCTCTGTGTGGCCAGGCTGTCCTTGGCCTGTGCCCTTGCCTTTACTGCTAGCTGTTTGCCCAGTCCCTGGACTGCTTGTGGGCCTTGTGGACCCTCTCTAGCTGGGACCTGGCCTGAAACAGGACACACTGGGATACTGATGAATGGCCCAACTGTACTGCCCCAGTCACTATCCTGGCAACCACATTCTGCACCAACTGCATCTTTCAGACCATCTTCAAGGGTAGCCCCATGTCGAGTGCATTGAAGTAGTCCAAATGGAAGTGCTGCAGCGAACTAGCCAGCTGTAGTGGAGCATAAGCATCCCTTGCTACAGAAGCCATTCGGGCCTCTAGTGACAGATTGGTATCAAGGAGACTGCACAACTGCTCCTTCAGATGTGTAACCATCCCCAGAGCAGGTTGCCTGCCTAATTCCCTAACATGAGAACTGCCTGCCCACAGCACCTCCCTCTTAATCATTTTCAGCCTTGGTTTATTGGCTCCCATCCAGCCCACCACCGGCTCCAGCCCCACTTGTCTGGTAGCTGGTACAGCCTTTGCTGATTTATATGGCATGGAGAGGTAGAGCTGCATGCCATCAGCATACTAATGATATTGTCCTGCAATCCCCAGATGACAGCTTTCAGTGATTTCATAGCACAAGGGATGGAACAGACCCCTGAAGAACCTTACAGCCTAATAGCCATGGGGTTGAGAAAAAGTTTCCAGTGCTGCTCTCTATAGTTAAGAGTGGAACCACTGCAACACACGGCCTCCAGCTCCTCTGAGTAGCTTCAGAAGAGCATCACGGACAGTTCTGTCAAAAGCCACTTAAAGATAAAAGGTCATCAATTGGGGTAGTCATCCATGTTTCAGTGCTGGAACTGGGTCTGAAGCCAGAATGAAATGGGTCCAGATAATCTTCTTCCTCCAGGCACACCTGCAGTTGGTTGGATGTTAGGAAAGGTGCACATATCTATTGCTGGCAAAGTGCAATTTGGCTACAAATTTGATTCCCTTCCCCTCTTTCTTTTTTCTTTTCCTTTCTCCTCCTGTGATGAGGCTACATTTTAATATTTTAATGTTTCAATATTTTAATGTTGTATTTTAATTTTGTTTTTAAGTTGTATTCATTCAACTTATTTTTATTATTGCTTGTTAGCCGCCCTGAGCCCATCCTTGGCAGGGGAGGGCGGGGTATAAACAAACAAACAAACAAACAAACAAATAGTATTATTATTATTATTATTATTATTATTATTATTATTACTACTACAAAGGAAACAGCAGCTGTGGGAAGACATGTGAATCCCCCACCCCAAAACATGCACACAAATTGCCCTTACTGGCTGGAGAACAAGTGTCTTGCAACAAATGAATAGTTTGTCCATTCTTCATGCTATAAAACTACAATTTCAATTTTTTAAAAAAACACATTAATATAATATATGAGTGCTGAAGAGGGGTATGATTTGAATATGCATAAGAAAATGAGTGTGTGATGGCTTGTACCCATTATAGTGTTATTATGCCTGTTAAAAGTAAGGACAACCCCAGAGTAAAAATAGATCCTGACATACCTAGTTTACTAAAAATTGTTTTTCAGTTAAAGTTCAGGCACAGTCCATTTTTATTAAATGATTCTGCACTCTTACAGGAAATTGGCTTAGGCTTTGCTTTTCAAAATTATTAATGCTACCTCTGTTACTGGTTTGGGGGTAGAATTTAATAAATGCTGCTTTTATTTCAGATCCAGTATTCTGAGCTGGGATGATTTTATAACCTTGGCTATTTGGCCTTTTGAGGTTAGCAAGGCCACCCATGGCTTGTTTTTTCTTCTCATTTAAAAGCAAGGGGAAAATTAACTAATTTAACAAACATTCCAGCAAGGTTGGCTGGATAGAGCGGGGTTGCATTGTTTGGTGGGATCAGAGTTTTGTCACTCTAAGAGGCATTTCCGCAACACTAATGTCGGAGAGAATGAAGAGCAGGCCTTATTTGATTTATAACTTTTCTTGTTGAAAGAATGTGCACCAGTGCATTAAATGAATTATTTTAATCAGATATTCTCTCTCTCTCTCTCTCTAATGAGCAGGTCAGTTAGACAACATTTGTCAATGAGAGTTGAAGGCACTGCCAGTCCTCTGAAGCAACAATTTAGCATTGTGCTGATTATCTTTAAAAAGCTACATGGGAGGCAGCAGAAATTGCAATGCTTGTCAGCTGGTCCATAATTTCCATGCCAAATACTCCCACTTATCTGTCTTCCAATTCCCCCAACTTCTCTCTCTCACGCACACACAGGCATTCCCCCCCCCCACAAAAAAATTATCCCTTAATTGGGACTATACAGTCACAGAGAGTGGAGGTGATGGAAGATTGCTAAGCACTTCCTAAAAATCTCTTTAAAAGAAAGCGAAAATGTTACATGTTCAGTGGTGTGTGCACCACTTGTCTTTTTCCAAACCAGCCAAGTAGGATTAATGACAGGCAGGCTTTTGTGTCCTCTTTTAAATGCATCAGGAGAGAAAGGAGAGGAAATAAATAGGCTGTTGCCAAGGAATAATTTGTACAAATGAATAGAACTTTTCAGTATCTGGAGTGCTTTGCTAATTGTCTTTGAAAGAATAAAAGCAAACCACAGATTTGCTTTCAGTGGCAAGAAAAACCGAATTCACATGGCAGCTTATGTTTTGCTGACAGAATCAATCCACTATTAATTAGAAGTTTGTGGCATGACTGTATAGCCACCAAGGTCAGCAAGAGCTTTCCCACTATCTTTGTTGAGAGGATAAAGCCCAAGATATCTGATGTTTACTGACAATGAATAAAATTACGCTCTTATTTTTCCTTATGCCCCAATGCATTTTTGTCCCTTGTTTATGTGGACATTTTGAAACAGACTACATCTACCCTGCCCAGGCCCATTCAATGTTATGTTTAGTAGTTTAGCAACCTAATCCTTAGGTCCATTTATTGGTTTTCAGCATATTATCCCCTGTTGGAATCTGAGTGTTAAAACATAGACATCTTTTCCTTTGAATGCAATACTTGAAAACATTTAGAGCAAGTAGGATCGGAAGAAAACTAACCTGGTAGTATATTCAACATATTGTTATAAAACAGGGATGAGGAACGACCTGCAGCCCTCCTGGACTACAAATTCCATCAGCCCCAGCCTATATGGTCAATGGTCACGGATGATGGAAGTATGTAATCCAACAGCATCTAGAGGACCACAGGTTCCCCATAGGAAGATAACAAGAGCCTGTTGGACCAGGTCAATGGCCCATCTTATCCAGCATCCTATTCCTGCTGGCACAACCCACAAGCAAAACCCAAGCACAAGAGCACTTTCCTCTCTTGTAGTTTCCAGTAACTTAATATTTAGAAGCATTATTGCCTCCGACCAAGGAGGCAGATCATAGCCACCATGACTAGTAACCACTGCTCTAAGATATAACCATCCTTGCTGTAAGGTATTGTTGAGGCTTGGAATTAATTTTATGGTAACATACAGGTAGAGTGTAGGTTAAGTTGTAACTGAAGGATTTCTTGTACGTTTTTGCAAGGCAGTTTTGATGGATTCACATTCTGCAGACATAATCAACTTCAAACCCAGGGCATTAAAGTTGTGCCAATGGCAGTTTGTTTTCTTTCATAAAATATTTCTGCATTGCTAATCAAAGAGATCCACAGTGGTTTACAAAATCAAAATGAAGCCAACAATGAAATAAGAAAATACAAAATTCATACGCCAGCAATAGCAGATTAGTGGCAGGATCAAAAACAACCACAAAGTAATGTTGAACAAAGACATGGTAACAGTCAGCTTTAAATTCTGCCAGAACTGGAAGTTATAGGAGCCACGCGCTCATCACCAAAAGCAGCAATTCAATGTGTAGTCGTCCTCTGTTAATGCTTAGTATTAAGTGTAGCAGTACATTGTGCTGTGAGTTTCCACACTTGCACTCCACTGCACTGTCTGCCACTTGTGGATATGGGAACAGTAAGTAATATCAGGTCATGTTTCCTGTAGTACTAGACATTACAGGGGCTGGGAGGGGAAAGAGGAGATGCAAGACTGTTGCTTCTGGTAGGAACCACATAGCTCTTGCTATGCTTACTTTGGGCCTAGAGGGGCATTATTAAGTGGCACATCTACGTGCCAAAAGAAATGTGAGTATATCAACACCGTTGAACTTATTGTGGAATCTTCTTAAAGAACTGCAAATGCTATGGCACAAAATAGATAAAATTCAGTAGAAGGCAACAAATGGATCCTACCTGAGGCATATTTTTGTGGCGGGGGGTCCAACTCTTATTAAAATCTGTGGCCATTAGCTTGAATGAAATGTGGATTGCATCCTAAGCCTGCAGCCCTTCTGTTTAAGGTAAGTAAAAAAAAATACGATGTGGAAAAGGCCCAATTTGTTTTGATGGACTCCTATTATGGATTCATGTATTGTTCACGTTTAAAGTTAAACGTTTTGAAAAGGGAGGGCATAGGGAAGATTATGTACAAGCAAAAGTAGAATCGGTTCTCTCATGTGCGGTATCCTTCAAGTGTAGCCCTCAGTGCTGGACATGTTGTACCCCAAATGAAGGAACCTGCATTGATATTTGAGTCCATACTGTGGTTTGGTTCTCTGTAATGAAAAGCTGTGTGTTTTGAGCTTTCTGTTTCCATTAGATGCTAAAAACGTCTGTCCCAATGAGAAATCTCCTGAGGGCAATGAGACCTTCGGAGCACTGTGAACCTTTACAGCTATGACTAAACTTATATATTTAGGAACGTTAAGTTTGGAGGAACATTGTACTGTGTTAGATGAATGCCTTCATGCTCCCAGTACAAATTCTGTACCTACCCCAATACATTAACTTTGACTGCTACCATTTCTGACACCTGAAATTTAGGGCCAAACTAGATGTTAAATACATTTAGCATGCAAGTGTTCTAAAATGCAGCTAGTAGAAGCTGATAATTGCTGGGGCTGCAGGAGCCAGGGGAATTGTTAAACCTTTCCGCCCTTTATGCAGTTGACAATCACTCTTCTGAGGCCACTGTCTGCAATGAGAGAGAATCTCCCATTGACAGACTTTTGTTAGGATCATATTAGGGGAAGAAAGAGTTAAACCCCACCCCACCTCTCCACAATACACACTTACACACCACACCAGCAGTTTTGCATTAAAAAGCTTGTGTGTTAAATGCAAAGATGTATTTAATTTGACTTCTAATTTGTTCCTTAATTCTACTTCATTCAAATATATACAGTGGTACCTCGGGTTACATATGCTTCAGGTTACATATGCTTCAGGTTACAGACTCCGCTAGCCCAGAAATAGTACCTTGGGTGAAGAACTTTGCTTCAGGATGAGAACAGAAATCATGCTCTGGCGGCACGGCAGCAGCAGGAGGCCCCATTAGCTAAAGTGGTGCTTCAGGTTAAGAACAGTTTCAGGTTAAGAACGGACCTCCGGAATGAATTAAGTACTTAACCCGGGGTACCACTGTAATAACAGTGACTTTCAGAATTCTGGAGTTCTGTGTATTTTTTTTTTTTAAGAAGTTAAAATGGTATATGTCAGGGCCGCCTCAGGTCCCAGCTCACAAGAGACCAACGCCAAGTCCACTTTATTTACAAAAGTCTTTATTGAAGTACATTGTTTGCTCCACAGCCGAGGCGCGCAGCCCCACGTCTGTTACGCTTAGACCGCTGAAGTCCCCTCTGAATCAGTCCCGCCTCTACACCAGTTTAAGAGGCTTGTGCTGGTCCACCTCTTCCTGTCCTTTCTTTTCCGCAGGGTCTTTCTGCCCCCCTGGGTTCCTTCCCTCCTGGATTCCCCTGACGCTGAATCCCCAGACGCCTGCTCCCCCCTCCTCCGTGCTTTGGGACCAGGCTCCTCCTCCGGGCTCTCCGCATTTCCGCGCGCCTCCACATTTGAACTTGGCGCGCGTTCGCTACCTCTGACCTTCCTCTTGACAGTTACACTACTCTCTGTACTACTCTCCGCCCCTTCCGGCAGGACGTCTTGCCCCGATCTCCTTCCCCTCTCTGCTTCCTGCTCTGCTTCGTCTGTCACACTGGGAACTCCACCCTCTTCACTCCGTTCCGGCGGGGAAGCCGGTCCCGATCTCCAACTCCCACTCGGGGTTCCCCTGCTGCTCCCCTGCTCCTGACGAGTCCCCCCTGTGGCTCCCCTTGGCCTGACCAGGGGCGCCCCCTTTTGGGAATCCTCCGATTCACTTGAAAGACTCATGGAAACCCTCAAGTCATTGTCATCCTCCTCCTCCTCGTTCCGGGATTCTTCCCCCTCGCTCTCAGTCTCCTCCCTCATCTGTGCCTCTCTCCCTGAACCCCTGACAGTATATAATGAAAAGAAGTTGAAATAGTACATAATGAAAAGTTAAGCCTGCACTGTTGTGAGCTCTCTAGCAGTGGTGTTTGTAGTGCACAATGGTAGCGCACATAAGAATTTAAGACAAGACAAGGATGGAGCGCCTGTGGATCTCCAGTTGTTGTTGGACTCCAACTCCCATCAGTCCTAGTTAGCATGGCCAATGGGAGTTACAATGCAACAACATATAGAAGGCCACCCATCCATGATGTAAGAAGTGCCCTGCTGCATATCAGACCAAAAGCTCATCTAGTCCAGCATACTGTTTTCCATTGTGGCAGGTCAAAATCTGCTAGGGAGCACAAAAGTAAGAGGACTGTCTGCTGCTGCTGCTGCTGCTGTTCCCCCTGGCAATTGGTATTCAGAGATACATTTCCTCTGAACACAGAGGTTTCATTTAGCCACCATGACTCATAGCTGTTGATTGAGCTATCCTCTGTGACCGTGTCTAATCATTTTTAAGGCAACATCTTTAAATTGCACATATTTGCAGGGCTAGATCCTACCTTGTTTTTGTGGCTTTGAATGTTGCGAGAGAGAGAAAATGCCCTCACCCTGGGCTCCTAACAAAATTGAGTTTATTAATTTGGGCAGGGTTATGTAATTAATCTATGTTAACTTGGTGTTCCCTGGATATATTTGCAGTCACACCCAGTCCTTCCCCAAAGTCTTAGTGTTGGTTAAACAAAACTAACAATTAAAAATATTCTTTAACAATTTAAAACAGCACTTGTAAAAACACACCAGAATTCCCCGTCCTGGAACCAACAATATTAAAACTCCAAGCCTTACATTTAGTCCCCATCTACTGAAAGCTTGTCCAAACTAGTTTGAGTATATGTGCATTCTATTCTTTCTCCAAGCATCGCATGAAGAAGCAGTCCCCAGGTTTAAAAAAGTTAAAGGTAGAGGATCCATGGACAGGGGCGTAGGAAGGGGGCGGTGGGGCGGCACGCCCTGGGTGTCATCCCTGAGGGGTGACAAAAAGGCGTACCATGGGGGGCTTGCCCTGCCGCCCCCGTACGCGGCGACATGCAGTGGATCACACTGTCACCCCCGCCCGCAGCTCATCCCTCCCCCGGGTGCACGGCATGGCCACTCCTCCGGGTGTTCATGCAGCTACCCCTGGACACTTAAGTCCAGTCAAAGGTGACTATGGGGTGCGGCACCCATCTCCTCTTTCAGGCTGAGGGAGCCGGCGCTTGTCCACAGACAGCTTTCCGGGTCGTGTGGCCAGCAGGACTAAACCGCTTCTGGCACAATGGAACACATCCAGTAATGGAACATCCTATGCACCTTCAAACCATTATTTTGGTCCCGTGGTAATATAAGGCTTTATAGTACTATTTTCTGTGTACCCAAAAACAAAATATAAACTTTGATTATCTGAATTTGAAGTTCTTGCAATATAGCCTCAAACAGAGAGAATAAAAAACAAGAAAGCTATGCCTGTGTGTTTTGAATAGGAATGGACAGATCTGTCTGATTTGATTTTAGGTCAGTTTCACATGTGTTCATTCATAAGGCAGTTTTGCCTTGATTATACATTAATGTGATCTTTTTTTAAAAAAAGTATCAAGATAAATATTTAAATATTTAAATGCATATGTTATTCCATATGTATCGCAAACATTTTCAATTACATTTTTTACATTGGTTCATGCATGTCTAAAGTTACTTTAGCCTTAATTACACATTTTTAATTGGTTTTGGTATGTTTATAGAACTCCATTGCAAAATTCAGGGCATGTTCCAATCTATGTATTAATCTAGGAGGTGTGAATTAGGTCAGTTCACTTAAAAATGCAGGATGAAATTTTCCTCCATCCCTAGTTCTCTCTCAAGACTTGAAGCACCTCTGTTGTCAGATCTATTTTAATCAAAGCATATTTTCTGACTTCTGGGATTCTTAGAGCAAGTTTGCAGAGAAGACAGCTCCAGTGTAATAAACATTGGGAGTGTGCCACCACAGGGGCTGAATGGATGAGGCATTTGTATGAACTAGTGACTTCATCTGGGTGTCGTATGTGTGATTTCTGCAATGGCAGTGACTCTTAAAGTGTCCTTGTCCATTTTCCATAGTGGTGTATTTTGTTTGTTTTTAGATAAAGTTATATAAACTTAGTAATGGTTAAATACAGTTCAAAATGATTTAATTATAATACAGTATAATACAGAAATAAGTATGGTATATTTATACTCTTATTTCCATTCAATACAAAAACCGATGCAAAAAAAAGGTAGCTACACAAGAATACAAAAAATAAAAACAGAGAAAACTAACCTAAAAACCCTAGTTGTTTCCAATTTTCTAAAGTTCACAACAGTTGAAATACACACACAAATGGGCCTGCTGTGCCAACTTTTAAACATCTTCTGAAAACTTCTCTATTTCACCAGGCCTATGCAGGCAATTAAGAATACATCCTTCCACAGTGTTTAATTGATGTCAGTTTTAACTTTCCTGTGGTTTTTATTGTACAGACTTATTGCTGATATGAGAGATACCAATTGCTAAAAGTGCAGTGGCAGGTTTTTTTTTAAGATGTGCAGAGAATCCGAAGTGTGTATCTGTTTCAGGACCATGTCGGTACACATTTAACTTGGGGTGGACATGCCCATTCCATGGCATAAATTCTGTAGCTGCTGTTTTCCAAGTTAGCTGGCATGTGGATTTGTGATAACTGGTGAATGAATCATGCAGAAAGCTAATTTTGGTGACATAGTAAGGGGCTTTGTAGTCAAAGAGCGGTAGGAGAACTATTACTAGCTGTTGCCACCAGTATAGCCTAGTGGATGGACAGAAGCAAGAAAGCTTGTGTTCAAAACCCTGTGGGGCCACGAAGCTCACTGGGTGTCTTCAGCCAGAAATAATCTTTTAGCCAGAATGCAGAACCTGTGACCTTCTGGGTGGTGCTGGACTACAGGTCAAATTACCACACACACCTCCCAACTGAGATGAGGAAGCTTTGAGAAGACACAAGCCACAGCGAGTATAGCAAAGTGGCCTATTAGAGAACAGGGATGCCACATTCCATTCTGGAGCATGAGGGTTGAGTAGTTTAGTTGAGATTGAATGTCTCTTGTAGCGGCCTTTTGTGTATGCCTGCGTGTGTGGATTTTTGGCCCACTCAAAGCACAGCCTTTGATTTAATTTGAATGTTTAGCATTCTCTGTTTGCTCACTGGCCATATTTTTTATGTATTACATAGATAATCTCCCTTTCTCCCAAGGATCTAAAGGCTGTGTACACTGCACACTGTTTTGAACACATGGGGTATCCAAATGAAAGTGAGCATGCACACTCAGAACACAATAATCCAGTACAAGTTAAATACAAGCTTTATCTTCACAGGGAGCAATAAACATGTAATAATAATGTTATAAGAAAAAACTGCTCATTTCCCCCTTATGGGGTATAGAGTTCTTATGTAGGTTCTCTATCAGTAGGAGAAAATAACAGAGGCCAACCAGAGAATATTGAGAAGCAAAGCAGCTAGTAAGCATGATCTTTATTAAACTGTTGCAGCAGGGTCCCCCGCTTACTCCACGCAGGGAGGGAGGAGAGGAACCCAGAACATTGGTGTGCAAGCTCTTATATAGACTTTTGAAACTGCCTACCCTGTAGCTCAATACCACCACCACCACCCCAAAACATCATACATACATCACAGAAAGAGGTGGTCCCCAGCAAAAATTTGACTGTGTTGCTTCTCTCCTGTCTGCCAGGATACCTGATAATGCCTTATCTGATTGCCTTTTCTAGGTAGCCTGGCTATTCCTTTGAGATGGTAAATACTTAGTTCCTGAATCTCTTATGCATATTGATAGTGTGCTCAGCTTAACAGATACTTGCCAGACTGTATTTACAGGGAGGTGTAAGCCCCTACAGTCCAAAAACAATTGGAAAGCTTTTCCCATTTCCTTCCTCCTTGCAGAGAAATATTTGAGGTCAATTTGGGAGTGCCAAAATGGCTTCAGGATTGTTCTCCTGTGCTATTTCAGACACATGGTTTATATACTTATGTATGTGTTTACCTTGTACATTTATGAACATTTGTTTTTTATATATAAGACCTTAGAATTCCTATAACAACAACAATAGGAATCAATGCCTCTTTTGAACACCAGATAACAATGAAAGTTAATTTCAGGTGTGGAGTATGCACTCATGTGCTCAGGTTCTGCTTGTGGCTTTCCCATAGGCATCTAGTTGGCCACTGCGAGAGCAGGATGCTGGACTAGATGGGCTATTGGCCTGATCCAGCAGGCTCCTCTTCCGACCCCCAACCCTGTGTTAGCCTAACATAACCACCTTTTCACCATCTATCTGGTTGACAAGTGTTTGGGATTATCAAGAGACAAATACTGCCAGTGTGCCCTGCTTGTGAACCTTACTGAGTATGGCTGGCCACTCAGAGAACAAATAGAAGGATAAATAGAACCAACCTGACTTTCCGTTGCTCTTTGTAACAAAAAGTGATGTCAGCTTAATTCTGGAAGGAATGGGATGTCTGATGCAGAGCCAAAGGGTCTGTCTCTCCTAGAGCTTGATTCAAAGCCTATTTAAATCCATTTTTTAAAAAACAAACCTTGGCTTCGTATGGGATCCTAAATCTAATGAAGTGGCAATTTGTTTTTCAATAGTAGGAAGACAATAAGAGGAACCATTGGTGATGTATGTGTGTGGGGGGGTAATATTTATGGGATTTATTGTAAGTTTACAAGTAAACATTGCCAGGAGCTTACAGCCATTTATTTTCTGGTTAATCACTTCAAAAACAGTGTGGTAATAAAAAAGATACAATTGGGAACCCTAATAAGATCTACTGTTTGCAGATAAAGGACTTTGCTTCCTTGTTTGTAAGCTATTTGTCACTGTGGTATATATATAATCCCCTTTTTTTACTGTAGCGCTCTTGCACAGACCAGGGGCAGGTTAGATTTATACTGCATCAAAAGGACAGGCTGTGGCTGTTCCAAAATCAGTAAATTTTCAACTTTGAAATGTAAGGGTGGGGAGCAACCAGAAATGAATCAAAACAAATTAATTTACCTCCTAGAGCTACAAAAACAAGGTGACTATTCAAAGGAAGCATAACCCTTAGTGCATGTTTACACTACAAATGAACTTTTATTTATTAAAATTAAAACATTTCTAGCCCACCTTTCTGTGTCAGATAAAATGCCCAAAGTACCTACTATGGTATTACAGGTAAATGAGGCAGTCACCTCAGGTAGCGGGTTTTAGGTATAACAAAAAGAGAGAATTGCTAGTTATTTAGTTTATTTTTTGTTGTATTTTAACTCCCAGGAAAAAGGCTGGTGTGGGATCTTCAGTCTCAGGTGCCAAAATAATTTGGCCAAGCTTAGGTACTATGGGCTTTGACTGAGAGTAAATGGAGGGCAAGTGCCATTTGCTGTTCTGGCTCAGAGGGCAAACTTTCTTGATCTGCTCCTGTTCCTTTATGGAATTTAAGACTCCATTGCTTAAGGAAATCTCAGCACCTTACGTACCTGTAATGCATGACAATTCACTAAAAAAAATGGGCACTTTCCCAAATCCTTATGAATATAAGCATTATGATACAATGCGGTTTCTGCACATGCAGTAGAGGGAAGTGAGGGGTAGATGGGGCTCATCAACCTGGGAAGTTAGACCCAGGAGAAGGAAAACTCTGATCCTTGCTGCCTTCCGGGATATCTTTGGGAGAAGAAAAGGCTAAGAAGCAAACCCTACACAAATCTGGAGTGAGGTCCCTGAGACGGTTGGCTGGCACCTTGCATGTCTTTGTCCGGCATCAGCTCTCCAGGATCTCAAGCAAAAGACTCCCCCCCCCCCACACCTCTATGTGCAGTGAGCATGTGTATGGGCTGTAGGTTTGCATGCTTTCTCCTTGCTCCTGTTGCCAGTACTAAGCACGGTAACCTCATATCACCCTTTTGAAATCTTTAGAATGGACTAAAGGAAATGCCATTGACCTTAGGAAGAGATAAGGGCTCATCAACATGCACCAATATTGCAAAATCATCTTAAGTGTTCACAGTGTGCTGAAGTTGTGAAATTTTGTAATGAACAGCACTCTTTTCGAGGTCTCTGAATACCATTTATTTTATCTGTACTGAACTCTTATGCTATAAAACAAAAGCTAAATAAGTGTTTGTTGCCCAAAATCTAGGCCATTTTTTTTAGACATCATAGCACCGCCAGTTCCTAGTTTTCACTGAGATGGTAAACCTGTGTCTGGAGTTCTGTATTATTTCAGATTGCAGGTTCGGGCTCACATGATTGAATGCTTCTCCACACAATCCCCTCTTCAAGTAGAAAACTAAATATCGGGGAACTAAATTCTGGTTTAGCCTTCTTCCATTCATGCCAATTTTATTTGTGCAGGCATCTTTTTCTTAATGCAAACCAGGAAGGTTAAGTTAGAAACCCCCTATTTTATATTCTTCGCTCCCCCCTCATGGAAGAGAAGTCATGAGCCCCCTCTGGCTGCCTGAAGTTGTACAGTCTACCTTCAGGTTTTCCACCCTAGTGAGCAGGCCACTGTTTTGCATTTGAAAGCCGCCCATAATGTCTGGAAAGTGAAATGCTAGAATTCCAGTGATGTAATTGCCAACCTTGTGCCAAAAGATAACACTGTTCCTGCTTGTTAGCTAAGTAAATATATGAGACCTGGGGAGTGGACAGTTAATATCATAACCCCACCCCCCTCTTATTTCTGCATACCATCTAGTTGCCCAGAAGGAGCGGATGAAAACATCTGGCACTACCAAATCCGGGTAGCTAGGTGGCTCACTTCCAGGGGCTATTTCATCTTCCTCATTTGTGTAAGTGGCAGGTTGTCTGATTTTTTTTATTATCTTGCCTTATGGGGTTCTCTGATAAGCAATGGTAGCAATGCCTTCAGGCATCAGAACTACTCCTACATGGATATCCCTTGTTTAGGAGTAGACAACCCTGTCTCCCAACTTCTCTAAAGAACTTTTTATATCCTCTGCCCTCCTGCTTAAGCCCCTTTTGACACTGTTTCTCCTATTAGCCATTTACCTCTGCTGCAGGCATCTCTTTGGGGTTCCTCCCAAAGCAAATACCAGCTTCAGTAGGATGATTTTTCTCGATATTGCAAGTTAGGTGCAAAGTTGCATTTTGTGTCCAGTTTGGCTCTAGGAATCTCAAGGTTAACTTTAAACTAATCAGTCTTTACAGTGTGCTTTTGCTTGTTCTCCTATACAGGAATGCACATTCTCTTTCATCTAAACACACACAGATCCTTTATATACTCCATCAGTACCAGTTTGTTCAGGCCCTTTTCTGGCTCTGACTGGAACCACTTAATGATACAGGCCTCAACCAAGTTTGATAGCTGAGAGAGATAGGCTGGCCCCACACTTTCTGCCCCAGTCATCATGAGTGATGGGACTATAGATGTGGGGTCGTTCCTGTGCTCTGCCACTCTCTGCCACTGAATTGTCCTGCCCCTCCAGCAAACATTACATGAAATGGAAAGGAGGGGAAACTTTCCACATCGCCTCCATCGGCCTTCCATAGAGAGAGGTCTTCATATATGATTCATATGGCCCATTGAAAGATAATCAGACTATGGGAGCCTTTCTCCTGCCTCACATGGCTGAGATTCCACCTGTCCCCAATTTGTATGCTACAGTTCTGTCTGTTCCTACTGTCTGAATGTCAGATCATTGCTCCATCAACGAAATGGAATCTTGGATTTTCAACCTGGTGTTATTGGTTGAATGTAACTGCTGCCTTAACAGTCTTATAAATCATCTGTTAGATTATTGTATAGTTTTTTTATTCTAGTCTACGAAGTATTGTGAGTATATAGCTCCTGAAATTAGCAAATTGCCTCTAAGGTGTTCTCCTGTATACACTCGGTAAATGTGCAATTCAGCCCTCTTTTGGATTACTCTCAAAGGGAAGGGGTGTAGCTCAGTGGTAGAATACAGTACACACTTGCATGCAGAAAGTATGCAGCACCAAACCCTTGCATTTCTGGGTAGGGCTGGGAAAGACCCCTGCCTGAAACCCAGAGAGTCAGAGCCAGTCAATGTAGAAATATTGAGCTGGATGGATCAATGATATTATTCCCTTTGAAGCAACTTCATTGCATTCCTAAAATAGACAGTAAAGTTTCTTAAAGTGTCTTTCCACTACTTTTGATTAGTCTTACTTGCTTTTGATCCCGTTCTTCACGCCTGAATTTTCTTACTTCACATTGACTTTTGTTTCAAAGCTATATTGAACTTGAATTTTCAATGTGTACTTCAAACATATTGGAGGAACGAAATAAAAAGACAAAAATCAATACACAGTGAAAAGTGTATCACGAGCTTGCTATTGGAGACAAAGCCTGCCAATTTGAAGGGGCTGCTTACATCTTTTCTGAATCCACAGGAGCTTGCCCAAAAGGCCAAGCATAGTAAATGCAACCCTGAGAGAGTACACTCACAGTTGGATTCCTTGTAGGACAATACTGACCAAACTGCTATAAAACACAAATCCATTTATTTGTTTTGGAGATTTGTAGTGGAAAGTGACATTTCATTTAGCTCATGCCATTTACTGAAAGGGCCACAAAAGATGGGGAACTTTTATTTATTGTTTTACCGCTTTAGAAAACATGCTGCTGGTTCATATTCCAACAGACAAGGAGTCTGTTGAGCAAAGTCCAGAGTTCACAGATGTGTAAGGGAGGCTTAGAGCTGGGGGAGAGCAATCATTAGACAAACAAAATAACCAGCACAGTCTGAAAAAACTACCACAGTTACAACGGGGAGACAGTATTTCCATAGCCAATGAAGGTGCTTTGTAAAGCAGGCACTGAAGCATTTCTGCTATTCACGGTTTGAGCAATGACAGATTATTTTATCACTACCCTAACAAGATAAAGCAGAGTTACAGTGCAATGCATGCCTACTCAGAAATAGATACGGTCAGTGGGACTTACTTCCAGGTAAAGTTATAGATGATTTAAAGGATTATGTGTATAAACATACAACTGAAGTAGGGTAATTGTTGTAGACTCAGAGTAAGGCCAGTAGAGAGTTTTAAGATCTCAGATTTGTATAAAGCAAGGGCACCCAACATGGACTACAACTTCCATTATCCTTGAATGCTAGTCATGTGTGCTGAGATCAATGGGAGCTGTAATCCAACAACTTTTGGCAGGTACCATGTTGGCTACCCCAGTGCATGTCTGCCTAATCTTTGTTGATAACTAATTGCTAAAGGCAGTCTGAAATTCACCCTGCTGCCCCCAGCCAAGTTTTACACACATAAACACACATATACAGTATCTTTTTAAAAAAATACCTAAAACAAAAACATTGGGGCTGCACAAAAAAACAATTGGGTGAGGATGTTGCCCATGGGGCACAGGCTTCCTATCCTTGGCATATAAGACTTAAATACAATAATTTTGAAAAAGTACATAGCCCATTAAATTTTTTCTGAAGAATGACATTCTGTTTGGTTCCACAGTTTTAATGTAGATTTTTCATCAATAAGGAGAAATACCAGGATATATTTTTACCACCTTCTGAGACATACTAAGTTTACTTGGTTTTTTTCTATTTACCGGTAATTGACTGATCTTAATTTTGCTGAATGTTGCAAACATCCGCTTTGTTATGGCCCAGTATAATAATAAAGCTTTGCTTTGTCCTTAGGTTAACATGTTTGTAGAAGGATTCCATGATGCTATTATCCTCTATGTTCTGGCTCTACGGGAAGTTTTGAAGAATGGCTTCACTAAGAAAGATGGAGAAAAGATTGTCCATCAGACATGGAATAGGACATACGAAGGTAGGAATAATCAAGTGCTTGATGTGATTTTGTTTGTCCAGTCTTGGGAAAATCTGTAACTTTTCGGTTGTACCATCTGGCTTCTTAAAATAAAACCTGCCACCTCCTGCTGATAGCATACCATAAAATGAAAAACGAGGGAGCATCCATTCCCCACTGGTTGTTAAAAAGTTCTTTTCTGAGAGGATGGGAAAGCTTTGACACACACCATGGCTAGATATGACCCTTGGAGATTTCTTACCTGGCCTCCATCACCTCTCCTTATGCCGTGCTAGCATGGGAGGATGGAGAAGAGCAGCAAATTTCAGGGGCTGAGAGTCTTTGGCATAGTGCTGTAGAAGGGTTATAAACCTTTGCTCCCTGCTGTGGTCCCTACCATACTTGGGGAGCTCTTGCTTGCAATTTGTTTTCACACAAAAAAGGTTCAGTTGAAGCAAATTAATGCCAATGTGAGAATGGAGGGTCCTGATTCAGATTAGGTTCAGAGTGCCTCCAATTTGCATGGGTTGGGACTCCTATTGGTGTGAATGAGAGATTTCTCTCCAATGCAAATTACGGGGGGGGGGGGGGTTTACCATTCCCTTTTTTGCTTTGGCACACCCACTGCTGGAATGTGGGGCTCAGGGTAGAAAAGGCCCCCATTATTGTGATTGTGATTGTGTTGTGTTGTGCTGTTTCCAGGGGAAAGGGGGTAGAACCATGAATAATGTGGTTCCTTGAAAGGATGAGATATAAATTAAGGATTCCTAGTAGATAATTATTGGTACAAAAAAGAAGTGGCAACTTGTAATAAGGAGGTAAGAAGATAATGGTTTCCATCTACATGTGCAGTGACAGCTTTTTATCACTCCTTTACATACCACCTTATGCCTCACATGTTGTGTTTGGAAGGGTCTCCCTACCTCTGGTTATCTACACATACGTATGTATTAACAGGGACAACATAGGCAAAAATGGAGACTGTGACATGTTTAAACAGGGTGTATAGATAGCATGCCTGCACACTAGATATTAAGAAACTACATTAAATAGCCCCCTGTTGTCTAGCATCACTGTCAGTAATTTTATATACAAAGAAAACCGTTTTAATAATAGGTTAGCTGTCATCATTAAGGTTCTTGGCTCCTTCCTTGTTTTTGAAGATTGTAGCCATTTGACTCTTTCATGTGCATATATTAGCATGCTTCCTTACATTGCTTCATCTTTTCCATTTAGGTTTTATAACTGAAAAGCTGGGTTTAATAAAAATGCAAAAATGCCAAGTCCCCCTTCCTTTTCTTTGCTGTATTAGATTTTGAACAGCTTTTTCTATGTGCATTCAGAAATGTTTCAAGGTCTCCATTTGCTGTTTTAGATTGTGCATGCCAAAGTGTTCAGGGTTTTCAGTGCCAAACCTTTTGGGCCCTTCTGCCCCACCCACATCCTGCCAATCTTAGAATCTATGAATATGTTCAAACTCCAGAACACACACCCGTGCATTAAACTTTGTAAGGTCAGCTGGACCTTACTGGTAAGACCAAGCTGCTCTTGCCAGATACATCTGTCATTTCTTACCGTGTAAGATTACCACAATTTCCAGTGGAAGTACTTAAACTGAAAGGAAATATTTCCTTTAGATAAGAACCCAACAATGAGTTCTGAAATTGGAACAAATATGAAAAACATAATGGACCACTTTCTGGGCTTCAGTGAGTTTTTCTTTCTCACAGTAATGGAGAGGCATTTGGTTGGAAAGGACAAGAAATTTATCCTGTCCAAGTCTTTATACCGATCCAGGTGGCGGGTGGCACTGTGGTCTAAACCACTGAGCCTCTTGGGCTTGCTGATCAGAAGGTCGGCGATTCAAATCCCCGCAACAGGGTGAGCTCCCATTGCTCTGTCCCAGCTCCTGCCAACCTAGCAGTTCAAAAGCATGCCAGTGCAAGTAGATAAATAGGTACTACTGTGGTGGGAAGGTAAACGGCATTTCCGTGTGCTCTGGTTTCCCTCACGGTGTTCCGTTGTGCCAAAAGTGGTTTAGTCATGCTGGCCACATGACCCAGAAAGCTGCCTGTGGACAAACATCGGTTCCCTCAGCCTGAAAGCGAGATGAGCACCTCAACCCCATAGTCGCTCAGGATCCAGGAGCTCAACACATTGAGCCCCAACAATAATCCACATAATCCAAACCTCAGTACAGTGGTACCTCGGGTTACATACGCTTCAGGTTACAGACTCAGCTAACCCAGAAATATTACATCAGGTTAAGAACTTTGCTTCAGGATGAGAACAGAAATCGTGCAGCAGCAGGAGGAGGAGGCCCCATTAGCTAAAGTGGTGCTTCAGGTTAAGAACAGTTTCAGGTTAAGAACGGACCTCCAGAATGAATTAAGTACTTAACCCGAGGTACCACTGTAGATCAAAAGACAGTAACAAATAGTGATGGGTTAGCCAACTACCAGCAGGGGAAGGAGGAGTCTCCATCATGGGTTAAGAGAGTTTAGCTGCTCTCTTGCATCAGTGGACTCTGCTGTCTCATGCCTTATATACACAGCCAATCACTGCACTCTGCAGGGCTGGGCCTCCTTCAGATGCCATTTCCTCAGGAGGACCATTCTGCATGATGTTGGAATCAGGTCTTTAGTGTGGTTGCAACTACCCTTCGGCTCTTCCTCCCACCACATAACAGATTGGCAGTATCTATGTTATCATTCTGGTGCCTATTGAAGCCCTTCCCTTATTCAACAAATCTTTCAAGAGGATATTCTTTTAAAATCCCAGTCTGTGTCTGTACTGAACTTGAAATTGTTTTTAGCTATCTTTTTAACTTTGGAATGTTTTATGGGAAGTGATTCACAAATGAAATAAATAAGAATGATAGAAAATTATAATAGGCAGAAATTGAAGGGCTGCACCAAAGAAGCCTGAGGATGATGTTATTTCTGTTCCTGATACTCAACTTGAATGTGATTTTTATTGTAAGAACCTTTTATTAACTTAATTAGAGAGCCTTTCAGGGCTACAAAGCAGGATACCATTATCCTAAATATATCAGTAATGTTGATTTTACTTTAAAAACTTAAGGGTTATTCTAGTACCATATGCACATTACATGCATGATACCAGTGCAGTAAACATGGGACTGCTTATGAAGATAGCCAGTGTAGTGCAGTGAGTAGTGCTGGATTTAGACTGAAGAGACCTTAAGCCAGTTTCTGTCTCTCAGCCTGCTTCACAGAGTCGCTGTGAGGATAGAAGGGTAGCAGGAAGAACCATGTAACGTGCTGTTAAGGATTTCTAGCCTCATAGTTGCAACTCTTTCTCTAAATTATCTATGCCATCTCAAAGGGTGAATGCATTAGAGATTGATACATTCGATTAGAGATTGAGTGTTTGGGGGGGAGGCTTGTTAATTTCATTGTACACAGGTTGTACAATGACAATAAAGTTGTTATTATTATTATTATTATTATTATTAGAACTCTTTGCTTGGCTTTTGTCTTCAGACACGTAGATGCATTAAACTATTAGCATCCTCAAATATTCCAGGGCCTAGACTTTCCTGTATAAAATTATTTTGCCCCTTAATGGCTTTTAAAAAATCAGCAAAATAGGGGTTCTGAAATAGGACTTATGCCCAGTAGGCTGTGTGTGTGTGTGTGTGTGTGTGTGTGTGTGTGTGTGTGTGTGTGTGAGAGAGAGAGAGAGAGAGAGAGAGAGAGAGAGAGAGAGAAGAAATGTTAGGAATTTTAGGAATGCAGCCCCAGAGGTAAAATTACAATTTCTTTTGGAATGCCAACAGAAGTACTGGAAGACTAATGAGGTTTCCTGCCATATCAGTCTCTAATAATTCTGCCATTTGCTTTTCTTGGAAGCATTATGTGCTGTCAACTCATTAATTTTTAAATTTCTCACCTGCCACTCTCTAGGCATTGCAGGGCCAGTATCCATAGATGCCAATGGAGAAAGATATGGAGATTTTTCTGTGATTGCAATGACTGATCCAGAAACTGGAATGCAGCAGGTAAGTGCTGAAATAATGCTAAATGCTAGGCTGGAACAAGGATTCGGTGGCAAAGTGTTTATTGACTCTACCGTGGGCAAGACATATTATGTCTCTTGCAGTCTCCATTTCTACTAAACCAATTAAGGAAAGAATTTAGACTGATCACTGTTACAAGTCCTTCTTACTAACCCTTCAGCAGAACCTCATAAGAAAGCTTGATGTGCAGGGATTGGAACAAATTGCCATTAAAACACACACACACACACACACACAATTTCTTACTGGATTATTACTGGATCATCATCAGCCTGAAAAATATGATATGGCAACCTAGACTCTTGAATTCAAGATCTTAATGAATGTGGGAGACTGCATACATTTCTGAAGAAAATGAAAAGTATTCATGACCTTGTTTAGCTAGGCTGGTCATCAAAAGCAAGAGATACAATGCAGCCAAAGGAGAGGAGTGCCTTGAGTATTGGTACTGTGAAATTAAACACTACAATTGCATAATAGCACTACAGGGTCCTTGGTTTACAAATGTCATGGTTTTCATCTGTAGAAATTAAAGACAGCATTCAACCAATAATATTACATGCTAGAGTGAAAATCCAGATATATCAGATGTGGATAATATCCTAGACAGTGGCATTGTTCAGAAGGTTTTAGTTGCAGTGAACAAGAAACTAAATATGAGGCAGCAGAGAGGTGAAATTTTCTGGAAATTTTGAAGCCATGGGAAGCAAATTCCCCAGGGTAAAACAGAAATATATTCAGCTCTTAATTTCTTATCAGCACTAAACTTATTCTACTGCTTTAACCTTTAATGATATAACATGGATCACTTATAGCTAGTGAGTGTATAAAATCAAACTATTTGCCTTATACAGAACAATCCCATGCATATTCATTCAGACATAAAATCTGCTGTTTAGTTGAGCTTCCTCTTCGTTAAACACATAGAACTTCAGCCTCAAAAACATAAATGCCTTAAACTGCAATCCTATAAAAATCAGAATGTCACAGTGAGCTAAAAATCAGAATGCCTAGCACTAGTCCCTCTTTCCTTCCCCTCCATTCCTTAACCTGTGTATTTCCCCTCCCAGACCCAAACCTTGCTGTTTCTCACCACCAATTAAAATGTTTGCATGTGTCTGCATGCGTGCCTGCCTGGTTGCCTGCCTGCATCTCTGTGTCACATGTGGCTGGCCTATGGTGACCCCTGACTTTGCCCACCCCAGCCCCATCCGCAGTTAGCTGCCCTGCCCTCTGCTCATTCCTTCACCCCACCAGCCTCAGGGGTCAGCAGCCGCAGCTAGTTAGATGTCATACATTTCAAGAAGAATGTTGGTAAAATGGAAATAATGGCTTATAAAGTACAGTAATGTCATTTGCTGCATAAACTGCTAAGATTAGTTGAAAAATTGTACATATAAACCTGTTAACTGTAAGGACAGTGAATTGGTTTGATCTGGTGTCAACCATACTGTTTGCTGTTATGGTGCTTTTGATTGATTTGTGTGTGTAATATTGTGCTGCCTTGGCCATACACAAAGACCTGACTGACTGATAACATGGAAGATGTCAGAAAAGAACTATAAAGATTATTACAGGCCCAGAAGTCATCTGAGGAAAGGCTGAAGGACACAGCCTGTTAACCCAAAACCTTGGAGTGGACGGAAAGTGCACATGGGAAGGATAATATTGACCCCAGTCTCCACATATATTCATGTGCAGCTCTCATCTATGACAGGAAATCCAGCAATTGCATGATTAGACTTTATTGTATACTTAGTACATCCTTTCTGTTTCCCTTTGGAAGCCTCACTCATGTCACATTCCAGCTTCTTTCCATTTTGTGTTTGTTGACATCATTCATTTTGCTGGGATTGTCTCATCCTAATTTATAATGCTGACCTCTCTTTGATGGTGCTGGTGGTAATATTAGTTTATTTGGAAGGTTCATTCCCACTGGTCATGAAAACCTTAGTTTCTAAGCGGAATGCAGCCAAACCAATTTAGGCTTGACCAGCAAATCTTTATCTGATAATTTGGTGTCTAGAATATGATAAATAAAATGAACCTAAAATGAAGTAAACATACATTTTAAAGAAAAACAGAGTAATTTGGGACAACAAAAAATAGAGGTGTGGTGGTAGAGAACAAGAGCCAAGCACATAGCCCAAAGAGCTCTGACAGCCATACACAAATGACAGCAATAATTTACACACCATTCGGTGAAGTAAACAAAAGTTTATGTGCTGGACATTTATTCCCTCCAAATTTCAGAATGGGGCAAGGAGGGATTTATGATCCAAAAATGCATGGCTCCAGCAATTATGTCTTTCAATTGATGGATTTTTGGATGCAATTCTGAAAAGTGTATGTTATATATAACAGAGATTAAGCTAGCTGATATACCCCAGTTTTCTCCCTACTTCCAGAAGCTGGTTGGAAATAGACTGTCATTTTGCTATATATCTATTTTCTTCACAGGTAATTTGGAACTATTATGGAAAGCATGGACGGCTTGAAATGCTTCCAAATGTAAATTACCCCTGGAAGCTCAAAGCAAGAACAGATGACAGCCGAGGTTTGGAACACCCAAGCAACACACCCTGCAAATCATGTAAGTTTACTGAGGTTAACTTCTCCTTTCCAAATCTGCAACAGACAGCAGTCCATGTTAAGGAATTGCGCTTGTTCTCAGATACACTTCTGTATCAATATCAATACTACAAATAACAACCTGACCAGAGGAAATTTACTGAGGCTCAATTTACGTATAGCTAATGTTCATGGGAAAATCTGGGATAGTTTCTTTCAAAATGTGAAGATGGAACACTGGCAAAGTGGGTATGTGCAAATGGTTTTGTATATTGTAATAGCATCAAGATTTCCCAAGCAAAAGGTTGCAAAGCAGAGAGCCAATGTGGTATAGTGGTTAGAGTGTCGGACCTGGAACACCAGGGTTCCAATCCCCACTCAGCAAAGAAACTCACTTGGGTGACCTAGGGCCAGTCACTGTATCTCAGCCCAACTACCTCACAGCGTTGTTATAAAGATAAAACGGGAAGTAGGAGAGCTATGTGCACCAACTGGGGCTCCTTGGAGGAAAGGTGGGATAATAAATAAATGAATAACCTTGCTGAAACTCCCGGAAGAGAATAGTGGTGCTGCAGATGGAGCTAGGTGGGATAAAGGAGTAAATGGGAGAAGATACAGAGATGCAGTTGAAATGAAGCTGTCATGAGGTGAGTGTAAATGCTGAACAGGCACAAGAATGAATCAGGCCCAAAGTTTATTAAGCTTTGAAACGTTTGGCATAGAATGGCCGAGGGAACCAAAGCATTCTGGCAGCCTGCCTTATAGCCTAACTATGTTGAGAGGAAAGTCAGCTTCTTCACTGCAGACTGCTCTTTCTATCTGCTGTGACCAACCATAGAATGTAAATGGTACCAAGGTACCCAAAATGGTCCAGAAGCGAGACATTACCCCCAGAGCCCTTAAGGGTTCTCCCAAGGAAGGCATTCAGTGAAATCACTCCCACCTGCTCTCAAACTATGCTCTCTGCCCAGTGCCCCAGCAGTAGAGCAAGTTGTGATACAATTATTGATGCAAGAGACTGAAAGCACTGTGAAAGAAAATATCCTTGTTAGGAGGAAGGCAAAAAATAATAATTAAAAAAAATCCTAGAACCAAATGGTTGATTAGGAATGCAGGTAAAATTCCTTCCTGGCACTATCACCCAGTGACCAGCAATTAGCCCATAACAAAGTAATCAAGCAGAAGAAACATCCAAGAACTAGGGAGAGTGGGAGGGCAATTTAAGAACTCTCCACCTCATCCCCATCAGTATAGGAGCCAGAATTTATAGTCCAGAAGTGCACCAGATGGATTGAATTCCTTAGAGCAAGTTAGAACTTTGCTCCACCTAGTGCAATACTGTCTACACTGACTGGCAGTAGTTCTCCAGAGTCTTACCCAGTCCTAGGTGGAAATGCCTGGGTTTGAGGCTGGGACCTTTTGTATGAAAGGCAAATGATTCGTCACCTAGCTTCACTCCCTTTCCACCTCCTATCCATGCCCAGCTGGCATTTGCTAGCTGACCAAGGAGCAGGTCCCACAATGCAGCCAAGGTGGTAGTCATGTTGTTGGCTCACTCCCTATCTCCCGGCATCAATATAAAAGAAGGCAGATGTTTATAAATTTGAGATTTGAATTGCATGGATGAACCATTTCAACACACACACACACGAAAATCACAGCAAAAAACAGCATATGGATGTAAAAAGTTGTATTTCAACCCATCCTAAGGTAATTCATTATTGACTGAGAATTACTGTTTCCCAGTGCCCTCAAGGCGTGTTGGAGAGAAAATACATGCCTTCCCTTTAAAAAGTTCAGTTCAACTCTTTCAGTTCTGCTGTTATAGAAAGTTTTTTAAACTCACCTGTTTTCCTTGGTTTTTTAACAAAATGTTTCATTTTAAACTTTGGGATTTCTGTTAGCGTTTATTGAAATTTATTAGCTGACAGATTTATTGTGATTTGAATGGTATATTTCAATGTTTGTTTTTAATGGAAACTGTATCTTTGTTTTAATGTAAGCCGCCCTGTATAGTCTTGAAAGGTGGCTTAGAAATAACTGAAATAAATCAGCAGCACTTCAGAGTGTGACAACAATAAGCTCCAAGGTAAACATAAAGGAAGATAATAAAAGCAGTTGGAACTATAGAAAAGTTTCTTTGGGCACTTTTCAAAATGGATTTTGAATAGATTTGTTTATAATATTACATTGATCATTTATTCAGTCATTCTGTGAGCTTGAACGTATTTCTTTGTGATTTGCTCTTGGTTATTTCTTTTTTAATTTTTCAAGCAGGTGGTCTAGGAGAGTCGGCAGTTACAGGAATTGTTGTGGGTGCCTTGCTAGGAGCAGGATTGTTGATGGCTTTCTACTTTTTCAGGTTGGTTCTGTTTTGGGGAAAAATATTGCCTACATTTTATAATTTGTATAAAGCAAATCAATCATTAGAGAAACAAGCCATGGTTTGTTGAATCATCTGTGGGGCAGATTGTGCTTTATTTATTTTGAGGAGTGGACGGGTACTTAATATTGCTGATTTTTAAATGTTGTGAACTTTATGAGCAGCTTTGTATTGCACTCTGTTTTATTATAGTTGGAATTGTATTATTATTCTGTTAGTGTAAGATACATTCAGTGTTTATTACTTGTAAACGAGGTCTATAAATTTTTTTTGGCAGTAACAACATGTAAGAATTTAGTCAGAATAACAATTAGCAATTTAGATATGTTTTGAGTATTTAGATTTTACTGAATTGTGAGCGGACTTTAATGGGGCAGTCCCAATTTCACTGAAGAACACAAATACAGAACACAAATTATATTTAACAGTGTGAGGTGGCAAGCAATCTATTCCACTGAACAATATGAAGCCATATGCTGCAATCTTGAAGCAGTTCTTTAAAAAAAACTGTTTGAGAGAACTAACTACTAAATGGTTCCACTATTTGCAGCCCTAACTTCAAAGCATCTGTTGCACTTTATACTGGCTTCCTTCTCACTTAGTTTCAGATCTGTGGAAGAATATTCAATTTGTCTGAAATCTTTGAATATAACTTAACTTTGAGATCAGGCAAAAATGCTTCAAGGCACACCTCTTTAATCTTTTGGCAATGGTGTTCATTCATCTCATTTATCATTAGGAACACATTTGTACTTCACAGACATTCTTTTGTGAAGGGAGTTATATTCCTAATTATCCTAAACTGAAGGAGGTTTTCTTACCCTGTGCTACCCATTTCTTTTATGCAGAAAAAAATACAAAATAACTATTGAGAGGCGAAGTCAACTGGAAGAATACAACATCGGCAAGCACTGGCAATTACGAGAGGACTCTATAAGGTCTCACTTTTCTGCTGCATGAAGTAAGGAGAAACAAACTGTTTTTGTGTGTGTGTGGAGGAAATCTGTAGACAAATGGACACTACCAAAGACAGCAACAGAAAAGAAGAAGCTTATTAAGGACTCAGCATTTTAAAAGTAGAGTAACTCTGTCTTAATTTCTTTCAGAAACTCAGGAATGATTTACTAGCCACATTATTCCACGTGGCCTTTTTATCTTGTGGAAAAGAAAATGACAAAAGAACAAGTGTGTTCCCCCCCAATGGTTTTGACACTTGGTGTGTATCCAAGACAAGTCGCTGTGGTCAGCCATTTTGTTTCTTGGAAATGTGAAGGTTCATTCAGCGGACCTTCGTTAGCTGTACCTCATACCAGATTATAAAAGGAATGTGTTTTCAGAGACACAGGTGCTGCTTTTTAGTATTGTTCAGCATTGAATAGTGGAGATTAGAATTGAGCAAAGGAAGTGTGAGGTAGTACAAAACAATACAATTTATAGGAAAGGAGCAGAAGCATCTTTATAGAACAGAAGAAATCCCAAGGCAGTGGAAAGATAGTATTTGGTTCTAAGGACCTACTCACACAACAAATTAGTTTTGGATATCATTCCAATAGCATTCCCTGTGAAAGGATTCCTTTGCAAATATGTTGTGTATTGGTCTAAACTGCTTGCCTGTGTTCCTCGGGATGTTTGGGTTTAAGAGAACTTCCATTTTACATGGCATTTTTGTTTCAAGAAAGCTCCCTCCTCTGTATCATTTCCATGACCTATATATGGATTCTGCAGTGTTCCTGTCCTAGAGATCACTGTAGGATTATGCATTCACTGGTTACATGTCTCCTGCTTTTTAATCTGCTGGGTGTTTCTTGTGTAAAATAAACACGAACCATTTCCAGAAAAGAGGCAGGCCTGATCTGCACATAATGCGACACTAGGTAAAAGAACCCTGAGGTGGAAGAGTGGTCTTACAACTTCAGAATACAGATGAGTTGAGAGGAGGTGCCATTTTTGAATACTGTACTCCAAGTTATTAAAAAAAAGCCACACACAAAGGAAGGAACTGAGTGTAGCACTAAGGCGATTGTTCCAAAATGGCAAGCATTGTGGCTTGCCAGATGCAACAGTCCCCACTTTCCTCCCCCATGCACTGTTCTGGGGGTTCTCCCACCCACCCCTGTGCCAGTTTCAGGGGATATGGGGCATGCAAGAGAAGAAGGAAAGGAAAGCCCTGTTGCACAAGCAGAAGCCCTTGCCTAGGGCTTCTGCTGATGTGATTCATTAGTTGAATCCTTCCCAATAACTGAGCAAGAGGGGGCAACATGAAAAATTGAGAAAAGTCTAGGCTCCCTTTCACAGCCATGCTAGGCTTCTGCATAAATATTGTTTTTTACACAGGGAAGCATTCAGAAATATGATTTCCCTTACCTGCATTCTGAAGTAGGATAGTCCAATCTGTCAGCTCATTCCCATCTCATCCTGCTTTATGTGTAAACTAGGCCAATAACAGTAAATGAGATCCTTGCCTCAGACAAAGCACCTTTGGCTGATCTCTTTATGTACATAGAGATATATACACACAAAAATACAAAACAGCTAGAAGTTCAGAAGTTCTGGCTCCTCTGGTTTTGTCTCCACCAGGTTGCCCTTCTGCTTCCTTAGCCTTTTGGTTCCCACTGCTAAAATGGGAAGAAACGGGCAAGGCAAGAATATTGATTTGTGTAGATGTATGGGCATGACAGCTGTGCAGATGAGAGAATCTTAGGAACTGAATAATACAGCTCTAAAAAATAATCAGGCCATTACTCAGCAGCATGTTCCATTAAAATCTGTGGTACTTACTTCTGAGAAAAATGAGTACAGAGTGAGGATGCAATATATCATCCCTGCTTCAAATTCTTCAGCTGGAAGCAAACACCCCATGGCCACCTTTGAGACCTGAGTGTAGCCCAAACTATGTAAATATTAAGTATTAGAGTGGTTTTGTACAGTAAAGGCAACTCCAAACTTTTTTGTTGTATAAAAAGTGACATCTTGCTAACATGTTATTTTTTAGGTATTCTTATCATATTTTTCTATTAAGAAAAAAATGTCTATTTGAGGTTGTTTTATTTCACCTTGGAAAGTCAAAGTGAGAGCACATTTGAAGAGCTATTTTTCTTTTCTTTTTTAAAAGTGTGAATAATAATGAGCACAGATCTTCTTATATGTAAATAAAAGTAGTATATTTGACTTTTGCATATTGGGCCAATCCGCCCCTTCCCCTTCTTTCTTTCCCCAGTCATGGAATTCTCATTCAGTGGCAAGATTCCTTTGATGATATAGAACAGAGCTGTGGAAGCTGTGGTCCTCCAGATGTTGCTGAACCAAAGCTTCAACCATTCTTGGCCGCTCACCTTGTTGGTTAGAACTGATAAGAGTAGGACTCCAATAACATCTGGAAGGCCAGAGAGTCCCCATCCCAATATAGGGGTTGAGAGACTTCATGCTAATAATCCCAGATTTCTCTAAAAGGAATAATATAACCATCTATTTTATTGGAAGGGTACATGAATATGGAGGTTTTAACAACAACAATCCCTCTTACCTATGTTGGTTTAAAAATACTATTAGATCAGTTTTTATCTTTCTAATGTCAGTCTTCAGAGATCTCTCTATATTGACTCATCTGTCAAGGAGCTCCGACATGGTTCCCAATAGAACCAGCTAGTGGTTACCAGAGAAGCAAGAGTTCTGGACACTCCTGGTCATTCCCAGCAACCCCACACCTGTAAGGTGCTACTTCCTGCTGCTACCACCACTGTTTCATGTCTCCTGCTGGCAAGGGTGTCTGTGTGTCCTTGTCTGCCATCCAGCAGAAGTGGCTATTCTTTCCTCTTTATGGTGTACCACCTCACTGGCTCCTGAACATTGTAGATGATTCTGGCGCATGTTTTAGAGTATGCATTCAGCCTCATGCAGACACTGGTGACTCCTATTCGGTCTCACAGCTACCCTACATAAATAGTGGAGTGTGTAACTTAAGAGCTACAACACATCCAACCTTTTCCTGTAGCTGCACATTGCAGGGGAAGATGGAGGTCTACCTGTATTTCAGGGAAGCTTGTCAATTTTTGCTTACCTTCTTACTGAGCATGCCCTGATAACTTCCGGGGACATGAGAGTTCCTTGGAACATAGTTTGAAAACCACTGTCAGTTTTTCCCCAGCAATCTTCTGCTCTTTTCCTAAGTCAGTGTATGCTATTCCCCCCCCCCCCCAATTCCTTGAGCATTCCAGCTGGTTCTCCAGTGCTAATACTATTCTTAGGTTTCAGACTTTTCAAGGGAATAATAAAATTAAAACAATACCAAAGCATTCTTCACTAAAATGAATCATACATGCATAAAGCATACACAATAAATAGGCCAATAGGTATGCTTAATTTCAATTGCTTTGTCCAGTTTAAAATCAAGCAGTGCATAACTGCAGTGGATTGTTGCCAAAATCTACAAAGAGTACACAGAAGGATGTGCTGGAATTTAATTTAAAGACTGTACAAGAATCTAAGTACTAACACTGAGCCAACTGAAAGAAAGACAGTAAAGAAGGTTGGATGCACATTTTATTGAACCAGCAGCTGTTGGTGGGTGTGTCATGTTTTCCAATGCAATACAGCCCTTTAGGATATTCAAACTTTCATGTTGGACAACAAGTTGCACCAGTAAAAAGAATTGGCTTATCAATTTCCACTTTTCTATTTTTGTGTTAGTAGAAAATTGGCATAAGCATCATCCAAAGAACCACATTACTCGTACATTAGTGAACTGACAGATATATTGTTTCCAAATAAGACTGTTTTGGAACATTATTGCCTCCAAAGACTAATTTTTGCTAGGCTAGATTGAAGGGGTTAAAGGGAGAATCTCTGAATTTAGCTCTAAAGAACAAGGCTACGGTAATTCTGAAGCAGCTTAGTTTTACACAAAGATTCATTGCATTTGATCTTGAAAACAAACTCAAAATGGGGTTTTCTGAAATGAACTGCTGTATAGATACCTTGTTTTATCAATACAAAACTACTTCTTCCTAAACACTTTCTTTCTGGTGCACACAAACATTTATAGCATGTAAAGAATTTTTGAAAGGTGCTCCTTTAAACTTTTACACTGTAAAATTTACAGTAACAACTAATATTCACATAAGTCAAAGGCTAAAATATTCTGGTGACTTTGATACTTTTGAGATTCATATACTAAGCTACAGTGCTTTTATTATGGGGATTTACTATATGATGTAATAGATGGTTTATAGAGTAACAACAACACTTGCTTAGTGTTTCCAGAGCGTACATATCCTAAAAGATTATTGAGCAAGCAAAGTAAATGAATCTAGTAGAGAATTTCTAAGGAGGAAATTAAAAAAATCTAAGCTGGAATACACAAAGACATAGAATCATTCCAAAATCATGGAGAGTATCATTAACTCATATATTCTTATGTCTTACTACTTCCTTTAGTGAATACGTCATAAAGACAGCAGATTTTCAAAGTTTATTTTATATCATTCAGAATAGAATGCAACTTGTATATGCTAGAATATTAGTTTTATTTTCTGAATTACTTGTTCTGCTGAACAATGAAGTTCTCAAATTACTTACAGAAACCAATGGATGGTATTATAGAAGAAGTTATTAGGGGCTACAGGGTGTTATAACATTTCCTTTCCATATCTGTGACAATGTTGTGCCAACAGTTTATAATGGTTTATAAGATAGTAAGCATGACCATAATAATTTTACTTTTAATTTTTAGTATTGTACACTGCTTTTTGTGTCATTTCTGGCATGACTTCAGTTCCTAAACAAATAAGAAAATGACATTTTTCCTTTGCTATTAAATGCTTAGAGAGATGGACACTGATAGCTGGAATTAGAATTTTGTTTCTGACTTCAACAGGAGAAGAGTCAGACTAAACATTCCAATTTCAGTGGCATTCCAAGAGCCATGGCTCCCAGTGGTCTCAATTAAGAGAAGCCAAGTTCATAAGCTGACATGATTCACATTTGTACCTCTGGACTCTCTGCTTTGATTTCCATGGATCAAACCACTACATTCCTTTTGTCTACTTCTCCAAATATGAAAAGAGATTTGAAAAGCCAAACAGCAGCTACAGCCACCAAAGAAAACAAAGAAGAAAATCCAAGTGCATAATCTGATGTTTACACACACTATTTTCTTTCACAGATGTGTCACCAATGTGTGCAAAAGGTGTGTGCTCAAAGTCAGATGGGGTGTAGGATTTGGAGTAATTATGTTAGCAGAGTTCTCATGAGCAACACACAGAATCAAACTTTGGGGACCCAGAAAATTCACCACAAAATTAGAAGGGTGTTTTTTACATGGTCAAACTTCCTCTCCTGCCTAGAGCAAAATCCAAGAGCGAATAGACTTCCAAGCTCCCGCTGCCCCATATCTGTTGCAACCCCTGCACATTCTCCAAAGTTTTCCCCATCTCCAAAATGCAGTACCCCCTTTCACCTTAATCTTTGGAAATTGCATGGCCCCTTCAAAGAACAACACTTTCCATAGTCCATCACATGCTATACCATCAACCTTTTTACATCTCTTGCTTGTTGCTGCTGCTATTCCTTCTCTGCCAGAAACAATGAGGGGTGCGAGGGATGTGTTTGAGGAATTGGGGTGACATTTTTCTGATCTCTTGGTTTGATTCAGGAAATTGTTATCGGGGTTTCCCTTTTCTTTCCAGGAAACCTTGGAAAATTCCAGAGCTAAACAGAGCTAGTCTCAGAGAGCTTGTCAATCTCTAATTGGGAGCAGCTTGACATAATGTGCCTTCCTCATAAGTTGACAGGCGCACAAATCCTTGCCATGTTTTAGTCGTACTTGTGGGAGTGTTTTTGTGAATGAGAACTGCAGCCCTCGGAATGTATTTTAAAAGCCACTGCATTTGTTCATCATACCACCTTAACTGCAAGACCTAACAAAACACAAAAGAAAAGCATAATCTTATATGGCTACTATTCACACTGTGTATAGGTTGGCCATCACGGACCGTACTGAACAACTGCTCTTGCAATAGATCTCTGTTTGGATTTTAGAATCTCTTTCAAAACAGCTGCTCAGAGGTTAAGTTTGAAGCATATCTACTAACAATACTGGCTTATAATTTTTGTTTTGTAAAATCATTTGTGAGATATTAACAGACCTTACTGTCCATTTGAGCAGAAAACTAAGCTAAATTTTTGTCCTAGGATAGATTTGGTTTCCTTCTGCAAAGTATGTGCAAAACTAAAAAGACTCAGGATAGAGATTGTGGAGGTTTAACTTTGTCTCTGCCTCCCCTTTTATTGTGAGCAATGTTATGATTGTAGAAAAAATAAACTGGATAATCTAGAAGTGTAATATTGGTTTGGGTAAAAATGAATGGAAAGCTGCACAGTATATTGTACTGATGTAAGTAGAACTATTTGCATATGATGTGATTTTATTTATTGCATTTCTGTAGAGACAGAATTCATGACTGTGGATACACGTAACCTCTGTGTGATGTATTTTTATTTCTTTTACAAGTTTCTCATTCAAAATATTGGTGTCTATTGACTATTAAGTGTGTACATTTTCTTGTAAACGTTTCAAGTAGTACAGATTGTCATATTCCCACATTATAACAAAAGGCTTCCATTAAAGATATGAACCTATACATTCACCTAACAGCGTGTTCTCGTGATATGTTAAGATAATCCTTGCTGTACAACATGCAATTGGTACAATAGGAAAACTTATTTTAAATGGCTGGGGGAGATCTTTCAGACAGCCACTTTTCTACCACCACCCAAGAAATCCACACCCATTCAAATATGCTGACTTTTATACAATGGTTGGATAACTTGCCCCCCAGATATTGCTAGAATCCAAGTCAGGGTGAAGGGTCACACTGGTTATCCCTGTTTTATACTACACTGGTTGGTATTAGTGGAATGGATTATTCATAATTATAAACATTTTATAACAAGAAAAATGGGTAGATAAATCTTGGGTGTCCAGAGCACTGTCTAGTCATGTTGTGTTGGATGAGTTTCAGTTAGTAAGGCTTGGATCAGTCAGGGTGACCACTTGTGCTCTGGACATTTGTCCCTCTTGGCTGATAAAAAGCAGCAGGGAAGGGACAGCTAGCTGAGCCAGGGAGTTGATTAATGCCTCTTTACGTGAGGAGGTGGTCCTTGCCTGCCTGAAGGAGGCAGTGGTAAAACTAGTCCTCAAGAAACCCTGGATTTGGAAAATCTAACTAGCTACCATTCAGTTGCTCACCTCCCTTTCCTGGGGAAGGTTCTAGAGTGGGTAGTTGTCAATCAGATCCAGGCGCTCTTGGAGGAAATAGATTAACTAGATCCCTTTCAATTGGGGTTTAGGCCCAGTTTTGGCACAGAAACTTCTTGGGTCGCCCTGTATGATGACCTCTGTTGAGAGAGAGAGATGGGGAAAATGTCCCCACTGTGGAAGGATGTGTGGATCCAGAATTGGCCTCTACAGTCACTTGTAGACACACCATTAAGACCGTGTTAATGAAAGACAATCTTGCTCGGCAATGAGTGATCGCCGAAGCAAGCAAAAAGTATCTCCAGTAATGACTGTCTGTATCAGGGATTAACAGCTATCAGCCTTTGTGCAGTCAAGTATGGGGCAAGGCAAAGGCAGAGAAGAAGAAAGGCAAATGCAAGCTTGCAAGAGCAGATTGCTTTGTATAGACTGTTGGACAACCTTGATATAGAACTTCAGTGTCAGTGAATATTAATTGCCTAATCTAACCTGTCAACTGAAGGAGGTTGGCTAGGGGAGATCGTATCCACACTAATCTTCTTAATTTATCTGTAGTCTTATGTTGTAATGGCCACTGTTACACAGATTTATGGGAGTGAAGAGGTCCATCAATGTCTAATATGAAGCAATATGTTTCTGGAAATTAGTCAATGAGGTGGGGGTGGGGGGAGCAACAAGAAGTATGGGCTACTGCTCTGCTTGCAGATTTCTCAAAAACATCTGGCTGGTCTGTTATTCATTCTGAAGATTGATATTCTGCATTCCAGTCAAATGATTCTGAAGGTAGCTTGGAAACATATAAAAAACCCACTCTCACTGATGCACACATACAACCCAGCAGTCTTTTGGCTGAGGGATGGGACCAGAGCATACTTCCCTTAAGGGGCATGTGTCCAAATTTTGACAAATATGTGCCCTTTTGGGGTGGTGGCGATGCATTTTCCCTTTTTCAAGCAAACAGCCATCCTTGGCGCAACCTTCCAGTGGCTCTTGCTCTCCTCTCTGATGGCAGACACCAGAGTATGCTTCCCTTCTAAACTCCAGAGGTTTAGACTCTAGCTGAACCTTTACTCTGATTTGACAGGAAGGATGCTTTGTACATTCCTTTAACCTAAGCTTGGAGATGCTGAAGATGTTAACTCCCTGCCTGATATCCCTCAGGTAGGTACTTGAATCCCAACACTAGCGGTCAGCCTCTCAGCTGCTTCTGTTTGCCCCCAGCAGCTCAACTGCTTCCTTAGAACTTGTGCAGGAATTTATTTATACTGTATACTAGCTTTTGATGGCAAAGATGAGAACAAATTCCTAGCTTTCAGGGTCATGCAGAAAACCTTAAAACTGAGTCTTCTGAACTATATACCTATTGTATGGAAGTTAACAATGAAGATTGATTCTACGTACTCCAATGGTAGCCAAAAGACTGATATTGATAACTGGAAGAATAAAGATATAATCCCCTTTAATAAATGGATCACTAATATGATAACACTCACAACTTATGAATGGACTGCTTACAGACGTAGACTTGGCTTGGAAAAATATGACAATATTTGGAATGAGTTCATACAAAAGGTAAAGGATCCTGACGATTAGATCCAGTCGCAGACGACTCTGGGGTTGTGGTGCTCATCTCGCTTTACTGGCCAAGGGAGCCGGAATACAGCTTCTGGGTCATGTGGCCAGCATGACTAAGCTGCTACTGGCGAACCAGAGCAGCGCATGGAAACGCCGTTTACCTTCCCGCACTTTGACGTGCTTTCGAACTGCTAGGTGGGCAGGGGCTGAGACCGAACAATGGGAGCTCATCCCTTCGCAGGGATTCGAACCGCCAACCTTCTGATCAGCAAGCCCTAGGCTCTGTGGTTTAACCCACAGCGCCACCCGCGTCCCATACGAAAGGTAGTAGGCTATTAATATTTACATATGTATTAGGATAATAATATATATGGGTTAGGATTTTTTTGTATATATTCATATATATTTTTCTACAAATTTTTGTGCCTTTTTGTTTTTCTTCTCTTCTTCTCTTTTTATCACTTTATTTATTTAAGTTGAAATCTTTTCAATAACATATTACCCCAAAAAACTAAGATTGCAAAAATTTAGTAAATTAATTGATCATATTGAAACATTTTAAAATGCTTGATTGGTTAATCTCTTCATTCCTGCAGAGTGCAGACAGAAAAAACCCTCTTCCAGAAAACAGGGCAGCAAGCCAAATATAAATCAAACTGATGATCCTTAGGCAGAGGTGGATTCTTTCAACAGTCAGTAAATAGCCCACTGTGTTAAAAATGCCAATTCACTTTGGAAACGTATTTTAGATTTAAGCTATGGTGCAGCGACTCAGAAATTTCTTCCCAGAAAGCCTGCCATTCCTTAAATGTTTATAGGTAGGTAGGTATGTCACCACGCAAGAATAAATATCTTAAAGGCTTCATTAATAATCCTCTCTGCAGTCAGAGACTGAGAACTGAAAGACATTTAGAAGCATGGGCACCTCCAGGGCAGGGCTGAGACAGATAGAAACACTGAAATACTTTGCCTCTATCAGAGAATTACTTTTTTTAAAAAAATCCTCATTATTGTGCCCCAGTGCTGTCAAGAAAGCAAAACCTTTTCAACAAACGAAAACAGCAAAATATGTGTGTGTGTGTATGTGTGTGTGTGTGTGTGTGTGTGAGAGAGAGAGAGAGAGAGAGAGAGAGAGAGAGAGAGAGAGAGAGAGAGAGCTGCTTGTGTTCAGTATGCAAAAAACACCATTAGAGTATTCACCATTTGAGCCTCTAGTTTTACTTTCAATAGTTAGAGCTAGAGGTCTGAGAAGAATCTGGCTGCCCTGCCCATCCACTAATATATGGCTAGAAAAAATAAAAGGGAGTCTAGACTATGTCCATCTTAGAACAGGCTTTAGCAGAATTGGCATCAACAATAGAATCCTATGATCCCAGAGGGAAGAAGACAGCTGTATACATACAAACACTCACATTGTTGTCAGTTTTTCTTTTTATTATTCATTGAATTGTAATTCCTACACTAATTTTGAAAACAAACTGCAAGCTGTGTTGCTAAAAGAAGGTGTTTCAGAATGTCAATAGCACTTACTCATTTACTGTACAATCACCTCTAGTTGGCTCCTGTACAGGGTAGCCCAAACATTTGGTTGCATCACACATATGGGGAAGAGTTATTTATGCAGGGATTTATTATTCTGATTATCTTATCCAATGGTCCAAGCTGCATTTCTGCAGCCCCATCCATCAGAACCTTGATCCTAAAGACATACAGAGAAAGGGTGGGAGGAGACGTGCTTCTTACTGAATACCTTTCATCACAGAAGCAAGCTTTATAGCCCAGCATCACTCACTATGGAAAAGAAACAAATTGACTAACAGTAAAGTGCTAAGTAAAGTCCACAGGCTTGCTAACTGATTGCTCACAGAGCAATCAGAAAATGATGGGGTGGGGGTAATACCGCCTTTAAAATTCCTCCAAAAATCCACAAGTAAGAAAAAGAAATAAAACCTTTGGTCAAACATAACAATACACAGCCCAACCAATCCCTATGATGAAAAATGCTATCCTTATTTGATAGATGTTAGCGATAATATTGCTTAATGAATTACTGGAAGGCGGTAATGTGAAAACAGCAACAGTAGACTCAGATCTCAAATTATCTGAATAGAAATGATGAATAACAAACAGAGGAAAGAAGAAAAATACCTTTGGGGTTTCTTCTATTTAGTTAAAGCAGAGAAAGGATTTAAGCTATTGAGGAGAGAGGAGTTGAAACGGGGAAATCTCATCCTTCAGGAGGTTTAATTAATTTTCAGTTAGTTACCTAGCAGTTGTACTTTGGACTAACAGGGACCCATTGAAGAGAGCACTGTCTTGCTTGTGGTGGCGGTGGCTCTAAGTCAGTTTCCAGGAAAAATTAAAAGTGCTGAAGCTCTTCTTTAAAACCTTAAATGACATTGGACCAGAGTATCAAATATCATGCTCATCTTCAATAGGGCTGTTGCAGTAGGGTTCTTCAAAACAAGCATCCTTGTTTGATTATTTATGAGTAGGTCTAGGTTGAACAGGGCCCTGCTCGCAGCATGCTGTGAAGACAGCAAGTACAACCCATTGAACTACACCTCAACTGTTCAGCTGCCTTCTCTGCCACTGCTTCCCCGAACCACCCAAAACACCCAAGGTAGCAATGGCAGGTGATTCAGCTCCACTACAGTGACCACTTCTAGCCTCAGAAGGCCTTGTCCTCTGCAGAAAATGATGCAAACCATGTTCCTACCAGGAATGCTGGAAGCTGTGCCCCCAGCCTGTTTCTTGTTGAAAAGGGTAATCTGCCAAAGAATTGGAACACTCACCACTACCTTTGCTGCTGTCCCCTCTCCCCTTCTCCTGGTAAGTTTGGTGGGTCCTGGGGTGCAAGGGAAATGGAAGGCAGCTGTGGGCACTTGAAGCACACAGAAAACATCTATCATTTGCACAGTTGCATGTGCAAAGGAATGAATATAGGCATGTTTGTGCCACCCTGATCTACAGACACCAACCCATCAAGTCCCTCCCTAAACAGCTCAATAGTGGCAGCCCATATACAGACACTTGAAGTGTCCCTATTTTCCAAGGACTGTCCCGGATTTAGAGAAGCCGTCCTGGTTTCTGATCCTGGTATGTCCCGCTTTTCCTTAGGATGTCCCTATTTTCACTGGAGAAATATTAGAGGGTATGGAGTTATGAGTCAAGGAAATAAGTAACTATACAACCTTTAGAAGACATCTGAAGGCAGCCCTGTATAGGGAAGTTTTTTTTAATGCTTAATATTTTATAATGCTTTTATATATGTTGGAAGCTGCTCAGAGTGACTGGGGCAACCCAGTCATATTTTTTGGGTATAAATAATAAAATCATCATCATCAGGGAATAAAGGTAAAGGTAAAGGTACCCCTGCCCGTACAGGCCAGTCTTGCCAGACTCTGGGGTTGTACGCCCATCTCACTCAAGAGGCCGGGGGCCAGCGCTGTCCGGAGACACTTCCGGGTCACGTGGCCAGCGTGACATCGCTGCTCTGGCGAGCCAGAGCCGCACACGGAAACGCCGTTTACCTTCCCGCTAGTAAGCGGTCCCTATTTATCTACTTGCACCCGGGAGTGCTTTCGAACTGCTAGGTTGGCAGGCGCTGGGACCGAACAACGGGAGCGCACCCCGCCGCGGGGATTTGAACCGCCGACCTTTCGATCAGCAAGCCCTAGGCGCTGAGGCTTTTACCCACAGCGCCACCCGCGTCCCACCAGGGAATAGGACATCCCTATTTTCATCGGAAAAATGTTGGAGGGTATGCATATGTACCATATATAAAATTCCCGCCAAATGGAAGCCTACCTGGTGTTGTTTTTTCAACACCCAAGTGAAGACTTGTTTACTTTCCAGCTTTTTATAGTTCTTTAGTTTTTAATATTGTAGACAACTCTAGATGTATGGCATGTTTTGGTTCTTCAGCTGTTGCTATTCTTGTATTGTAATATCTCTGTGTTTTATGAGTATGACTGCTGCCCTGAGATGTTTGGTTTCTTTAAAAACAAAACTAAAGGGCTGCTTGTAAATATTTTAAATTAATTAATTAATTAAACATATGGACATGTACAAAAATGCTGTTAACACTGGAGTTTAAAAACCAGATACATGGGGGAAGGGCTGATATCAGAGGCTTCTTTGTTGCGGAAATATGTCAGTTCAACTGCTCTTTACACTGTGCAGATCTGTGTATCCAAGGCAGGTTTATAGTGAAAAATCCATCCCTCTGGGGACTTAGAGCAACTTGTAAATCTATGCAAAAAAAATTCAGTAAGGCGCCATGTCCTTCATTTACTTTCTTCTTTCATTTGTAGGATTCTTTCTAATACAGTCTATAAATGACTTTTTGCTAAATAGAAACATCATTTTCATACTTTGTGTCATTATGATCTCAAAGTTTTCATACCCAAGGATTTCAGCTTAACTCCCTTGTTAGATTAGAAAAGGTCTCTAGGCATCTGTGTGAAATTCATGAATTCATGAAAATTGCACCAAAAGAAAACAGCACACATTTCTTCAGGCTAGTCTAACCTTGCCCTTCTGTTTTGATTTAGACATCAATATTCATTTGGGGTGGGGATAGATTTATAGTCCAATAGAATGGCCATATAGAAATTGCAGTTGATTTGTATCTCATGACAGCATTTGGAACTTAATTTATCCTGATAATATTTTCATATAAGGAGATGAAATAAAAATAATGTGCTGCATAAGCCCCCAATACCACAAACCTCTATGTGGCAAGGCTACCTTGTGACTCTATGTGGCAAGGCGACCTATGTGACTCTTCTAAAAAGTCCCTTCACATAAATTATGTGTGCAACAGTGTACTGAACCTTCTGTTTATATTCTTCTAACTGCAATAATTTGCTTCACCTAGTTCTTTATTTCTTGATTGTCTGTCTTGTTTGTATGCTTTTTTTTGAAAGGAATAGAGCTGAGTAACAAAAGTTGTATTAAAAAATTGAAACAGAAGGTGCCTGCTCAATTGCTATTGGCAAAGCATTCCACAATACTGGGCTGATGACATGAAAGGCTTTGTTTCTTGTCGTTATCGACTTGTGAGCATGGGGAACAACCAACAACACAATATTATTGTGCATAATGGATAGCAAGATCACAGCTTTATTTGTATCTGTATCTTGAATTTTGTTTGAACTGAACTTTCTAACATCTGAGTTCATCTGGCATCAGGGGTGGGAAAAGTGGGTATGGTTTGGCTAAAACAACTTGGTAGGCCAAACTCAGAGGCCTCCAGACTGCAAGTTCTCCATTACTAGAGCAAACAGTAGATTGCTTTAATCATAAATATACATGCAAAAGGTCAAGCTGGAAACTTTTCCTCACCATTGATAAAGCTTCACCCATTTAATTTCTGCATATCAAGCTTCTGTTAAAAGATAAGTAAGCAAAAATGGGAGGTGAGCGATGGCTACACCTACCACGGGCTCCATCAGTTGACCCCAACTCTCTTCCTCAAAAGGCCCAAGAGGCTCCAGCTACCACTGAGCAAATTTTACCTTACGAATGGAAAGGGTACACATGGCAAAATACAATGCTGAGCAACTTTTATGCCACACAGAAGGCAAAGGATATTCAGGCCAAAGCCTTGCAAGCGACATGTTCCAATTCAAACAAAATGTTTCAAGCACACACAAGTCTCATGTAAGCTAAAAAAGAAAAGAAAAAAGACTTTAGGAATGTTTTTAAAGCATGCAGCTAAACCAATCACAGAGACTTAAACCTTAGACCCATATAATTCTATTGCAGTAAAAAATGACTCGATTCCAAGTAAACATGTAAAGGAATGTTGAACGGCATGAAGGCTAGGAGAGATATGAACTCTCTAAAAATTAAACCACAAAGGCCAAACAAGCAAAGCAGTGATGTAGTGCTACTGCTGAGAACTCAGTCTGTTTCCCTCTTTAGGTTTTCTGCAGCTGTCCTGGATACAGATTTCTTTTGTTGCCAGTGGGAATTTCTTGTTGAACAATACATTTTGACAAGCAGTGTTTAGGGACTCTGCTTTGGTTAATTTGTCTGCCCCCTCAAAAAAACCAGCAGCTTCATTTTACCAATCAACTAATCAACGTGATGAGAACCTGAACTATTTTAAAATGAGCCTACCACTAACTATATATTCACTGATTTTTCTGTGACAAAAAAGGAGACATGGACATATTCCTAATCATTGCACATTGTTGTTAAATGGGGGGTGTTGTTCCTTAAGGTGTTACAGAAGAGATCAGATTCCCATTACCATCTTTTCCAGATAAACTGGATCAGGTAATAATGCCAAAAATAATGTGACTGACAAAGAAATAACAGCCAATAACTACAAGCCAATATAATCTATTCTACAGCGCACTCCTATATGTATATTCAGAAGTAATCCACCTGGAATTCAATAAGATTATTCCAAAGTAAACGTGCGCAGGATTGCATCCCAAACCATTATAATTAGTTGCAATTCAATTCTAGCTGCATTGTTATACCTGACTAGTAATTCTGGATGTGGACACTTTATGACAGTGTGAAATGCATCTATTAAGTTCATTGGTAAACAAATTAGCATTGCCATGCATATCCACATTAGCTGCATAAGATTATCTTCATTGGATTGGGATGATATACTAAAATGCAGTAACTGCCGACATTATGTTGAAAATTCACTCACAGATCACACCTTTTAAAAATTGTACATGTAATATAAATATAGGGTAAATTATACAAAATGGCCTAAATTGAGCAATGTAATAGCCCAGGCCACAACTGGGTTAAGTTGAATGTCCGGAATTTAAACCAATCCAATCCAATGGACTTTCCCTACTGCACTGGCACAACTGAAAGGAGGTTCTTCTTCACTCCCATTAAGTTCAATGGAAGCTTTCACAAAAGATACAGCTAAGTAGGAAATCAGCAGAAATTCAACTAACTGATTTGTATGAGCTATGGATTTGGCTGAGCAGCTTTTATGTAATAATTTTTCAGGTTTAAAATTATATATTACAGGGCTTAAGCAGATTTGCCAGTGTGATGCAGGGCTGTCATAAATCAGTGCAAGAGCAGATGTATGACAAATTTGCATGGTGTACAGATTCTGTCACCTCGGACAAATAGTGAATTACTGTGCAGCATCCAGACAGTGTCTTGCTCTACAAATAAGCCCCTCCACCTCCGAGAGTTTGGCAGCCAATACCATTTGTATTTCATGCAAGTGTCAGGTGTTATTTGAATCAAAATATTTTAAATGGACTTGTCCATGCAGCTGTCCACAGTACCGCTACAGACTTCAGTGCTTTAGAATGGATATTCACAGATGTGACTTCTGGTGTCAAGGGCTGGAAAACTGGTGTCAGTAAGTACATATACATATTACACCCCTACATTAATCCAGCTACCATTAGAAAAGGGTTCACCTGAGGTGCACAAAATACATCAACACAGGACAAAGTTAAAGGTGGATTATCTCATAGCTTTACGGATTGTAGCAAGAATAAATGCACCGGTGGAAGAAATAACTGACTGCCGACAGTTTAAAAGGAATGAAATGAACCATGCAAAAAATGTACACAAAATACTGCATTGCTAATTTGAGCATGAAATTGCCATGATTGGCTTCTCAAATTAGAGCTGCCAGCGTGAGACCTTCAGAGGATCTGGTTGCCAAATACTCTGTAATTTGCAATTTACAGCAGACTTAAAGGAGATCTGAATATCAAGCATGAATATGTTTTTATGAAAGAGCAGGGAGAGATAAAAAAAATTAAAAGCCAAATACGTACTCACACTTTTATCCATGTTCAGTTTATATATTATACCTTTGTTGAAGCAGCTGCACTGGCTGCCTCTGTGCTACCAGATCAGGTTCAATGTGGCATTTTCTTTATACTGCTTTGATATTTTATACTGTGAGCTATTTATAAATCTTTTTAAATAAAAATACATTGTATTGAGATGTTTGTATAGAAGGTGATTAATAAATTAATTACAATGCTAATTATATTCAGTGCTAATAATATTCTCCCAAAGCTTTCCTTTCCTTCTCTTCTCCAGTCTTCCTAATGCTGCTATAGGAAGACTACTCAAGGAAAGCAGACAAAAGTTTGGGATAAGGAAGGAAGCGGGGATGATGTCAGTGAAGTTAGACAGGGAGGAAAGGCTAAAGCAGAAGGGAGTGCAGAGATTGGGGATGGGTTTTCTGAGTAAAAATGAACTCTGGTGCTCTGGTAACCTCTAGGCTAATGTAACCTTTAAGGTTAGATTACTGCAACAGAGGGCTGTCTCTGAAGATGGTTTGGAAACTTCAGTTGGTGAAGAATTCGGCACCCAGGTTGGTCACCATGGCAAGATGGTTTGAGCATCTTACACTGATCCTGGCCCAATTAGTTTCCAAGCCCAATTAAGTGCTCGTTTTCACCTATAATGCCTTAAAAGGCTCAGGACTGCAATACCTCAAGCACTGCCTCTTCCTATATGAACCTACTCAGACCCTGTGATCATCATCGGAGATCCATCTTCATGTACCTCCTCCGCAAGAGGTCCAGAGCGTATCAACACAAGAACGGGACTTTACTGCAGTGGCTCCCCATTTTTAGAATGTTCTCCCTAGTGTGGCTCACATGGTGCCTTCATTATTACACCTTCAGTTGCCAGGCAAAAACGTTCCCTTTCCACCAGCTTTGGGCTGCTTAACATCCTATATCCTTTTAAATGTGATTGTGGGAGGGGGGATTATTGTTTCATTTTTGTTCTTGCTTTTATTGTATATTTTGTGTTTTTATCTTGTCTTTTTATGCTGTGAACCACTCTGAGATGAAGGATGGTATACAAATTTAATAAATAATAATAATAATAATAATAATGCCTTTTTGTTCACATATTATCAAATCCTTTTGTGATTCCTTCCAACTTTCAAATGAAAACACTGCAGATGACCACATACAATATGATCTTCCCTTCCTCAACGAATTTCCAAATCAGGGACTCATAACTTTCCAAAGAACCTGAATGCTCTAGTGCTCTCCCTAGAGAATATATTTTAATATGAGTAGAGTGTATTTTCATCATATATGAAGGAACATAGTCTGCTCCAATAATGTCTGGGATTTAGGTATGCAGCTTCCAAACCAGAGGGTATTATTTCCATGCACATTCCCATCTCTGCAGTTCTGTTGTTTTAGAAAGTCACTCATGCTCACTGGATGTCAGAGAGGTCAGGTAGGAATGGTTTAGCAGCAGAGTGAGAAGTGGGGCAGACTCAGAAGAAGCCAGCTGGTTGAGTGCTCTATAGGGCAGGAGGGTGGAAGGGGTGTACACACACAATAATAAAATTGAAAAAACATGGGACATTTGGGTTGAGCCCTGGTCCTGTCATAGATCTGCTATAACGCATCACATTTCATCTGCCTCATTTTTTCCCTTCATGACAATACATCAGTTTTGTTAAATAAAGAGATTACAAGAAGCATAGATACTGAAAGTGTATGATATTTTTTAAAAACCCAGTTATGTATATTTCTTTGATTAAAATAATTATTGCTCTAGGAAGAAAGAAATCCTTATAGACAAAACAGATTGCAAACACAGCTAAAGCTAATTATTGGAAGTAAAACTGGATGTGTCTATGGCACAATGCCATATTTCTTTTGATTAGGAAGCTGAAATCTGGGTTACATTCTGAAAACAGGAAGGCATGGCAGAAACTCTCAATTAAATAGTTCCCATATAAACACAGGAATTCCACTGCCATCAATCTCAGGAGTGTCAGGCAGGGCTCTGGCTGAGTAACAAGATTTGCTTTGCTATAAGCAAAAAATAAAAGCACCCCACTCCCAAATTCATACATGGTTTTGTACTGCCTTTTCATGCTATTACCTTCTGCCTTCTCTTCACAGCAAAGATTATCACCCGCCTTTAATGCTACACCAGTGCCAGTTTCAAATGAACTATGATATAGTAACAGCACATCACAAGGATATGGGTTACCATCACACTAAAGGAGACACTATTCACAAAATTAGTAATTGCACGAATGACTGTTTAAAAGGGTAAATAGCAGGGAAAGGAGAAGACAGATCAGGATTCTGATGGTAGGCTTTAACCCACTCTCTTCTTGCGGTCCTGATCTAGATTGGAGTCCCACACCTATCTGCAATGGAAGGAAAGCTCTATTGGTGCGGATGTGAGTTTTCTTTCCAGTGCAAATAGCAGGCATAGAGCTATCTGGTGCTGAGGCAAAGACAATTCACTTTGCCTTGGGCTGCATGTGGGAAAGCTATTCCAGCTTTTTCTTCCTGCTTCATCCCTCCCTCCCCACCTTGCTGCTATATTTACTTATATAAAGGAAGTTAAATTTGTGGAATATATTTACTTGGGATGCTCATATATTTAGTTTTAGCACTCAAGTCAATTAATTTTCATATCTAGCAGAACTCAAATCCTGATGCCAGGATTGGTTCATTAACCACATGGGGCATCACGTAGGGATGGAAAAATCTGTCAATATCTGTTTCTCATTTTTCCAGTTCCAAATTCAGTTCTTCACATTCTTATAGCAGTTTGGAGGCTTTTAAAATCAAAAAACCTTGGGAAAATTCATCAGTATTTTAGTGCAAATTTATTTCAGTGTACACATTTTTGTGTGGTTTGGGCTAATACAAACACTTTTACAAGCAATTTTCCTAACAGAATGCCCTTTGTATCCTGTTTTCAATAATATATTAATTTTTATGCACATTTCCCATTAACACACACATTTCTGTACACATTTTTGGTTGGAGAACTGCATCACAAGTTTTGGAGAAGTGTGAATTTCAGTAGATAGGAGAACTTGTTTCAGAACTGTGGTATGAAAATTTCAATATTGAACTAAATAGATTATATTGGCAATGCTAGGAATGTCCTCAGTTGTTAGCACAACAGTTAAACAGAGGAACTGCCCAAGTTCCTTTATAAACAGTGTTGGAAAAGGAATACACATGATTGATTGGTTCTAATGGCTTCCTCTGCCTCATCTTTGATGTCATGAAACTTTTAAGAACCATCCTTTCCTTTGACAGAGTAAACAAACACAATATTCCCATCAACGTAATTTGCGTCAGTGAATCCTGTTGGCATTTCCACACTTCTCTTTTGTAATGTGAAATTTTTTTTAAGGTATCAAAATGATCTTTGAGATAGTGAGCTGGCACATCTTCAGCATCAAAATTTGGACGGGGTCACTCTATGAAAGGAGAACAGCATTACCAGCCTGCCTGTGTCCAGGTCATAAGAAATAGCCTTCTCAGAAATGCACCTGTTTCTGTATAGAAGTGGATCCTACCATTTCATTATGCTTTACCATTGCAAGAAAATAAATATAAAACAACTACTTCAGTAAACAAAAATATTGTTATGCTAGTTGCCACTGCTGAGCATAAGATATTTCAGAGGTCTACATAGTTCCCCAATATTTATTTGTTTGTTTGTTGCTGCCAGTGGGAAAACAAATGTGTTTGGTGTTTCCTTCAGTTAGTGCTTGGAGCCCAACACATCATCTTATGAAACAAGATCATAGAACCAGTTCCACCCACCCCCCTTTTGCACCAAATTGTCACATAAAAAATGGTGTTATTATTTCTCCTAGCAAATGGATGAACTGAATGACTCTTGTAGCTCATTTAGTTACTAAAGACCTTATACCCTTTGGGAGAGGACATATGCCACCCCCATGATCCTGGGGTCATGACCATGGCAATGATCTTAACCTTTCTTCATGTATAAGGTCATGAGAAACTGTTGTAAATCATATTCCTCATCTTGGAGCTGGGACACAAAACACTGTTATTTCTTTGTTAATCAATATGTGCCTTTCAGTGACCAAAGCTGAGGTGCAGGGATACTCCAGCTATCCTTGTTTTCCTAACTTGTGTGTCTCTCTCTATAATACAGATTCTATACAGTTGATATTTTTCTCTTTGGTGTTTCTCTTTGTCCCAGCTTCTGCCAACCTAGCAGTTCGAAAGCATACTAGTGAAAGTTAATTAAATAGGTACCGCTGTGATGGAAAGCTAAACGGCATTTCCATGCACTCTGGCATTCATCACAGTGTTCCATTGCGCCAGAAGCAGTTTAGAAGCAGCTAATGTTTTTATACTGGGAGTAGATCACAGTTTCTTGGGAGCTGGACATGCCTGCTCTAGAGTAATCTCAGTAATGTCTCCTTGATCACACAAAACCAATATGCAAAGGTGAACTAATCTAAGGCATGCAACTTTCAAAAGCCACTGTTTCAAAAGCCACGAGTATCTTATTCAAACATGAGAAAAGTACCAAACTTAGGCTGCATACACATTATACCTTCAAAGCACATTCTTCCCCTCAAAGAATTCTGCACACTGTAGTTTACCCCTTAAAGGTAAAAGGTAAAGGTACCCCTGCCCGTACGGGCCAGTCTTGACAGACTCTGGGGTTGTGCGCCCATCTCACTCAAGAGGCCAGGGGCCAGCGCTGTCTGGAGACACTTCCGGGTCACGTGGCCAGCGTGACATCGCTGCTCTGACGAGCCAGAGCCGCACACGGAAACGCCGTTTACCTTCCCGCTAGTAAGCGGTCCCTATTTATCTACTTGCACCCGGGGGTGCTTTCGAACTGCTAGGTTGGCAGGCGCTGGGACCCAACAACAGGAGCGCACCCCGCCGTGGGGATTCGAACCGCCGACCTTTCGATCGGCAAGCCCTAGGCACTGAGGCTTTTACCCACAGCGCCACCCGCGTCCCCAGTTTACCCCTTGCAGAGTTATAATTCTCATTAACCCCCTAACTAGGTAAAGGTAAAGGGACCCCTGACCATTAGGTCCAGTTGTGACTGACTCTGGGGTTGCGGTGCTCATCTCGCTTTATTGGCCGAGGGAGCCGGCGTACAGCTTCCGGGTCATGTGACCACATGACAAAGCCGCTTCTGGCGAACCAGAGCAGCGCACGGAAACGCCATTTACCTCTCCGCTGGAGCAGTACCTATTTATCTACTTGCACTTTGACGTGCTTTCGAACTGCTAGGTTGGCAGGAGCTGGGACTGAACAATGGGAGCTCACCCCGTCGCAGGGATTCGAACTGCCGACCTTCTGATTGGCAAGTCCTAGGCTCTGTGGTTTAACCCACAGTGCCACCCGCGTCCCACTAACCCCCTAACTACTATGCCCCAAATTCTTTGCTGGGGGATGGGGTTGGGAATGTGATTTAAATTGACTTTAAAAGGTATAGTGTGTATATTCCCAGAGCTTATTTTAAAACCAGATTTGCAGACCCTTTTTAAACAACGAATGTTGAATTAACTCACTGAATTCTGAACTAAGCTTGGCAGGCTGAGCAGGCTGGTTACTGCTATAGTCAGAAAATCCCAGCTTGAGACTTGCTTGTCCGACAGTGGGAATGAATGACTGAATCCAAATACTCAGAACTAACTGGAATATGAGGTTTGACTTGAACGGAATGCCTATGAAGGCATGCAGCTGGAAAACATTGTTCCAGAGCTGGTTATTCATGTGGATTTTTAAGGAAAGACTCATGGGGAGGATACAAGATTTGGGCTGGCTCCTGCTCAAGGATATTTAAAATATCTATGTGAAGAACAAATTCCAATGCAATGTTTGCCAACTTATATACCTTTCTTACCATTGGAATGATTCAAAAGCATTTGTGTAAGAAAGCACTACTTTACAGAGAACAGTCCTCTGAAGGGCTAAGTGGTCCAGTTCCACTTAAAATATAAAAGAAAGAGCAAGGAGGAGCACTGAGGCTGCCCATCAACAATTAGCACTTGGACAGCAGACTGAATAGAAACACAAGGCCCCATGTCACTGTCTTACCCACTATTAGTAAGATCACTGTATTTCCATTTAAATTATAGTAATTATTTCTAAATTTACAGCTATATAAATTAGCATATGTCAATGTTAGGCAAATCTGTATCCTTTTTTTATTTGTATGTGTGTGTTGCATTTCCTCTTTCTCAGCAAAGGCAAAGTGGCCACCCTAGGAAGGGAACATTAAAAGTCTTCTTCTGTGCCTCTCTATTTCAAAGATGATGGTTTTCAGATTCTGGTCTATCAGCATCACCACACCATTGATGCTTCTTTTTACCACACTTTCCCAAGCACAGAAATTCTCTGTTGAATACAGAATGACGGTAACAAGAAAATAATGTTAGCTGAGTTGGTTTCACTGGCAGCTGATCTGTTATACTCCAAACTGTATCAACATAGTATTAACAAAAAACAAAAAAAACCCTGTCTGAGGAACAAATGAAACATTGGGGAAAAAATAATCCTGCAGACAGATCACAAATCCTGCTGAGTGATCAACAAGAATGCACTCCACCCTTTGGAAACCAGCAGAATGTTGAACTCACGGAATTAGAACATTCCCTACCATGCTACATTCTTTCCTTTAGTGCTCCCACAACTCATTTACTTCCATTACAGCAGGCAATATACACTAACTTTTGATCCCTGGGCAATATCCTTCCCAAAGTAATTTGGAAACATGAATGGACAATGTGAAGGCAATATATGAACCATGCAGTTGTAATCTTGGACAAAGGACTTGTTTTAGCTTCAGACCTGTTTTTAACTCATCAGAACTGAAACATGGAAAATAGAAACAGTTTTTACCAAACAAATATACATATGAAATCAATATTACTATTTAATAATAAACAGATATATTACAAAATTATTTTTCTTAAAGAGCTTCAAGATCCCATTCCTGCTTGCCTTTTTATTTTTGTTTTTGTTTTGCCTCCATTGTCATTATTGTAGAAACCATCAACTTTAGTGATAGAGGTATAGTGGGAAACCATAGGAAGGCAGAATAAAGATGTAGGTTTTAAGATACAGAGTAGGCACAGTGGCCATAGCTAAGAGCACATGTGCACAATATCCACACATACCAAGTGTTTTTCTTTGATGGTATCTGCACACACACAAAAGAAGTAAGTTTAAGGACCAGTGCAGCCATGTGGGTTGCAGTGCCAAAAAGCAGTAACTTCACCCACAGTTATCTGGGGATTGTGCAAATGTGTGCAACAAGGTAGACTTCCATGTGTGTAATTTATTGCTAAAGATGGACACCACTGATTTCAGTAAACTGGTCCTCAGAAATTCCACTTTACAATATTTCCACTCTGAAACACTGTACAACTGAAAGGTATTATAGAACACTGAGAAGGGGCAGGAGTAAGTCGTCACACTGTACTTCTCTTCCACTGGACTTTATCCTTGCTTTATCCTACATTAACAGTCCCCTTCCAAAAGACTTTACTCCCGTCTATTATTAGCATAAAGAAAGTTTAGTAGATGATCGTTGTAAATTTGTGATCTAAAAGCACACTGCAGTGTTTAATTAAGACCACTATATTTTTTACTGAAAATCTGATTGCATAACATATATTCTTTTTTCTTTTCATAACTTGTAAGAAAAATATTGAAGGTGAATACATCAAATGTAAAAAAAATAAAAAAAAATTCATTAGAGAATTTAGGTTCAAGTGTCATGGGACTGCAATAGTCTGTTTCATTATTAAAACAATTATTCCAAAGTAACTAAACCTACTCTTCAAGCCTTCTCTATTTTGGAAGTATTGTATCTTCAGTACAAAAATGTAGGAATTGGTCCAACTCTGACATTTTTGGATTGATTTACTTCCACAGGATCCAGTTAAAAATTACACATGACATATTCCATATGTGATGGTTCCAAAAAATTAGCAAATCCTTCCAAATATGGGGGCTTGGGGAATGCCTGTTGTTTCCACCAGCAAATGGAAACAAAAACTGTTTCTGATACTTGCTGAACAACATTTGTCTGTCACTGAATAGTACATTAATATCACTAAATTTACATGAAGCAGTATTTAATATAAGCAACTTTAAAAGAACAATGGAACAATACTATTTACTGCCTAGTTAAACTGATGCTCTTGTATTTAAGCTGACTGGCAACAAAAGCACACTTACCAAGGAAAACAGCACCACAAAAATCAATGTTAATTAGAGGCAAAAAATATCCCTCATCAGGAACCACCAAGAAGCTGAATTGCAGCCAGTGTGTGTGTGTGTGTGTGTGTGTGTGTGTGTGTGTGTATTGGTCCCAGTTGGTTTTCTGGAAGTCAGATGAACACAACAAATATACTTCAGAAGCTGAAATTTAGTGCTATTCAGAAAAATTCTCCTCTGTTTCTCCCCTTCTAAACCATTCTCTGCCAATTAATGAGCAAAGAAATTGCATTCAAACATTATCAAAGTGGACAGAAAATTTCAGCAAAATTCTGTTGGGTTGGGTACATGTTTTTTGTTGCACTGAGGTGGCTGAATAGGGCTGTCCTTGCTTTCATTCTACAAATGTCTCCAGTCATTCTAGGTTTCTGCATTTCCATAAAAACACAGGGAAGATATCTAAAGGCCCACCTAATTCAGAATCCTGTTCTCAGTGGCCAACCAGATGCCTATGGGAAACCCAGAAGCAGAATGGGAGTGCAACAGCGCTCTCCCTGCTTGTGATTTCTAGCAACTGGTATTCAGAGACATACTACCTCTGACAGTGGAAGTAGAACACAGCTCTGTCCTAAATAAATTTGTCCAATTCTTTTTTAAAGCCATCCAAGTTGATGGCTATAGGGAAATGGTTCCCCCAGTCCCAGTTTAAAGAAACACAAATATCTAAACTTGTGTTTATACAATTTTTAGCCTTCAGGGTCCACAGGACTTTTCCACTGACACCTATTCCCTTTGAATCCTTTCAATGGGTGGAATTCAAACAATCATTTATTATGTGGCTACAGACCCACTAACTGTATTCAATACAAGAGTTCATAGAATAACAGAATTGTAGAGTTACAAGAGTCCCTGATGGTCATCTAGTCCAACTCTGCAATGCAAGAATCTCAACCAAAGCATCCGTGACAGATGGCCTTCCTCTGCTTACAAACCTCCAAGGAAGGAGAGTACAGAACTTCCCAAGGGTGTTCGTTCCACTGTCAAACAGCTCTTACTGACAGAAAGTTCTTCCAGATCCTTAGTCTGAATCTCCTTTCTTTGAATCCATTGGTTCAAGTACTAGCTTCCCGAGCAGGAGAAAACAAGTTTGCTCCATCTTCCATGTGACAGTCCTTTACATATCTGAAGATGGCTATCGTATTTCCTCTCATTGTCCTCTTTTCCAGGCTAAACATACCCAGCTCTCTCAAGTGTTCTTCATAAGGCTTGGTTTCCAGAGCCTTGATAATCTTGGTTGCCCTCTTCTGCACATGTTCAACATTGTCAATATCCTTCTTAAATTGTGGTTCCCAGAACTGGACACAGTACTCCAAGTGTGGTCTGACCAAAGTAGAATAGAGCAGTAGTATGACTTCTGTTGATCAGGAGTCTAGACTTCTGTTGATGCAGCCTAAAACACCTTTACGTTTTTTCACTGCTGTTAATTCATGTTTAACTTGTGGTCTTTTTACAGACCCTGTTCACATGTACTACTGTGAAGCCAGATGTCCCCCATCTTTTATTTGTACAGCTGGTTATTCCTGCCTAAGTGTAGAACCTGACATTTGCCCCTCTTGAAATTCATTCTGTTTAGGCCCAGTTCTGCAATCAGTTAAAGTTATCTTGAAGTCTGATTCTGTCTTCTGTGACATTAGCTGCCCCTCCCAGTTTGGTGTCATCTGCAAATTTGATGAGCATCCCTTCAATTTCTTCATCCAAGTAATTTATAAAGATGTTGAACAACAACGGGCCCACTTTTTCCCAGGATGACGAGGAACTATTAATCACCACTCTTTGAATTTGGTCAGTCAACCAGCTACAAATCTACCTAAAGCTACCTTGTCCAGTCCACATTTTACCAGCTTCTCTGCAAAAATATCATTGGAGACATCATCAAAAGCCTTACTGACTGCTCATTAGCCACACTGGCATCCTCTTGACCCTAGTGATACCTTTTATGAAATGTGATATATACTCCAGTTGAGCAAATGAGTGTGCTTTAAAATGACTCCCAAGCATTTTGAGAGATTTGACCCTCTTGACTTTGCCTTTCAACCTCCTCTTTACAAATGTTTTCATTTGGGGGAAGTTTCCTCTTTTGAAGTCAAGTGTCACCATGTTGGGTTTTCTTGGCAATTGGCCATTTGCATTTATGTTAATAGCACAATGGCCACTGCTCCCAATTGGTTCAACAACACTTGCATGTCACTCCAGGTTCTGGGCATCTCTTAAGATTAAATCGAGGGCCACTGACCCTCTGGCTGGTTCCATGGACAACTGTTCCAAAGCACAATCATTTAGAGAATCCACCATTTTGTTATGGCTGAAACACAAATGTAGTCAAGTTATGTGAGAGTAGCTGAAGTCACCTATTACTACAACTTTTCCTCTTTCGGATGCTTCATTGATTTCATTCTGTATCTCAAGATCTTCCTGAGCATTTTGATCAGGGGAACAATAGCAAATCAAGAAAGAAAAAGTAGTAAGAATACTACTGTACTTTTATTTCTCTGCCACCAAAAGTGGCTGCCAAGAAGTAAATGAGTGACTGCTCCAGGCCCAACTCCAAATATCTTTTATAGCTTTACCTGAAAAGAAGCAAACTAACAATTGTGCCAGAAGCTCTTGAGGACCACTTTAAAAATTACAGCTTTCCTTTATTTCTTGACACAAAAGGATCCACACTGCTGTCCTGCCAAATTTCACATTAACAAAACAATAGTGTCATCTTTAGCTTGAAATTGCATGGTGAAATGTGTGCATCATTCAGGAGGGAAATTTAGAAAAGATTTGTATAAGTTGCCTTGGCACTGCAGACAGGAGCCTAGAGTTCAGTTGAGAACTAATGTAAAGGCTAAACATTGCAATATAGCTGGGTTTTTGCAGAGTATGAAAATTGGATATGTGGGATTGGATTTTCATGTTACTATTTGTCAAGAGATGAAAAGTCTAATCCCAAAGAAGAGATTCATTAAAAGAAATAACTGAATGTGACTGTGCAAATACACATTTAACTGTGTCATAAGCTCTGCATACTTCTTAATCTGAGAAGACTAAAGGTTCATCTAGACTTCCTTTTGTGCTGTGTTTCTAGGCACAGGTCCGTGCTTTAAAGCGCCGAGTGCTCCCCCCCCCCTTTTCTTTTTTTGCCCCAGCACTTTCCCTTACAGTGGTACCTTGGGTTACATACGCTTCAGGTTACATACGCTTCAGGTTACAGACTCCGCTAACCCAGAAATAGTGCTTCAGGTTAAGAACTTTGCTTCAGGATAAGGTTACATATGCTTCAGGTTACAGACTCCGCTAACCCAGAAATAATGCTTCAGGTTAAGAACTTTGCTTCAGGATAAGAACAGAAATCATGCTCCGGAGGCACGGCAGCAGCAGGAGGCCCCATTAGCTAAAGTGGTGCTTCAGGTTAAGTATGGACCTCCAGAACAAATTAAGTACTTAACCCGAGGTACCACTGTATTTAACACTGAATCAGAGCAAATGGTGATCTGTGGAAAACCAATAAATTGTTATCTGAATAATCATGGGTCCTAGATTTGAATATGCTTTTATTTTAAAGAATATTTTGTAACAGAGCAATCCTATCCCCCCTCTCAGGTTGTTGGTAACAGGGTACGTGTGTTAGGGTGGTACATAGGGGGTTTTTTCTGCCAGAGGAAAGGAACTCCTTGGTGTTCCTTACCTATGCCAACCTGGAAATGGTGTAACAAAAACTGAAAGGAAAAACAACAACTACCCTACCACTCACTTTCCACCCAGAATGGCACGAGCTGGAAGAGCCTTGGCTGCAACAGTGTATCTACTGCCCTGTTCCTCTCAGGTTATGATTACTCTGCCTGTCACTTGGACAGCCTCACAGGGCTATAAAGCGCAACATTTAAGTATTCTAAATAAAAAGCAGACTATTTTAGTGTATAAAGTGGAACTCTTCATAAGTCAGGTGCCCCATTGTGAAATTCCTGTGGCAAACCTAACCACACCATCTGCAATAATAATAATAATAATAATAATAATAATAATAATAATAATAATAATAATAATTTTATTATGTATACCCCATCCATCTGCCTGGATTTCCCCAATCCCTCTGGGTGGCTTACAGCACATATAAAAACATAGTAAAATGTCAAACATTAAACACTTCGTGATACAGGATGGCCTTCGGATGTCTTCTAAAAGTTCTATAGTTCTTTATCTCCTTGACATCTTATGGGAGGGCTTTCCACAGGGAGGGTGCCACTCTTGAGAAGGCCCTCTCTGCCTGGTTCCCTGTAACATCACTTCTCACAGTGAGGTAACTGCCAGAAGACCCTTGGAGGAGGACCTCCAGGCTAAGTGATGGGGGTGGAGACACTCCTTCCAGTAAGCAGTAGTGACACAACTGACCAGAGACCAGGCAAGTCCCACCACACCATCAACTACTTGTTAATGGTAACAGTAGCTAAAGCTGGTTCAGACTTAATATTAACCAAGGAAGTAAAGTGTATTCCCCAATTCCCTAGTCATAGGATAGAGCAGGCTTCTTTATATGTCTGAATTGGACCACTGTGTTTGTCATAAATTACTACTATGCTGAATTTTGGGAGCTGACCACATAATCTGAGAGATTCTTCCAAGATCTGATAGTCAATTGCATGAGTAAGACGTGACAAGTCCCCCGTTCTACTCTAGCTTGAGGCCAGTGTACTCCTGCCAAAGTTCAATAGCATTCTGCCTGCTATTAGTGTAAAAGAAAACTCCTATTACACTAATTCCATGTCTAAAAAATCACAAGGTTACTACTAAACTGACTGCAGCTTTGCTAAGATGTGTAGGACTCTGTGTGCTTCATAAACATAAATGTTCCCTCTCTTTTTCATTAAAAAGTTGTGCTGGATGCTAACTGCAGTCATGTTTATAGACTAGTTGACCTCTGTGTTTTCCAAGAGTTGCCATGAAATTTTAAAAGCATTTAAAAATGTTATATGGGGGAAAGGGCATAAAACTTCTTAAGAATTTAATTGAAGACAGGGTCAGTTCACATATGGCTCAGTCATTTAGGTTCTGCATGCAGCAGGCTGTGGAAATGAACTTAGGCCCATCATGCATATAACCTTTAATGAGAACCATATGCACATAAGTGCCTACTCAGCAGCTATGTGCTGGTTAAACTATCACTCCACATTTGTTACAGGAAATACATACAAGCAAGAGAGGATTGGGGCCGCATCCACACGATCAGGGCCAACATCAGTGCCTGGCATTCTCAGGCACTTGCTCAGCACCCCACATACTGATACCAGCTCAATATACCAGTACTGACACCACATTTTGGAGGAACCCTGGGTAAGATGACTTCAGTGTGTCTCTCTCTCCCCACCCCCTTGGGGGCTCTCACTGGCATTCATTTGCTCTATTCCCTCCAGGTTTAATACGTACAAACATCTTCTCATTTTTGCCACTGCTCACATGTTCAGTGAGCATGGATGAAGAAGCAGCGGTGACAAGGAGAAACAGCAGAGTCTACAATGGTCCCCCTGCAGACAATGCTTACACCAGCCCACCCACGTATCCCCCTTGGCTTGTTTTTACACTGCAGGAGGTGACTACAAGCTATTTGCTATTTTAAACCTCCCTCAGTGTCTTGATGTAGCAGCATAAATGTAAAATGGTAGGCTGTTCACAGCCACCTGCCACAGATTGCAGTGCCATCACAGCTGCTGCCCATGACTGCTGCCAACAAGCTCACTAGGGGTGTGTGCACCTATGTTGTTTTTTTTTGAGGGGGTGGAGAACATCAGGCAGCACATCAGCCAGAAGTTAAGTGAAACTGGGACCAACTCTGCATATAATGCATTTTAAAAGGGCAAAATGCTAATTCACACACGGCTGTATATATATTTTGTATTTGCTATCACAACCCAAAATACAAAATGTCTAGCAACAAGAAGCTCTGACTTTATGTAAAATAGAAAAAGAACACCAAAAGACTTCCATACAATGAGGCTTTATTGTAGTGCTTATAAACTATATATAAGGGTCTGGTGACTTCTGTTTCAGTGTATCTGAAGAAGTGTGCATGCACATGAAAGCTTATACCAAGAACAAACTTAGTTGGTCTCTAAGGTGCTACTGGACATTTTTTTTTATTTTTCACACATAAACTAAATAATTTTTTTTTAAGCACTACAATATCACACTATCTTCCTTCTCTGTATATTGTTTTCTTGAGACCATTAGGTCAATCATTTCCAAGTCTAGTCAGTCAAGCAGGTGTTGGCTTATCATAGTACAAATGGACTTACTGTAGCAGTACTGTACCAAAGAAAATGCAACAAACTGGTGAGGACTGTTGTCTTGATACTGCTATGAGTTTTTGGGTGCCTTGACTCCCCTGAATTCCTGGATCTAGTGGGTGTTGGAATTTAACCAATGCTTGGAGTATTGAGATGGGCTGCTATATGCTGAATTTTGCAGGAAATGGGTGTTTCTCCTTGCTTACTTCCCCCTGAAGTCTCCTCTCCCTCCACCCAAATCTGCTCCTTGATATGTCCCTGGAACAGGGAACTATGCCCACTGTTGGGCTGTGATGGTTAATTTCATCCTCATTAAAACCAACTGGATTTTATTTATTTATTTATTTATTTATTTATTTATTTATTTATTTATTAATAAATAAATTAGCAAGAAAAAAAGGGGGGAGGCTAAAAGCTATCCATACTTTTTCTCCTGCCTGGCATGAGTCCAGCAGGACTTGGAAGTGATGGTTATTCTGCCAGACTCCCCCTCCACACTCCAACCTCAGTAGATTGCTCTGCCTGGAATCTTACTCCCAAGGCAACTTTGCATAGGGTTGCAGCACAACAATCAGATCCTATACATATGTAAATCTCTTTAAATTAAACGAAGCTTACTTCCAAGTCAGTCTGTACTGGACTGCAGCCATTTTAAAATATTGATGAACAAACCCATTTCTGGTTCATAATGAATTGGGATAAATTATCTTCTATGTAATATTACATATTTTTGCACCTTTGCAATTTGACACTTGCTTTTGATAGCCTTAAAACATGAAAATATTAGCATTAAGAATACCTAGGTTTATACTAAACTTTGTCCTTTCTGTGGCTTACTGCCAGTAGCTCACATTCCCTGCAGTCTTTGACTTTCTGCTTTCATTTTATTTGTGCACAGTGAATGCAACAGTGTACATTTCTCCTCCGGTGGCATGTTCCATTACTCTGTAGGGGCTTAAGGCAATGGGATATCAGGTCTGGAAGGTCACATTACTGATGTACTTACATCTGTGTAAACCCACAGAGTGTGTAGGAGTAACACAACAAATATGTCCTTATTCTTTCTCCAAAGGTACGTGCAGCCTGTCTCACATGTACCTTTCTTTGAAACACAACTCATTATTTACATTCTTTCTCTATTGTTTTCCACAATGCTGTCTTTTCTCTTTATACTCAACACGAAATATCAGTAACATGGGAAAAACTCCAAAATGAATTTCTTGCTTACATTTTCTTAGAGCAATGCAACCTACACTACAGAAGCAGAACATTTGCTTTATCTTACCATGTTTGTCTTGGGGAAGCATAAACAAATTGCAGACCATGAATTCATGAAACATGATCCAAAGCTTGTAATGAGAATGTGGAGACCATGCACGCTATGAAGCTGCAGAATGCACGCTATTGTGACATTCTTTAGTCAAAGGCAATTTAGTCTGGTACAGCATTTCCAAACTTCTGATGGTTGAGGCACACAATTCTGAATAAAAGCTACAGAGAAGACCTACATATAGCTGGAAAAGTTTTCACAGCACACATTGGAAAATGTTGCTTTAGCAACACACTGCTCATCAGCCTTACATTGACAGGTCATACGCTAATCAAGTCTGAATCAAGGAAGTGTGTAGCTTAAGCACAGAGATGGAGAAACTTTGGCCCAGGTCCTGGATATGTTACCTTGGTGAAAAGCACCCACCTTGGATTCTCTGAGAGGTATGAATACACATATTGGGCCAGCTGAAAGCTGCCTGATCTCTTCTTCCTTCTCTAGCACTGGGCAACCTCTTAGTTGAATAAGGGTTACTTTGAAATAACAAATCATGGCCTCCATATTCACAAGAATAGCTTGGGATTCTATGTCTAAATTGTGAGTGGAGGTTTCATGGCTGGCTGCCTAGTGCAGGGGAGAGACAGAGTGAAAGAGAGCAGAAGGAAGGGGAGAAGCTTAGGTGTTTAGTAAGAAACCACAAAGTGCATTTTCCCTAGGTATCTATTAGTTGCAACCCTGCCCTCTACTGACTGGAGGCATGCAAAGTTGCTTATGCTCAACATAATCAGTATTTGGACTTGTGGGATTTTTTTAACTTGTTCACAAATGGACTACAGTTAGGGGTGAGCAGTGAGGAAGTAAAGTTTGCTGATGATACAAAATTTGTTCAAGTTAGTTAAAACTTGTGCACTCTAAACTGATCTATCCGAAGTGGGTAAATGAGCAGAAAAATAGCAAATGCAGTTCAATATATGCAAGTATAAAGTAACAGATATTTGGGTCAAAATATCCAAATTTCACAAATATGCTAATAGGGTTCAAACTAGTAGTGACTGATCAGACACTGAGTGTAGTGGACAGCTCAATGAAGATGCCGATCTAGTTTGTGTAAAATGTGAATTCCATGTTAGGGATTCAAAAGTAAAAACACCTATGTCGTCTTGCCAGCATACAAATTCATAGTGAGACTACACTTGAAAATACTGAGCATAGTTCTGATTGCTTCACATATACAAGGATACTGTGGAACTGGAAGAGGTTAAGAAAAGACAGCCAAAATGATCAAGAGGTTGGAGTAAGTCCCATAAGAGGAAAGGTTACAACCTTTGTGTCTTTTTAGTTAAGAAAAGCAAGAAAGAAGTGGCATGATAGAGTTGTGTAAAATTATGCACCATGTGGAGAAAGTGGATAGAGAAAAGTTGTTAATCCTCTCATGATTCTACAACTCTGGGACCATCCAATGAAGCTGAGTGTTGGCAGATTCAAGACAGACAAAATAAACTACTTCTTTCTAGTTAAGCTATGGAATCTGCTCCTGCTAAATATAGTGATAATCACCAATTTGGACAGTTATAACAAACAATTCATGGAAGATGTGGCTGTTAATGACCATTAGCTATGATAGCTATACTCTACCTCCGTACTGTTAGAGACAGTATGCCTCTGAATAAAGGGACACGGGTGGCGCTGTGGTCTAAACCACTGAGCCTCTTGGGCTTGCCAATCGGAAGGTCAGCAGTTCGAATCCCTGTGATGGGGTGAGCTCCCGTTGCTCTGTCCCAGTTACTGCAAACCTAGCAGTTCGAAAGCATGCCAGTACAAGTAGATAAATAGGTATGGCTGCGGCGGGAAGGTAAACGGCGTTTCTGTGTGCTCTGGTTTCTGCCAGAAAACAACAACTATGCTCGGCGTTTCTGTTGTGCCAGAAGCTGTTTAGTCATGCTGGCCATACGACCCGGAAAGCTGTCTGTGGCCAAACGCTGACTCCCTTGGCCTGAAAGTGAGATGAGCACCGCAACTCCATAGTCACCTTTGATTGGACTTGGTCATCCAGGGGCCTTTACCCTTTTTACCCTTGAGTACTATTTGCTGGAAATTATGTTGGAAGAGTGCTTATTGCACTCAGTTCCTGCTTGTGGACTTCTTATAGGCATCTGTAGTTGGTCACTGTGAGAACAAGGCGCAGGATTGGATGGGCCTTTTGTCTAACTCAGCAGTGCTCTTCTTATGCTGTTAATTAAAAATAGCTGCCTCTTTCTTTTCCTCTTCTCCAAGCAATGTTGCTATTTGGCAAAATAACAACCTGACACTCAATACTAGAGCAATGAGATGAATAAGTTCTGCCAAAAGGCAGTAAGAGGCTGCAGGCTATTCTTTGGGATATGAAAGACCTGAGCTTTCCCCTCATGGATTCAGTTGGGACACTCACACAAGATGGCAATTGGATGGAAATGTGTAGTAGGATGGAAATCTGTGGCTAAAGCATCCTGCAACCCAGTTGCCATTTTTCCAACTTTACAAGTACATTTTGTGTAATCTCTTTTCTTGAAGACTTTCATGAAAGGGCTGGACAAGTATCTGTCAAAGATACTTTTGATATAGGAAAGATATGCTGTCTTGGGACAACGGGTAGAATTAGACAGGTCACCTCAAACCTACTTCACTAAATTCATCCCAGCTGTAAAATCTGAGCATAATTTTTTCCATTCTGTATTTGTCGGTGATTTCCAAACAGTATTTGTCAACTATAATTTTAAGATTACACTACTCAAACTTGAAAACTTGGAATTCAAGCTACAGCTCTGGGAGAAGCAGATGTTAGTGCTGAGATAAATCTGTGAAGGTCTGAAGCAAAACTGTATACTTACTACAGAACTAAAGCAATCGTGAGTCCACACTCCCAACCCCCCCCCTCTCTCTCTATATATAGTTGGCTTCCTATGCATGATATGAAATGACAGATTTCTTGTATATCTGGGAAACTTTTTCTTAGGTCATTAAATAGCTTTCTGCTAGATCTTTCAATTTGTTCATGTCCCATATCAAAATGAATAGCATATTTGAATAAAAATATACTTAATGTTTATCATAGGACTAAGCAAAGGACTTGTAGCCAAGAATGCTCACTTGAATTCTGACTTTATCAACCATTTTGTCATGTGGCCTCAAACAAGCCGTTTAGCCAGGAGCTCCAGAGAATGGATGGTTTTCCAGAATTTCCTATTTCTCCAACTAGGACAACAAAGGAATGCAAATATGGATGGTTCATACAGTTGCTGCTTAAGACTTTAGGGTTTGTCCACATTGGAGTTTCCTGCATGTTTGTAACTGTTTGTGTTCCCATTTAATTTGTGTAGTTCACATAATGTTGCTCTCAAATAACACCAATCAAAAAGCTTTTTCTGTAAATCAGGATTTACCCAGTTTGAGGATAATTCAGTAAGTCCAGGAAAATCAGGCTGCAAACCACTCAAATGGACCTTCGAGGCGGGGGGGGGTGTTCTCCACCTCCCCATCCCTTTTCCCATATTTTTTTTTTGGGGGGGGGGGGGGGAATGTCAGTGATTGTACCTAAAGCTGCAATCATGTAAGTGAAAGCCACATAAGATGAGATCAACCTGTAATTAGAAAGCAGGGTGAGTAGGGAATGCCTACTTGTATAAATGGGAAAAACCAAAGTTGCTTCTTGTATAAACTTTCCAGGCAGTAGACAACAATTGGAATGGGCCCACCTGGCACAGAGGCATGCTGGGGAAATGATGTTGGATACTTGCATCCTCAGAGTGTCAACCTAAGTGCTCTGGTTCAACACCCTAGTAAAATGTTTTTTAAAAGCAATAGAGATGCTGGCAGCCTGTTTCAGTCCCATTAAGTCCTCTGGGGCCCATGGATCCTGGAATTTACCTGACCGTGCTGCCGCTTTGCTTGTGCTGCCACTCTTATGTTCAAAATTGTTCCCTCCTGAAGCTGCTACACATTTTTGCAAGCTATTTCCCTTAATATAATGCATTTTCTATATTGTTTCTAGTAATACATGCATTTCTTTGCACAATTTCTAGTTATTAAACACATTTTTGTACACTTTTGGTGGGAAAACTACATCACACAATCTGTAAAAGTGTCAATTTCAACAAATAGCTGCATTTTGGTTCACATACTGTTTGGGGAAAGGAGAATTGGTTAGCACCATCTTTACAGTTACTGAGGACTCCATTTTCTTAAAATCACAGCAGCACATTGACCCTATGCTACTTTTCTGGTGTAAATGTCACCCCTCAAGTTGCACCCCAGCACCACTGCTAAAGTAGAAATGTAAGGAAATCTGATGATCAATGGTATAAATTGGTCATGTTACTGCTTCAATCACATCCAAGGGGCTTTGATTTTCATTATTTTCCCCTTGGCCATAGAGCAATGTCTTCCTTAACTTCAAACTGTTGTCCCTTGTGTTCCTTGTTTTCCCATCTTAAAAGGCTGCAATTAGATCTAATGTATGATAATAATTCATACCTAATGCAAAGAAGGTCAAACAGAAATTTAATCTCCTGCTATATATCTTTAAATATGGAATAGTGCCCAGACACAGTTCATCTCTAAGTGTGTGTGCAGGGCCCCTGTGACCTTTGATTCATCCCTCAAAACCACAGCACATTATATTTTCTTTCCACAAGCTGAACAAGCAATCCATGAGAAAAATGTAAAACTGTTGCATGCTTCTACATAATATTTAAAATGCTACCAGATTTAAAAATAGCACCATAAACAGAACAAAACAAAAACAAAAAAATCCAGGAATGCCAGTAATATTTAACCCACTACTCATTGCTGGCTTCAGGTTTTGGAGGGCCCTTGAGCAAGACATTTTCTGTGGGACAGCCCGGCCACCCACAGGAACAAATCTTGCTCTTTGGCTTCATTATCACCAGTTACTGATGCTCATCCTTATCATTTCTAACGCTTGCTTGCATGCCAGGCAGAGAGCCAATAAACAAGCATGCAAGAACATTTAATGACCCTCCTTTGCCCAAGCAAGAGGCAGATGACCAAACAGGTTGCAATGAGGAGGAGGAGCTGGTCCAGACTCAGTAGATGCATTTTCTAGAAAAATAGGTGTCAAAACTCACCATGAACACCTCCACTGTTCTCTCATAATGGCAATGGTGCTCACCTGAGAGGTGCCGGAACTAAGTTCCTGCGAGTTCCTGCTGAAAAAAGTACTATGCAATATTAGAGGGCTCCACATCCTTTATCTCCCTTCCGTGAGGCACTTGAGGATTGGAAGGAGGAGACATTTGAGTGCAATGAGAAGGAAGCAGCACCGAAGGGGGAAAGCGACAGCAGAAACTTGCATCAGTGGCGTAGCGTGGGGGGTGCAGGGGGGGCCGGCCGCACCGGGCGCAACATCTGGGGTTAGGGCAAATCCACAGGTTAGGGGGCGCAAATCCACGGGTTAGGGGGCGCAAATCCACGGGTTAGGGGGCGCAAATTACTTGCCTTGCCCCGGGTGCTGACAACCCATGCTATGCCACTGACTTGCATAAAGCAGGGCTGGAAGGACACTGAGGGGTTTTGTTTTGTTTTCAACAGTTTTAAAAAGGAGAAATAGCAGTGATGGATACAACAAAAAAGCTAACACCAAAAAGCTATCATCAGAGCCCTTCCCAACTTCCTCCTTGCTGTAGTCAGACCTCTGCCATTATTTAAAATCACCACTTCTTCCCTGTCCCTCTACCCCCACTTTACTCCTACTTCTTCCATTGTTCTAAACCACCACTTTCCCTCTCTCAGTGACCCTTCTTGTTCCCATGCTATGACCTCTCTTCTCTTTTTCTCTCCCCCCCCCCCCGACTTCATGCAAATCCAGGATTGTGATGAGGCAGTAGAAATTCTCCAGTGTGGGCTGTACAATGACATTCTTACATTTTTATTATACAGCGAGACATACTTATGAAAACTGCTTTCTAGTCTCTGTGGTTTAGAATGAACTCCCAAAGCCACTATGTAAACTTATCTAATGGCTGCCTAAAGTTACACCTGGTACAATGTCACTTTCTTCCCCTTACATAAACATATGGAAACAACACACAAGGTTGAAACATTCCAGACATACTTCCAGACACCCTATTCATGCATAAGGAAGGGTTAAAAAGAAAAACATTTTCTGCCCATCCAAAACTTTTTTAAATAGCAAGGATTATTTCATCCCACAATTCCTGATGTTTACACATGCCACTTGAATGTAAAAAGGGGATATAAAAGTTAAAGTGCTTTATACAGCTACTAAATCCATTCTTAAATATTTCAGTGTTCCCATTTATACACTAAGAAACTTCACAGGATAGCAATTATTATATATTAAAAATATTTATGCTCTCCGTTGAAAACAGCTCAAGGAGACACCTATAACTTCAACAGCCAGCTAAGAATCATACAGGTAAAAGGTAAAGGTACCCCTGCCCGTACGGGCCAGTCTTGCCAGACTCTAGGGTTGTGCGCTCATCTCACTCTATAGGCCGGGAGCCAGCGCTGTCTGCAGACACTTCCGGGTCACGTGGCCAGCGTGACAAGCTGCATCTGGCGAGCCAGCGCAGCACACGGAACGCCGTTTACCTTCCCGCTATAAAGCGGTCCCTATTTATCTACTTGCACCTGGAGGTGCTTTCGAACTGCTAGGTTGGCAGGCGCTGGGACCAAACGACGGGAGCGCACCCCACCGCGGGGATTCGAACCGCCAACCATGCGATCGGCAAGTCCTAAGCGCTGAGGTTTTACCCACAGCGCCACCCGCGTCCCACAAGAATCATACAAGTAACTTTAATCATACAAGTAACTTTAAAACCTTACAAGTAACTTTAAAACCTTACTCAGATCCAATCTACTCATTATATACACACACATATAACCAGTGCTTTTTTCTAAAAAAAAAATGTTTAGGGGCACTTGTTTTGACTCAATAAAATCACCGGGAAAGGAAATGAGGCCACCATTGGAGGTGGTAACAACGAAACTGACCAAACACTGTGCTAGATTCCAACTCCTATTTCACACATTAAATGCTCACTTCTGTCTAAGACTCAGGAAACACCGTGGTAGCAACAGAACTGACAATTCACAGTGGTAGAGAAGAAACTAAATTTTTTTGTTTCTTCTCCCGTTAGATTCTCAAAAATTTTAAGGGTATGTGTACCCCCGTGTACCCCCCCCCAAAAAAAGCACTGCATATAACTAATGACTTTTTGTGTGGCAGGACCCAAACTTTTGAACTCCCTGCCTACTGATATCAAGGCAGACATACTTGATATACTCTTTTTGGCACCTGCTAAAAACTGGCTTTAGGCAGCTCCTGTGAGAAGAAACAGAATAAATCTCATTTCTCTGGAAGTTCCTTCTTCCAAAAGCATCCCCTCTTATATGAGAGCAAGAAGAAATGTATCTTGTAAGATGGTGCTTATCAGTATTTTTTTGTAAATACTTATATATATTTTTTTAAAAATCAGCCTGGTTCATTTCTAATAACTGAGAATGATAGATTTAAAACAATCTAAGCAAATCAACGCGGGTTGGGACGCGGGTGGCACTGTGGTTTAAATCACAGAGCCTAGGACTTGCCAATCAGAAGGTCAACGGTTCGAATCCCTGCAACGGGGTGAGCTCCCATTGTTCGGTCCCAGCTCCTGCCAACCTAGCAGTTCAAAAACACGTCAGAGTGCAAATAGATAAATAGGTACCGCTCCGGCGGGAAGGTGAACGGCGTTTCTGTGCGCTGCTCTGGTTCGCCAGAAGCGGCTTAGTCATGCTGGCGACATGACCCGGAAGCTGTACGCCAGCTCCCTCGGCCAATAAAGCGAGATGAGCGCTGCAACCCCAGAGTCAGTCACGATTGGACCTAATGGTCAGGGGTCCCTTTACCTTTAAGCAAATCAACTAACCTTGGCAATCCTTATAAAAAGTAAAATTCATTCTGAATAAAAATAGGTTTTATTTAACTACCCACATCATTTCTTACATCCTCCCCCCCCCCCGACTTCTATGCTATTGGTCCCTACAAACATATCCCTTGCATATTAAATGGTCATTCTGAAGTTACAGGGAAGTGAAGTTACAGGGAACCTGGCAGAAGGCCTTCTCGGAAGTAGCATCCTTCCTGTGGAACACCCTTCCATCAAGGAGATAAAGAACTGCACAACTTTAGGAAGACACCTGAAGGCAGCCCTGCATCAGGAAGTTTTTAATGTTTGATGTTTTATGTTTTTATATGTGCTGGAAGCTGCCCAGAGTGGCTGGGGAAACCCAGCCAGATGGGTGGGGTATTTTTATTATTACAGTATTATTATTATTATTATTATTATTATTATTATTATTATTTGCTGGAATTCTTGGCTTCCTGAATGATATGGCAGAGAATGGAGGGGAAAGGAAGTTAGCAGAGTGAGCTCTGTTTCTACCCCTGTAAAATTCACCAAACTTTGCCATGAATTTTGTTGCTTTAAGTTTAACTGTATCTGGTGTCTCAAATAATAAATTTCATGTTTGTGTTAACTGGATCATCAAGAGAGAAATTTATCAGGGTGAAACCCGAGAGAGAAAACGTTAAAAGGGAGAATTCCTAAAACCAGTATCTTGAGAGAGCCCAGCTGAGAATGCCTGGATTTTCTCTTTCCCTCCACTGCCTAGCAGTTCAGCACCAAAAAGGGAAATAGAAGACCCACAGTCCAGCAGATAAGAGCCAGCTGCTCTCTATCCATCGCAGAGCCCAAAGTCCTAGGAGACTGAGAATAAGGAAAATAAGGAGGGCTGCTTGGAAGTTGAAGAGATAACATACATAAGCTTTGTCTTGCTTAGGGCAAATGTGCTTTCCAGGTCAAGGTCCAGATTATTTTTCCTTTTTTATTATTCTATATCCTAAGAAACAGTACAAAAAACATTTTATCAGATTTGTCTAAAACATATGTCCTGACAGAATATAAGCTGTTTGTTGATCCCATCCCTGATTGGGCCCTATGTACCCAAAAGACTGCTAGAAGTGACACCGGCTTGGTAGGTAGTGCTGAGAAGAGTGATATCCATCTCAGCAGATATCAGTACTGTCAAAGCTGACAGTGGCTTCATTGGTATATCATGGTAAAACTTAGCAACAGCTTGTGGTTAACAAATAGAGAGCCAAGGTTTGGACAATGTGCTAAGCCAAGCCTTGGTGCAGTTCAGTCTGGCGTAGGAGTAAAAAAGACAAGGAAGAAATCAAGTGGCTGCAAGCTCCTCCCTGAGAACCTGCACATTTGTGGGTCCTTTTATACTACATTTCGGCTTTCTATGATGTACAAACCAATGCTAACCTCAGGTTCAGTGAGGAAATCTGCACATAAGCCATGTTCACTGCCTATTCCTACAGGCAAATATTTCTGGAGTGAGGCCACTGCAAAGACCTGCAATTATCAAAACATTTCAAAAATGATGAGGATATAGTACTTCATAACTTTGTTATAATCTGGTATTATTGGCTCCTTTCTTCACAGTTGCTATAGGGAAGGATGGTGCCCATGCTGTATGTGGACAGTGAGGTGTGGCGGGGGGGGGGGGGTGTCCGGAGCCTGCAAGCCTGGGATTTCTTCTGGGACACATAATGAAAAAATAATTTTCATTTCTTTATTTAAGGATGTCAGTATTATTTCTCTAAGCAAGTACCAAAACAGAAAAACAACCATTAATGAAAAATAATAAAACATGGGGCCGGGATGTAAACCTACTGAATGTAAAATCAAAACAAATAGAGCTTTCAATCACTTACAGTTTAGATATTTGGGGCCTTAAACACCCAAGTGAGCACCTTGAATTTGGCAGAGAAATGAATCTGCAACTACTGTTGCTGTTTCAGAACTGGGGCTATATGAGCTCTAAATGAAACTGCTGCCAGTGACCTGGCCCCTGAGTTCTGGACCACTTGACACTTCCAAGTAATCTTCAAGTGCAACTCCACACAGCACACATTTACAATAATCCCATCTGGAAGTTACCAGAACAGAGTACAGTAGCCAAGTCATCTGTGTCCCAAAGGGACAGAAGCTGGCAAAACAATCAGAATCGGAAATAGCAAAATTTATGAAATAATTACTGTAATTTAAACAAAAATATAATAAAACCCAACCTTTCGCAGAAGATTTGGAGATGGCATGGGGGTATATATGGGGGAATAGAGGGCGAAATTCCTATTGCACTAGTGGGAATCCTTGCACAGGTTTCCCCTAGTGCATTAATTTAGTTGCATATGGACCTTTATTAAAAATGACAAATCCTACAGGATTTATTTTCATCTGTAATATTCTTTTAAATGTATCATTTTTGCTAATCCTATGGGAGGAATCAACCAATTTGTGACTGTGAAAAAAAAGTGTTGACTCAACGTTTAAGGCAATTTTTAGCGTTTGGTGACCAGCCAATTAAGATTATGGGGTATTAGAATAAATTGTAGCTTGTGCAATAGAGTATAATTTGTTAGTTTCATGAAGATAAAAGTTTCTTTAAATGTCCTGTGCTTTAAATTTTTGATGCAATGTTGAAAGTACTGTTGAGGTCCTTCACTTCATGTGAGTTTGTTGGTTCTTTCACAAATGTTACTCAAAGCAACCGACATGGTAAAACCAAACATTAAAACCAAAAATAAAACCTAAAATAAAAACCTAAAATGCTATTCCATAATATATATAAAATGTAGCATCCAATTCAACCAAGTCCACTAAATAGATGAGCAGAAGAAGCCACAAATATACTTAAGTACCCAGGCTCCTCAAAAAAAATTGAGGGACCAAAGCCTGTTTTTGTAGGGTGCCTAAAAACAGTTAATGGTGGTGAAAGGTGTGCCTCCACAATCATTCACATGTCATCTCCCTTGAAAGGGGCGCAAAGAGAAGGGCCTCTGATGATGAGCACAGGGTCTGGGTTGGTTCATGGGGGGTGAGCAGTTTGAGGTGTAGGGGCCTGAGCTACATAAAGGTTTATAGGTCAAAACCAGCACTTTTAATTGAACCTGGAAACTACTGGTAGCCAATGCAGTCATGCCAAGATCAGTGTTACCTGCTCAAACCATCCTACCACATTCAGTAATCTGTTCATTCAATTCTGCACCAACTGCAGTTTCCAACCTGCCTTCAGATATCTCCCTGTGTATAATGCATTGCAATAATCTAGTTTAGGGGCTCCCACAACTTCAACACAGAGGTTAGACACCAGCAGAAACAGCTGTAAAACTATTTGCACTACCAAACCCACTTGAGCCTTAAGTGACAGACATGGGTCCAGAAGTACCCCCAAGCTACACACCTGCACCTGAGTTGTAGGACTGTTTGAAATTCTTTGTTTGAATTGTTTTGTTTAATATTAAAAGTATTGTATCTGGATCATAAAGTATCCTGAAGATTTATATTTCATGCAGTACTAGAAATACAAAGATAAAATAGCCTTTTTGTACAGAAAGTTTTAAATTTCCAAAGTGTCCTCAAAAGTAAGCATTGTAGGGCATCTGTGAAAGGCCTGCTGTTGACTTTCAGAGTTTCCTTACTGTACCTCCATGTTCACTGGCCCTTTCTGAACATGCAAGCAGTGACAAGACTGAGAAAACATAGTAGCACTCTTCACATGTCATGCACTCTTCCCCTGAGCAATTGCATGGGTTGGGATCTGGATAAGGCAAATGAATGGATAGTGGAATCATCCATGGGGAGAAGGGGGCACTGGGAGCATCTTACCCAAGGGCATACAAAACCTGGAGCTGACAATGGAGCTGACAATGGATGTGGGCAAAGGCTATCAGAGCTGTTCATGTCTTTTCCTTGCTGCTCACTGAGATTTGGATGGCATTCTCCATCGCAAACAGATGTTATCTCTGCCTAGGCAAGATAACATTTGTAGTTCCATGAACAACAGATTGCAAGTTGCATTCGGATAAAAAATAAGTAGCATCCACACAACGCTTCACAGTCCATTATTTCTGCACTAAAAAACAAGACTAGCATATCATGTCCTGATATAACAACTTTTATTCTTCATTGACACTTTTCACAAAGACAGTGCAAACCTTTAGTTTAGTTTACTGGCTAAACTAGGGAAAAGTGATTATCATTGTCCCCACCCAAATGTATTTACTTCAATATAATTTCCCACTGACTCTAGTGGAGTTACTTCCAAGTAACTATGATTACGACGTCAGTCTATCGCATACAAATGCTTTATTGTTCTGGTGGGAATCAACCTAGGGGCCAGATAAAACAATTTCTGACAGGCTAGCTATGAAAGAAATCAAAGACCTACATGACCCTCCTGGAAAAATAAATTCTACAGCTCAGCATCTGGTTCTTGCAATTGTCAGCTGCTAAGGCTCAGACTGATTACCGTCTTGTCTTGTCTCTTATGTTATAAAAGGGTTGGTGGCAGGGCTTTTATTCAGCTGGAACTCACCAGAACTGAGTTCCGGCACCTCTTTGGTTCGTCCCAGCAGCTCTGTTGTATTGTGGTGCCATCCCCCTGCACAACACTTGGGGCTGCTCGACAGAGGCGTCAGGGCGCTTGGGGCTGCACTATGGAGGTGGCAGGCAGCAGGGTGATTACGGTTGTGCGACTATGACAGTGGACTGAGACAAAAGTTTTTATTTCTTCCCTGCGGCGGTGGGGTGAGCAAGTGAAGAAGTCTTCCTCCTCAACCTCCACCATTGGGTGGGTGTTCCCGCCTAAAAAAAGTCAACAAGTTGCCACACCTCTTTTTCTAAAAAAGAAGAAGACCTGGATGGTGTGGAAGATGGATTTATCAAAGGAAATCTTACTAATGCCCATAGTCTAGAATGTCAGGAATTGAGAACCTGTGGCTCTCCAGATGTCTTTTGACTCCAACTCCCATCAGCCACAGCCAGGATGGGCAACGTCCAGGGATGATGGGAGTTGTAATCCAACAACATCTGGAGAGCCACAGGTTCTCCATCCCTTTTCTAGGTAAACTGAGTAACTTAGAAAACTGCTGTTTATATTTTCTAATATTTACATGCTTGTGATTCATTTCGTTAGTGTACTGTGTGTAATCCTTAGATATGCATTAAGTAAAGTTTTGCTAGAAGCATTAAGCTGTTATAAAGCTATTATAAAGCAAATATGCCTTCATTTGAATGTTATTACACATTTGAAACTAGGGAGATGTTCACAAACCATTATATTGTAATCATAGCATTCATCATCTGGTTAAGGAAAACAGATGCACCTCTTTTCACATTAAATAAATGAAGAGTTCATCATACAGTACTTCTAGATGGTTCTGTTGACATGCCCTACCAAATAATATTTGAAATCCTCACATCACTGGAAGAAGATATTCATATTTATATGACATATCACTTCCTCAGTATACTGTATTTACTCAAATCTAATGCTCACATTTTTGGCCTAATTACATTGTGAAAATTAAGGTGCACATTAGATTCAATGGCACATTTACATTCACCAGCAAATACTTTTTTTGGTTTAAAGGTTCTGCCATCTAATCTGGCAGTAGATAATTCTGACAAGAATTTTGGGAAGTAAATTAGTGTTAGCTTTTATAAGGTCCAACATTTGGTATTAATTTTGTGAGACAATGAATATTTAATTAAGTATATTTGAAGAGTATGGTTCTGGTTCACATGGACTTGGATTGACTTGTGATATGTCAAAATTGTGTGAGCTACAAGTCTCTCTTACATAGAGCCAGATCATGCCTTTCCTGTATTATGTATGTGAGGAAACTGGAAGAAGTACAACAAACCAACCTATGACTTAACAGACTGTTTCCTTCAAGTGAAAGCAGAACAGCAAGATCTAATCATGACAACTTTTTAAAAGAAAAAAAAGGGGAGCAGCTGTGCTGTGTGACGGTGTTGTGTAGAGATTAATTCTAGGGAGTATGCTACAAAGATAATACTAAACTACAGTGAGGCTGACTTCTGTCTCAGGACTGGAGGACCTAGAATCATAGAATCATAGAATCATAGAGTTGGAAGAGACCACAAGGGCCATCGAGTCCAACCCCCTGCCAAGCAGGAAACCTGTGACCCTCCCGATGTTGGACTCCAAATCCCATTCACCTCCACCCCAGCCAGCGTGGGTCCAACAAAGCCCAGTCCTACTATAGGCAACCATGCTGCAATGGTGAAGTATGGGAAACAATCCTCGCTAGATGCAGAGGAGGTCTGTCAAATTAACTCTTAATGAAGTTCTAACCTGAGCAGCTCCATGGATTCCAACATTGTATGTGAGCTTGACTATGCTGGTGCTACTGGTTTCAGAAGTACACAGGTGGCGTGGAAATTACTTCAAAGTACTTCTGTACTGTATTCCTTCAAATGGCATATAAATGGGGTTAGTAGGACCACACTATCAACCACACCATCAAATGGATAAAAGACTACTTATCCTCACCTAAGATACACTCAAATCCCATCACAATATAGGCAAGGTTAGGTTGGGTTGTAGTACTAAGAACAGCCATCCTGGATCATACCAAAGACCTTTCAAGTCCAGCATCCTGTTTCCCAGAGTCTTCCATGAAGCACAGAATGAGGACATGATAGCAATATGCTTCTCCCACTGTTCTCCATCAGCAACTGATTCAGAGGCATGCTATTTATGGTCCTACATATAGCAAATTAGTAGCTAGTGTCAGCATTCTCCTCCTTGAATTGGTCTGATCCTGTTTTAAAACCATCAGAGTTGGTGACCACCACATCTTGTGGTTGTGAATTCCTTAGTTTACTTTGTGTAGGGCTAGCAGAATTTATTTTCCCTACCTAAGGCAAAGCCAACACCCCTCTCATTCCACATGGAATGAGAAGTTTTTAATATTTAATGCTCTATTGTTTTTAACACTTGATTGGGAACCGCCCAGAGTCGCTGGGGAGACTCAGTCAAATGGGCGGGGTATAAATAGTAAATTATTATTATTATTATTATTATTATTATTATTATTATTATTATTATTATTACATGTAGAAGTTGATGGGACACACAGCTGAATCTTATGTCAACACCTGCTACAAGACACAGTCCTCTACTGCACCTAAGGGCATCAAGGTGTTTTAGCAGGCAGAGTGCAGACCATGTGTCACCCAGGTCTCTGTTCTCTCAACACCACTCCCCCATCAGCATCTCCTTGCCTCACACTGTCTAGTTGGAATTTTCAGTTATCTGAATTTTGCAACACAGTTCTCCCATTAAACAGTGTTTTAAAAATGCATGTATTAGGAGTAAGTGTTCATAAGAATGAATGTATTTGTGAAAATACTATACAAAAATGCATTATATCAGTCAAAATGACTTGCAAAAATTAGCACATTAATCAAAACTGCATACAGTATCTATTCACACTAAAATGCTGAATAATTTTAATGAGGATTTTTTAAAAATTGCAGACCACTGCAGAAATGTGGACTGAAATTAAGACTGCATAAATGAGAGAGAGAACTGAAATTGACAGCTCCTTTCATCTCTAATTAGCATTTTTATTTTTTGAATCTTTTCCTAATGATCCCTAAAATGGAATGTGTTTTTTTCACAGCTACCACACACTGGATAAATGCTTTCAATGAGCTGTGCACCAAAACCCCACAATCTCTGTTCTGGCCCATCACTGCCAGCTCAGACAATGATTTTATTGGGAGGAGTCCCAAGTCATGAGTTGGCAAATAAACAGGACAAGGTTTGAAGGAAAAGTTATCAAACCTTCTCCAACATGCTATTAGGGTGTTTGTTTCAAAGGAAAACACAGCAGGCATACCCAACATTTAATAAATATTTGTACTACTTTGTGAGAAACAAGAGTTTGTAATGGACAGAATCTCCTTTTTTCTGGGCACCTAGACAGAATAAAACTGTATTCATCATCTGTACATAAACTAAAATTTATACACCAAAAGATTAATATATACCAGTGTTTTCTATTATTTTCTCAATTAAGTCTAAATATTTTTATGAAAAATATACTCCCTTGTGTGCCTTCCATCCTATACTTGTCCATTCTGTGGAAAGTAAGCTTATTTTCCTTCAAATATGTGAAGTTGGCTCCAAATTTGTTTTATATTGCATATGCAAAAGCAGGCCTCACGCTTCACAGTTACATAGCTATAAACAACGTCCTTCTCACAGCAATTTACTTAAAATCACCAGGATTAATGACCTTAAGCTCTGTAGGCTAAATTCCGACCTCAATTACTTACTAATGACGTCAATGCAGTTATTTGGAGTAACTGAGGGCAGAACGTGGCCCCAGCTCTTACTCTCTTTAAAGTGGTTACAGGCCTCATTATTATCTTATCACCTTCTGCAGCCCTGAAACCATTCATAATGAGGATTTTGTTGCTCTTTAACTATTTAGAAATTATATATGGTTCTGCCATATATAATTAGGAGTCACTGCAGAAAAAAGAAGAAATAATATGCAGCCAAGTGAAAGCAGAGCAGTGGGGGTGGGGGGCTTAATGAAGCAGATTAATTTATTCAACAACTTTTAAAAATTCAAAGCGGCATAAATAATATAAAATTGACACTTAGAAATTTCAAAATGCATGCAGAAGTCTCAGAGGGCCTTCTAAATATTATCTGCCCGCATGAAATACTTTCACAAAAACTGGTCACTCATTAGATTGGTTGGAATTCATAGTTTCTGACATTTGATCCCCCCCCCCCCCGACTTAATCTGAACAATAAAAAATGGAGGTCACTGGGGGAAATATGACATATAGAAACAGTGATCTTCTTTGCAGGACACTTTAAACCATAGTTAAGGCTAACTATAGTTTAAAGATGAACACACAGCATGCTGGTGTGGTCACTTCTGATCTGCTCCTGCTGCCATATTACAAGGAGCAAAGTCATTGTTTGGTTAAATGCTACATTCAAAGCCAGGTTTGTGATTCCTCTCTTTCAAACAAATGGTGAGCAGTACGCCAATAGCAAATCTTGGTTATAGCTCAAGGTTTGTTTGGGGAGAGACAAACTACAAGACTGGGTTCTGACATAACACAATGCTTTAGCTTGCAACAGTGCAGCAGAAATTGGGAAGAAGCAAAATAGCCACTATTTTATATTCATTTAGACAACTTCTATACTGCTTAATTTATAACAATATCTCTCTTAGTTGTGTACAGAAAACTAAAGCAGTAACAAGAGACAACTTAGACAACAAAAGTTATATAAATATATAGTAACATACAAATGTTTCATGAATACAAAATCACTTACTGTATGAATATAGACCAGTATCAGTTCCTTCACATTCTGGCACACTTCCCCTCTCAGCCTCCTGGCTCTTATCCAGAATTCCACTCTGGCTCTCACCCAAGGCTCAAACAAACTCATAGCTCACCCACAAAATCTCACAAAGAAAATGGCTCCTGGAAACTGCTGACATCACCCTAGCCTTGCACTCTAGGCTTGCTTTTTAAGACCAGGCACCAAAGTGGATTGGGCTTTCTGAGTTAAACTTAACTGTGGTTTAAAGTGTTGTGCAAACCAGGCCAGTGTCTTGCTTCAAAGTGTAGGTGTTGCCTTGCCCTCAAGTAAAATGTCTCATCAAAACAAAAACAAAGTAACGGTGCTAGCTGCTGCATGTACTATTTTTAAGCCAACTTTTCTTGCATCAATCCTGCATTTAGTAAAAAGTAATGTCAGCATGGCATATGGGGAACCTCCAGTCGACTGAATTATAAAACATGATTTAATATTGAAGAACATTTCTGTATCAGCTCACAGTATCCATTTTTGCTTAAAGATATGGTGAACCTCCTTTAGACAGAAACTGGATTAAAAAAAATAGGCTTCCTGATCATACCCTTTGTGCATATTATACATCTGCATGCTCTACTTTGACTGTCACATATATACACGCAGGTCAGGGAAAAGACATGATGCTCAAATGCTCATCCCACCCCATGCATGTTCATGGAACAATGTATGTTATCTATAAAGGAATGTATTTTGATTTGTGCTGCTTCAATTTGAAAATCCTTGAAATTTTCAACCCCACCCAAGGCTCCTCTACTTCAGGCATAATGAGAATACAGTGGTGCCCCGCAAGACGAATGCCTCGCAAGACGAAAGGGTTTTCCGTTGTGGAGGCGCTTCGCAAGACGAAGTTCCCTATGGGCTTGCTTCGCAAGACGAAAATGTCTTGCGAGTCTCGCCAATTTTTCCCCGCTCCCCCTCCCCTTTTTCAAAGCCGCTAAGCTGTTAATAGCCTTTTAACAGCTTAGCCGCTAAGCCCGCTAAGCCGCTAATAGCGCGAAATCGCTAATAGCGCTAATCCGCTTAGCCGCCAATGGGGTTGCTTCGCAAGACGAAAAAACCGCTAGACAAAGAGAATCGCGGAACGGATTCTTTTCGTCTTGCGAGGCACCACTGTAAAGACAAGATAAGACAAACTGACATACTGCCAGTTAGATCGTTGTGGTATCATAAAAGTATAGCAGGTGGAGAGACTAGATAATACTTTGCTACATAGCATCATAGGGACGCGGGTGGCGCTGTGGGTAAAAGCCTCAGTGCCTAGGACTTGCCGATCGAAAGGTCGGCGGTTCGAATCCCCGCGGCGGGGTGCGCTCCCGTCGTTCGGTCCCAGCGCCTGCCAACCTAGCAGTTCGAAAGCACCCCCGGGTGCAAGTAGATAAATAGGGACCGCTTACTGGCGGGAAGGTAAACGGCGTTTCCGTGTGCTGCGCTGGCTCGCCAGATGCAGCTTGTCACGCTGGCCACGTGACCCGGAAGTGTCTTCGGACAGCGCTGGCCCCCGGCCTCTTAAGTGAGATGGGCGCACAACCCTAGAGTCTGTCAAGACTGGCCCGTACGGGCAGGGGTACCTTTACCTTTACCTTTACATAGCATCATAAATGCATTTTTGCACTCTGGGGCCATTTCTGTTGGCCAGGCTTGTAAAAAGACACTTGTTTACTTTCTGTTCCAAGAATGTCTTCTAGTTAACCAGGCAAGAGTTTTTTTGGAAATTGGTAGAGGGTTGGTACTTCACACTTTGGGGCTGCTGAGATAACTAATATGACTTACATTTTAGATGTGGAGATAGGCAGGCATGCTAGCAAAAAATCATGTAGGCCAGTAAGTTTTTGGAACTTATTTGTAAAATAACTGTTATCACAAGCCTGCATGTTTAGATTGCAGATATAAGCTCTTATAATGCATTTGCAAGTAGGACAGCAGAATCTGTGCTTGCCTTGAGACATCTTTGAAACTGAAGGAAAAGGTCAAGAAAACACACACACCATATTCATTTTTAATGACACGAAAAGATGAAGTATGCGGTCAAGAAAATGGCACTCGGGTGGAATCTGTCTCTAGAAAGAACTGCTTTACATTGCTTCCTGATAAGATTAGCATGGAGCAGAATGTGCAATCCTCACTAGCACAATGTCAGAGCTAAGCAGTTGTGGTACACTGTTATGGTAATGTATGACTTTACGTGGTGTTTTAGGCTACGATCCCCAAACCATTTGCTCCTGAGTGGCATAAATTGCATTTTTCAAAGTGACTTTTTCCAAGTGGGTGGACTGAGATCTGCAGAACTAGTAGGGTGTCATTCTCTCAACATTTTCATAACCTCCAAATTGCAGCAGTAGGACATTTAATTTGAGATATTAAATAAATAGGTAATAAAAATGTCATATAACATTTACTTATTTTTTAAAACCTGCCGTAAAAAGGATTTATAGATAGAACAAAATGTAAAAGGTAAATATTATTGTAGCTGAAACCTTCCATAAATGTAAAGTGTTTGCATTTGCTGTGGTACATGAGATTTTGCAAAATGACAGGTCATTTAGAACTGTTTACGCCCCAAGGAGGAAAGACCAGGAGGTGTCAAGTGATCCTAACAAGAAGTCCATATGTTTAAGAGCTCAGAGCTCTTTCTGGAAAATAACTCATCAGATCAATGGAATAAAACATCCAACTCATCTCTTCCCACAGGGTTGGGCTCAGGATTTTCTAGAGTTAGCCTAAGTTAAAACACTCTATTTAGGGCCAAACTATAATTTACCTGGAATTCTGTGTAACTTTCCCTTGGTGTTTGGGGGGTTTATTAGCAAAGAACTAGGCACTGCAATTGGGAGTGGAAGTATGACAGGTAAAGAATGGGGGGTCAACTTTCTTCCTGCCAGCCACTTCTCCACTCAAAATCTAGATTGCTCCTTCCCATGAAGGAAAAGAAAACATACAACACCTTGTATTATATTCCCTGTGGGGATTAAACGTAAACCTGAGGAATTTGTTTGTTCTCATTTTAAAACAGTTCTATGACAAAGCAACATACAGCAATGAAAAATAACATCATAAAATGAACATTGTTGCAAAAAATAAATGTAAAACCCATCCCATTCATTAGTAATGAGCTATATAAACATTTTCTTAGCATATTTATGTTTTTTAAACTGATACATATGTCTCAGTAGTGTGGGATAACCAGCCTCATATAACAAACATGCTCAAGTCTAATTAATGCATGAAGAGATTAATACCCTCATGCAGGGTTTACCAAACTTGGGTCTTCAGTTGTTTTTAGACTACAGTTCCCATCATCCTTAGCTAGCAGGATCAACAAGTAACACAAATGATCCAAGCTGGCTTGTTTTCATCACCAATCAGCAGATTAGTAATAACAGCGAGCCTCCCTTGCCATTCCACAATTGGGAGCACACTTGGACTAGATGGGCCACTGGGATCATTCAGCATGCTCATCTTACGTTTGTAGAAGGCCCTGCTCAGGTCACTACACAACAAGCTTACACCCATTGGTGGGACCACAAGCAGGGGCTCCTAATGACCCCAGGGTTTGTATGGGAAGGGGAACCCCATCAAATAAACACTTTCAGGGGCTTCTATTTGTATCAGTACCTTGAATCAGGCCTTGCAACATGCAGGCTGCCAGTGCAGATCATCCAAAATAGGTGTTACAATTTATCTATAAAGTTGTTTAATTATGTAAACAACCTTGTAGATAAATTGTAACACTTCTTGGCATATGTACTGCAAAACCACATTCAGTTACTTGAGTTTGAACTCAAATGTGTAAAATACCGTTGCTTCTTAAGCAATGTGTGGCAGATCACAAGCTTCACACAATTAATTCCACTTCACTCCATTCACAGCTTAAATGTGCTACTCTAAAGAGCGGGTGTGTTCAACAATTGGTAAGATGAAGTCCCCAATGTTCCTCCCTCTGCTGGTTCCTTCTCTCTATTGCAAGGTGGCTGACTTCTTGTTCATAGAATCAGTTAGTTATAGAGTCCTGTGCCTGGGATGGAGCTGAAAGTAGTGCAGAAATACAGAAAAGGAAATGTAACATGGAATATCCTTGAACAGTTTTGCTGTGTCCTCCTTAGTTTCCTGCTAATGGGTACACACACTGGGTGGTTGAGAGAACAAAGGCCCCACGGATCCATTGCATGGATCATTCAAGCACAAAGCATATTAAAATTTGATTTAAATATGTCCTTTTATAAATAGATATTTGTACAAACTGGTAATGTACTGCAAGTCTACAAATATGTGAACAAGTTCAGACTCCTCAAATCCATTCTTGCCTATAGATATTTTCATTACCCTTGCTTTTATTTTTATATGCTCATAATTCAAGAAAGAATAATGCAAAACAGCAACAAGAACAAACACTGTAGAAGGTGAATGTTTCTTGCCACATCAAGAACAAAGACAGATTATCTTTCCAAACGCTACTGCACCCAGTTTGAAGAGACAGAGATCAAAAGTGGGTCAAACTGGTAAGACTATTTGTTTCTGTTTTGCTAACCCATTTCTAGTCAAACAAAAATATTCTTCTCTTAAGTCTATGCTTATCCCCCTCCCTGATAAACTGCAATAATAAATTTAATGTCAAACAATTTGGTGCCAATTCACAGCACTCAAAATCAGAATAACTTAAATACAGCATTTTTAAAAGCTACCAAATGGCTCCAGGTGTGTGCTTGCACATGTATATTACTCATGCAAATCAAACAGGCACCCATTTGTAAATAAATTTCATCAAGAGTTTTCATTGTACTTAATTCTTTAGCACATATCCCTCTGCCCATGGAGAAGAATGCAAACATCCAAAAATGGGACACAGCAGAACAAAAAAGGAAGCTTGTTCCCAATGTGAAAAAAATTATGGAAAAGTCCACAATTAACTTAGAAACTCCCTGCCCCACCCACATTCTCCTTTCAGGCAGCTTGGTAAAAAAATCCAACCAACAACAGAAAACCATCATTTTCCCCAAAAAACCCCAAAACAAAACCCAAATAATGGATCTCACAATCTGTTGGGGAAAGGCCTCTCAGAGTAGCTATTTCTCAAGGATAAGGTGGTGGTTAGAAACTCAGGTGGGTGAAAACTAGCAAACCCACATGCAATTCTTGCCCTTCTCCCCTTCACCTGCCACTAGCTCAGAGCTCTGTCTTGTCTGGCTGAGCAGCAGGTGACCAAACAAAACATTGGAAGGAGGCAGTGAGCAACCACACTGCCACTGTTTTGGCCCATAGGCAAGCAACCAAGCATGGCTTAGGACTAAATTCTCATTCTCCCTCCTTTGACTCCAAAAAACAGTACCTCACCTCTCTCCTCCCCCTCCAGTAAATTAACAAGAGAGGGGAGGGGTGAAGCAGCAGCACAGCCTCTAGGAGTAAATGTGGGGTGGAAAGTGGAACACGCTTATCCCACGTTGTTTACCATCTACATGACACCACTGGGATATGTCATCTGGAGTATGGGGCTGCATTGTCATCAACCTGCAGGTGATACCCAGTGTTGTTGTTGTTGTTGTTGTTGTTGTTGTTGTTGTTGTTGTTGTTGTTGTTGTTGTTAGCCACCCATCTGACTGGGTTGCCCCAGCCTCTCTGGATGGCTCCCAACAAAATATTATAAACACAATAAAACATTAACCATGAGGTTATGAATCAGTAGCCTAGTTTGCATGTAACATTAATTGTTGTTGTTGTTTAGTTGTGTCTGACTCTTCGTGAACCATAGTTCAAAACAAACTGCTGTTTGATATTTACAAGCAGTCTACCAGTGCACACTGCCAAAAGTTCCCAGGGCATGCCTCCCTACTCCTATTGCAGGACAGATGAAACTAGCCAGTCTTTGCCCAAATGCAGGCTCATGGTTTGCTTTCCCTAAGAATAAATGTTGATTACCTTAATAACCCAAGAATAAGCCTTGGTTACCACTTGTGGTTTGTTTGCGGGAAATGTACCACAAATCCAGGTTTGGGTGACATAACTCTGGCTTGTCTTGTCTGTGATGCAGCAACAGCAGGAACAAGGGAGCTGTAGGAACTTTTGAGCATTCGCATCAACCCAAAATCTATTTAAAACTGTGGTTTAATGTGATGTGTGACTAAAGCCAGTGTCTGCAATCAGTGATCAATTGAATGGGCTAAGAAGACAAAGATGCTGCTGATCAATAGGGAAGCTAATCAAGAATTAAGCATACAGCCCAGATAGAATGATCCCAGTTACTTTATCTGGTGTTGGATAACACACTCTCCAGTTTCAAATTTATGATCTTGACTGAGGGAAATTGTTAGATTACATGATTTATTCATTCAGCTGAATTTCTGCTAATGCAAATAGTTTCACTCCTAGCAATACCATTGTTGGAACATGCTGAAGTTATTGCAGACATGTATATTGCTGAAGGGCTGAAATAGTTCTAAAAATAATAACCATAACAATTACAGCCAGGAATTGGACATGGAAGTTTCTACATGCAAAGTCTGTGCTATACCACGGAGCTATGCCCTCTTTTGCCAACACTTGCTGCTCTCTAGCACTTAATCTCTGTGTGCCTTCTCAATACCAGTTTATTGTGGCTGGTGAAATTGGGCTGGTGGAGACTGATTGGGTGGGTGCTTTATTGCATGAGTGGATGGTGCCTGCCACCTTAAAGGAGGCAGTAGTACAGCCTCTACTGGAAAAGCCAGTCCTGGACCCAATGGATTCCAACAACTATTGCTTGGTCACAAATCCTTTCTGGGGGATGTGATTGAAAGGGCTGTGGAGGAATTCCTGGTTGAGACTGATCATTTGGATCCATTCCAGTCTGGGTTTAGGCATTGATTGGGGACCAAATCAGCCTTGGTTGTCTAGAAGGATAATCTTTAGGAAAAGGGGCAGAGGAGATGCAACCTTGTTCCTTCTTCTCAATCTCTCAAGAGCTTTCAATACCCTTGACCATGGTATCCTTCTGCACCAGTTCTGCAGAATGTGTCTCAGTGGCACTGTGCTGTAATGGCTCCATTCCTAGCTGCAGGGTCATGTCCAGAAATTAGCATTGGGAGAGTGTTATTTGGCACCCTGGAGTTTATACTATGGGATGCCACATGTCAATGCTATTCAGTGACCATATGAAGCTGTTGGGAGAGGTCATTAGGTAGTTCTGGAGCAAAATGTCATCAGTATGCTGATGATACACAACTCTATTCCTCCATTACATCTGAGTCAGGTGAGGGTGCACAAGCCCTGGACTGCTGCCTGGATACAATCATAGGATAGATGAGGGGAAATAAGCTGAAGTTGAATCATGGCAGAAGCAGGCCTTGTGGGTGGGTAGTTGACATGTCCAGAAAATAGGCCAATTGTCTGCTCTGTATGAGGTTTCATTCCTTCTGAAGGATTGGTATAAGATCTAGGGGTACTCCTTGACCAATTTTGTCACTAGAGGCCCAAGTGAACTCTGCGGCCAGAAATGCTTTCTACCAACTACAGCTGGTATACCAGCTGGGACCATTCCTGTACCACAGTGGTCCTTGCATTTGTAACCTCAAGATATGATTGCTGTAACACACTTTATGTAGGACTGCCCTTGTAGCTGGTCCAAAAGCTATAGCTAGTGCAGAATGCAGCAGCCAGACTGCTTACACAGTACGTAACAGGCTACTGGCAACATGTTACTCTGCTGCTGAGAGAGACCAATTTGCTTCCAGGCCAGGTTCAATGTCAGGACGGTATATGTGTTAACTCACAAAGACCTAAAGACCTTGGGGCCAAAGTGCTGTTGTAAGTTTGTGGAGTGCCTGGACTCCCCTTCTAATTCTGGATCCCCTTCTAATTTTGGCATACCAGACATAAAATTTAGCATGTTGAAATATAAAACAGGCTGCCTTCCTGATGAAGCAATTGCCTGGAGAGATGGACCATTAAAAGAGCACAAAGAAATGGGTGATGGCCCATTAAGAAGGTCATTAACAGAGATTCTCTGGGTCACACAGCAAACAGGGAAAACTGCTCCCTGAGGTGAAAGATAGTTAGCAGAGACAAAAGGCCAGAGTTTCAGGAGAGAGGGCCAGAATAGCAGTGGGCAATGTGGTAGGTGGAAGGGGAAACAGTTGCGTTTCACAAGCGGTTGTCAAGCAGGATAGTTGCCAAGAGGGGCAAAGCAGAATGTGTGGGGGCAGTTTTTGGATCCTGTGTGACAGCCATGAAAGCAACAGAAGAGCTGCTGCTGCACCTATGAGAGAAGCAATAGACCTTCTTGGAGTATAATGCTGGGAACCTTCCCACAGTAGGCTCAGGTTGTATATATGTATAAATAAACTATATATAATAAAGACATCACAGTCTCTGCTGTGCCTCACTGTCCAAAAGGAAACTCAGACCCTGGCTAGCACGTCTGGTACCCCTGGAATCTCACACCGCTCAGAGATTGTGGTGGCGTGTAACATTACTTTCCCTTGTGGTCCCTTGTGTTGTATCTTAATCACAGAGATCCTCTGATGGGACATAATCCCTGCCATCTTTTAGATGTCTTCTGAAACTGTATTGTTCTGAAACTGCTACACACTGTATTGGGGGGTACTAGTGTAGCCAGCTGGTATTTACTGATCTTTTATTGCTGTTTAATGGTATTTTTTACAGATTTTATTATAATCTTGTATGTTGTATGCTGCCCTGATATGCTTTTATGAAAGTGCAGAGTATAAGTACCTAAAATAAATAAATGTTAAATATATAAGCTGGAATCCTCTAATTTTACAAGAAATCTGTGTTGTGAACAATTGGTTGTGCACAGAGAGAACAGCTATAGCACTGACAGAACAAGCTTGACTTTTCTAATCTAAAAAACACACAGGCCAAATAACTGAAGAGTAAGAGCCAGATACGCCATACTCCTTTCCCCCAGAGGTTAGCAGCAACTTCTCCATAAGTCTGCCAGAGCAAACGAGGTCAGAGAGGTGATAATCCTCTTGGAATGCAGCACTTAACACGACCCTGGTACTTGATAATTGCAGCATTCTAGCTTGAAGAGTCACAGAGTGAAACCCAAATATACTGGATTGGGGAAGTTCATGAATGGTCAACTGGAGTTCTAAGTGAAAAGTGTCTATAGTGGGGTGTTCTGGGGCAAGTGAGGGAGTGTTACCAGTACACATAGTTAGCAGAATAAAATTCTGCCAATGTAGTCAGAGTTAAAATGTGAATTTAGTATAAACAGGCTTCATGTATACTAGGATTAGCTAGTTAGATATAAACAAGAGGATATTCTCATAGATACCTGATTTTCTAATTGTTGGACAGGATCCCACTGGAATTCCAAGGCTGAGCACTTTCTGAAGCTAAGTACTACACCTACAGCTTATCACTGGGGAGTGACACCAAAACAGGCATTTTTCTCCTATCTCTCTTGGGTTCTGGAATGCCTTTCCCTCTTCCATATGTAAAGCGTCATTCATCAGCTGTTTCAGATGTTGAACAAAAATATATCTTTCTGTTCAGGCTTTCCCATACCCATAAGACTGCATCTTGTTAGCACTACATTACTATTTTGAACTACCTGCTTGTGTGGCCTTTGTGGCTCAGAGTTTTAAGGAAAATTTGGGAAGACTTCATGGAATGAAGTAAAATCTTAGAACTAAATTGGACATGTTGTCAATGCTTATTTACTTAATTGTGTGAATGCAATTAATATACCACCTCCAGTAGGTCTGACAGGGTGGCTGCCGGTGTGCTGGGTGGTTGGTACACCAGCCAGACAGCCAAGCTCTCCTTGGTGCCCCACACGAGACCAACACATTCAATGCCGGAGATCGCCGGTGATGGCAGAGCTCTGAAAGAGCAATCCTCCCGGATTAACAACGCTACTCCTCCCCCCCAACCCACAGCCCGCGATTGATGGAGGACAGAGAAACCTGGGAGTGTTATCTCATGTAGGGAGACTACTTCGCCTTCCCGTACCCAGGTCTCCGTCACGCAAGCCAGGTCAATCCCCTACGAGACAAAAAAGTCATGCATGGTGGCGGTTTTGTTGCCTATGGACCTGGCATTGCACAGGACCAATGATGGATGTGGGTAATCCTTGCTCTCCCTACCCTCATCCCTTGGGATGGGGCGTAGATTGGAAGGGGTTCAAGGATCACTGCATCTCGAAACCCTTCGCCGATAGAGATATTTAGCCCCACCGCCATTCCTCCCTAGCCCTTCAATAGTGGAAATCCCGGACCCCATACTAGCCTCCCCAATAGAGGGGTAACATCCCCTCAATAACAAGTCATCCTTGGGCCAGGACTCCTGGGTCAAAATGGTATGGGGAAGAGGTGGAGGTTTGATGGGGTAAGTATCCCTAGAAGATAAAACCCAACCAACCACACCCCAAGTGGGGAGGACAGTCCCATGGTGTTTCATTAACTGTCAATCCCCCTCTCCCTCCTGGGTTGGTTGGAGGATTGTTGGTTCTATCTGTGGCTGTGGGAGTATTAATGAGGTATGCGCTATTAAATGTGGATCACTGGCCAACAAAGAGCCAGCTTCGGAAGATCTGTCCATCCTGTCTCGCCAGGAGTACAGTAGAGAAGGTTGATCATTCTGATTGGTTTTTGGAACATTAGGCAAAGGTCCAGATGTAGATTTGGTGCTCGATATCTCCAGATTGTCAGCAACATAGAGTTCTTTAGGTGTTGTTGCCATAGAAATGTCGGAGGTGCCAAATTCCTCATCTAATTCGGTGTCTTTTGAAAAAGGAACAGGGAGTTGCACTGATGTCTTTCTACGGGATAAAGAGCTGTTGGGCGTCTTTAAATATTGTGCTCTAGGCTCTACTGGCCTTATATTCTGGGTAGAAATCTCATTTAAGATTAAGAAGGGAAACTTGGAGAAGGACTGCAGGAAAAAAAATCATAAGCTCAAGGTCAAGCTAGAAGACTTGCTAGCATTATATATTAAGATTCAGATATAAAAAACAGAAAGTAGGTAATGCAAAAAATACACTCCAGTCTTGCATTTACTTGGCTGGGAATAGAAAGAATACTGATGATTAAAATAATTTTAAAGAACTTACGAGGTGACATAGGATTGCAAATCTGACATGACTTTGTACTGATGCTGCAGCAGTCATAAAGGTTATTGGTCCTGGAGACATCAAGTAATGGAGCAAAGAGGTGATAATCCCTCACTACAAAGTTTTGTTCAGACCACACCTGGAATATTACGCTCATCTTGGCTCTTTAGTTAGGAGAAATACTTATGACGAGTTTTGGCACAAAGTTGGAGGAAGCTAGGAGAGGGGTATTGAAAATAATATGACTGACAGTGAACAGAATGAAACAGTCACTTTGGATAAAATACAGGTAAATGGAGTAATGGTAGCCTGTGAGCAAGTGCTGTAATCAAAGTCAACACAGTTCCAAAAGGCAACGATTATGTTTGCAATGTAGGATTCTCTGGGTGATATTTGTATTCATTTGATTGGCAATGCTGATTTATTTACAACACTTCTATACTGCCCATCAAAGACTCCTCTGGGTGTTTTACAAAGTTATAAAAGTTTGGTTGGTCCTGGCTTTTTATATTGTGTTCCAGTCTCCTTCCCCTGTTGTCGGTGTCATCTGGCCCTACATACTGCAGCAACACCATGCCTGCCAATCAGGACCATTCAAAAATCTCCCCTGTAAAAGGCTGCACGCCCGATTGCCCATCTTCTGACAATTCTCTCCCTCTCCTCAGAGATGCTGCAGTCCTAACTTTCTGATATACCTGTGCCAATCTCAGGGTGCAGGGAATGAAATGCAATGCTGAGAAATGTAGTCCTGGGGAATGTAAATGCACATGCCAGACCATCTTTCCATTGGAAGAAAAAGAAAATTAAATCAAAGTCCTCACTCTAAGCACTGGTGTGACCAAGAAGGGGATGAAAGGTCTGTTTGCAATGCACTAACTGATAACTCACAGCATTTAATCTGACTAACAGTGTTGCCATATTCAAATGACTAACACTAACAGTAACGGTATTTGAAAAAAGAAAAAGCTGGTAACAGTATAGCTATTAGTATTCAAAATAATTTGGGCACCCAACCCTCTTGGGGGTGGCATGGCATTTCCCTTCCATACTTTGTGGGCCTGTTCAGGAATGCCAACTGCCTTGGTGCCTGTTCTGTTCTCACCATTCAATGGGTTGGGCAGGTACTATTTTTTTCCTAATCCAACACATGTACATAATCAAGTTGTTTTAAAAGGAACATTTTACCGAAATAAACTGTTCCATTATTTGCTTTTAGGGGGAAAATATTAAATATTCAGAACCTCCCTATGACACATTCCCTTGTCAATTTTGCAACTGCAGCTGTCCTCTCAGGTTATGTAACCTGGACTGATGCCACATGGCCATCTTTGAATGAAACAAAACATTTTATTTATCATGTCACTCCGTGATGACTCCAAAATGCCTACAGCAAGATACAAGAGGTGGAAAAGTGAGCAAACATAGTCTTGGTGTAAAAGTAAATTCTTCCTCCTAGCTGTTTCTGAATGGAGCAAAATGTTAGCTCAGTTTTAGGAGCAGAGCAAACATATTCTTTTACATCTAGCAATTTCAGTTCAGACTGACATATATTAGTAGCATCCATGGCAAGGTATAAAAGCAGTCCAGAGCCTGTCAAAAGCAAAATCAACCCCCACCCCAAAAAACATTATGGTCGGGAACAGTGGAAAGTAAAGGCTGGGTAAGCCAGGGCAGAGGACAATGAGTGCTTAGTTAAAGGGTTGGGGCAACATGTCAGAGAAGGTAAGAGCAGCTTTATTCTCACACTGACCAACCAAATGCCCACGAGAAGCCCACAAGCAGAACCTAAACACAACAGCACTGTCCCTACCTGCAACTCCCAGCAACTGGTATTCAAGATAGTTAAAGTAGATTATAGCCACCATGGCTTCTAGTCATTGATCGCCTTACCCCAGATTCCTACCAGCTGAACTTCAAAGAATCTATGCAAAAGGCTTTCGGAAAGCAGAAATTTCATTGCATCTAGATTCTGGGTAGTTCATGCAATGCTTGCCTCAGCTAATGGAACCACGGGCACAGTGAACATTTTATACCCACTGCTACACTCATGGATCACCACATGCAGTTGAGATATCACCAGCAGGAGACATTCCATTAGGTGGAGGAAGCAGTCTTGACCATGTGAGTCAAGGCGTAATGTAAGGAATCAAGACCTTGTCTATTCAGGGATAAAATTTATGGCAGCCTACATACAGTGAATAGTTGGTTTGGGTCCCAGGATGTCGCATCTGGCACAGCTAAGTTTGAAGGTGTGGCCATAGTGCTAAGCTCCAATTTAAGTTTCATGACCTTTCACATTTCAACTGTTACATCTTTTTCATGTCTGTGCTATGAGAGATGTATGGAGCAAACTGAATCCAACTGACAGAAGCTTCTTGTTTTACTCTTCTCAATATGGGTCAGTGTCTTGGCTGGATTTCATCCTTGTCATGTTTCCCCTGCTACCTATGGTCCAAACCTCCTCATTGGGGTTGATTAAAATCATGGACTATGCTCTGGCAGAGGTTGGTTGGCTGCTGAGGAACAAGTATGATACATCACCTTCATGATCTTTTAAACCCTCTCTTCTCTCTAACCAAATTGCAAAGGAGCATATTAAGGAAACATGGAAACATTATTTCAAAGGAAATGATATACTGTAGAAGCGATTAGTTTCAACACTCAATGGGAGGCAATGAAGGCTGTGCTGTGTGCGATACGTTTAAAAGAAAAATGGATAATTAAAAGCAAGGAAACTTCAAGGAATGCTATGCTGAAAGCAATTTATACACCTATAAACGAACTGGCTCAGCAAAACTTTACAGAGAAATTGAACAGAAGTGCTGTGAGGTGAACTCCCTAGAGACAGACCAAACAATAGTTAATGTGCTCTATATAAATCAGTGGTATTTTGAGTATGGGGGCAAAGGTTCAAAATTGCTGGCTAACAGATGCCCAAAAAGTTTTTTTTAAAAAAAGTAAAAATTAAGCGATGGGAAGGCAGATTTTATATCCAAAGAGCAACATTTGTACTGAGTTTGCTTCTTTTTATTCCAACCTTAACAAATCTGCAAAGTGGACCCAACAAGGATTTGAGATTATTTAGATTCCATTGCATTAGGTGGGCCATTGTCCTGATCCAGCAGGCTTTATGTTCTCAGGTTTACTTGGAGTCAGAGGAAGTGGATGGTCCTCCTTTTAATGCATTTTTATGTTCAAAGAATAAGTTTAGGCTGAAACCCCACATTCCTAATAGGTTCTTATAAACAGACAGTGGCATAGCGTGGGGGTCGTTGCCCCAGGCAGTTTATTTTGAGAGGGCGCAACCAGGCACTCCCACTACAGTTCCCTCATTGAGGGAAGCGAACCTGGACTGGCCTTTGGGACTGGGGGACAGCAGCAGCAGCTCCTTCTCTTTAGATCCGGCCCTGGGCCGGTCAAAAGGAGGGGAAGGCGCAGCCACCAGCTGGCTACAGCCGGCAGAAGCATTGGAGAGGTGGCAGCTAGCTAAGGAGTTGGCAAGAAACTGTATCCAGAGATCACTATAATTTGACAAAATACATAATTCCAAATGTTTTGAACTTTAGCACATTCCCAACAAAAAAAAGGTTTATGAAGCATGCAATAACATTTCTGCAATAGTTTCAGGGATACCACCCCGCTCCTTGTCAATACAGACCAGAAAGGCACCTTGCTCCACATTTGCACTATTTTGTTCAGTCAGTTCTGGATTTTCCTTTCTCCCTTGATGTAAGGTCACCGACTTCTTATACTCCAAGTTTATAACATTTTGTTTTTTACATAGTCCTAGCTTTGACAACTTTTCCTTGCTTTGTTTCTTATTTATTTCTGACTATATGTTTTTGCATTTTGCAAACATTTTGACAGGCTATGGCATTTGCTTCTGTAATTGTTCTAGACTGAGAGGAACCAGGTTGTGGTTACTTTTCTCTATCTTGTATCTTTAAAACCAATAAAAATTACTCAACAACAAAAAAGAATGTGTGTTTATCCTTCCATCACCTTCCAAATAGCCCTTTAAAAACTGCATTTAAGGTCACAACCATATTATAGCAGTCTTTTAAGGGAGATGTTTTTATTTTTTTGCTGACTTCACAGGTGCAGAGAAAATAAGTTGTGGGCTGCAATTTACCTGACCCATCCTGCTGTTCTTATGCAAATGAGTTGGCCTTTCTGATGTGACAAGGAATTTCACCATAATCTGTGAAAGGATGAAGTTTGCAATAGCAGATTGCTCAGTAGTAATAAACAGATTAAGAATTAGTGGGTGAGTAAGATTCCAGGAACTGTTCCACTGTTACCAGAGTTTTGGGATGTGTGAAAATAGAGAATTCAAAGGAATGTGCCTATAAAACCTTTCCAGATTTGAACTTTTGTTGCACAGTGTGTATTTACTTTGGAAAATGACTAATTAGAAGTCAGCAGTGAAAAATGTACCCATTTCTTAATGTTATTCCGAAAACTGCCTACAACAAAAAGGACTATGGGGAAGAAGGGTGGTGAAGGGGGAGAATGTGAGAAACCTCTTACTGGCTCCCAGCAGGTACCATCAATTATTACATTCTAAGATGCAATATGACATCACCAGGGAGCATGACTTAGGTCAAGAGCTTGGCAGGAGAGTTTGGCAACTGCTAAATCAACAGCAATCAGAACTGGAAAACCAACATGCTTGCCACCATAAAATTTAAAAGAGAGCATATTGTGCCTCAAACACAGCAGCAGGTTTAATAGAAAAGTAGACATGTTTATAACCCCAGATTTACAGCATGACTTATAAACACCTTATTACTTAGAATCCAGTCTGCTGCCCTAGAAACTAAGAATGTTACTTTGTTGAGAAGAAGGATTTGTTGACATAAAAGCCTTGACTAAGTTTGCCATTGTGGTTAACCAAAATGCATTTACTACTAAGAAAGTAAATAAAAGCAAACAAGATGTCTCTTATACTACAATACAAGACGGTTCAAACCTGACCAAGCTTAATGCTATGACATAAATACGCTTAATGTTTATGACTTTTAAAGGGATTATTTGCCAGGTTGGGCTTCAAGTCTCAGCTAAACGATAATGTGTTTTGTCGACAAGGCCAGCACCAGTTTGAGAGGGTCCTGGGCATAGGGCCATCCGGGAAACCCCTTTATCATCCTAGTGTCCCTGCAGTAAACTTACCAGGCAACAGTGGGCAAGGATTCCTGTCCCCCCCCCCCCCAATTTTCTAGAGTAGGCCTGAACCTTTTGACCCAGCTTTATTCAGTCATTTACGGAGTGAGGGGTGAAAATAAAAGTGTTCCCAAAGATTGGAGGCAAGGAAATTTCCGTAAAGTTTTTGGGCAAGTAGGTTGGCTTACCTTAGTTTTAAACAACAAGATGGCTGTACTTTAAAAATATTAGGCACTGCAGCCAATTGTAGGCCACAGGGCACTTTGTACTCTTCCTAGCTATGTTTCTTGGACAAGAATACCTCATGGTCTGCCTGAACCCTTATATCCTAGCTCAGTCACTGAGATCACTTATGGGAGTGCTGTTGGTCATTCCCAGAGATGGCAAGGCTCATTTAACAAGGTAAAAGGTAAAGGTGAAGGAACTCTGGATGATTAAGTCCAGTCAAGGGCGACTATGGGGTTGCAGTGCTCATCTCACTTTCAGGCCGAGGGAGCTGGCATTTGTCCACAGACGGCTTTCCAGGTCATGTGGCCAGCATGACTAAACCACTTCTGGCGCAATAGAACACCGTGACAGAAGCCAGAGCGCATGGAAACACCACTTACCTTCTCACCACAGCAGTACCTATTTACCTGCACCGACGTGCTTTTGAACTGCTAGGTTGGCAGGAGCTGGGACAGAGCAACGGGAGTTTACTCCGTCACAGGGATTCGTACCACCGACCTTCTGATCAGCAAGTCAAAAAGGCTCAGTGGTTTTGACCGCAGCGTCACTCACGTCCCCTTCTTCTTAACAACAAGAAGAAAACAAGCCTTCAGTGTAGTTGGCCCAGTCCTGTGGAATACTTTGCCAATAGAGATTCAGCAGATGCCTTCTGTTTCAACATTTAAACACCTGCTGAAAACTTTTCTATTCTATCAGGCTTAAACAGGAAATTGCGAAAACATCTTTCCACAATGGTTAGTTGATTTCTGAGTTTAACTTTTTATATGGTTTTTGTTGTATGGCTTTATGTAAAATTATTGTAAACACCTTCATATTTTTTTATGAATATGGGTATATAAATATTTTTTATAAACAAACAAACACCACGGAGATAATGCAAGGCTGTTTTTAAGGTGTGAAAAGAGAGAAAAAGAAAAAGCTATCTTGGCAAGTCAACCAACTCCCTCCCAACCCCAACCCCCCTCTCTCTCACACACACCCTGGGGAGGAAATTAGTCCCTTCATGAAGAACAAACAGTCCCAGGAAAATGAGGGAGGGACTTTCATCCCAGGTTCAGAAGTAGTGAGCATCGGAGACCAGCTGTGCAATCATCCACCATCTTCTTTTCCATAAAATGCCTCTGAGATCTGACTTAGCAGTGCCCAGGGGCATTCTTGAAAAATGAAGATGGTGAGTGGTTTCAGCCTCAGCTGGTGCGTTGCTTCACACTGCTTTGGTCACTCTCATAACAATGGGGGAGGGTTTTGGCAACCAGCACTGATGGAACCCTGGTGGAACCTCCTAGGAGCAAATTTTCCGTCCTGGGAAAATTTGACATTTTCCCAGTTTCTCCGGATCTCTTAATTTTGCCTCAACAATAAGTCTCACTGTTCTTAATTCAGTTACCATCAGAATCAAATTTCACCAACAGCAATATTTGAAGGCAAAAGGTTTAAGTCCTTGCTCAAGTAAAATTTCAATGGAATTTTGAGGGAAGCAAAAAGAGTTTTGGTAAGACAGCTGGGGGCTACAGAAAATTCCTACAGTGTAGTTCAGGTGCCAAATGCTGCATTTTGGTGCACCAAACATTTTATCATTATTGTTATATCTCTTTTATGTTCAGCTGCCAAAACCAGACAATACTACTCTATAACCTTTGGGCAATTTAAGATATTTGGCTCTGATGCTTTAGAAACCCAAGAAAGTGAAAAATGCTCATGATGAAAGTGTTATTGTTGAAAAATAATAAAATAAATCTGTTCAAGCAATAATAAATTGTTAGAACTCATGGTGAATGACTAGAATTTCAATGAAACCCCACTAAAGATTTTTGCACTTCTGTAAAATTTGGGGTCCTTCCAAAGTTTAAGATACCTCCCTGTTGTGCAGGGCTGATGCTGTTTCGGCTAGATAAGGACATGTCTCAGTTCTGAGCTTCAGAAGAAGTGGGATCTACAACAAAAAGTTACACTATTAAAGGCTCCCTGTTCAGGATTCCAGCCACTCTATTCCACTCACCACCATCAACATCTTATTTTCCAGCACCAGCACTCAAACAGTCAGTGGGCATGGTATCAGCAATGGCTTTCTCAAATGTCAGTGGTGCCCTGTACAACACCCAAATTTGGTGGCCCCCACTTCTTGCCTTCCATTCAACATCCCACTGCACCCAGTGTGACCGAACTGGTCATGCTCTGCTTCTAATGGAATGCCCACTGAGCAATATTCACTCCTCAAAGGGCTGTTTAGAGGGTGCGCCAAGGATAGAATTCTAACTCAGGAAGGTACACCTCCACAGATGGCCATGATCAAACTATGGCTACTTCCAAGACATTAAGCAACCAGCTTAAAAGGCAAGACAAATGAAAATGGAACAAAAAATTAATAAATAGAGCCTGTGGAGTTCTAGGGTTGCTGTACAATATTCTGATTAAAATAAAATAAACTGAAAGTTGATTTCATAAACATTTGTATCATTTTCTGTTCACCTAACAGAAGTAAAATGATAACAACTGAAGCCTCCAAATAATAATTAGATAGGGTGGGCCCACCATTTAAGATAACTAGACAGACCAGGACTACTCTGAATTCCATTCCCCTTCCCAAAGATTTTTAAAGATTTTTAAATCTTTTTTTGTACTTCTGCAAACCTTGGGAGTTCCTCCAAGCCTGCTGATATCTTCCTCTTGTAGATGGGTAGTGCCATTTTGGCTACATAAACAATGACACTCAAAACTTGAACACTGGAAATTCAGGGAATGCTGGGAATTGGCAACACATCTCTCTATGGCCACCAAGTTGTGTTCAAAGCAAGCCTACCCAAATTGTGATGTAGTGAAATGGAAACACCAGCCATCTGTATTTTGTCTAGTAAATTGTGCCGTGTTGGACAAGTCTTCCTGCAACTCCCATTTTTGCAGTTGTAGGTAGGCACCTGTCATGACTCCCTTGGTGCCATCTGGCTTGGCCCCATGATGGCAGACTCCATAGGAAAATGAGGAGAAAGCAGGGGGAGGCAGAAACAGATGAAAAGTCTCTCCTCCTGATCCCATCTGGCTCTAGTGTGGCTATAGGAAGTCCAGCTCCCTCTCATCCTTGGTAGAAGAAAACGTCAATATCTGAGGAGGGCATGGAGCCTCTGCCTGGGGCAGCTGAGCAGGTTTTGGGCGGGGGGGGGGGTGTCCAGCATTACCTCCCATGACAAAGCATCTCCTCATTAGAAGGGATTAGACACACACACCTGGATGCAGGCTAGCTGCTCACACAGGAATAAAGACCCAGTGAGTAAGGGCAGAACTTGCCTTAGCTTTAAAGCTGGATAGGTAGGCATGGGAAATGTGTTGGAACAACTACTTAGCTCTTGTGCAGTCTTGAACTTCTTCTAACTTACCCTGAACTTATGCACTTTGGCCACTGGCCCAGTCTACCCTTTGCTTTGTGAAAGCTCTGGGACTAGAATAGCTCTTTTATCGATCCTGAGTCTGTACCATTACCCTCTCTTAATAAAGATCCTTTCCTTATTTACAAGTAAGCATTTCTGCTCCTGTGTTTGGGGATAGGAGTCAGTACAGCACCAAAGAAGAAAATGCACTGAGTCAAGGAATGGATAAAACTTTCAGTGTTGGTTTCTCATCTCTACAATCTATAGTTGTTCTCCTTTATCCGTGTTGCTGCTGTTTGTTTTGTGTGTTTGTGTGTTTGTTTGTTTGTTTGTTTGTTTGTTTTAAACTGGCACCGTTTTCATAAAAGTTTGCCAGCAATTTCATAGAATCATACCTATCTGCTCATTTAGTAAGCTGAAGCGCAAAGTTAGTAGTTGCCAATGAGAGGCTAGCTCAGCTGCCAGAGCTGAGCGAAGAGGTACTTCCCCTCCAACCTTACCCCCCACAGCCTGACATAAGTGGAGAGAGTTTGTATAACTCTGTTAGACAAGAAAGATAGTATGGGAATGGGGAGAAAGAAAAAAAAATTATATTCATAACTGCATCAGTGTGGAGTAATATGAGCTTAGAATATTGATGTTTAATGTCAAATATTTTTATTATTAAAATTTAATCAGTATAATTAGGCATTCATTCTCCGAAGATATTGTAGAAAAACAAATGGTTTGGGGAGCTAGACGTGTGAGCCAGCTTGATTTTGGTTGACAATAATAGGAATTATGCAAGCAAATCCCCACACACCCGTGTGAAAATTTGCCCTTTATAACAATTCATAACTTAAATATGTATTTACAGTCCAGAAATAACCTTAACTCCCACATCTTCCTGTTCCAATACTTGCAAACATTAAAACACATAAAAATGGAAAGCCTCTAGCATATTGCAAATCTTCAAAACAAATTATATATATCTATTTTCTGTTTTGCATCAGCTCTGGCTTTTTCTAAGCATGTTTATTTGGGGAAACAACTATTAATTTGAATGAGACTTAATTCAAAGGAATTCTTCTTAGGGTTGTAGCAGGGGAAAGTTGACCATAGGAGACAATTTGGAGCACAGAAGCAACAGACAAGAAAGGGGTTAAGCACCATCCACTTCTCTGCTCTAAACTGTCCCCTCTTTTTGTGGCTTTTCTTTTTTAAAAAAAAGCTGTTGGGGTTTTGTTACATGATTTGTGTGTACTGTTTATTCCTGTACAGAGTATGATGTGCAAATGTTATGAAGATATGTCATAACATAACAATACCTTTGACCCTGAATCGGCAAAGCTAACAAGTGAAAGCCAAAAAAGTGCCAGAACATCTCTACAACTATTTCTATGCAGTGTGACCAGTAGAGGTCTCCGTACCAGCTTTGTTCTACCAATCCCAGCCAGTTTGTTTTGTAGTTTGAAAAGGGAGCTTGAAAGAGCCCAACACCTGCTGTAACTTCACTAAACTAAAAGTCTTTTGAAGGAAACCATGATCTCAATTCAGGTTTATGAAAATTAAATAATGTTTAATGGAAGTGATTCTAGTTAAGAAGACAAAGGACACACCAATTTTAGCAAGAGGTATTCAGCAGGTTCTCATTCTATGTGGTGTTCATAAACTGCTGCTGTAGATACTATGCTAATTTAGCAGAAGGTATCAGCCAAATTAGCTTGCCGTGAGACTAACACATTAAAGCAAGGAGGTGGAGTTTTGAAAAAATGCTGGAATGCTGTTTGGAAAAGCAGACAATAAAAAGGAATTATATTTCACTATTAAAGGTAAAGGTACCCCTGCCTGTACGGGCCAGTCGTGTCCGACTCTAGGGTTGTGCGCCCATCTCACTCAAGAGGCCAGGGGCCAGCGCTGTCCGGAGACACTTCCGGGTCACGTGGCCAGCGTGACATCGCTGCTCTGGCGAGCCAGAGCCGCACACGGAAACGCCGTTTACCTTCCCGCTGGTAAGCGGTCCCTATTTATCTACTTGCACTCGGAGGTGCTTTCGAACTGCTAGGTTGGCAGGCGCTGGGACCGAGCAACGGGAGCGCACCCCACCGCGGGGATTCGAACCGCCGACCTTTCGATCGGCAAGCCCTAGGCACTGAGGCTTTTACCCACAGCGCCACCCGCGTCCATATTTCACTATTAGTGCGCTTTAAATCAGATTGAGGCAGAAATGTTGCTGGTGTGCAAATTCCATTCTTCCAAACTTCCACTTGTTCACGCACAAAGCAAAATGATGCCTTGATGAAATGTTTATTACTTTTCATGGAGATGAGTTAATGAATACAGTGCTGGATGTTTTTGAAAGCCAAAATAAAACCTTTGCAGGATAACATATACAAGATGTGCATCCAGGATGGGTGTCTACTAGCTCCATCTGGTACCCTACCTGCCTGTGCACTGTCTTGCCAGAGTGGTACATGCTCTGGTTATTTCCTGCTTAGACTACTGCAATGTGCTCTACATGGGTCTACCTTTGAAGGTGACTCTGAAACTACAACTAATCCAGAATGCGGCTGCCAGACTAGTGACTGGGAGTGGCCACTGGAATCATATAACACTGGTTGTAAAAGATCTACATTGGCTCCCAGTATGTTTCTGAGCACAATTCAAAGTGTTGGTGCTGACCTTTAAAGTCCTAAACAGCCTTGGCCCTGTATACCTGAAGGAATGTCTCTGCCCCCATTGTTCAGCCCAGACACTGAGGTCCAGCTCCTTCTGGCAGTTCCCTCACTACAATAAGTGAATCAGGGAATCAGGCAGAAGGCCTTCTCAGTAGCGGCACCCACCCTGTGGAATCCCCTCGCATCAGATGTCAAGGAGATAAACAACTACCCGACATTCTGAAGACATCTTAAGGCAGCCCTGAGTTGGGAAGGTTTTTTTTATGTTTGTTGTTTTGCTGTGTTTTTATTATGCTGGAAGCAGCCTAGAGTGGCTGGGGCAACACACTCAGATGGGCGTGGTAGAAATCATAAATGGTGGTGGTGGTGGTGTTTAGGAAGCAGCTTCTGCACCAGTGAAAAGAGGTTATGCTCCTGACCAGTTTTGTTGTTCAGATTGTCCACTTCTTGATGAAACTGTAAGAACATGAGAAGAGCCTTCTGGATGAGGCCACTGACCCATTAAGTCTAGTCCAGCTTCCTGTTCTCCCAATGGCCAACTAGATGCCTATGGGAATCCTGCAAGCAGGACTCAAGTGCAGGAGCACTCTTCCAGGGGCTCATATGCATCTCACATTCAAACAACTAATTGCATATATGCTTATACAACTACCTTATAGACTTCTGCAGAAAAATGGAGAAAGCATAATTCACATATGCTATATCACTTTGAATTCAGGAATTAATATATACTGTATAATGTATACTATGCAAGTATTTGAATACACTGCTGTGTGCACCATCTCAATAAGAATGGATGGGTAATCCTCTTCCCAAGATGCCCACTGTTTTCTGAGCGCTGCTTGTGAAAATTATGGCAGAAGGAGCTGTGCCCACTAAATTCAAGAGTAAAATGCCCACTGTATTTGTGGATTTGTTTGCAATCATAGTAATTGAATTAAGAAGTGTTCCAAGGCATTTATTTATTTTCTTACATTTATATCCCATCTTATTTCCACCAAGGAATCCAAGACAGGATATATATACCACCAAGGCAGTCACCCATCTATTAAACAAAACTAGATCTGGTTAGCTTTAGCAAGGTTGTGACCTCATGTGTTATTTTTTTCTGGCAGATACATCTTATGTACATTTCCCCATATATGAGCATTTTTATAAACATTATTTATTTTGGAAACTGCATCATAAAATTTGGAGAAATGTGAATTTTATTTTATTTTTTTAATAAATATTTATTAGGGTTTTTAGAAAGAAGAATACAATATTAATAAACATTGTTACTTTGTTTTAACAAAATTTCATAATATCCTTAAACTTCCTCACGTCTCCCGCTCCCACTTACATCATTAATAAGTTTTTGTCAAGCAAATTATAATCTTATTTCCAAATCTGTAACCACTTACTTAAATACAATAAAATAATTCTCCTGCAAATTTGTTTCTCTTAATCTCTCTTATCATCAATTCCTGATCTATTTTAGTGAAGGCCAATTATTTATAACCAAGCATCCTTCTTAACATTCCACTAAATCACAATATTTCTGTAAGTAAGTCTTAAATTTCTTCCAATCTTCTTCAATCCTTTCTTCTCCCAGGTCTCGGATTCTGCCAGTCATCTCCGCCAGTTGCATATAGTCCATCAGTTGCATCTGCCATTCTTCCTGTGTGGGTAGATCTTGAGTTTTCCAGTTCTTAGCGAGTAGTATCCTTGCTGCTGTTGTTGCATACATGAAAAATGTTCTATCTTTCTTTAACACCTTCTGGTCGACAATGCCTAAAAGAAAGGCCTCTGGTTTCTTGGTAAAGGTATACTTAAATACCTTTTTCAGCTCATTATATATCATTTCCCAAAAGGCCTTCACTTTAGGGCAAGTCCACCAGAGGTGAAAGAATGTTCCTTCATTTTCTTTACATTTCCAACATTTGTTATCAGACGAATGGTATATTTTGGCGAGTTTAACTGGGGTCATGTACCATCTGTATATCATTTTCATTACATTTTCTTTCAAAGCATTACATGCAGTAAAGTTCAACCCAGTGGTCCACAACCTTTCCCAGTCCTCAAACATAATGTTATGCCCAATATCCTGTGCCCATTTTATCATAGCCGACTTAACCATTTCGTCTTGTGTGTTCCATTTCAACAGCAAATTATACATTCTTGAAAGTACCTTAGTCTTAGGTTCTAACAGTTCTGTTTCCAACTTCGATTTCTCCACCTGGAATCCTAACTTTTTATCACTTTTAAAGATTTCCTTAATCTGAGCGTAGTGTAACCAGTCTCGCACATTGTCTTTCATTTTCTCCATACTCTGCAGTTTCCAATTATCTCCATCTTTTTCTAACAGTTCCCAATATTTTGGCCAGTAGGCTTCCATATTGGGTCTTTTCCGGGCCTTAGCTTCCAAAGGTGAGAGCCACCTTGGAGTTTTGTTTTCCAATAAGTCTTTGTATTTTGTCCAGACATTAAACACTGCTTTTCTGACAATATGGTTCTTAAAAGCCTTGTTGATCTTAGCTTTGTCATACCACAAATATGCATGCCAACCAAAAGCATTGTTATAACCTTCCAAATCTAACACATCAGTGTCTTCGAGAAGTAGCCAGTCTTTTAGCCAGCAGAAAGCTGCGGCTTCATAGTACAACCTTAAGTCTGGCAGGGCAAAGCCCCCTCTTTCCTTTGCGTCTGTTAATATCTTAAACTTGATTCTGGGCTTTTTGCCCTGCCAGACAAATTTGGAAATATCTCTCTGCCACCTCCGGAAACACTCCGTTTTATCCACAATTTGCAATGTTTGAAACAAAAACAACATCTTTGGCAGCACATTCATCTTAATCGCAGCTATTCGTCCTAACAAAGAAAGCTTCAGTTTTGCCCAACTGTCCAAGTCTCTCTTAATTTCAGACCAACATTTTTCATAATTATCCTTGAATAGACTCAGATTTTTGGCTGTTATATTAACCCCTAGGTACTTTACCTTTTTCACCAATGATAATTCTGTTTCTCTCTGAAACCGTTCTGACTCTGTATCTGTCATATTTTTCCCTATCACCTTCGTTTTTTGTTTATTTAGCTTAAATCCTGCCACCTGACCAAAATCATGTATCAGTTGTAATACTCTTTTCGTACTAGGTTCTGGCTCCTGCAATGTCAAAACTAGGTCATCTGCAAAAGCTTTAAGTTTGTATTGTTTCGCTCCGACCTGGATCCCCTGCACCAACCGGTCCCCTCTAATCATGTTCAAGAGCACCTCTAGAACTGAAATAAATAACAGAGGGGAGATCGGGCAGCCTTGTCGTGTTCCTTTTTCAATTTTAAATTCTTCCGTTACCACATTGTTAACTATCAATTTAGCTTTTTGTTCTGAATATATTGCATCAATCCCATTTTGAAAACCCCGCCCCGCTCCCATTTCTTTTAAATTTCCCTTCATGAATTTCCAGGAGATGTTGTCAAAGGCCTTCTCCGCGTCTATAAAAATCAGCACTGCTTTAGTGTTTATATCTGTTTGCAAAAGTTCCAAAATGTCAATAATGTTCCTTGTGTTTGCAAACATATGTCTACCTGGGAGAAAGCCAGCCTGGTCCTTATGAATTACTTCGTTCAAAACTCTTTTAAGTCTGCCTGCTAAAACATCAGCAAATATTTTGTAATCCACATTTAAAAGGGAGATGGGGCGGTAGTTCTTAAGTTGTGTCTTTTCAGTTTCTGATTTTGGTATCAACGTGATAAAAGCTTCCTTCCACGATTCCGGCGCTTTCTTTCCCTCCAAAATTTCATTGCTGACCTCCATCAAAGGTTGAATCAGATAGTCACTCATTGTCTTGTAATACTTGGAGGTCAAGCCATCTGGTCCTGGAGATTTGCCCAGCTTCATGTTCTGAATGGCATGTTCAATTTCTTGTCGTGTTATTTGACTATTCAGGAGTAGTCTATTTTCTTGTGTAAACTTTTTAAAACTGTTTTTTTTCAAGAATTGTTCAATCTCAACCTCGTTTTGTGGCCCTTGAGTATATAGTTTCTTGAAATATTTCTGGAAAGATTTTCTGATTTCCACGGGGTTCTGAATATTTCTTCCTTCAATTTCTAAATTTGTTACTATATTTAACTTTTGTCTCTTCTTCAACTGCCAAGCCAGCAGTTTCCCACATTTATTTGCCGATTCAAACGTTTTTTGTTTCATTGACTTAATCTTCCATTCTATTTCCTGATTTATCAGTTTAGAATATTGTGCCTGATGAAGTTTAATTTCTCTTAGAATCGGCTGCGACTTCGGATTTACTCTTAGCTTCTTCTCTAATTCTTTTATTTTTTCCAGGATCTTGTCTTTCTTTTCATTTTGTTTCCTTTTCTTAATAGCATTCTGTTGTATTAGGAACCCTCTCATCACTGCTTTACTTGCGTCCCAAATTGTTCTTTTTTCCACCGTTGTGTTCAGATTTATTTCGAAATAATCTTTCAATGCTTTTTGGGCCTTTTTAATAATCTCCTGATCTCTAAATAGGTTGTCATTCATCTTCCATCGAAAGGAACCGGTTGGTAACAATACCAAATCCATTTTCAAAGCGTTGTGGTCGGAGCAGGTCTTTGGGCAGATTTCCACTTTTCTGACCTTAGGTGCCAGACCTCTAGTAATCCAAATTTGGTCGATTCTTGTCCAGGTCAGATGGGCTTCAGAGAAGAATGTTCCTTCCTTTCCCAAGGGGTTTCTCATTCTCCAGATGTCAATCCAGTCCATATTGTCTGTCATTTCAAAAAAGGTCTTTGGTAGTCTGCCATCTTTGGTAACTTTTTGACTTTGCGACTTATCCATGTTAGTTGATACAATCCCATTCATGTCTCCCATCATGATGATGTTGTCAAAGTCCAAATATTCCAGCATGCTCTCATGCAGCTTCTTATAAAATTCCGATTTCCCTTCATTTGGTGCATAAATTCCTAATAACATAATTTTTTCTCCTTGATGCTGTATTTCAACTGCCAAAATTCTGCCGTGTTCATCTTTGAATAATAATTTGGGTGAAAGGCTCTCCTTTGCATATATCACCACCCCTCTCTTCTTTACTCTGTCCGAAGATATAAATTCCTGGCCGAGTCTTTTATTTATCAAAACTTTTCTATGGAGCCTAGTCACATGTGTTTCTTGCAAGCAAATAATGTCCAATTGTTCCTTTTTTAATATATGGAAGATTTTCTTCCTTTTTTCGGGAATATTGCAGCCATTAATGTTCCAGCTCAGAAGTTGCAGAGACATCCTGTAGATATCTGGTTATTTTTCAAGGGGTGGTACGTCATCCAAGGGTGCCGGTTCCTTTGGTGCTCCAGGCTCCGGCAGTGATCCAAGTCCTTTATGAAGGTCTTCTCCGTACTGGTTCAGAAATTTGTCTCTATCTTCCAATGTTCTGATTTTAATCTTTCTCCCTCTAAAAGTAAACGATAATCCTTGAGGAAATTCCCACCTAAAGATGATTGAGTTGCTCCTCAGTAGTTTTGCTAGTTCCAAGTATCCTGATCTCAAATCCAAAAGCTGTCTAGGAATATCCTTAAAAATTTCAATTCTTTTGTCCAAAATGTCCAGTGAGTTTTTGTAATGTAGGCCCAGAATTCTGTCCCTTTCCTCCTTTGATCTCACTGTAATCAAGCAATCTCTGGGCTTGTCTTTTCTTATCAATCTTCCCAGCCTAAAGGCTGATGTAATTTTAAAGTCTTTTTCTTCCAGTTTCCACTGCACAGAAAATATTTTAGTCAGGAACTCAGCCAGTTGATCTTCTTCTACTTCGGGTACAAATCTTATCCTTAAATTGGTCTCCCTATTTTTCAATTCAATCATCGAAAGATAGGTCTGGTGTTCACCTACTTGTTTGTTGAGTGGTCTTACCTCTTTTTCTAACTGTCCAAGTCTTTGGCTAGTGTCTTCAACCAATTTCCTGTTTTCACCTGAGGCCTCCTCCAATTTTGCAATTGATTGAGTGTTCTGTGCCACTTGCCCAGTTATTCTATTTAGGCATTCTGTGTTCTGATCTATTTTCGCAGTTTGCTCATCAGCTTTTTTGTCCAAAGATTCCACTCTCTTATCCAAAGATTCCAATTTTTCATAGATTTTTTCTAGAATGGAAGAAGCTGATCCTGAGGCCATATCCTCCAATTGTAAATCCTCTGTCTCTCCTCTCCCTGCCAATGGCAGAGAAATGTGAATTTTAAAGGATAGCTGTGTTTTGGTTAGTATATTGTTTTGGAAAGTACATTCACATTCAAAACTTATTTCCTCTCCCATCCCTAGCACATTATACTTCTAAGTGTATTTCGTAAAAACACCATCAGATTTTTGCATTGAAGAAGGGGCAAGTTTTGTTTAATTTCTAAAAATAATAATAACAACATATTCTAAACAGATTCTGCCTCCCTGCCTCCAGTGTTTCTGCCTTCTATGCACAGCACAATTTGAGCAGCAAATCTGTGTTACCAAAACTCACTCCACTGCAGCATTTGTGGTCTTTCTTATCCTCTATCTACAATGCTATCTTAGTTCCATCCATATATATGGCATCCTCATACAACTCCTTCCCCCACCCTTGGCCTATACACACAAAGCACAAAAATGTAAAACCTGCAGTTCTGGGTATGTTACCAAAGGAAACAGTTTTACTTAAAATCATGTTTTTGCCAGCATATTTTCAAAGTATCTGGAGTGAAGTCAAACCACAGTGGCTCCCAGCTGTGTTTCCTTTTACTATTTCCCCAGGTACTCCCAGCACAGCACTCTGTAACTAGATATTCTTTGAGGGAGTTAAAAAAGAAAAAAAGCTGCACAAGACAGTTTGTAGCTCTAAGAATCACCCCCTCAGGGGCATTAAGCCATGAATACAAGAATACTTACCTGCCATTTCTAAAGTCCTGGTGACTGCAAGTTGTTCCCAGAAGCAGGAAATTTAATATGAGTAGATACATTAAGTACATACCATAACCTAAGATTAAATGCTGTATTAAAATGTACTTAATATCACTTACTATATTATCAAATAGAACAATTTTTTTTTTATTAAGGATGACATTAAGCTATAGTTTGGTTTTCTGCGGCTTATTATCCACTTGAGTACAATGCAATTAACCTCCAACATCTAAATGTGATGATCAGAAGTAGGTGACTCCACAAAGCAGGTATGAAAGCAGGTATGAAATTAACTAAAAGAATGTGGTTAGAGAGCATCTTTGGTGTAGTTAAGCTTAATGGAATTGATCATATTATGAAACATCACCAACATTAAACTTTACAAGAAATTAAGACATATATAATCACATTCTACATTCTGTGTTATTTGCAAAATGCAGCTACCAGTCCTTGTGATGAACCAGCTACATTTCCTTTCTGTACTGGGGCTCTTCCCACAGTCTGTCTACAGACCATTATTTTTATTTTATTTATTTTTTTGTTAAGACACTCAAGCTATTTTTGGTTTACCAACATGAACTCCATAAGATGCATTCCCCATTCTGAATTTTAAGATCTTGAGGACATGAACAATGTTGCTATTGCATCAGAAAGTTTCAGTTTCTTCTCTCATTGCTTGTGAAATTTCTCTCATTAAAAAAAGTTGGGGAACTTTAAAACTGGATTAGAAGTTGGTTTTCTGATCAAAATTCATTTCCCCTGCAGGATTCCAAATATACATTTACCCTCTCTCACAAATACGTCTGGAAGAGGAAAGTTCTCACCAGACAAACCACAAGCTGTAATGAAGGTTTATGATTTGTGACATGTCCAGGAGAGTTAAACCATGAGCCTAGGTTCAAACAACATATGAACCCAAACTATTGCTTAGTTCAGCATAGTGAGGCAGCAAAATGGCAAGGAAGTAAAGAAGTGGCTGCTATTTCCTTCTGAGGTGCCTATACATTTTCACTAACCCATGGTTTTGTTTAGACCAGTGATTTTCATTTTCATTTATATGTGCAGAAATTGTGATTTATATGTGCAGACATGGACCTTAATTAGGAACTTGTTAGGTTACAGAAGGGATATTAAGCACAATCTTCCTGAACCATTCTGTCTCCCATTCAGTTCTGTTTTTTGCTATGGAGGCAATGCCTCGTATTTCATCAAGCCATCTTATTTAGGTAGACATTTGAGCCCTTGTATCTCCTTTGCAGGGCAATCTTAGTTTTCTCCGGGGATTACACCAAGTGAAGTACTATTTTTTAGCTATGAAAGTTATTGTCTTGTCTCACGACCCTTACCATATTTCACATGCCTTCACATTCATTTTCAGTTCCTCCGCATTGCTCTCAGCATGTTTTACTATCATTAGGACAGGAAATATGAGCCAGTGACCCTCAGATCATCCATTTCATTCATTTATGTGGGGGATTAGGGCACAAAGTAAATAAAAGTGTCAACTATTTCAAATAAGCAGAAACTACATCTACCATTTACCACCCATAGTTGAATTCATTTCTAAAATGGAATCGCAATCTATCTAAAACACGTTAAAAGTCTTAAGCATAGCACACCCACAAAACGGAATGTTCAGCCTCAATGAACCACTATGTACTATTATGTGTTGACTTAAAGGGAGCAATTTCTATCTACATATAAAATGCTATGTATTCAGCAATTAAAACAAAACATTCAGGAAGATACTAAATGGAAACCTATTCTAAAATTACGGGGTGGGTGCTATTGTCTTGTTGCTGCTGCAGCTGTTGGTAGGATTATAATTTGACACAATAACTCCTGAAGTTCTCTTCAGTATTGTGTAGCATGAGTGGCTACTTGGTATTCTAGGGAGCTTCAAACTATGAAGCAAGTTGGATGAAAACTAAAGTGCAAGACTTGCTCTGAACTGAACACTGGCAAGTGCACATAACTGAGCCTCCCATGTGGCAATTTGGGCTGAAAAGAAGGCTCATTTCGCAGTTTGTAAAACATCATCCAGTAGTCTACCAGCAGTTCTTTTGAATGGTCTGGAGGATACTCCCATTGTGGGGAAGGCGCCTCTGGAGTTTTCAAGTCCTACTGTGACCAACTGGCTATGCACTTTAAGAATAAAGTTCATCAATCAGGTCTCAGGGCGATTCACAGGATAAACTCACAAAGTACATAATCAAAATAAAAACAGCAAAACAATGTGCTGATATTAGCTATCTAGCCAAAGTAAGAAGACAAATTTCACTTAAATTAGTTTCCCTAGTCTCCAGGAAGCACTAATTGAGAATGCTGAAGGGTCAAAGAAATCCATTACTTCTTGTGAAATAGCATGGGCTCTGGAAAACCTGCATACCTGTCTGCTGTGAATCTGACTGCATTTGAGGAGCAATATAGCATACACATATTACATCTCTGTGGGAGAGCCCACATCCTCAATACATGGTAGTGCCCGGTTCTTAATATAGTTTTATACATGGATCTACACTCACAGTATTCAACAGTGATATTTGGTGATTAACATGCATACATAGGGAGCTCTCCTTCCTCACATTAAAAAAGTGGTATAAATGAAAGTCCAAAAAACAGAGCACTAGAAATATGTAGTTACCAAAAAACTGCCAGACAAGCTCATGTCAAGCAGATCTTCACCAACGCATTCTCCACTGTTCTGATCAGCAGGAATGTGCTATTTTCATAGTTATTTGAGTTTCTGGGGCGACAGTGTTTTTAATTATTTTATCATTCACTCTCCAGTAATACAAAGCTCCATACAACGTTCTGCTAAAACAGTCTCAGCAGAGTCTGATTTTTATTTTTACTTTTTACATTTCTGAGTAGGAGAATTCCATTCATTCCAGCTGTGGGATTCCAAGACTGTGGGGAAAACTTACAAAGAGAAAACTCTTTCTACCTTTCCTAGGACAAATATTTAATAAGTAGATGGGAATGGAAGGCAAAAGTAAAAAGATAATACTGCCACAATACTGCAGACACATTGTACCATTCAAGTTCTATAGTACTGTGTAAATATCTTGCTTTTTATAGTTTTTGTTATCTCTGCTTTCAGAACAATAATTCTCTGATGTTCCGCTAAACTAATTACATTGACAAGGATTTTTGGTTGCAGAAATCCTGAATAGGCAATAAATTAATAAGCAATGTCGTAACTATAATGAGTATCAACAGGAGTATAATGTCCTGATCAAGGGAAGTAATAGTGCTGCTCTATTCTGCCTTGGTCAGATTGCACCTGGAGTACTGCGTCCAGTTCTGGGCAGAGCAGTTTAACGAGGATATTAACAAGCTGGAACATTTGCAGAGAAGGATGATCAAGGTGTTAAAGGGTCTGAAGACCAAGCCTTATGAGGAGCAGTTGAGGGAGTTAAGTATATTTAGCCTGGAGAAGAGAAGACCAAGAGGAAATACAACAGCCATATCCAAACACCTGAATGGCTGTCCTAAGGAAGATAGAGCAAACTAGTTTTCTACTAATCCAGAGGATAGAACCCAAACCAATGGATTCATGTTACAAGAAAGGAGAGTCCAACTAAACACGATGCTAAGAGCTGTTTGACAGTGAAATGGACTCCCTCAGGGGGTCGTATTATATCATTGGGGGGTTTTAAGCAGAGGTTGGATGGTCATCTGTCATGAATGCTTTAGCTGAGATTCCTGCATTGCAGGCATTGGACTAGATGACCCTTGGAATCCCTTTCAACTTTACAGTCTATGATTCTACAATGAGGTTTCTTCAAAAAGTAACTAAACTATCGTGCCATTTTAGGAAGCCAAGGAACTAAACCACTAGAGTTGATCTTGCAGGACAGATAGCTTTTAACATTCCTCCCATGCGCTAGTTAAGAGACATAAACTGCTTGTAAAATGCTGCTAATAAACTCCAAGGCCATCTGGGTAGTACGGGGAGAAATGCATATCCCTGTCTTGCAAGATCATTTAGGACTGGGACTGGTGTATAGATAATAGGAAATCCACCACAATAGGAACCCCAGACATATAAAAGAGGCTGAACAGTTATAATTTTTGCCAAAGACAACTGTTTGTTTAAGCAGAAGTATGGCGAGAGCACACTTCACTCCATACTAGGGCCAGATGTGAGGCCCAGAATCTTCAAGGGGAGGACAGAACAGTCCCACTGTGCTGTTCATGAGCAATTCTTCATAGATGCTGTGATTTCCCATCTGCAATTTCCCAGGCGAGAGAAAGAGAGGCATGTACATTGTGCCTCAACTTAATTATCAGCCAGTTTTGTTTATTGGAATTATATCATATATCACTAGCCTGTCCAATCCTAAGGGATCAAAGAATATAAATATGATTCAAAGCCAGAATTTTTAGACAAAGACCGGTGAATCCATAATTCTCCTATATGTGGTGAGATGCAACTATGAATACACAAGATGCCTGATACAGTCGTGTGATACAAGTATATGCAAATACCGGTACTTCTGTATAAATCATACCTTAAATTCCCATGATCCTCCCATCAAAATATTTAATATGTTTTAGTATTTTAACTTTTGTATGTTCTAAAGTACTGTTGTGATTTCCCCCCTTGATTTTCTTGTTTTATCTTTTTGTAAACTGCTTTGAGGTGGGGTTTTTTTTACAATCAAGCTCTGTATAAATTTCTATGAAATTAATAATTAATAAGTAAAAACCACAGAAATTGGGGATATTGCATGTACCCATGTCACTTTAGACACTTGGAGGGGGGAGCTTAGAAACAAACCATCGCACAAAGGAAATTCATCAATGTGTGAATCTCTCTGCAACTCCTACTGTGCTGCCATAGCTATGTGCTTTAGCCACTATCTCCTCTAATGAAGTACAGTAAGTCCATATTTGAAATGGGGTGGCAAAGGACAAAGCTTTGCTAACTATGAAACTCAAATGCACCAAACACTGTGAGTTAGAAAGCTGATTGGGTTAGTTTGCAGCATTTATAACTAGGATCAGCCTTTGCCTGGTAACATTAAGTGACAGTGACTTTATGCAGGTGTAGATAAATGTTTGATATAGGTTACCTGGCTGGCTGGCTTCCTCCCATTCTTGTTCTTCTAGTGCCCAGCTGCAATGCAGTTGGCAGTGACTGGCTTGGTGGTGCACTCCCCGCTGTTCAGGGATTAGTCCCAGTGAATAAAATAAAACATACTTTTGCATAAACTGTTTACCATTTTTGTAAGCAGGTTTGTAATAATTTTTGTAGGCCTATTTGCTTTTGTGGGCTAATTCAGTAAGGCATGCTGTGAGAGAGGTTGTTTTTTTTTCTGTACACTGCATATGAAACTCCCTGTCTGAAGCGTTTAGGACAGTTCTCTTCCTCTTTATATGTGTTTAGATGCCAACTAAAAAACAGTAATTCGTAAACAATATTTTGATTGCTCTGTAAGTGGATGACTGATTGAGCACATGCTTTCAGGGGCATATCTAGCAAGGAGCTGTCTCAGAACGTGCCCCCACACTTGTACCCATAGCAAGGAGCTGCAAAATAACCTCTCACACTTGTAGATGTTTACTTACTATCCCTCTCCCCCCCCCCCTTTCCACTAAGGGAACAAGTGTGGACAAGGTCTTGTTTTTCCTATACCTCAACAGTGAGGGGCAATCCCATTCCAAGTCAACAGTTTCCCTCATCTCCCCATTTCCCCATATCCTCCTCCTCCTCTTTTAGGACACTGCAAATCCCTTTCCAAAGCATCCTTTTCTAGAGGATCCACCACCAATCTCTGTGCTTCAATGCAAATATGCTCCCACACAGAGCCCCTTTCTGCATCTTTGCAAGGCAGCTCTGCCTATGTGCTCCATCGTCCTGGGAGCTTTGATTCCAGCTCCACTCCCTTCCCCCTCCCAAGTCCTGGTATTCCCAGTGTTCAGGAATGTGGTGAGCTGGCTTCTTGCATCAGGGAAGTGCCACACAACTGCCCCCTCGGCTCTCTTGTCAGGGTGTGCCAAGCAGCGGCACAATTTGTCCACCCTACTGGGCCTGCACCTGGGGGGGGGGCAACCTGGCTGACGGCTAGGTATGCTCCTGCATGCTTTGCATGCCCCAAATTCAATTCTAGTACCTGTAAAAAAATTTAAAATCTTAGGAAGAAGGACTGGTAAAGACCAGAGTAAGCTAAATTAGAAGAACTAATGTTTCAGTATGAGGTAACTAAAGGTAAAGGTAAAGGTACCCCTGCCCATACGGGCCAGTCTTGCCAGACTCTAGGGTTGTGTGCTCATCTCACTCTATAGGCCGGGAGCCAGTGCTGTCCACAGACACTTCCGGGTCACGTGGCCAGCGTGACAAGCTGCATCTGGCGAGCCAGCGCAGCACACGGAACGCCGTTTACCTTCCCGCTGGTAAGCGGTCCCTATTTATCTACTTGCACCTGGGGGTGCTTTCGAACTGCTAGGTTGGCAGGCACTGGGACCGAACGATGGGAGCGCACCCCACCACGGGGATTCGAACCGCCGACCATGCAATCGGCAAGTCCTAGGCGCTGAGGTTTTACCCACAGTGCCACCCGCGTCCCCATGAGGTAACTAGATATGGTCAAAAGATATGGTAAAAGTTAGTTCATTTTTCTGCATATTTGAACTTATGCTGGTCCAGGGTGGACAAGGTGTGAATAGGATGGCCAAGTGACTCAGAGCTCTGGAAAATATTCAAGTGTTGCTCGCTTAAAAACACAATGTTTTTAAACTGCTTCAAACATTTGTTTTTGGAAAAGTTATGTCTCAAAATTTCAAGGTGGGTGTTCTCTGCCCACACATCTATGGTTTAAAGTTCTTTCTCATGCAAACACACGCAGATACACATTCCCTCTTCTTCCCTATTGCAAAAATGAAACAACATACTTGCATAATTATATATCAAACCTTTGGTGTGTGGAAGCATGCTGACAGACCTGGAAATATGTTTCAACTACTACATATTATGTATATTAAGACCTTTATCTTGCCCTTCCTCCCAAAGGAGCCGAGGGCAGCAAACAACAGAGCAATCAAACACGGTATTATAATTGTAAAAACATTTAAAACAAACCAAGTATCCTCACAACTGTTTTAAAGTTTGCAGAAACAATGTCTTTCAACTACTCCATTCCTGGCTCAACAGGAATTATTGAAAAATTGCCAGTAGATACACACACATATGGACTTTCTGCACTATGGGCTCAATCAAGAGATCCTTGCACATTGTAGCAGGCTGCATGCTCTTTCCTTGTCTCCTGAGACAGATGCCAACAACAGCTTACCCACCACGGCAAAAAACAACACTGCCATGTGCTTGACAGGATATTTTGAATATCAGCTTATTTTTAAGGTTTATGTGACTTCAATCAGAAGATTTATCAGGGATGAATGCACATACACCCACAGATGATCAGAACTCTCAGATCTAGTGATACAGTGTCATGCAGAGCACCACATTGCATCCCCAAGCCCAGGATGCAGGAGGCTTCACTGAGCATGAGGAAAATCCAACACAGTGATAAAAAAACAAACTGACACAGTTTCAGCATCAGAGTATTTGCATCCATTTCCCTTTTCTTTGCCTGTAAATAAAAAATCTACAGACTAAAATGTATATTCAATCTTGCTTCAGCAACATTCACATGTTCACTTTTTGCTTTGTGGTTGCCCACTGACACTGATATATAGCCCCGAACCAGTTTCCCCCCAAAATATGTATGGGTTACCAAGCCCTGCTATACACATATCCTATAACACAATGGGGCTTACTTCTGAGTAGAAACGTACAGGAGTGTGTTGTCCTGAGTAAAGCTGTATTTGATCTCAGACTGCGTGTCATAAGTAGATGTAAGAATGCCTTGTCAGTATAATACTTATAATAGAAAAAAATTATTATAGAATATGCTAATACAGCAAACTGTTCCATTTCCTAAAGAAATTGATCAATATGCTAATACTAGAAATAATACTACTTTGCTTTTGGGGTCTCCCTTGTCTTGCAAATGCCTAATTTACACCCCTGTTCTCCCATAGAAGCTTTGTCAATAACAGTGAAAAGACTCTGTTTGCATACTGGGTGAAAAGCAGAGGTAAGTTAGCAAGGGACCAACTGGCTGCATTCATTCTAAATGGCAAACCTCTGTGCCAGGCGCTGTGGAAGAGCATTTATAATTCAACACTGCTTGCAATGTGGTAACTTCTTTCCACCAACTTCCATCCTCTTGCACAGGTATAAAACCTTTTAGGCACTGCTCAGATTCTTCCTAACTAGTTGTGCAATTTCCAACATGGTTGATTTCAACAAGACTGAAATCAACTTTTTAACATTTAACCAGGCTGTGGATTGGATTTTAGAATGCATTATGTCTGGAAGTAACGTGGCAGACAGTGTAAACTCCCATTTGCCAATAATGTGGTTTCATCCCTGGAAATTATGTTGGGGGAAAGCAGTTCCGGGAATAATAGCTATGAAGCTGGCAGTGATCACTGGAACTGAATGCACCTACTAAGCTTCTTTCTGTTCGCCCCTTCTGTTTACAGATCAAAAAATTTGCATAGCAGGAATTCAAACTTGTACTATACATAGTATAAATTTCTCTTAATGTGTTCATTTATTCATGATAGCCAGGTGGAGCCTCCATGATCAGCAGCAGTGTACCTCTGAATACCATTTGCTAGTGATCATAGGGAATCGCCATAACCTTAATGCCCTGCTGGTGAGCTTCCAGAGGCCTATGATGGTTGCTGTTGGGGGAAAAATGCTGGACTGAATATCCAAGCCTGTATATTTACACACACACACACACACACACACACACACGTCCATTTAGAAAAGGGATGGTGAAGCTGCGGCCCTCCAGGTGTTGTTGAACTTGAACTCCCATCAGCCTCTGCCACCATCCCCAATAGTCAAAGATGATGCAAGTTGTAGTCCAACAATATCTGAAGGGTCACAGGTTCCCCATCCATGATTTAGAAGCTCTTACACTGTCTTACATCCAGAATTGAAAAACAAGTAGAATCACACGGGGAGGAACCGACTTAGAGACATAGGCACTACATGGCTTATGTGCTACCAAACAGAAACCTTTATAAGTCAACAACATGCAAAATATCAAGGGAATAGAAACCTGAATACATTTCAAAAAGCTGTGGTAGAGCAAAAAAGAACTTTATAAACTTCTTATCCAGGAAGATATGGAATCACTGCACAGTCTTAAAAGGTTATAGGAAATGAATTGGGCATTTAGACATACAGGATGAACAACAGACCTGTTTTTGGAATAAATTCCAATACAGATTTACCATGACCCAATTTCATGAAACTGCAATAAAAATTATGCAAAAATAGTATCTCACTCCATTGAATTGTCTCATATACACAAATCAAGCTCTGCCATGTGTTGTAGGGGCTACATGCTTAAGACGTAGCCAAATTTTGGGATAAAATATTTCACAAAATTTCCATATTAGTTGGACAGAGAATTAAGAAAACACTGGAATTGGCCTTATTAAGTTTATTTATAGGAAATAATCTAGATATGACAAACAAAACATTAGGTGGATATTTGTTGGTAGCTGCTGGAGTGCTTATAGCCAGATTTTGAAAGACTTTGAAAGGCATCATTGTGGCAAAATGGTATGACAAAGTTTGGGAAATTGCTGTGAGAAAATCTTACCCAAAAGTGTGGGACTAAAGGACAAAATAAGGACACTTTCATAGTGGAACTTAGTATATTACAAACAAATATAAAAATAAACCAGTATTGAATGCATTTATAAACTTATTAATTTCTTGAAATGTACCATTTAAATCTGTGATTTCTGTATACTTGCCCCCAGAACGAAACTATAGAGCAAATAGTGATTATATGACTGCTGCATACTTAATTTTGTTTGTATATATTTTGTTTGCTTACTGAAAATAAAAAAACAAAGAAAGTAGAATCATGGTACATTTTTACTGTTCAAGGTGTTTCACATTCAGACAAACTTTTGCAAGGTAGTAGTAGCTTGGTATTATTGCTCCTATATTACTGGTGGGAAGCGGAGGCTGAAATAATGGTAGCTTGCCTAAAGCCATCTAGAATTTGTAGCTGAGGTAAGATTTGACCAAGGACTTGCTAACTCAGAACTTGCTAACTCAGGTCCCAAAAAAAGCCACTTTCAAAAAAGCATTACCAGGTGTCCACAATTTTAATATCTGCATTTCCCATGGCAAATGCTACGCTCACTGTGTCAAAGACTGGCCCCAGCTCTCTTATTGAGCTTGGAGCTGGAGAGGGGACAGAATATTGTGCTATGCTTCTGAGGCACAAACATAATCCTCAATTATTCTCTCAAACTTCAAACTCAGGAGGTGGTGCAAGGGATCATCCCAGCAATTGGGCTTCATGAGTGCCTACGAAGGAGGCTGTGTGCTCCTGACAGGCCATGGGTTTTCCTCCTAACCACACATAGCTACCTCAGGTGGTATCAACTCCAAGGTCTGCTTCCTTTCTAAGGGGGAAATAGTGAGCCATCACAAGAAATTCTGTTTCTCCTCTACTTCAAGCTACATTGAACTTCAGCGTGACCATAAAACAGAAGTGCCACCATATATATATTATATATGACATTCACTGAAGTAATCTGAGTAATAATTATGGTTTTGCTGCTCAGTGGGAAACCCCAGTTATCTATGCCAAGGGGAATGATACAGAATGTAGGACATGAGGCAGCTCAAATATTCTTGGAGATGAACTGAGGGGGGGAAATTACCACACAAGCAGCTTTTGTAATTCCCAACCCCAGTATATATTCATAATTCAAAACCAACATGACCTGAATGCCAAGATCTACATTGTTTTCTATGCTGATTTATATTGTGGTCAAAAGCAGAGAAAGTGTGCCTGCATTTTCATACAAAATAATGTATTCACACAAGCTCCACTTTCTTCTTCTTCTAGGTAAGTTAAAAGCAAGTTCTTTTTTGAGCTGCCCAAGTAACATAGCTGAAATACACTGCAATTGGTATTTAGAAATACTTTCTTCAAGACCAAGGACTAAATAGCTAACAGAAATGATAAGATTTTACCAATAGACAACAATTAAAGCACTTTAGCAGAAAATAGAGCTGTCAACAGTTCATCTGATAAAGTTTTCTATATGCCTGGAACAACCAGACACAAAAGAGTACCAACAATCATTGTGTAGAGGAGGGGATTTTCAATCAGTGAAGACTTTCACTCCTACATGAGAAGCTGCAGCTGTCAAGCTTCACTTTGCATCTGGTGAACCTACTTGTAACTTTAACAACTAATTGGTAAGAAGACATTAAGCAAGTGAAGCTTTTCCTAGTTTGGAATGAAAGTTATAGGGAAAACTTCATTTACTATACATATGTATTCATGTTAGGCAGCTCTTAAAAGTTCAGAAACTCCCCCCCCCCCGCCAAAAAAATGTTAACAACCCTCATACATTTTCTGAGTTAAATCCACATTATCTAGCCAGCTCACAACTGTCTTCAATAGGTGCTCACAAGATTCAGTGCTGCAGTTCAAAACCAAGGAGTACAGAGCCAACCCAACATCTCTCAATGATATTTCCTGAGAAAACAGATGTTTCAAAATACCACTTTGCAGAGTTTTCTCTGAATATTATCCACTGTTTTTAAATCTTCAACCTGTACAAGAAGGATGAATGAGTGAGATAAGAGTCTGTGTGGATAAGGTGAAAAGAAAATACAAGTCTAGACTGTCCAGGTTGCAACTCCCAAGTGTTAGAGAACAAGGCCCAAAGGTAGCATTCCCACTGAATAAAACTAATCTAAAAAGGATTAGATATTGTTGTTGTTGTTGTTTAGTCGTTTAGTCATGTCCGACTCTTCGTGACCCCATGGACCAGAGCACGCCAGGCACTTCTGTCTTCCACTGCCTCCCGCAGTTTGGTCAAACTCATGCTGGTAGCTTCGAGAACACTGTCCAACCATCTCATCCTCTGTCGTCCCCTTCTACTTGTGCCCTCCATCTTTCCCAACATCAGGGTCTTTTCCAGGGAGTCTTCTCTTCTCATGAGGTGGCCAAAGTATTGGAGTATTGGATCTTCAGGTAGGTCTGGCAATGATGCTCTTTTTGAAACCCTGGAGAGCCATTTCTAATTTGTGTAGACAGTACTACACCAGATAGACAAATGGGTCTGAGCATAAGCCAGATTCTTATGTACTTATTCAATGTGTTTCTAATAATATTTAGCCTCTTTCACTCCACAAATGGTTCATCATTCAAAATTGAGAAACAAGATGGTCGTCACTTTTTGAAAACCCTCCACTTTTCTTTAGAATGGCAGGAATGCGCTAAGAAGTTTTGGAGCTTAGAATTTAGACTTTGTACAGTATTTGTCAACTCAACTGAAGCCTATTTCCAATCTGCATTGTGGATTTGGAAAGATGAGTGACAGGATTATCCAAAGTATATGTAACTTAAACACTAGGATTATTTTAAAATTAAAGTGGAAATCTCTTAACATTGTATAAAACAATGCACTGTATATGTGTATTTGTACATATATTTATATATGTATCATTAAAGCCTGTTCCCAGTTACAGAAAACCACTTGGGTTGTAAAAGAATGAAGAAGAAGACATATAAGGATCCCTTTTCTCCCTGTTGTTTTCTCCATTTGTTCCACTAGAAAAGTAAAGGAATGATCTGTGTAACGCACATATTAGGCCAAATTGATCCCAAAAGATACTTGAGTGTCTAAGGCCGGCCACCCACCCAGAAGTTCTGTGTTTTTGCACTGACTCATCGTGTCCTATACATAATCATTACCTCTCCCCCTCCTTTGCTACTTGGTATTCATCTCCTATGAAGAATTAAAGGACCACAGTTGACCTAGAAACATAATTTGGAGACATGTAGCCCAAGTAACCAGTGCTTATGAAAGAGAATATAAACACAGTTGTGTAAAGGCTACTTCACACATTACGGTAGAAGTAGGTACACAGCATAACTAACTCAAGTTTCACCAGAAGGTCCCAGAAACAATATAGTCCAGTGCTTTGGACTGCAACACCCATCAGTCCCAGCCAGTGTTAGAAAGAGATATGAAGGCTTGAAGCTAAATGGCACCTTAAACCGAGGTTATGGTCGCAACAATGGAATGTCTAGGCACGCTTTTTTGTAAGAATGCAAAGCTGAAAATGAATTAACTGCAGCTAAAATATTATGTTCATTTTTCACATAGTCCAGTCCTTTCCCTGCCCACCCCCCTAATATTCTTAAGAGGCTCTCTTATTCAGACTTCAGAGAGTAGCTGGAAGTGGGGAGGCAGAAAAAGGTCCTTCTTTCCTTCCACTCTGCAGTTTTAATCTGAAATCTTAGGCGCAGTACTGCGCCCAAAGCTCAGAAACTGCTCACTCTAATTAAATTCCTTGTTGAAAAATGTACCTAGAACAATGGGAGTTTCAAACACTGGTCCCAGCCAGCATGACTAATGGTAATAATTATAGTCCACAACATCTGGAGACGATGTTGGCTACCCCCTGAAATAGCGTGCACTCATTTCTACCCTGTAATGTGTGAGATGGCTCTGTGTCTTCTTCACATAAACATCACAGAAACAAATGCAGGGCAGTCGTAGCTTTCCACAATGTATTTCTGTGGATCTGTTCTGCAAAATACAAACATACCGCCCAATAATTAAGCCAGCAATAACTGGTGCTCACTAGACCTGATGAGGCTATGAAGAGGTCAGTGGGGTGTGGCCAAGTTCTGGTTTTCTCCCCATCTTTCCTCCCTGTAAAGATACTGTGGATATTTAGGTTTTGACATTTTACAAATACCGGTATTTAATACCTAACTAAATTGAAAAGGTCTTACTGTTTTTCTTTAGGTTTTAAAAAAATGCTCTGTTTGTTTGGCTACTGTGAGAACAGAATATTGGACTAGATGAGCCTTTAGCTTGTCAATATCCTTCTTAAACTGTGATGCCCAGAACTGGACACAGTACTCCAGATGTAGTCTGACCAATGCAGAATAGAGTGGTACTATTATTTCCCTTGATCTGGGCACTATAGTTATGTTGATGCAGCCTAGAACAGCATTAGCATTTTTTGCTGCTGCATCACACTGTTGACTCATGTTAAGCTTGTGGTCTACTAACACCCCTAGATCCTTTTCATATGTACTACTGGCAAGCCAGATGTCCCCCATCTTGTATTTGTGTAGCTGGTTATTCTTGCCTAAGTGCAGAACCTTACATTTGTCCAGGGAGTTTTTTCAAACAGAACTCTCTGGAACTGAGTTCTGGCACCTCTGTGGTGAATTCTGGCACCTCTTTAGTGTTGTGTTCCTCCCTATGGTGCTGAAAGCGGTTGTGGGTGGTCTTCCTGAAAGAAGCTGAACAACTTAGGGTTGTCTGTCCAAAAAAGGTGGGAGTTCCTGCACCTCTTTTTCTAGAAGAAAAAAAAGTACTGCATTTGTCCCTATTGAAATTCATTTTGTAAGTTTGGGCCCAGTCCTCCAATCTGTTAAGGTCATCTTGAATCCTGATTGTTTTCTGTGGCATTGGCTACCCCTCTCAGAAGTCATATGCAAATTTGATGAGCATCCCCTCAATACCTTCATCCAGATTGTTTATAAAGATTGTGAACAACAACAGGCCCAGGACATTTCCTCCCAAGGTTCCCAGTACTTTTACTTCATTCATCAGTTCTTCATTGTTGATGAGGACCAGGTCCAAGACAGATAACACCCTTGTTGCTTCTACCACCTTCTGGGAAATGAAACTGTCAGCAAGGCAATGGAGGAATTTGTTGGACTTTACTTACATTCTTGGTAGAGTTTGAGTTCCAACAGATATCAGGATAGTTGAAATCCCACATGACTACTTTATCTCTCCATTTTGAATGTTTGGTAATCTGTGGCAGGAAGGCATCCTCTCAATATGTCTTAAAGGTCTATAGCAGGCACCAACAGAAAGGTCATTTTGTTTCCCTCTCCTACAATTTTTACCCTCATACTCTTCATCTGCCTTCCATGCTCCAAGTCAGGAATCTCTTCACAAGTGTAAACATAATTTACCTATAATGCAGCTACTTCTCTGTTCCTGTTCCATCTATTCCTTTTGAATAGGTTATACCCCTTAATTTATGCGTTCCATTTATGAGTCTCATCTCATCAGTAATGCCTATTATTCGTCATCCTGTATTAAGAGGTGAAATTCATCTTGCTTGTGTCTCATACTCTGGGAATTAGTATTGAGACAACTGAAACCACAAGTCATTTCTCCACACACTGCTACCTCCACCCCCTCTGAAGGATATCACCTGCCATCACCACACATCTTATCCTTCTCTGTGGAGCAGCAGACATCATTCTGTGTACTGTACCTTCCAATGCCACATCGGTGTGCTCTGAGGTCTGCAACTGCTGCTCTTGCTTTTCTGGCAGAAAATCAGTGTCTGAGTTGTGCTCATGGAATCAATTTTTCAGCTCCAGAGATACAACATTCCTCCTGACAGTCCAGCTTTTTTGTGTCACATTCCTCCCCTGCTAGGTGCACCCCACTTGCAGGACTGTCCATTCCAGTGTAGCGATAATTTCCTTATTTTGCTCAAAGCACACTCAAGTCACTGCACCTTTTCTTCCAACAAGTCACTGTACTAACTTCTCTTCCAGCAAGGCAAGTGGCTTCCATTTGCTGCAGGTGTAGTTTTACACTCTTCTCAGTCAGGAAGACAATCATGACACAGGTGTTGCAGGTTGCTGCAGCAGCTTCCTTGCTGTACACTGTGGGACAGCTGCTTATGCACCACCCTGAGCTTCCTTAGTTGCTGCAGAGGAGAACAGCTTCAGAAGCCTTGCTTGCCACCAAGCCACTCCTGATACAAGGCAGTTCCAAGTCTGCTTGCTACTGGAAACATACTCACTGTAGCATCTTTAACAGCAGTCTGACACCAAAATTTAATAACTGAAGCAAGTTTTGGTATGGAAACTGGTGGGGAAAGCAGCAGATTCTTTATTTCTGTGTATCTGTAGGTTGTTAAACACACACAAGCAGGGAAAGGAAAAAAGATGGCAATCCTATCATGTACATCTATTTTTATGTATGGCTGTGGTCTAAACCACTGAGCCTAGGGCTTGCCGATCAGAAGATCAGAATCCCCACGATGGGATGAGCTCCCATTGCTCGGTCCCTGCTCCTGCCAACCTAGCAGTTCGAAAGCACAACAAAGTGCAAGTAGCTAAACAGGTACCGCTCTAGCGGGAAGGTAAATGGTGTTTCCGTGCGCTGCTCTGGTTTCGCCAGAAGCGGCTTACTCATGCTGGCCACATGACCCAGAAAAACTGTCTGCGGACAAACGTTGGCTCCCTCGGCCAGTAAAAAGAGATGAGCACCGCAACCCCAGAGTTGTTCGCGACTGGACTTAACTGTCCGGGGTCCTTTACCTTTTATCCATCTATTTATTTAATTCAATTTATGAATCACATCCTATAAAACGTGAAGCAATGAAACAATAAAAACATCAACAATATAAATATATATGAAAACTATTTCATATACAAATACAATTTCAAATCCAATACAAACTATATAAGACAAAGACTGGGAAAGCTGCATACCTACATCATAAAAACATAGGATTTGCCCTACCAGATTGAGCAATCACACAGAGTATTCAGCCTCCAGCAGTGCCCATTCCTATTGCTTCCAAAGAAAATGAACCCCCTTCCCACCCGCTACAATGTGCATGGCCAACTATGCAAAGAATTAAGTGGGAAAAATAAGCTCCCTCATAAACCTAGTGGAATCTGCTGATGCCCCCAAAAGCACAAAAATTAGGCTTTTTTTTTAAAAAAAATTGGCATGCAAGAACTAATAACACCAGCAAATAAAATTGTGATTTTATTAAAAGGGCTCTTCTTTCCCTTAATCACATGGACCTGACTAGGATTCAAGTTTGCAAAGGTAACACAGGAGCAGTTATTGCTACTTCTGTAATCCTCTTGTGAGAATTGAAGAATTCTACTTTGCTAAGGTGATTGACCTTAAAAAGCAGAGACATCACCTTGGCAACAAAGGTCTGTATAGTTAAAGCCATGGTTTTTCCGGTAGTGACGTATGGAAGTGAGAGCTGGACCATAAAGAAGGCTGATCGCCGAAGAATTGATGCTTTTGAATAATGGTGCTGGAGGAGACTCTTGAGAGTCCCATGGACTGCAAGAAGATCAAACGCATCCATTCATAAGGAAATTAGCCCTGAGTGCTCACTGGAAGGAAAGATCGTGAAGCTGAGGCTCCAATACTTTGGCCACCTCATGAGAAGAGAAGACTCCCTGGAAAAGACCCTGATGTTGGGAAAGATTGAGGGCACAAGGAGAAGGGGATGACAAAGGACGAGATGGTTGGACAGTGTTCTCGAAGCTACAAACATGAGTCTGACCAAACTGCGGGAGGCAGTGGAAGACTGGAGTGCCTGGCGTGCTCTGGTCCATGGGGTCACGAAGAGTCAGAAACGACTAAACGACTAAACGACAAGGTGATTGACAGTCATGATGGAACAACTAAAAGCATTCTTGATCTAGAACCATTCCAGTCTGGGTTCTGACCTGTCATTGGGACTGAAATAGCCTTGGTTAGCCTGATGGATGATAACCTTTATTGAAAGAAGCAAAGAGTGTATGCAACTCCATCTTTTGATGCCATGATATTCTCCTGAGCCACCTCTGCAAGATGGAAACTTGGGTCACTATTCCTCAGTAGTTTCATTTGTTTATTCAGCAAGCAATGTAATCTTCCAATAGTTTTACTTCACCCCTGAAGGTGCACTCCTCCATTGTCTCCCAAGACAGATGGATGCCAACCATCCAGTGTGGTTTTCAGGAAATAGTAATAGGTTTTCAGGAAATAGCTACTATGCTATGGGGTCCTACTGGGTACCATCTTGTCCCCCAGACTGTTTAGCTTCTATATAACATTGTTGGGTGCAGTCATTACGAGATTTCGAGCAAAATATCATCTATATTATGACACCTGACTCTATTTCTCTGTGACATCTGTATCATATGTGGCTTTGCAAGCCTAGAAACAGTAGTGGGCTATGAAGCTGAAACCTGGTAAGATGAAGGCCCTGTGGATGAGAGTTTCTACTACTGTTCAGAGTGCAGGTCAATTACATGTTCTTGATGGGGTTGTACTACCTTTGAAGGAACAGGTAAAGAGTCTGGGACTGCTCCTTGATCCATCATTGTCATTGAAGGCTCAAGTGGTCACAGTAGCTAGGAGTGCTTTTTTACCAGCTTTCCCTATTGTGCCAACAATGACAATTCCTGGACAGGGATAGCATGGCTATAGTGATCTGGCTTATGGCAGGGGTTGCTACCCATCAACACATAACACCAATGCTGAGGGAACTGCAAGGTGACTCAGAGTAGTGCCTTCAGCACAGTGGCACCTGCCTTGTGGAACACACTGCTTATTGAAGCTAGTATCCAACTTGGTACATATTTTGTTTAACATCTCTCATATTTCTACTGGTTTCCCAAGAAAGATGAGTTGACACATGGGCAATATCAAATTCCTATTTGGAAAACTTTTTTAATCTGTTTTCATTTGTTGTATGTTACTGCTGAACACCACTATGATATCTGACAATGTTTAGTAGTATATAAATATTTCTAAACAAATAAATAATGAGTTCCCTTTACTATTTTGAAATGGACCAGCATTATTCAATTAAATTCACTCAATGGTCTTTGCTCAGCAAATCTGAATTCTCAGGTAGATCTCAGCAGTCCCAGCATATATGCATGTGGTGTGGTCCCTTCTGTATTGCTTGAAAACCCTTATGCATGATCAGCTACTGCAGCACAATAGCTTGGCCCTTGTTCAGGAGAGGATGCTGCTATTTATAACAGAGGGTGAGCCCCATTCATGTGACTTTCCATTTCACTTGGGGCCACCATTATTTCTGGAGGGGTGACTATGTTAGTTTGTGGAAGCAAAAACTATAAAGAGCTTAAAGACTAACACATTCATTATGCTGTACACTTTCACAGAATACTGATCCAGTCTGAGTTTTAAACTTTTAGCAAACCATTCTGTAATACGCAAAAGTGAGGCTGCAATCCTGAAAGTAAGTTCCACTGACCTCACAGGGGCTTACTTCTGAGGGTACATATAGTATTAAGAGTAGTTAAAAACAAACAGAATTATTCATAAAGAAGAAAAGGGGCTATAGTTGAACTAGGTCAGTGAGGTCACTCTGATTGCCAAAGACAGCCAATGTGGTGTCCTCTAGATGTAATTAGACTATAACTCCCATCATCTCTCAGCCCCACGCTTGCTGGGGCTGATGGGAGTTAGAGTTCTACAACATATGGAAGACACTATGTTGGTCATCACTAGCTTATGCAATAATATATTTATTAGTCTTTAATATACCCTTCATTATTTCTGTGTTAGCCAAAGTTAGCATTATTGTAACAACTGCATTATCTCCAAGTTGGCTATAAGTTGGGTAAGCCAGTCTGCTTGGGGAATGTTGTGTTTATATATGGCGTCAATGTTATGTTTGACTAGAAGAGGGTCAGGTTGAACTCCAGGCTTAATCACATAAAAACAAGCATTCCAATAGGAATGCTAGAGGGCAGAAAACAGGTTACTGGAATAGGGTTATTCAAAATGCAAAAATTCCATTTAAAAAAAAAAATCCATTTCCATTTCCACATTCCATTTTCTTAAAGAATGATCCATGGCAGGAATCAGATTGTTAAGCAAATGGGTTTTTTTTCCAAAGCATCACTGTTGTATTTTTATTTTATAAGATTTATGTTAATGCTAGTGTTAAGTGAAGGGTCATCTCCTGTTTCTGCTTCTGTCCAATACATAACAGCAGGAAATGTATCTATCCCAAATACTCGGTATTCACATTTCTGCCTTTTATTTATATTTTTGAATTAGTACTGACCACTTTAAGAATAAAAAATGATAGATAGAGCAATCCTATATTCACATTACACCAGAACTAGAGATATGCCACAAGCAAGATGGCATAGGGAATTTGGGGGAACGTGACAAGGTGTGACCATCTTCTAGCTGCTTGCCAGCAAAGATCAGCCTCTGCTGGTCAGACCATGGCTAGAACAACCACGTTAAGTTGAGCTCTGTCTTACTGCAATAGTAGTTAATAAACCGAGTCCCTAACTGGGAGCTGGACTTGATTTTATTCTCTTGGTCCCGTATTTTACTTAAAGATGTTCCCTCACCTGGGAAGCGAACAGGTGGTTCAGAAGCAAATTCTTACCACAAACATAAGAAACACAAAAAATGCCCCACTGGATCAGCCCATCTACTGCAGCATCCTGTTCTCACAATAGTCAAGTAGATGCCCATGGGAAGTTCATAAGTGGGACCTAAGCACAACAACACTTTCTCTATTTGTGATTCCCACAACTGAAATTCAGAAATATACTGCCCCAGATAGCTATCATGGCTAGTAGCTGTTGATAGCCTTATCCTCCATGAATTTGTTTAATCATGAAGAAGAGGACTATTAGTGTTTGTTGCTAGCCTTGAGTTGGTGAGGTTAGTGGAGTACCATGTATGTTATGATTTGGTTGTTTAACATTTTTGGAGTTGTACACACACACACACACACACACACACACACACACACACACACCATTTGGGTGGAATCCTGCATTAATATAGAACAGCTCCCTCCTGTAGCTGAAAGTGAGTGGGACAGGGCATGACTGCCTATTCATTTGGTAGATGTGGGTTGGAGTCACTGATGTTTCTGAAGTGTGGAAACTTTTATTCCTATTGGTTGCTGGCTGCTATTATTATCGGTATGTTTGGTGGTTATTGATGTTATTATGAAAGGCTATGCTCTTTGAAAGAACACATCAATACCCAACATGGAAGATTGACAAATCCTAATGGTAGAATATCTGCAGCTAGCGAAAGCGACAGGAAGAGTAAGAGGCCAACCAAAACAAAAAGTCTATAAGGATTGGGGAATCTTTAAAGATTATTTAGAAAACTATGGAATAAAAGGAAACATCTTGGTAGAATTTGACTGATCCCTGTATTGTATAAATATAAGTTTGTAGGGAGGTAAAAAGAAATTATCTAAGAAATATATAACTGTGTGGTATAGAGTAATGGATAACGTACGGTGAGATTAATTGGAAGTCAGTTTTAAATTTCTTCTCTATAAGTTTTATAATTGTGTTCAGTATCAGGAGTATATATGATGATAATCATATTAATCTTCTTGTATCTTATAGTGTGGTGGTTTGCTTTTCTGTTGGTTGGTTGGTTGGTTGGTTGGTTGTTTACTTGTATGTATGTCTGTTTTCTCATAAATATATTTATTTTAAATTAATAAAGATATATTTAAAAAGAAGAAGAAGAAAGGATATGTAAGAAAAAAGGAGGGCAAGAAAACCCTGGGGAAAGTATAATGGCCATATATGTGTGTGAGAGTAGTTGATGAAAAAGAGATTATGAGTGTATTTGTGTCTATAAAATGCTTGAGACCTTGATTTATGTTTAACAAGTGATACACACAGAAATTTATATTGATATGATTATTGTTATAAATATAGATATTGTGCTGTATGTATATATATTTGGATTTCTACCCCTCCTTTAAATTGTTGAGATTTATTGTATATTTATGTACTTGATTTTTTTTTATATAGTAACTGCTTCAAGATCTACTGATAATGATTTAAATAAATAAATAAAATAATTGGGCTGGTACTTACATCTAAAGACTGCTATTATGGGAGAAGAGTGGCTTAAACCACTCTTTTTCAGCAGCACCACACTCGTTGCTCAGACCAAAGCCAAAACAGGCACCTAGTTCTGGGGCAACGGCAGAGTTTTAGTTGAACTACGCTTCTCCATAACAGGAATGAGCTCATCTATTTATGTCATACTCACCCAGTTTTTAGCAACTCCCACCCTGCTAGACCACACCATATTGAAATTCCTTAGGTACTTGTACCATATATTCCCACTTCCACGGAAATCTGGTTGTACAGTACTTTGAACTGTGGTATGTAAACAAGGCTAAAGAGGTTTCACACGGGTTTTAGCAAAACATGTATTTCATATTCAACTTGGTTTTCCACCAACATAAACATTCAAGTAGAGGTCCCAAATCTATTAAAAACAGCAGGTTTTACCCCATGGTGTGGCGAAATGATAAAATTTACATTTATAATTATTATTTTCAAAACCGTTCAAATATGTAAACTAAATGAGGCAATAAAACTTTAAAAGCCAGTCATCATGTGTCAGAGCATACACTATGTATATTTTCCAAGGGGTGTTTCGTGGCAATCTTGGTATTAGTTTGACCGTTTAACACATAACCACAAGACAATCACAGTTTGTTGGAAAGAATATATGTGATCCTCTCAATGAACTACAGTTGACATTTTGAAACCCTGTGCCTTAATAATTCCTGTGGCTATTAGTTATTTGAAAAATGCTCATAGAAAAGCTTGCATTAGACTATAATATTTAACAAAAATTAAGGGCCTTCCTTAGCTCTAGCACCATTTTGACTCTCATAGACATGAGCTGTTGTTGTTGTTGTTGTTGTTGTTGTTTAGTCGTTTAGTCGTGTCCGACTCTTTGTGACCCCATGGACCAGAGCACGCCAGGCACCTCTGTCCTCCACTACCTCCCGCAGTTTGGTCAAACTCATGCTGGTAACCTCGAAAACACTATCCAACCATCTCATCCTCTGTCGCCCCCTTCTCCTTGTGCCCTCCATCTTTCCCAACATCAGGGTCTTTTCCAGGGAGTCTTCTCTTCTCATGAGGTGGCCAAAGTATTGGAGCCTCAACTTCACGATCTGTCCTTCCAGTGAGCACTCAGGTCTGATTTCCTTAAGAATGGATGCGTTTGATCTTCTTGCAGTCCATGGGACTCTCAAGAGTCTCCTCCAGCACCATAATTCAAAAGCATCAATTCTTCGGCGATCAGCCTTCTTTACGGTCCAGCTCTCACTTCCATACATCACTACTGGGAAAACCATGGCTTTAACTATACGGACCTTTGTTGGTAAGGTGACGTCTCTACTTTTTAAGATGTTGTCTAGATTTGCCATCGCCTTTCTCCCAAGGAGCAGGCGTCTTTTAATTTCGTGACTGCTGTCACCATCTGCAGTGATCATGGAGCCCAAGAACATAAAATCTCTCACTGCCTCCATTTCTTCCCCTTCTATTTGCCAGGAGGTGATGGGACCAGTGGCCATGATCTTCGTTTTTTTGATGTTGAGCTTCAGACCATATTTTGCGCTCTCCTCTTTCACCCTCATTAAAAGGTTCTTTAATTCCTCCTCACTTTCTGCCATCAAGGTTGTGTCATCTGCATATCTGAGGTTGTTGATATTTCTTCCGGCAATCTTAATTCCAGTTTGGGATTCATCCAGCCCAGCCTTTTGCATGATGTATTCTGCATATAAATTAAATAAGCAGGGAGACAAAATACAGCCTTGTCATACTCCTTTCCCAATTTTGAACCAATCAGTTGTTCCATATCCAGTTCTAACTGTAGCTTCTTGTCCCACATAGAGATTTCTCAGGAGACAGATGAGGTGATCAGGCACTCACATTTCTTTAAGAACTTGCCATAGTTTGCTGTGGTCGACACAGTCAAAGGCTTTTGCATAGTCAATGAAGCAGAAGTAGATGTCTTTCTGGAACTCTCTAGCTTTCTCCATAATCCAGCGCATGTTTGCAATTTGGTCTCTGGTTCCTCTGCCTCTTCTAAATCCAGCTTGCACTTCTGGGAGTTCTCGATCCACATACTGCTTGAGCCTTCCTTGTAGAATTTTAAGCATAACCTTGCTAGCGTGTGAAATGAGTGCAATTGTGCGGAAGTTGGAGCATTCTTTGGCAGGGCCCTTCTTTGGGATTGGGATGTAGACTGATCTTGTCCAATCTTCTGGCCACTGCTAAGTTTTCCAAATTTGCTGGCATATTGAGTGTAGCACCTTAATAGCATCATCTTTTAAAATTTTAAATAGTTCAGCTGGAATACCATCACTTCCACTGGCCTTGTTATTTGCAGTGCTTCCTAAGGCCCATTTGACTTCACTTTCCAGGACGTCTGGCTCAAGGTCAGCAACCACACTACCTGGGGTGCACGAGACATCCATATCTTTCTGGTATAATTCCTCTGTGTATTCTTGCCACCTCTTCTTGATGTCTTCTGCTTCTGTTAGGTCCTTACCACTTTTGTCCTTTATTATGGTAATCTTTGTATCAAATGTTCCTTTCACATCTCCAATTTTCTTGAACAGATCTCTGGTTCTTCCCATTCTGTGGTTTTCCTCTATTTGTTTGCATTGCTCATTTAAGGCCTTCTTGTCTCTCCTTGCTATTCTTTGGAAATCTGCATTCAATTTCCTGTATCTTTCACTATCTCCCTCGCATTTTGCTTGCCTTCTCTCCTCCGCTATTTGTAAGGCCTCGTTGGACAGCCACTTTGCTTTCTTGCATTTCCTTTTCATTGGGATGGTTTTCGTTGCTGCCTCCTGTACAATCTTACGAGCCTCCATCCATAGTTCTTCAGGCACTCTGTCCACCAAATCTAAATCCTTAAACCTGTTCCTCACTTCCACTGTGTATTCATAAGGGATTTGACTTAGATTGTATCTTACCGGCCCAGTGGTTTTTCCTACTTTCTTCAGTTTAAGCTTGAATTTTGCTATAAGAAGCTGATGATCTGAGCCACAGTCAGCTCCAGGTCTTGTTTTTGCTGACTGTACAGAGCTCCTCCATCTTTGGCTGCAGAGAATATAATCAATCTGATTTCGATGCTGCCCATCTGGTGATGTCCATGTGTAGAGTCGTCTCTTGTGTTGTTGGAAAAGCGTGTTTGTGATGACCAGCTTGTTCTCTTGACAGAACTCTATTAGCCTTTGCTCTGCTTCGTTTTGATCTCCAAGGCCAAACTTGCCAGTTGTTCCTTTTATCTCTTGCCTCCCTACTTTAGCATTCCAATCCACTATAATGAGAAGAACATCCTTATTTGGTGTCACTTCTATAAGGTGTTGTAAGTCTTCATAGAATTGGTAAATTTCAGTTTCTTCAGCACCAGTAGTTGGTGCATAAACTTGGATTACTGTGATGTTAAAAGGTCTGCCTTGGATTCGTATCGAGATCATTCTATCATTTTTGAGATTGCATCCCAGTACAGCTTTGGCTACTCTTTTGTTGACTATGAGGGCCACTCCATTTCTTTTACGGGTTTCTTGCCCACAGTAGTAGATGTGATGGTCATCCGAACTGAATTCGCCCATTCCCGTCCATTTTAGTTCACTGATGCCCAGGATGTCAATATTAATTCTTGCCATCTCATTTTTGACCACCTCCAACTTACTCAGGTTCATGGTTCTTACATTCCAGGTTCCTATGCAATATTTTTCTTTACAGCATTGGACTTTCCTTTCGCTTCCAGGCATATCCGCAACTGAGCGTCCTTTCGGCTTTGGCCCAGCCGCTTCATCAGCTCTGGATCTACTTGTACTTGCCCTCCGCTCTTCCCCAGTAGCATGTTGGACGCCTTCCGACCTGAGGGGCTCATCTTCCAGCGTCATAACTTTTATATGCCTGTTGTCTTTGTCCATGGAGTTTTCTTGGCAAGGATACTGGAGTGGCTTGCCGGTTCCTCCTCCAGGTGGATCACGTTTGGTCAAAACTCTCCACTATGACCTGTTCATCTTGTGTGCCCTGCTCGGCGTAGTTCATAGCTTCTCTGAGTTCTTCAAGCCCCTTCGCCACGGCAAGACATGAGCTAGAGTGGTCCAATAGATATAGCATTGGGCTTAGAGTTAGGAGACCCGCATTTACATTTCAAATCTGCCACAGACTAGTTATATGGACTTGGTTGAATAACTGCTGTTCACACCCAGCTTCCAATCTATAAAATGAAGTTAATAATGACCTACTTCACAAGGATCATGTTCCTGCCCCAGCAATATTTTACATAGGCCAGCACGGAAGCTTGATGTGAACTGATGGTTATTAATTAGTTTGGCAGATCCACATGTATACTTGAATCCCCGGAAGCTGTGTATACATGGAGTTCCATCACATGAACTGCAATCATGCCTGGTATCTCTCAGGTCAAGCAGTGGCTTAGATTCTGTTCACCCTTGTGTACATGCTGCTTGCAACTAAAGTGTATGTGGGATACTATTGACGATACTTACCTAAAAACCTTTGGGAGCTTTTTCTAGATGCACAGCCCGCAGGATCCCAGCTGGGGAGTACCTCCCTGCGCATTGCAGGTTTGATGCAATTGCAGAAAGAAAAAGCCCTGACATGTTTCCTAACTATACGTAGTGTAACATGTAGTTTGACTCTTAGCTTCATAAGCTCACCACTATTTCAATAGTGAAGTACCAGTAAAGAGCAGTTTTCCCCGAGTTAAAAGCAGTGGACAACAGGAAGTGTGAATAAGCAGTTAAGTCTTACATAGTGTTCTTATAATGGCCAGATAAAATGGAAACTTTGAGAACACTGTGTTCTCGAAGCTACAAACATGAGTCTGACCAAACTGCGGGAGGCAGTGGAAGACAGGAGTGCCTGGCGTGCTCTGGTCCATGGGGTCACGAAGAGTCGGACACAACTAAACGGCAACAGAAATGGAAACAGTACAGAGAAGGGGAGGAGCCAGATACAGCAGAGCTGATGGAAGGGCCCTGCTTCCCATTTATCCCTTTGCACATCCTAATGACTACTGATGGAAAGAGGAGCTATTTAAAAGAGAACATAAGAACATAGCACTGATCCCTTCCCAAAAAGTGAGCAGTTACCCCTACCCACCCCCCTAAAAAAAGCCCAGTAAGGCCAAAATAAGTAAGAAAATGAATTGGTCTTAAGTTTTTAATACATTGGTGAATTTCTTTCTTCAGATCAGCTGCTGTTTGAGCCTCAACAAAATCCAGCTGGAATTCCTTTCATATGAATTGTACAATGATGCTCAATAACATTTATGCTCTATATACTGGCAGAATTCACCCAATTGTAGTTTCTTCTACTGTGCAATATATAGTCAGTAACACAAGACAGACAAGTGCCCAATAATTTTCCAGAAAGAAAACCAGTTAATGGTTCTAGAGGTCAGTTATGATAAAATAGCCAGAGAGAGCAAACACATGGTATTCCTTTGTTTTGTTTTCATTTCAAATTTATGTCTAAATTTAGCAATAGTTGTGAGAAACACTCAAGAAGTTAGATTCCAAGAGGAAACAGCTCAAAGCATGAACCTGCTGAGATTGTGAGAAAAGGCAAACAGCTACAAATGGTTTCATTTTTGTACACTAATAGTTTCAGCTCTATTATAATAAATCCAGATGAAGTTTTTTTATATAAATCTTGAAAATATTTCCAAACAACTTTGTTCCCTATTCTTATCATTTTAAGCAAATTCTGATAGTGATCATTTTATTTACCTAGGGTGAATCTGCATACAGCCTTCTCTGGGGTTCAGATATGGTCAAACTGTGAAGAAAGTAACAAAAACTGTTCCGCTGTCATTTCCATAAAGGAATGGGGTTCCATAAAGCTCCAACACTCTACACTCCTAGTTCTGAGAAATTAATCAGAAGGAAAGGGCAGAACTCCATTCCTTTGCCACCCTTACTGCCCCTAGGTCAGCCAAGCTACTGCTGTCCTTCCCACTTCTCCATTAAATTGGATTGCCTAGCATCTGGACTCTAACCTTGTCATTTCCCTAGTATGTGTTGCCTTCTTTCTTGATCCAGAAATGATGTACTTCAGCATTTTGCTTGGTCTTCTAGCCATTTTTTAAAATGGGAACAAACATGGTTTCCACTGATGCAAACAGACTCAGTGGTAGCTGTGTTAGGGAGACAGAGAGCCAGGCTATTCAAATAATAAATTAAAACTTCTCATTGTTTTCATCCAGGCCTGCTTCTTGTTTATTATCAGTTTTTCTCGTTTATAAGCTCTAAAATAGTTTATCTTCAGGTTAGCTTGAAAGTTTTTATATCAAAATGTTTTTGGCCCCGCCTCCTATTTATGCCCTGCCTCCCAACAGTGCTGATAGGTTAACTGGGGTTTGGCAGGAGCCCCCAATGACTAGCACAGGGAGGCAGGTCAGCCCAACCACCTGGTAGTCCCACGTGGCCAGAGGTGCTGTGCACGATCCCACAAAGGGCGCCCACAAAGGAAGGTGTGAGTACTCATTCTAGACATTTGTATAGCATTTTATGGCTAGCAAAGTAGATGTAAATGAAATTCCCCCTAATTATAATTTTGGTAGTGGCCCATTCCTGGTCTGAGGTGGTCATACACTTCACTTCATTCTCTTTTTATCTAAAGTTAGGTATATTCAAACTATGACAGAGTGCTTTAGTAAAAATACACTATTGTGCCCTTTGTACATCACACTGTGGAAACCACCATGTCCCATTCAGGGAGTCTTTGCCAAAAACAGTACTAAGAATTGGAATGTATGCCAATAACAATCACTGTAAAAAAAAAATCCTTGTTTATTCATTTATACAAGCTGCAATAAACACAATGTAAATGCCAAAAGACATCACTATTGAAGAAGACACTATTTGGTAAGTTATAGAAAGTTATATCGCACAAAATATATTTTTTTCTAATATGCCCTTTTTGCTAGGTTTTGTTAGGTTTCTGTGATCAGCGCCTACATTTTAGTAAAAGGGCCATTCATGGCCAAGGTGAAGCCATCATTTTAACTGGATGAAATCCTATGTACACACTCATCTCCTGGAACTAAACACTCACCCTCAAAAAAGATATCTTTATCTTCCTTTTAAAATTGGACTGACGGCAGCACTGACGTGGGTAAGGGGTACAGGGCTGGAAGGCAGCTGTTAGATGGACAAAACTAAATCAATGAAAGCCGTTTATAAAGTCCCACAGCACACTGCTGTTTCCTCCAATGACGACAAAGCCATATGTAGTCTGTTTCCAGCTAGCAAAAGAATGGCATTTGTGGACACAACGTACCATTAAAAGAAAGAAGAAGAAACACCCATGTTTTCTACTTATGGTGGCCAGATCGTTTTCCTGGCAAGGATGTGACATTTATACAAATAATGCTGTGAAGCAGAAAGGCAAAAACCTTTCTTGTATTCATTAGAACCTTCCTTTCATCATGAGAACAAACAAAAAAAAAAAAAATCCTTAAATCAGGACATTTATGTTCCAGAGGGGAAACAGAAGATCAACAGTCATCAGGCTACAACCCTGGAGGCAGTTAAACTGGTTATCTCAAAATCATTTTATGCCTTGGACCTATTCCTTTCATATATCCCTATGTACAATTCTATAAACAAGTGTTTAAATCTTATCAGGAATTAATGTTAAAAGCTCACTGCATTTATTTGTTTCATGTGTATCCCACCCTTCTTATCTGCAAGACATAGCAAAGTTTTGGGTTTAGCAAAGTTTCTGAACTCGTAATTATTTTAAGGTAAAGGTAAAGGTACCCCTGCCCGTACGGGCCAGTCTTGCCAGACTCTAGGGTTGTGCGCTCATCTCACTCTATAGGCCTGGGAGCCAGCGCTGTCCCCAGACACTTCCGGGTCACGTGGCCAGCGTGACAAGCTGCATCTGGCGAGCCAGCGCAGCACATGGAACGCCGTTTACCTTCCCGCTGGTAAGCGGTCCCTATTTATCTACTTGCACCCGAAGGTGCTTTCGAACTGCTAGGTTGGCAGGCGCTGGGACCGAACGACGGGAGCGCACCCCGCCGCGGGGATTCGAACCGCCAACCTTTCGATCGGCAAGTCCAAGTAATTATTTTATTAACACTTAAATGGGAATAAGTTTCATCATGGATCTTTTGTTTCCCTGTTGTGCCTGTCATACTGACATGAAATAACATAACTTTTTTACTTTCCCTTACATAATTAAACCATCATGTGTATTTGCTGTCACTTGTATCTTGAAGTACTAAAAGTTAATGGATAGATTACCTATATAATGCTGACATTGGCCCTTTGCTCAGATTTCACTATCAAACTATTTACAGCTTGTAATTCCTTCCCTTAATGCAGGGTTGAGCCTGTACATTAGTCAAGAACCTCAACAGACTTACTGAAATCTACTGACCAAAAATGCAGAAATTCAAGCAGGCACTAGTGTGAAACTTCTCTTTGAACTTAACGTTTCAAACATTGAGGGGGGGGGACCCAAAAGGAAAAACATTCTTTCCTATAAACATTAAGCTTATAATACCGATCACTTTCTGTTCTCAAATTAAACTGGAGCCCGCTTTTTAAATGCAATGTTTTTAAATCGTCTGCAATAATAAAACCTCCCTAGATTTTGAGGAAAACATACAAAAGATAAAACATAACTAGGATTGTACTGTTTGTTTTTGTTTTAACACAAAGATAATCCAACCTGAGAAATAAGAGTATTTGACACAGCATTTGCATTGAAATAATGTCTAACATTTTTTAGAAAGGATAGAAGCTGCCTTTGTCTTCTCTTGCCCCTCCCCCCAAAAAAATTGAATGAAGGAAAAGATGTTATGGCAAACAAACCATATGAAACCAAGAGAAAGCAAAGCAATGCAAAATAGCTAAAAAGTTGTGTGAATTGGGATAGGATTACTGTTCTTGAAATTTCATCTTCCATGTTCTTGGCAGCCTATTTTAATTTCTGTGTTGAATGTATTGCTGAAATGGATGTGTGATTTTATTGTTTCCTGCTTATTATTTTATGACCTGTTATTGGAATATTGCATGTGCTTTTAGCTGGCTTTGTCAGATATTGTAAGGCATCTTGTGAAAACGTAGTATGAACAGCAGGTAACAAATGTATTACACTAAATAAATAAATAAAAAACAATAAGGCTCAATGAATATTTATTTAAAATTGTTTTATCCCTCCTCACTTATTTAAAACATTTTTACCAGTAGTGATATTGGCAACAGAAAGTAAAAAAAGCAGTAAGCCAGACATTTAAGATACAGTACTATAATAAGTTTCACATAATTAAGAATACTCTAACTAGCCACCTGAAGACAGACAAAGTGGGGCAGTCACTTTTCACTGAATAAGAAATTTCACAACTGAGAGCCACTACTGATAAGACTGCAACTCAAATTTCCACACATCATATCTAAGGAAAACAGGGGGTTCTGTCCTATGAATAGATACTCTTCCAACAAAGGGGTGGGGGTTGAGAAACCTAGGCCCCCAACTTTTAACAGCTTTTAAGGTCAATGCAAGTAGTTTGAAATTATTAAACAAAGAGAGTACTAATGAAGTTGCTCCAATATGGGTGTTATGTGCTCTGAAACCAAGGGTTGAGGGAGTGTCAGCCACCACAAAGAAATTGAGAAGAGCATAGTAGATGCCACCATAGGAAGGAATACAAAAACAGTTTTTGAAAAAGTAAACGGACCACTATACCAGTACCCCCACTATATGCTCTAACACTTTCCTTCCAAATTGTAGATTTTATAACTGTCTGATAGTTATTCAAATCAGTAAGACACGAGGTATATTTCTTTAGTAAAGATCTTACTACAGTGGTACCTCGAGTTACAAACGCCTCAGGTTACAAACTCCATTAACCTGAAAGAGTTACCTCAAGTTGACAACTTTGCCCAGGATGAGAACGGAAATTGTGTGCCGGTGGCACAGCAGCAGCAAGAGGCCCCATTAGCGAAAGCACGCCTCTAGTTATGAACAGTTTCAGGTTAAGAACGGACCTCCAGAAAGAATTGTTTGTAACTAGAGGTACCACTGAATAAGCTATTTATTAAGGATCCTTTAAGACTACTAAAACTACACCCTCCCTATGTGAGACATTAAGAACCCCTCCCACCCAATATGCCAGGCCCCTCCAGCAGCAAGAAGGGGACCTTGTCCACCTCCTCAGGCTGCATAAATTCAAATGCATTATGGTACTTGGGAACCATGAGGGCATCCATAACTTTATATATGGGTTCCAAGTTAGCATGGATTTAAGTTATTTTATCTTCAAGGTGTTTTGCAAATTATTCACAGTGGACACCTGAGGTTGGAGGCTCCATTTATCTACTAATGTTAATAACCACCAATAAACCATAGATTCCTCTTTCAAACAGTGATCCACATATTTTGGCTCTCCCTGGTAGCCAAGTCAAAACTTGTAGCCTGCAGAATGCTGCCCTTGTGTGCATGTTTACTTGGAAGCCTCTTTGAATACTACGGGGCTTTCTGCCAGTTAAGTGTACACAGAGTAGCATGTACACTGACCTTAAACTGCACCTCCATGGAAAGTCAGGGACAATCCTTTGCTTCCTTCTTCAGCTTCAAACTTCAGGTTGCAAATGGCATCCTGCTGCACCCCTTGGGTGGTATATGCTGATGTTACCAAAGCAGTATGTATATAAGACTTCTAGGGTAGGTTTCATCCTGCTGTGCTGTGTGTTATTGCTTATACATACCATCCCGTCTTCTTTATACAATATAGCCGGTACTTAGGTTTATATGAAATTCTGGTGGAATGCATTGAGGCTTAGTTTGGCTGAAGCTGATGCAAACACCAACAAGATTTCAGGAATGTGTCAATGTGATTGCAGCAAAGAAAGAAAGACAGAGAGATAGAAGAGGTACAATAGACACTGTAGTAGGTTCAGGAGGAAATGGAAATTATAGCAGAGTCTGTGGATGCATAGAAGATGTAAGGTTGATTAAATTCAACAGAATTTACTTCCAAATAAGTGTTCTTAGGGTGTGTATGATTGAGTGACTCAGCACACAAACAGAAAAGTGGCCAGCAAAGTTTCTCTCCAAAAATAATGTTTCTAACAGGAAAATAAAGTGTGTTAACAAAAGTGATAAAGAAACTGAAAAACACTCACCACGGGCTCCACCCAGATAAGCATCATAAATAGTCAGCTTCTTCTGTTCCTCTGTATTAGAAAAGGAAACCAGTCTCAAGTTAGTGCTGACAGTGTTCTTGAACCTCTGTCTGGCACAAATAATTATATGTTCATTACTGATCTGCAGCCCACAATCAGCAGTATTTAGTACAGCCCTGCTATCCACAAAACAACAGAGGATCAGGAATCAAAATCTGTGGCCATGTTAATTTGTACTTTAATAACTATTCATGAGGAGGGAAGGAGGAGCAATTAATTAAGTTTGTATTTAAACGCAAAAATACCAAATCACACTTTCCAAAACAATATGCAAACCAAAACACCGCCATCCTTCAAAATTCACACTTGCCCAAATGTTGCAATGCAGTTTTTCAGCCAAGTAATGTTTTCAAAAGTGCATACTGTATACTAAATAGTGCATATAAAAATAACACACAAAAATCCATTATAATAGGGAACTTTTTAAATTGCTCTGCAAAAAAATGTATATTAGACAAAATTGCTTACAAAAATGTGTATATTAGAATTTGCACTAAAATGATGAATTTTCATGCAGACTTTTAAAAAAATGCAAACTAATGTGGAAATGTGGAGATCCGAATTGAAGATTGGAGAAATGAGAAAGAAAGAGAAAGAAAATTAGCATATTCACCCATCTGAGTTTGAAGACCTTATACTTTGTGCTGGTCAATTATTTACTTTACTAAGAAAGTCAAAATATATATATTATTTCACATAAAAGAGAGATGTTTGTGCTTCACAAAAGGGAAAATGTGATAGTTTGAGACAAACCTCTACATTAATGTTTATATTAATACACACTTTATAAGATTTAGTTTTGGCAAATATGGCTCTGGAACATGATTACACAAAAATTATAACAAATTATATATTCACTAATGAAAGTAATTATGAACCCCTGGCTCAAGCACTTTATGGGTAGCTGGCAATTCATTCAGGGTTTTCGTAATGGGCAGAGTGTCATTCTCCTTCAGGCTATTACTATGAATCATTGCAACAGCAGTCAACCAAAAGCCTTGGCTGTTCTATGACAATCTAGATCATAGCAACCATGTTTTCCAGAAAGGAGTCAATGGTGGGCTTCAGCAGGAGGAAATGACTATGGGTTTATGTTCACAGACAGCTGTTCCAACCATTCCCTCACCCCTTACAGTTTCATGTCAGAGACTCAAGGGACGGATAGAAAGAGGAAAACACAAGCAAGGGGTGTCCATGTCTGCGAATTCACCTAGTATGTACAGTCTCCTACATCCTCAGCAAGAACTCAATCAGAATTTGAGGAGGAAAACCATGCTACACCAAGTAGGCTCTTTATCGATGGCTAACTTGACAGTCCCTCTGTGATTTACTGGGGTGGGAGGAGAGTCAAATGCAGCTTCATTCTCTTGCAGGAAGGAACAGAAAGCTCATGTGTTTCTGTTCTCCCACATCCCCATATTATTAAAACACACATCTCCACCTTCCAAGAGATGTGCTGGCATGGGGAGTTTTGTATGTCTCCCTCTAATATAGTTATGGGAAATGCTTGAATTGTGTTTCAGATATTATAGACTGTCATGTCCAAAGCGTTATTTGCCAAATTCCGAGAGGCTCTATTCAACCTATGATTAGAAGTACCCACAGTTGCCTCCCGCATACATAGTTTGCAACCCAGAGATTAATGCATTTGTACCAGTGAAATGAGAGGTAAGGCTCATTTCTTGGATCTCTCCTTCTCTGTCTGCTGCATGCCATACTTTGCCCTTGCGACTGCACAAGGACAAGCGGCAGGCAAGCAGCCATAGCAAAAAAAAAAATCCCAGGAGACACTTGTGCCATTTCATTACTACAATTGTTCTGTGTATCCTCAATCTCTGGATTGCAAACTGGCAATCCTACATATCTGTGAAGTTCTGCTAAGCCTTGCTACTGCTATCTTAAAATCTCAGTATTGCACTGCATTAATTAACCAATTAAGATTCATATTCGGTCCTTCAGAAAGAAGTTCCAGGGTGGCTACTACACGCTTGGCAACATCAAAATATCTATTCCCAACCCCAAGCCAACCCTGAGTTTGAAGAAGCAGCAGAAAATTCAGACCCGGTTCAAACTTTTGTGCAACAGCATAGTTGCTGCTAAATATCACTCACCCATGCTCAGGGCTCCAGATGGTTGTGGGTCTACCTCCCATGTGATCAGTCGTCCTGCACAGGAAGTGGATTCAAACATTCTTCAGCTGCATGGAGCTCTGACCACAAAGAAATGATTTTCAGCAGCAACTATGCCACTATGCAAATGTTTAAATTGGGCCTAAGGAATCCCAGCTGAAGTCCTTGTTCTAACATCTCTTTTTAATTCCTTGTCACTGCTCAGTATTTCTGCCTATAATTATTTCCCCCATTTCTCAAGCCATTTCAGGCAGTGCTCAGGCAGAGAGAGAAATGCGGAGGGCTGTTTTACAGATTTGCTCTGGGGGTTGATAGTTAGTTTATTTATTTAAAATAACTGCCACATGGCATTCAAATAGGCTTGGCAAGCTGGAAGTTACTCACCTACACTAGCATCAAGATGAATACTGTATATTAACTGTTGTGTTGTGCTTGTTCTGCAAAAAGACAAAGGGTAAATCTTCAGAACTATTGGCCATTTTACAAATATTAATGAAATTAGCTAGATATAAAAGCACCCAAACAACTGTATATTGCTAGAATTTCACCACTGGACAGTTTTTAATGGATTTGTACTGTTTTTACAATAGTATACCATCTCAGACTTTGAAACTGCCCTGTTGCTAGAGATGTTCGTTAAACAGTGGCAGTTGTACAAATATGGACTGAACTTTTCCAAACACCTCCTCCCAGCCATTTTAGAACTTCATGTGCCAAATGTAACACTAAAATACACACATTAAAAAAACAACAGATGGTCATTAAAATCCTACACTGTTAAGCGGAGTATTTTCCGTGCACGCAAAGAAAAGTCATGATAATCAGGGAAAGTATAATTCAGCATGAAATGTTATTTGAAACAGCCCTCATTGACCGAGAGCCACAACACATTACAAAGCCCTGTCATGGAGATGCTGTCAAGAGGGGCCTTGCTATTGTGATGGATCTAGAACTGAACACCACCATCATGTTGCAAATCTGCAACCAACCACCAGCAACTACAATGGGGAATGTGGTGTGGGTATAACATACAGGTGGTATTTCTAAATACTATGCTCTACTTGATGATCTGTCACCCATCAGAGAATAATTTTCAGTCAGCTCTGAAGCCCAGGGCAACAAAACTATTGATTTTTGCTGGAAAGAGTAAATCCTAATGAAATTGTGGGGAGGGAGGATATGGTTGGCATTTCAATGATGATGCCATTTCAACACTGCAAAAAAACAAAACAAAACTCTACCATGTACGAAGAGCACCAATCCCACAATAAACACATGTCTGGATGCACCCTAAGGGAAACCCACCATCTGGAGAGGAATTGATAAAGTTTGGCAGGTTGGCATAAATAATGGCTGGTTAGTTGGACAAGCCAAAATGTGTAGTTCCCTGGTGTGCTCCTCCTTCCCCAAAACCAGTTCCCAAATTTTGTTGTTCCACCTGGCAGGTATCAGTGACAGAATGGCAGAGAAGTCCCCTCTCTGCTCCAGTGACTGGAATCAGCTTTCATTCGGCTCCTCACCCCCACAAGTCTCCTCCATGGCTCTTCTCCATGTATATATGTATATTCAAGTGAATATACATAAACTCTGCATCTTCTCTCTTCTGCCTGGCCCACCTCTATCTTCTCCAATCCTTTTTTTCCATTTAAGTTGTATCTATTTGATTTTGTATCATTCTTTGCATATCGCTTAGCAGAATTTTCTCCTTCATAAATGAACAATGGGAGCAATTTCTGAGGCAATATTTCTGAGGCAATATTTCAGTGACGCGAACACTAAAAGAAAGGTTTCTTTTATTTACTTAACAGAATTCACATACTGCTTAATCGACAGAAAACCTCTGTCATTTTTTTAAAAAAGCATAAAGAAAAGTTGGGTGCTAATTTACTGCACTAAACGCTTTTCATTGCAGTTGTGCTACACTACAACCTGTTTAAATAGCACTGTACTTTTCTTTTGTCTCTATATTACCATAATGCTATTATATTATTATTACTTATTTATTTATACCCCACCTTTTTTCCTGACAGGATTCAAGGCAGCTTACAGGTAAAATTAAGTACCGCTGAAAACATAGAAAATGGAGTAATTAAAAACAATTAAACATTTATAGAATTAAAACTATCTATCTAAATATGATTAAAATTAATAGCATACAAATAATCACAACGAAATGTTCTTGTCACCATAATGAGAGCTCCTACTCTCTGTTCCCCTCAGACACATGGGGAATGGATAAAGAGAAGGCAGCTTCAGTTCTATAAACAAGTGCAGTTCCTCAGCCTGAAATCCTCTAAAACTGTAAAGCCTTGAGAAGAAGAGTCCTAACACTCTGGTTTATCAACATGAATATTATTTTTATCATTATTTTTTATTTTTTATTTAGTTATGCTCCACCTTGTTCCCTGACAGAACTCAAGGCAGTCTACATATAAAAATGAGAACCATTAAAAATCTAGAAACCCACATACCCTACACCCAGAACTTTCTCAGAAAACTAATTTATGGAAGTCTGATGAAAAAGAGCAAGCTAAGGAAAGACAGACGTGACAAAACTAAATTAAGACATACCAAAAGGAAGGAAGGAAGAAAAGGAGGGAAAGACGTCCATTGCAGCAGGCCTGAGACTGAGGTATTTCTTCACTCTTAGAAACACTCAGCAGTGCTGCTTTTCGTGATCCTTCGCTATCAAAGGAGCTTCTCTGTTTCCCTTGGAAGGAAAAAACCAAACAAACCCCAAACCCTGGTTCATAATCTGTGTCAGGAGCTGGGTTACCAACTGGCAGAGATGTTGGCTTTCCGTTTGATAGTTTTTCTCCAGCTTGGCATCAGGTACAGTGGTGCCTCGCAAGACGAAATTAATTCGTTCCGCAAGTTTTTTCTTCTTGCGAGTTTTTCGTCTTGCGATGCACGGTTTCCCATAGGAATGCATTGAAAATCAATTAATGCGTTCCAAGGGAAACCGACTTCAGACCAGGTCCGGGGACAGTCTGTCCCCCGACCTCTTCTGAAGGCTGCGGGGGGGGGGGGGGGACAAGGGCTTTTCTTCCCACCCCCAGCATTTTAAAAAACCCCGGGACAGCGGAGGGCTTCTCCGCTGTCCGGGGCGATCTTAAAATGCTGGCGGGCGGCATTTTAAAATCGCCCCGGACAGCGGAGGACTTCTCCCCTGTCCGGGGCGATTTAAAAGCCCCTGGGAAGGCAGGCAGGGAGGACAAAGACATTTGCCCCCCGCCCTCCTTCAGAAGAGGTCCAGGACCTCTTCTGAAGGCTGGCGGGGGCAAAAGTCTTTGCTCCCCCCCGCCTGCCTTCAAAAGCTGTCCGGCCAAGGCTTCGCGGACCCCTCCGCAAGCAGCGGCAGCGCTGCCGCTGCTTGCGGTGAGTTGCCAGCATGCCGAAGCCTGCGCGCGCTGAGATCAGCGCGCCCAAGCTTCGCGGACCTCTCCGCAAGCAGCGGCAGCGCTGCCGCTGCTTGCTGAGTGTTGCCGGCATGCCGAAGCCTGCGTGCGCTGAGATCCGCGCCCAGGCTTCGCGGACCTCTCCGCAAGCAGCGACAGCGCTGCCGCTGCTTGCGGTGAGTTGCTGGCATGCCGAAGCCTGCGCGCGCTGAGATCCGCGCGCCCAGGCTTCGCGGACCTCTCCTGCCTTCAAAAGCCGTCCGTGATAGCGGGAAGCGCTTCCCTGCTATCCCGGACTGCTTTTAAAATGCTGGCGGTGGGGAGCAAAGCCTTTCGGCCCCCGCCAGCCTTCCTGGACCTCTTCTGAAGGCCGGAGGGGGGGGGGAAAGGCTTTGCTCCCCACCGCTAGCATTTAAAAGAGGTCCCCGGAGATTTCCCTATGGGCTTTCGTCTTGCGAAGCAAGCCCATAGGGAAATTCGTTTTGCGAAGCGCCTCCAAAACGGAAAACCCTTTCGTCTAGCGGGTTTTCCGTCTTGCGAGGCGTTCGTCTTGCGGGGTACCACTGTATTTTGCTGAGTATACCACATACCTTCAGATCTGAGGAAGGTGGTGTGGTGTAATTTTTTTTGCATGGAGCCTTATAACCACTTTGATCCTCTGACCAAAATTATCCTGGCTCCATCCTCGAACTGATAAGAAACCATCCTACTTCACAAACTGAACAGTTAATAAGTCCAATAACTGACCCAGCCCTTTTTTAAAATCACAGGTTTACAATCCAGTTCACGAAGCTTTGAGCGACTCCTGTCTAAAAATCAAGGCAAACCTCCCTCATACTTATTATTTATTTACTTCTAATTTTCTCCTCAGAATTTATGTATCTATTACTAATTTATTTATTACTAATTTCTCCTCAGAATATGGAGGCTGGGCCTTGGGGAGCTGCTTCCTGGTTATCAAAAGCTTGCATTAGAGGCCTAGCAGAAAACCCCACTCCCTGGATTGCAGGGTTGCCTCTGTACAGCTCCAATATAAACAACTTTTAAATCTCCAATTCCAGCAGAAAGTCAGGATTGTTCTTTTCCAACCTGCTGCTGTCACCTGTTCATACCTCATTGGTTGTGCAATGAGAGGCCTGGGAAAGGAATGGGGAGGAGGAGCCATGCTTTCTTTTTCCTGCAGTGTGTGCTTTTAAATGTCCTATTTTGATGTCAGCAACAAGGCTGCAACCCTGCTGCCTTGTTAATCCTAGAGCATTTATATCCATTTTTTGTTTAAGGGTCCTATTCCAATGTGAATTTGATAGTCAAGAAACAAGAGTCTGGAATGTTCCTTCAATTCACTTCAGCTCACCCAGAATAGGCATTCATACATTTTATCTGAATTCATACATCGCAGTATGTATAAGAGAAATAACAAAATCCAAGTTAAAAGTAGTGATGCATTTATATGACCAAAGAGATTTACCCTCAGGATATTAACCAAGTCAGACTTCCTCCCTCTTTCCTAACTATGTTTTGGTGCGTCTTCTTAATACCATTCCCCTTTGTTTAGTAGTGAACCTATACCTGCTGTTGCTTCTGTGCAGACCTTTCCCCCCTGCATATCTTTGCTTTTTCTGCTCCCCTGTTCTGCTCTGCAACCCAAACCCCTCCCTATAATTCTGGGCAACTCCTTTTTCCTTTTCCTGTGGTCTTTTCCATTTAGAGACATGGGTTCCTTGCTACTTTGGCTGAATACAAACTACATATATGTTTAAAGGTAAAGGTACCCCTGCCCGTACGGGCCAGTCTTGCCAGACTCTAGGGTTGTGCGCTCATCTCACTTAAGAGGCCGGGAGCCAGCGCTGTCCAGAGACACTTCCGGGTCACGTGGCCAGCGTGACAAAGCTGCTCTGGCGAGCCAGCACCAGCGCAGCACACGGAAACGCCGTTTACCTTCCCGCTATAAAGCGGTACCTATTTATCTACTTGCACTTAGGGGTGCTTTTGAACTGCTAGGTGGGCAGGAGCTGGGACCGAACGACGGGAGCTCACCCCGCCGCGGGGATTCAAACCGCCGACCATATGATCGGCAAGTCCTAGGCACTGAGGTTTTACCCACAGCGCCACCCGCGTCCCTTATGTATATGTTTAAACTGCATTTAAACAACAGCACCCACCTGCCCCCCCAAAAGTCAGAACCATAGTTCACCCTTCACAGAACTACACTTCCCAACACCCTTAACAAACCACAGTTCCCAGAATTCTTTGGGAGAAGTCATGTGCATTAAATGTATGGGGTTACTCAACTCAGGCTCCACACAGGTGTAGTTAATGTAAGAGGTTTTATGAAACAGCATCTGCAGCAGTAGTTTGCCACATTAATTCACTTGTCCCCATGACTGAGTAAACTGACTTGGCAGCATGGACGATACAAAAGTACCTGCTTATCTGCTTGCTGTGGATATTACTGTTGGTGGATTAAAGTGTTCCATATACAGTACTTTTACAGTCAACAGTTATACATAATCAGTTTGGGAGGGCTTTTCCTTCTGCTAACTCTGCACCCTAAGATACCAAAGAGCAGCAGTGTTTTAAGGGAAAATACACAATGGAAAACTTAGATGGGGGAAAATGACTCTTGGTCCACAGAGGAGTGTTAAATGTTGCCTCATTATATTTGAGGATAAGAGCCTACAGAAGTTTGGCAACTGTATGAAGAGATATGCAGCAGAGTCTCTCTAAATCTTTCTGAATGCGTAAATGACATGTAAAAGTGAGTTTTTATTGCACTTGGCACACTGCCTGAGGTCATAACACATTGCTTCCTTAGTAAATGTCTTTCCCCCCTAACCACAAAGATATACTTCAGACCTACCAAAAACCCCATAGGGAATAAGAACTGGGATTTCCCATTAAACAGACGGTGATCACTTCATAATGGATTGCTGGCAAGTTGCCAAGTCTACAGTATGGCTTGCAAATGATTTCCCCAATAACTACCTTTTTCAGAAAAACAGAATCACTGTTTTGCTGTATGAAGTGATTCACAACAACAGCAGCAGAATTAAAAGTAGAGTGTTCAGGGTACAAGGGCAAGCAATAAGAAGAAAGGCCAGTCATTGTTGGGGGAAAGCATACCAAAAGTTGGTGACTCACAAAGACCTGCTGTTTTTTTCAGATGTTTGGAATCTCACATATGTGGAAGCAAGCTGCAATTGCTTGGGGCAGTGTTGCATGAACAGAACCATTTCCACTTGCACAGTGGGACTTCCCCCCCTCCCCCCTGCATACTCACTACATCTGTTATGGGGTCCCCCCAACCCTCCAAAACACATCTGGGGACAGACAAGCGGAGGAAAGGGGGTGGAAGTCTTGTTGGGGGGGTGGCAGCCAAGTACACTTGCCCTGGACCTTGGAGGGCTTAACCAGCCGAGGCACCGCACTAGGGGCCAGCTACATTTTTGAGTTTAGAACTTCATTCTAACTCCACTCTGGGCATCAGACAGGCACAGCGCAGGCCTGAACAGAATACTTTCTACTTACGCAATTATTTACTTGAATACTGCCCTTGGTCAGATTGGAAAGGTGCCTTATACATGTGTCAAAGTCTCTCTAGTAGCAAGGAAAATGCTCATAATTATTATCAGCAGGTAGTAATAGAAATAAGGCTTTTTCATTAGAAAGTCTTTCGCCAGAAGGGGAGAACATGCAGTGTGCCGGCTCCACACACCATGTGGTTATGCACGGTGGTGATGGAAGCACATCAATCCTGAGGGTTTGCTCTCAGTGCATTGGCAATACCAAGCATATCACTTTAATGCTTCCTACAGGAATTAATATCCTTTACTTACATAGGAGTGTAAGTACATAGGAGTGAAGTGTACTTAAAGGAGATAACTTTGGGAGGGGGTTGGAACAGTTAAAACTCTACACTTGTTGGCTTCTGTTTTTCTGAGAGAAGGCAGCTTTCCCCCCTCCCCCTGGTCATGCTGAATACAGACCATTTACTTTGTCTTATATTGGACATGAGGGGCGCGAGTGGCGCTGTGGGTTAAACCACAGAGCCTAGGGCTTGCCGATCAGAAGGTCGGCGGTTTGAATCCCCGCGACGGGGTGAGCTTCCGTTTGGTCCCTGCTCCTGCCAACCTGGCAGTTCGAAAGCACATCAAAGTGCAAGTAGATAAATAGGTACTGCTCCAGCGGGAAGGTAAATTGTGTTTCCGTGCACTGCTCTGGTTCGCAAGAAGAGGCTTAGTTATGCTGGGCACATGACCCGAAAGCTGTACACTGGCTCCCTCAGCCAATAAAGCCAGATGAGCACCGCAACCCCAGAGTCGTCCACGTCTGGACCTAATGGTCAGGGGTCCCTTTACCTTTATATTGGACATAATGGGAGCCACTGAAATTTTAACCTACTCTGACTAGCATCACCACACCATTTCATCATCATAACTCCATTCCATTTCTTGGGCACTCTTGAGCATGCTCGATATAGTTCCTGCAGACCCTCTAAGTGTCCCTATTTTCCAGGGATGTCCCTGATGTAGAGAAGCTACCTCGGTTTCTGATTTGATCCTGAAATGTCCTGCTTTTCCTTACGATGTCCCTATTTTCATTGGAGAAATGTTGGAGGGTATGGAGTTATCTGACCCCCGAGCTGTCTGAAAACAATCCTGTATAGGGAAGGTTTTTTAAACATTTAATGTTTCATTGTGTTTTTATATATGTTGGAAAGGGGGACGCGGGTGGCGCTGTGGGTAAAAGCCTCAGTGCCTAGGACTTGCCGATCGAAAGGTCGGCGGTTTGAATCCCCGCGGCGGGGTGCGCTCCCGTTGCTCGGTCCCAGCGCCTGCCAACCTAGCAGTTCGAAAGCACCCCCGGGTGCAAGTAGATAAATAGGGACCGCTTACTGGCGGGAAGGTAAACAGCGTTTCCGTGTGCTGCGCTGGCTCGCCAGATGCAGCTTTGTCACGCTGGCCACGTGACCCGGAAGTGTCTCCGGACAGCGCTGGCCCCCGGCCTCTTGAGTGAGATGGGCGCACAACCCTAGAGTCTGGCAAGACTGGCCCGTACGGGCAGGGGTACCTTTACCTTTATATGTTGGAAACTGCCCAGAGTGGCTGGGGCAACCCAGTAAGATGTGTGGGGTATAAATAGTATAATTATCACTATGGAATGGGACGTCCCTATTTTCATCAGAGAAATGTTGGAGGGGATGTTTGTGTTCATTTGCTTTGAGACCTACACAATGAAACATGAGATATATATTATTTTTATTATTATTATTTTTTGCAGAAAATTGTGCCCCAAGCTGCACAGGAATTACTGTCTAATCTTCAGTTCTTTCAGTTGCAAAACTCTTCTCTCAGCTGCCTTAAGTTTTCAAATGATCTTCACCCAATTAAGAAGATATAAAATGATGCCAAAAACTGCTAACAGAGAAATACATTTAAAGTCATTCACTTTTGTCAGCTTTTTTTTAAAAAAAACAAACATTTGTTCGCTTGTTTGCGGCTGAATAAATATATGAGCCACAGTGCGAGCAAGCTAAGAAAATCTAATGCGTGTCTTTATAAGGTGTGAGTATGACATTGTAAACTGCCCTTCCTTTGCTGAAAATCTGTAATTGGATTTTTATGTGGCTTGTTATTAAAATGTTTAGTCTGAGTAAGATGAAGGAAGAAGTGACTCTTTGCATGATCTGAAATTAAGCCTGTAAAACATTTGGATCACATTTTCCCCAAGATGTATCTTGATATGGCCATGTTCTACTAAAGGGCAAGCGATGGAATGTTTTATTTCATATGATTTCTCTGCATTTGATTGACAGCAGATCAAAGTATGCACTGACCGCACCTACCCCATTGTAAAGCATTGAGCCTGAGAGAATATGAAAGTTGTGCCTGTGGTGCTAGAAGATTCTAATGACTAATTTGCACATGCAAACCTTGATATGAAGTTGCATACTGATTATGTCTAGTTTGTCAGTATTTTGGGGGAGGGAATCAGTCATATACCAGAAATTTAGGTTTGCACAATAGTTTAAAGATTGCTGTTGTCCAACCACAACAAATCCACGTTTTATTTAAAAAAATATTTATTGCTGTTAGGAAGGTGACAGGAAAATGCATAGGAAATGTGGGATGACTGAATGATTAATGGACTGAATAATTAATAGGAAGATCAGAGAATCAGAATTGTAGAGTTGGAAAGAACCACAACGGTCATCTAGTCCAACCCCCTGCAATGCAGGAATCTTGCACCCAGTGTGGGGCTCAAACCCATGACTGTGAGATTAAAAGTCTCATTGTTATGTACTGAAGTTCTCACCCTGGGCCAGCAGGGGGATACTGTAGATAGTTCAGGTCCACATATGCAAATAAGGGATCGAAAGTGACGTTCAGTGATTGGATAGTTACAGAAAATTTTTACTGTTGTGTTCTAGTGGAGCTCTATATAAGCAGGCTGGCTGAACCCTTCAGTTCAGTTCTGTTCTGGCCTGTGAATAAACAAGAGCTGTTTGAAGAATCGCTGTGTCGTCTGATATATTCACCCACAACCTAACTCTCATGTTCAGGTCCCGACTGAACTATCCCATTATAAACACCACATAAGAAAATCATGATGAATGCTCATTGTTGCATAACATTCCCACAAACAAATCAGAATGAATGATCAGTAAAGACAGGATATAGCCTAACCCCCACATAAGTTTTGTGCAAGCGAATCAGATCAGCTAATGGAAACCACTATCATATGACGAACATGCATGTGTGAACCCATCCCTATATTGGTTTTCCTTCACTCTGTTGGTCTTGCTTAGATGTAGAATTACTTCTACCCGCAGTCTGTCTGATGTTCTTCTCTGGTTTCCTCTTCTTCTCTTACAGCATGAGGCTTGGCAGTGTGAGACATCTGGCACTATCTGCTTGCTAGGACTGCGCTGTGCCTCCTTTCCTTTTGTTACCTGCTTGCGGCATACTGGTAAGGATTGTGTGAGTTAATCTTACTGTCTTGTAAAAATAGCAGACATTCCTGTGGTAAGCCAAGTACTAGTATTTATTAACTAGCAGAGGAAAGAAGAGCTATATTATTCACAGGAACATGGGAAGCTGTCTTACACTAAATCAAATAATATATTCGTTCATTTGTATAATTCGTAACCCATCTACTTCACAGAGCTAACAAAATTTATTTATTTATTTAATGCATTTCTATCCCACCTTTAAAGCACCCTTGCATATATTTTTTTTAAATGTATAAAACATTGAAACGAAACAGTATAATGAAATACCATTCCAATACTAAAACTAGCAGCCTTAGGGGAAAAAGGGGGAAAAACTCAACACAAGAAATTAGCCAACCTTCAATAAATATACAATTAAATTTGAAAAAGAGCAGTATAGCAGATAATTTAAACATTAAAATTTAGCTTAAAACATTGGTGTTAATAAAAAGCCTGCCAGAAGAAAATTGTCTTCATCGGGGAGCCTGTTTGGGCTGAAGTATTGAGTAAGAGAGGATTGACTGCTAAACCATTCTAAGAACTGAGGAATATAGTGAAAAGCAGGGTCTAAGTTCCTTAAATAAACAAATGAATAAAGTCCTGTAAAAATCCATTTAGATAAAAGTTGCTGAACCACAGGTCAACCACAGTCATCCTTAGAGAATATCAAGCTCTCTTAAGCCTGGTTTCTAAAAGATAACAATGTTGGGGCCTTATGGAATATGCCTAGGACAGATGGGTTGCCACCACTGAAATGGCATTCTTCCTGGTGACCAACTGTCTAAGCTCTGAGGCAGGGGTATCCGTAGAAGAGGTTCCCTTGGAGACCTACTAAATCCAAGCCTGAGGGACTTGATCATTGCTATAAGGCAGAGTTGTGGAACCTGTGGCCTTCTAGATGTTGTTGGACTACAGCTTGCATTTTCTCTGACCATGGTGGCTGGAGCGTCTAACAATATATGTAAGGCCACAGGTTCCCCATACCTATCACAAGACCTCTTTGCCAGGGCAAATTGTTTTGTTTCCAGGGTTATGCTGTTGCTAAGGGATTTATTTATTTTGCCAGAATTTTAACATTTTTGCAATGTTATGGGCTATACATTTAGAATGTTATTTTTATCCTAATCTTTTATAGTTGCTTGCACCCACCCTGAGCCTTCAGAATAGGGCAGGATAGAAATGCAAATAAATAAATACATCAAATAAACCCAGGCTCTTGTGCTGAGGCCGATTATCTGATGTTTGAAAGTACCTCTAAATACAATGACCACACACGTCTTTATTTACATAGTGCTGGTTATCCTTTATGGCTTCATATCCTGAATAGCTTTGAAACAGTCAGACTTAAAAGAAGCTGAATATTGGTTGGTTTATGTGGAATGCTTTTGTGGTCCACCAGAATCCAAATCTGGCAGTTTTACGACATAATACTAGCTGTATCTGTCTAATCTGGCTTTTTGTGGGTCTGCAGCAATATCTGGGTGGTCATTTTAGCCCAAACAACATGATCAAATATTTTTCAGTGGTAAGGGATTCCATTTTTCCTTATGGGCATGTAAGCATCCAAGTTGCCTTCAGACATCCACTAAAAGCACATTCTCATCTGCCACAGTCAGCCTGATAACAACTGTGGTGTTGGTATTTTAGATGGTGCATGGAGTGGATGAGTGAGTGGCAAAGCTGCCATCGATTGTTTTACCACCCAGTCAGACTTCAAGTTGCCACTGCTTTAAAATCTGAAAGCCAAGGGTGTTTCCAGACAGTTGTCATTTTCAAGGTGGGATTTTGTCACATACCAGCAAATTCAAATAAAGTTAATTATAGTGGTACCTCAGGTTAAGTACTTAATTCGTTCTGGAGGTCCATTCTTAACCCTGAAACTGTTCTTAACCTGAAGCACCACTTTAGCTAATGGGGCCTCCTGCTGCTGCCACGCCACCAGAGCAAAGTTCTTAACCTGAAGCACTATTTCTGGGTTAGCGGAGTCTGTAATCTGAAGCGTATGTAACCTGAAGCGTATGTAACCCGAGGTACCACTGTAACCACATTTCATAGAATCATAGAACTGGTAGAGTTGTGTCATGGATCAGCCAAACACAGAGGGCACAGCAGAGGGTGCCAGAGCAGGCAGGGGATGCTGGGATGCCTCATGGGAGAAGGAGACTGGCACTGAGGGCGAGGATTAACCGGAAGAGGCTTGCTTGGGAACAGGGACTGACAGCAAGAATGCCCTATGCTGAGTTGTCAGAATGAGGCGGATGTGGGAGTCCCGGAAGAGGGCAGCAGCAGGGACTGGAGAGTGAGCATAGAACCGGTGGAAGAATTACTAGAGGGGCCTGTGAAACAACTGAAAAATTATTGCTTCGAAAGAAAATATCATCTGTTTAAAGGCCCTAACTCTTCTTTTATAGCCAGCAGCACAGCAGCTGGACACCCCCATAACACCTCCCCAAAAGCCAAGGTGTTTAGGAGGCAGAATTCGCTCCCTGCCCTGAGTGACTCTTCTAGCATCCACTGACTTCCAATAGCTGCTTCAGCACATCTGATGGTGTGCTTAAAAGCACATTCAGGTCCTTAGAGTCTTGATTCTCTAAGGGCAACTATGAGCAAGGTGACATAATTTCCTGCAAATCACCAACGAATGCTTTAATAAAGTAACAAATCCTGGACCAAATTTAGTCATTGCGGTTTTTTCCAGGCTCTTAAAACCCAAGGGTGTTTGAAAGATTCCAAATGAGGACATAAATATAATCTAGCAAATCAAAAAGCTCCTTTCAGATAACACACACAGGCACACCAAAAACCCTATCGTCTTAAAGTACTAGAAACATTTAACACCACTGAATTGCTCTTTTGGGGAATGCAAGGGTTCGCCAACAGTTTTTGTACAATCAGTCTTTATTCCACAGTCAGGTGGTTCAGCATCTTTGAAATTTTGCTTGTTAGATCAGGTGTTCCACAGCTGTTTCCTCCACAGTGACTCACAGCAGCAGTAAAAAGTCTGTTTCCACAAAGCACAATCTAACGCCACAGAAAGTTACATCTGCACCAGACCTCTCTCCTTAAAATTTACCACTGTTGCTACAACCAATTCTGCTCAATTGGGTACATCATGGCATTTTTTAAGGCTTCTGATTCTACCACTGGCCTGTTATACAAGCTTGAAAACAAGCAATATAACCAGACATTGTTCCAAAATTGTCTTTAATTTGAGTCATGCCCCAACTTATTGAGATATTCTGGGGAAACTGATTGTCAGTAGGGCAGAAAACTCACAACTTTGGTCCATTGAGCAGCATATCTAGCTGCCAATACTAGGAAACAGCTGAGGAGGTAGGAAGGAACTGGGTTTACGCATTTACCAGCTGCCACCACCACATGGCAACTAAAGGGAGGGCAGATTCAGGGGTTGCAAGTAGGGATGTTGTATAATGATAATTTGGCAATGTTCTCCAGCAGGTTTCCATGGGGTTAATATATGCAGCTGTACTTAATAGGTTTTGTGTGTGTATGTTTTAAGGGACTGAACTTTTTGTGTTGCTCAGTATGCCACATTTTATCAGTGTGTGCTGCAGAGGAAAAAGAACCTCAGGCATAGCAGCATTTTCAAGCAGGAGGGCACATTGATCACGAGATAGCTCCCAACTGCAAAATGTTTAGTGTTTTTCTGTATCTTATTCTTCTAGCGGAAAAAAGCACTTACATTGCAGAAAAAAAGGTAGCTCAGCCTAGCCTTCCTAATAAATCAGTACAAGAATAGAGCACCGTGTTCCCATCATTATCAGTTAAAAGCAATAACACAGTGTGGAAAAACCATCCCGCACAGAGTCACAGAGTTTATCATGATTGCTTCCTGATGGGAAGCTGGTATAAACAGAACAGAGCCCAAGGCCAATCAGAGACTAGCCTGGACGCTTGTTGCTGTAGGTATCAAAATAGGAAGTAAACAGCTTCAAAACAGTACTGAGAATCACTTCGAGGAAGTACTGTTTCCTTTTAGTGCACTTGCTAAATCTGCTTATCCCTTCTTTAGGCTTTCCCCACTGCCAGCTTATTGAAGCCTGGTAAATCTCCAGCAAATCCACTTTTGTAAATGAAATTCCAAACTCCCTCCAACCATCTATTTCTTTAAATGTAAGTTCTCTCAGAGTACTAAGACTGGATCCACATCGCAGTCCCTTATATTTACAAGGCAGCACTGTGCTGAATGGTGTTTTGGTTTGGGGTTGATGTTTTCAAATACATTGCTGCTCATGGAGCACATAATATGCCTGCATGCCACTGGGAAGCACAACAAAAGTGGGAGGATCTACCTAATGTTCAAAATGTCTTCTTTTTTTAACCCTGGTCTGTGCATGCACAACTGCACATTCAGACATGCAAAGACAGTGGGTGTCTTTGCCCTCACCACACAGACACTTTTCTCTCAGCAACTAAGTGTCAATATTTTCTAGTACAGGTATGATATTACTCAGAGAGAAATAATGAGGATTTTTAAAGAGTTTGTTCGAGCAGGCAACAATATCCGGACTATAGAAGCACAAAGCTTCTAATTAACTATTGCATCTGTCTGAAAGCAGAACAAATCTTCCTTGATATCATATTGAATAGGACTAAAGAGTATCATACTGTTTACTGACATATACAGGAGACACATTCCTTACAGTGCAGGATGCAGACTTGTTCAGATCATTATCTGAACATGACAAATCATGATAAATTGATGCAGAACAAAAGTTTGCAGCTACACCAAGTCTTATTTGCTTTGCATTGTCTGGAAGAAATGAGGTTTACCTAACTGATGTTCTGATATGAAGTGTCCACATATGTCAAGAGACTATGGCAGTGTCCAATTTTTAAAATAAATGATAAATAGATTTGAAGAGTCAGACCAGGCCCATGAATAATAGAACATATATCTGTGGAAAGGGTAACAGGAGTTTGTTTTAAATCGAACACCAGTTCACTGTCATTCTTGAACAATAAATCTAATTATTTTGATGAGACGCTAGTTTAAAGGTCTTTTTTGCAGTTGCTTTATTCATAAATCTTAATGTAATCTGAACAAAAAGGAGATGGCATCACAATAGACAATATTTTCATGCAACAGCCTTTCGATTTATGGCTACATAAACCTCTAGAGTATGAAAAATCAAATGCTTTACATATGACATTGCCATAGCATTTCTTAAAGGAAATGATATGTGACCTTACATCAGCAGGGGTAGGTAACATTGTTTTTTACACTGCACCAAACTCACTATGTCTTTTTTAATTGCTTATTAAAATATGTGTATACTACTATTTTTTAAACAAACAAACAAAGTGGTTTACAGCAACCATGTAAAAAAATTAAAATCAGAGATCAACAAGCTTTAACAGAAAGATACTTATCTTAATTGCCTGCATAAGCTTTGCGGCATAGAAGGTTTTCAGCAGAGTGGGCAGCTGCTTTTGGACACCTTGAAAGGACTTAGACCTTGAAACCTATTATTGTATTTTTAAACTGATTGTGTTGTATTTTTTTCTGTTAGGCAGGGGGAGATTTTCTGTCTTGGGTGCCAAAATAACATGGCTGGCCTAGGGTATCCAGATACTACTATGTGCCCTGACTTGTCTTGGGCCAGACACAGCTGTAGTTCTTTCTTAGCCTAGCTATTTAAGCTTGTTCTAGGTGGAGATCACAATTTTTAAATGAGATTATTTTGCCTTGTCAATTTCACTGAATATTTCCTGTGAATACATGCACTTTTTGCCCCCCACCCAATGTTCTCTAAACAAACATCAGATGGAGCAATTGCTCTAGGATTGTGACGCTTCAGGCTGCTAGAATCCAACTAAATGGGACCAATCTGAGTTTTGAAGGGAAGGAAACAAAACAGAACAAGACCCAAGTTTCTTCCACCACCGCCCCCTTATTTTAAATAATTGCTACCATTTTTGTCTGCTAGTTTCAACCACTGAAGGGAAGCAACAAAAGCCTTGGTCAAGGCTCAAGAACAACTCAAAGTAGCCTGTTGTGACATGTTTCAAAATGGAAGAATCCACCCTTTGTCTGTGTTGAAAATACAAAGACAGTATTTGCTTTTGTTCCACTGCTCCAGCCGCATTTGCCAATAACATAAAAAAAACCCAAATGAGAGACAGGAATCTTTTACGGACAAAGACTGTGTATATGTGTGTATCCTTTTTCTACTCCGAGAGACGTCATAACAATTTTATGATGCGGCTAAAGAGAATCCCTGGCTTGTTTTGGTTAGGATACAGAAATTCCTTGCATAACACAGTGATTAACCAACTTGGCGAAGAATTACTCAACACAAACCCTGACCCACATGTGTGAGAAATAAGCATTCCATGCCACCTCCGCATTATTAATTGTTTTCTTTTCCATAACGGACAGCATTAAACCCTTAAAATTTCCAAATTAAAGTACTTCACACACAAAAGAGGTTGCATGCCCATGCAACTTGTTTTTGTTTAAAAGGAGACAATGCGAAGTATGCAACTTAATTTCTAAGTCTTAAATGTACTTGTTTTCAAGTTTTCAATTTGTTGTACAGTGAGGCTCTGTTCAAGGCCCTTCTTTGGTGAAGCAAAATCTGTTTGGTACACAACATGGGGCATTCTTGGTTGTGGCCCTGCTGTGCACCATCATCAGGATGAAAGAAAACATTGTAAATCTCTTATTTAGGCTGGATTTCAAATATTGGTAGTTTTTATAGTAGTGATTTTTTTTTAAAAAAAAGATTTTCTTTGAATTGGATTCCAACAATGATGAGCTGAAAGAAGCTGACAAAATAGAACTCGATTGCTGCTTCCTCCACACTCCAGTCCCCTGAAAAGCAATTCACAAAAGGTGCTTCTCTGATTTTGGAGAATTGACCCTCCCTAAGAAGCCTCCATAGGGACGCGGGTGGCGCTGTGGGTAAAAGCCTCAGCGCCTAGGGCTTGCTGATTGAAAGGTCGGCGGTTCGAATCCCCATGGCGGGGTGTGCTCCCGTCGTTCGGTCCCAGCGCCTGCCAACCTAGCAGTTCAAAAGCACCCCCGGGTGCAAGTAGATAAATAGGGACCGCTTACTAGCGGGAAGGTAAACGGCGTTTCCGTGTGCTGCGCTGTCTCGCCAGATGCAGCTTGTCATGCTGGCCACGTGACCCGGAAGTGTCTGCGGACAGCGCTGGCCCCCGGCCTATAGAGTGAGATGGGTGCACAACCCTAGAGTCTGTCAAGACTGGCCCGTACGGGCAGGGGTACCTTTACCTTACCTTTAAGAAGCCTCCATGCCCCCTCCCATGCCATTTCAGTGGGCATCTGGAACAGTTTTTCAGCAGTGACTCTGAGCTTTTATTTAAAAACTAAACTGAACTCTAGCCCTTCTAGAAAGAAAGTTATGAAGCATAAAGTTTTGGGGAGATATCCTTCTAATTGCAGCCTGGACGTTTCTGCCTGTTGGCCAATGAAAGAAGTTGGAGGTGTGATTGAGAAGTGGTATGCTGAATTCCACCCATGGCTACCCTGTTTCAGCAGGCACTAAATAGGTTCCAGCAAACCACTTTAGTATTAATTAGATGAGGGATGGGGACCCTGTGGCCCTGCAGATGTTGCTGGACTTCAGCTCCCATCATGCCAATGGTCAGGCTGTGAGTCATCTGGCGAGCCAGGGGGTCCCAATCCCTCAACTAGATTGTGAATCAACTTATAAGTGAGCAAATTCACTGCTTCTACCACCCCTTTCTTTCTCTTCCTCTTTTTGCTGAAGCAGTATAGTGGTTGGTTACTCAGAGAAACCCTTGCTGGAAACCAAAGAGAAAAGTAAATGAGGCTTGGCAACTGGAGGGTGCAATTTCATGCTTGAGCTCCAGAGCTCTGCTCTGTGCAACTAGCTGTACAGCTTTACTGTGCATCTCCTGGGCTCTCTTGAGAGGTAGTCAGGGCTGAATAACCACCTTTCTTTCTGACTTTTTCAAGTTGGCCCATTTGTTTTTGCTCCTGAAGTGTTCAGGAAGGGATGTTCTGCTCCATTTGTTACAAACTAGGTGAAAAGAAAAGTCAGGTAGAGGAGCTTTAGAAACGGAAAACATCTCTTCATAGACAAGAGAATGCCTCTTCACATTCCTGAAACTATTGTTCTTCTCTGTGGGTTTTGCTTATGCTTAAATTTTCAATGTGATGTCACCAGATGCTGAAGAGGCCAATTAAAAATTAATTGTAGATCTAGCTTCTTCTAGTGTGGTGTGATGGTTAAGTGTTGAGCTTGGACCTGGGAAACACAGCTAAGAAGCTCACTGGGTGGCCTTGGGCAAATCACTAGGTTTCTCTCTCTCAGCTGAAGCTACTTCACATTCATCAGGCTCAAATGCCACCCTGAACTTCTTGGAGGAAGGTGGTGTGGAAACACAAATGTAATAAATAAATAGCATGTGCTCAGCTAGGAGGCCCAGCTTGGTGGTTGCTTTTGTTGACAGATGTCTACAGTCAGGGCTACACACTCTGTGTAAAGGGGAATGAAATATCCAACAACTTCAATCTCAAGCAAAGCTGAAGTCTGCCACCTGCAGAAACTAAAAAAATGGGCATCATTTGTTTATTCTGCACAAATTATTCTAATGGTGAGAAGAGGCTAGGAGAACGTAGAGAAAGCCTTGATCCTGAATGTCACCAGCCATCAACCAAACACTTTAAATTCATCTTCATAATCTGAAGTTATGCCCCTCCCCTGCAGCTACACCCTGAAAACACTTGCATAATTATATAGAGTGATATAAGTTTTACTCAGAGTAGAGACTGTTAGTTTCAATGCATCTTCCCTGAGTAAAACATAGTTCAAATATCACCCCTTGTATTTGGAACTTGTATGTTTAAAAGAAAGATATCCCCTGAACCATAACTGCAACATTTATTTGTTTGCTTGCTTCTTTGTTTGAGTGATTTTATTAGCCACTGTTGCAACCAACATACCAAAACACTCAGCTAGAAGATGCAAGGGCAGAGCAATCTTAATGAGATTGGAGGGGAGGTTGTTCCTTGGCAGACAAAGCATCAATTTCTAATCCCTGCCAGCTTGCACCAGCCACGATAGAAGGATGGCAGCAACTTGTTCCTTTTTTCCTGCAGGGGATGGGTGCTTCCTAATTTTCCTCCCAAGAACTTCAGTGAGGGGAAAATTAACCATGCCAGCTCCAAGAATTTTTTTCCCCAGTTGGTGTGAGAGCTTATGAGGGGAACAGGAGGGCTTTGGATCCTACCAATCCAAGATCCATTTGATCCACAGTAGGATGGACTCCCTTGGGAGGCTGTGGACTCTCCTTCCCTCGAGGTTTTTAAGCAGAGGTTGGATGGCCACTTGTCATACATAGATGCTTTAGTTGATATTCCTGCATTGCAGGGGGTTGAATGGTGTCCTTTGGGGTCCCTTCCAACATTAAAATTCTATGATTCTATGATCCCACCATGTCCCCAACATCTCCCCTTTTCAGCCCCTATCACCATTGCAGCTCCAGTAGCAGAAGAGTAATGGGAACTCTTATTATTTTCATCATCATCATCATCATTATTAAATACATTTGTATACCACCCCTCATCCATAAATCTCAGGGCAGTTCACAACATAAAAATTCTACAGCTGTAGTGATGAGGTCTTTGACCACAGAAAGGGACCCCCATGGCATCTCACAGCCCCTCCACCACCTTTCCAAGGAGTATAAGATTGCTTCATAAAATACTATAAAATGAGTTATTAGAATATGTTTATAGGTTTTTATTCACCATCTGTTGAAGCTGGAACAGTCAAGCCATGACAGATACCACAGCTGGAAATGTTCATTTTTAAAAACAAAATGACGATAGTCTTTCACTTTTCTTTTTCAATTATAATTCATCCTGCATCGGTGATAAACTGATAAGAAAACAAATTTCCTTTAAGTTTCTGAGTAATAATCTCAAACTCATGGTCTTCATTTCACTCTAAAGCTATTGCCTTGGGCGAAAGGAATAGCTGAGAAAGATGAGCAGGAAAGCTCTCCAAACAAGCACTGATTAAAACAAAAATTAAAAAGAAAGTATTATAGCAACTGGTGCCATCTAGCTGCCATGTAAGCAACTGGTTATATTTAAGCAGAGAAAGATTGTGACAGAAATACAGTAAAAGTCTTCTTAGATACAGAAATGCATATTGTAACATGCTAAGGAGATTTGTAGTGAAGATGGCCATGGTACAGACTCTGCAAGTAAGCAGCTGCGATGTCATGATGTCATGCCAACTGCTGAAAGACTGAAGCTCCAAATAACAGAATGTTCACAAACGGGCCATCTTCTTTGACAGAAGTGAACAGCCAGTTTGGCTAGGCAAAGACAGGGTGTACAGAGTGGAAGAGCTGTGTTGACATGTAGGTAGTATGGACAGGTTAAGACTTAGAAAGTTGTCAAGGCCAAGAATCATTGGAACATTGACATGGCCAAGAATCGGTGTGTTGATTGAAGTAATGGAACCAAGTAGGTAATAGGTTTGCAGAACGATGGACCTGAGTGAATGTGATGGGGATGTCTATCATAATGGGACAAAGAAACATGTAAGACTCTGTGCCACTGACTGAATGGAAGTACACATGCAAGCCTGGAGACAGTGAGTGAGGAAACTATGAGGGATTACATTTGCATGGTTCAGACCCTGAATTATGTCTTGTGTGACCTCTGCTGTTATCACAGTACTCAGACTGGGCAATTATAAGGAGAAGGTGAGAATGCCAAAGTATTATATTACAAATTCACAACTAAAAGGTCCGCATTGGCAAAGCTGGAATTTACAAGGGGCCAAAATACCAGGGAGAAATTAAGCTGGCTGCTGGCAACAATTATGCAAGCTCTATTCTTTCACTAGGACGCGGGTGGCTCTGTGGTCTAAACCACAGAGCCTAGGGCTTGCCGATCAGAAGGTTGGCGGTTCGAATCCCCGCAACGGGGTGAGCTCCTGTTGCCCAGTCCCTGCTCCTACCAACCTAGCAGTTCGAAAGCATGTCAAAGTGCAAGTAGATAAATAGGTACCGCTCTGGCGGGAAGGTAAACGACGTTTCCGTGCGCTGCTCTGGTTCACCAGAAGCGGTTTAGTCATGCTGGTCACATGACCCAGAAGCTGTCTGCAGACAAACACCAGCTCCCTTGGCCTATAGAGCGAGATGAGCACCGCAACCCCAGAGTCGTCCGCGACTGGACCTAACGTACCTTTACCTTTATTCTTTCACTAGTTGATCTCAGTGTCATCTTTAGTAAATTTTTTATCCTGTTCATGTGTTCTAAGCCCAACATGTCAACAACAGTGTGGTGGCTTTTCTTGTCTGATCTTGTTCAGATGTCTTTGAAGCCCACCACCATACAGTATATGCAGCACATGTTTATAGCACAGCACAGCATTTACCAGTAACTCCCAGGTGGACAATGTGGCTCAGCAGAGTGGGCGGAAAATTAGCATAGGAATGTCTGAAAATTCCAGGCATTGCTGACATTCATATCTGTCTCCATACCTAACACCAGAATGCAGACTGGCCAAGGCATGGCTTAGAAATGTGTCAGAAAACAGAGAGATGTGAGAAGAAGCCCTGTTAAAAGTGTTTGACTTTTGGCTCATCCAGAAGGGTCAGGGTTGGGATTCCCAGAGTAGAGATCAGTAACACTGTTTTGGATTTAGCATATATATTAAGTAAAAGTTCTCAATGAATGCATTGTTTTGTATGCCTCCCTAAGCAGTAAAAAATGCTTTTCATGGTTACTTTCCTTTGGAGAGAGCACTGGACACAGGCTGCAAGTCTAATATGTCTACTCGGAAGTAAATCCCACTGAATTCAGTGAGAGTTATTCCCAAATAAGTGGGGTTAAGATTACAGCCTCATTTATGATTTTGTATTTTGTGTACTGTAGTTATTGTATGCCACCTCAACTATACTTAAGTGAATAAAAATGAGAAATAGATTATTTTAATCACTAATAAGTAAGATATTGGTAATTACAGGCCACTATCAGGGCTGAGTCACAATGTCTCAGAAAATAGTATTTGGATAAATTATCTGGTAATTTCCTTGTTAAGGCTCCCTGCCCCACCAAACTGTTGCATGGAGAAGGGGGGGGGGCATTTTTCAGTGAGCCCTAGCCACAATGCAGCTAGCTAACATTAAATGTACTTAACCCCATTCTCATCATAGCCTTAAGAGCACCCTTAGCTCTGTACTAGACAGTGATCCAGAGCATTCTATAATATCTGTTTATGTATAAAGATATAGGTAGAACACAGTAGAGAATGGAGAGAAATTTAATTCAGTTTATATTTAAAGGTGAACCTAATCTGCATCTTCGAAAACAATATGTGAATTGAAACACAGCCATACTTCTCTGAATTTTGCAGTGTAGTTCTCCAGCGAAGTTGTTGGTCTCATCCTTCTGTTTTGAGAGACGGTATGCCTCTGGGGGTGAAGTCAAAGTACTACATCAGCAACACCAAAGTGACCTCCCTGGGGTGAAAGCCTGGGCAGTGTGTATGGTGATTCTGGGCTGCCCAGATGGCATACTCGCCTCTCCGCCTTACTGATGTAGTCCAAAGGAAAGCAGAACAATACATTTGGCACCAGCTTGGTTGCAGGAGTTGCCCCAACCATCTTGGGGACTCTGGATTTTTGTAGGGTTTACTTCTTAGCCTTTTCTTCTCTCAAAGCTATCCCACAAGGCAGCGGAGGTTAAGGTGTACAAAACTACATATACTAAAGTGTTTATAAAAATGCATATATTGCTGAAAATAACATTTAAAATGCATCCTATTGGGGAAATGTGCATACTATTAAAAATTGCATATAAACATGTGCAATTTTAGGAGAAATTCGCTGACAAATTTCCTTGAAGGCTTCTTTTAAAAATGCACACTGATATAGAAACATCGCAAACTAAACTTAATAGTGGGAAAATGAGAAACTAGAGAGAAACCAAAATTGACATCCTCGGCCATCCTTAGAAAGTAGGCAGGCACACATGCAGGTAGGCCTAGCTCCAAAGAAGCACTGCTAAAGCCACAGCAGTTCACCTGAAGCCCTAAACCACTTCTGTTAGCTAGCTCCAAAAACTCCCAAAACTCCCTTGGGTCAGATATCTTGGGTCAGCCCTGTGGAAGAGATGGCACACCCCCCAAAAAAAGAACACTGTGAATAGGAAAGTCCCAGTCTTTTGTTATTTTTTGATAACATGTAATATTGTAAATAATTTTGCATGTTTCTCAGAATCTCTGGCATGGAGCAGGATAGGAATGAAATGTAATACATAAGAAGAGGTAGGAATATATTGAACCCACAGGGGTTGAAACAGGAATGGAGCAAGGACCTAAATACGGTAAATGGCAACGGAGATAAAGAATAAAAGGCTCCAACCCAGAAAAGACCATGCTTAATTAAAAGAGAGAGAGAGAAAACACCAACCGGGTGGCAACCTTATTTGTTCAGTAGAAATAGCTGCCGAGAAGCAATAAATGGCTTTACTTCCTTCCTTGTGGCAGAGTCAGAAATGGATTTCAAAGCTTGGGGCGGGGGAATGTCAAAGTGCAGGAAGTGACAGAAAGCAAGTTATAACAAGTTGCACACACCACAGTCTGGACTCTGGGTTCACTTTGGGCATTCAAAGCCTGACTGGTGCTTCTCCAAAACTTACTTGAAGTAGCCAAACTTCCTGGATTTATAAAACTGGGCAGAATATTTTATGGGAGCAGGATTCCACATTACTCGCATTTCCTTTCCTTATTAGCAGACAACCACAAGGCAATCCTGTCTTAGTTGCGGCCGCATCTGAGGCCTGGGCAGTAGAAAGGTATCATTAGTGCAGACACAGGTAGCACTTGAATCATTAAGGCTTCGATCCAAAGTACATTTGGGTTGGCAGCAAGAGCCACGAGAATCAATAGGAGACACTTCCAAGTCTGTATGTTTATTGTGGAGTTCCATAGTTCCAATGGGACTATAATATCTCAATAAAGCTAGTAATATCTCCAGAACTATAGGACTAGCCATCACGAAACATGGTAGGAAGATGGTTCATTTTTGTAAAGAGTTTAGGCTTACAACTCTCAAATATTACTCATAGTTACAGGTAGGTAGCCGTTTTGGTTTGCCATAGTCGAAACAAAATTTAAAAAATCCTTCCAGTAGCACCTTAGAGTCTCTAAGGTGCTACTGGAAGGAAATATTGCTCAGTTGGCTTAGTACATTAATATCCCACCTTTCTTCCATGGAATTCAAGATGGCATCCATCAGTTTTCCAGGTACAGTGGTACCTCGGGTTACATACGCTTCAGGTTACATACGCTTCAGGTTACAGACTTCGCTAACCCAGAAATAGTGCTTCAGGTGAAGAACTTTGCTTCAGGATGAGAACAGAAATCGTGCTCCGGCGGCGCGGCGGCAGCAGGAGGCCCCATTAGCTAAAGTAGTGCTTCAGGTTAAGAACAGTTTCAGGTTAAGAATGGACCTCCAGAACGAATTAAGTACTTAACCCGAGGTACCACTGTATTTTCCCATAGTGAGGAGGCTTAGTCCTCTTTTGCTTTAACAAACCTATCAGAAACTGAAAATGTGCCCTGATTACATTCTCTGGCCGGTGTACAGGAAGCTCTGATTGGATGCTTTCCCCATAGCTACCATATGATTGATGGCCTTGTAATCAGACCCTAAAATTAAAACATACCCATATAAGAGATAAAGTGGACTACCAGCTGAATAAGCATGGCACTGAAGGAACATTTCATTTCATTTGCCAGGAACCTCTTGTCTCCCGCATCCTTGTGCATCTTTTAATTAATAGTGGAGATTTCAAGTTAGTGGCCTAAGACAGAATTAAGTATTAACTATTTTTAATGTTGCTTGGACAATCCATTTGGCAGGAAAGAACATCTTCAGATGAGTCACTGCCTTTGCTGCTATTCCCTTTAAATAAATTATTCAGTTTAAGATATTCATAAAGCCTAAGCCAACAATTATTCCTTAAAAGGGTATCCTCAAGTGACTTCCATGTGGGTTCAAAGCTATTTAGAGATAAGAGGAGGGAGGGAGAGAGAGAGAAAGAGAAGCTCAGCCTGCATTCCAAGCCACTCTCCCCTGGTTTCAAAGGGCAATTTTTCTTTTTGAAGTGTAGGATATGCAGTTGGCTATCTATTCTTGTCAAGTTTAATATTAAATGCTTTCTCTGCGGTGGGTGGATTGTCCAGGTTTGCCCTTTGGAAACAGCTCACATCAGCCTAATGTGTTTTTCATTGGTTTGTGTTACCAAGAAGCTGTTTCACATCACTACTGTTTAAAATTGCACTGGCATTTTCATTGCAGCCTCTTCTTCAGATCGCTGTCAACAAGACTAAAGGTGTTTCCCACTGTGCCGTGAAGCATCTATTAAACTTTGTTCTGAGAGAGATTCTAACAACACCAATCAGCTAAAGAATGGGTCTATCAGGGATGAATAGTGACATTTTTTTTCTCCTGTGGTTGCGGCCCATTACCACATGGGCTTCAAGGGAACATTGCAACATATGTTCCTAGAAGTGTACTCAAAAAAAAGACTACCTCTCTCTCTCTTTAAAGTCTGCACAAAAAGAAAATGAACTAGGGGTGGCTCCAAGCTCAGATTAAATAGGAATACTGTCTCTGTCCTGAGATGACTCCCAAGAAGCCTGAAGAGGCTCTGGATATCTCTACATGGTAAATGGCCTTAGCTGGCATTCCATACTAAACTAGAAACTACCTCCTTTATCTTCCAACAATAGTTGGAACCAGAGCAAATGGCCCACAAAATCATCTAATTCAAGTTTGTCCCCTCATTCAAGTTTGTCCTCATTTACGTTTGTCCCCATCCTCCTCCCCAATGAGTATTACAAGGGCAACATTGAGACTGAGGAGGAATATTATTATTTGCTGTTCACTAGATTAGCTATATGGGACGCGGGTGGCGCTGTGGGTTAAACCACAGAGCCTAGGACCTGCCGATCGAAAGGTCGGCGGTTCGAATCCCCACCTCGGGGTGAGCTCCCGTCGTTCGGTCCCAGCTCCTGCCCACCTAGCAGTTCGAAAGCACTCCTAAGTGGAAGTAGATAAATAGGGACCGCTTTCTAGCGGGAAGGTAAACGGCGTTTCCGTGTGTGGCGCTGGTGCTGGCTCGCCAGATGCAGCTTCGTCACGCTGGCCACGTGACCCGGAAGTGTCTTCGGACAGCACCGGCTCCCGGCCTCTTGAGCGAGATGAGCGCACAACCCTAGAGTCGGTCACGACTGGCCCTGACGGGCAAGGTAAAGGTAAAGTTTACCTTTACCTTTAGATTAGCTATAATAAGGCAGGCAGGTAGAAGCTGGTTGAAGCTTCTAACAGAGCAGACACCGCTGATCACGTCTGTTTTTGCTTGCTAGCTAGGGCTAGCTGTAGGCAAAGGCAAACCAAATGTTGTCAGAATGTTGGAAGTGGTATGATAGAACCGTCATTTCTGTCTTTTGAATCTTTTATGATGCTTCTAAACAAATGCATGTGAACAACGCAGACAACCACTTTTAACCTGTGCTATTTTTCTAGAAAACAGAGGTGCCAGAACGCACCATGAACACACCTTGTTCTCTTAGAATGGCAATGGCGCCCTCCTGAGAGGTGCGGGAACTGAGTTCCGGCCGAAAAAGCCCTACTTTTAACTCTCCTAAAAACTTTTGTCTGTTTCCAACCAAGCAAGAAGGAAAATATTTGCTTAGTCTAATGCAAGACGTGTCTGGGACCTCCAAATTTGGATGCTTGGCATTCCTTTCAAACTGTAAGAAACAATTAGGATTATTGGTATTTCAGGGCCCCACATTACTTTGCTGGGTATCCTGCTGGCTTTTTATAGAGGTGGAGAAAATAAACATATTTCCCCACTGTTTCCTCCATTCCCATACAACAAGCATCTCAAATCATTAACAAATGTGTGAGTCTCAAATCCTTTTCTAGGAATCACCTAGTTGCGAGTTACCCTCAGATACTATCAGTTTGGCAGGAAGAATGATAATACAACAAATGGTGTTTTACAAATATGTCTGAAGATCTCTAAAGGAGTCTGCAAAGGAGTACTTCAGACATTTGGCCGATTCAAACATCCATATTCAGCACTTTTCAGGGAAGCCTGTTTGTTAATTCCCTTCTAATGTTCAAAATGGTTGTCAGTTTACACAAATACACCTTATTTTGGGTTTATTTGTTCCTCTTTTTTTAACAATGTGTATCCCACCTCTTCATCATGCTGATTCGCAAAACAGCTTACAAATTTAAAATATCGAAACAACATACGACAGATTAAAATGAACAGCAACTCATATTAAAAGCTGAGGGAAACAGCAGTGTTTTTGGCCTGTTCCTAAAGGTCAACAGAAATGGAAGCTGTGTGCATATTATCATCTTAAAACACAGCTAGGTGGTTCATTTTCTCAATTCGGACTATGAGGAAACACATCAAAACACAGTAATGTGTTCCTTAAGAAATGACAAGATAAAACAGGATGGATAAGGGTTGTGGCTAATGTCATGTGTACACCGCTTTCTAAAACAGCAGTGGGAGTAAACTGGATGAAGAGTCAATGGGATTGTGTACACAGCCAGGGATTACTGCCATCTTGTTGTCAGCCACCTTCCTTCAGAACAGGAGCTCTGAGCAAGATCTGGAGGAGAACAGCCTTTTTTTGGCTCTTAGCTGCTGAGCGGGGAGGGAAAGGATGTCTCTCTGAGGAGAGTCTTGTGAAGTTTTTCTGAGGAGATTTCAGGACACAAAGGTGTCTGCCTGCTGTTCACCTAAGGGTTTACCTCAGTGGTACTGAAAACTACTCCAGAATGTGCTCTTAAGATCACTTAAAATGGAATAATTATTATGCTTGAGAGCCAGTGTGGTGTAGTGGTTAAGAGAGGTGGACTCGTAATCTGGTGAACCGGGTTCGCTTCCCCACTCCTCCACATGCAGCTGCTGGGTGACCTTGGGCTAGTCACACTTCTCTGAAGTCTCTCAGCCTCACTCACCTCAGAGTGTTTGTTGTGGGGGAGGAAGGGAAAGGAGAATGTTAGCCGCTTTGAGACTCCTTCGGGTAGTGATAAAGCGGGATATCAAATCCAAACTCTTCTTCTTCAATAGCTACTGTGCTGAATAATTAAGAGAGTTCATTTCCCCCCAGTATTTTCCAATCCTGTCAAGTGTAACCTGCTGCAAGATGCCTAGAGCACAGCTTTATTTTATTTTATATTTTATACTTTTTATTTTATATTTATATTGGCCCACCCATAATGGGTGGGAGGGATTTTGGTTTTTCTGAGGAAATTTAGGGGAGAATTGGTGAAGATATTCAGAGAAAAATCAAGAGAGGAAAAGAGCCAGAGGAGATGACAGGCAACTCATTTAGTCTGTTTTTTGTGTAGGTGTATTCTGCAATATGATATTGGGCTAGGTCCCCTTCAGGTTCCCTTCCAACTCTACAGTTCTATGATTCTATTATTTTACTTCATTTAGATCCTTCCACATGGCCTTACAAAGGCCTTTGAGGCAGCTGATATATACGTTATGCCGAGTAAATTAGCAAAAATGTATAAATCAGAGTCCGATACTTGTTGAAAGTGTCAAGAAATGAAGGGTACTTTTTCCCATATGACGTGTACATGTAAAAATGTGAAGGAATTCTGGGAGATGATATATAAATAACTTTTATAAAAAGACCAGAAACCTTCTTATTAGGAATATTAGGAATGGAAGTCCCTACAGACCAAAATAATTTATTTCTTTACGCAATTTTGTTGTTGTTGTTGTTTAGTCGTTTAGTCGTGTCCGACTCTTCGTGACCCCATGGACCAGAGCACGCCAGGCACCTCTGTCCTCCACTACTTCCCGCAGTTTGGTCAGACTCATGCTGGTAACCTCAAAAACACTATCCAACCATCTCATCCTCTGTCGCCCCCTTCTCCTTGTACCCTCCATCTTTCCCAACATCAGTGTCTTCTCCAGGGAGTCTTCTCTTCTCATGAGGTGGCCAAAGTACTGGAGCCTCAGCTTCACAATCTGTCCTTCCAGTGAGCACTCAGGGCTGATTTCCTTAAGAATGGATGCGTTTGATCTTCTTGCAGTCAATGGGACTCTCAAGAGTCTCCTCCAGCACCATAATTCAAAAGCATCAATTCTTCGGCGATCAGCCTTCTTTATGGTCCAGCTCTCACTTCCATACATCACTACTGGGAAAACCATAGCTTTAACTATACGGACCTTTGTTGGCAAGGTGACGTCTCTACTTCTCAAGATGCTGTCTAGGCCTGTCATTGCCCTTCTCCCAAGAAGCAGGCGTCTTTTAATTTCGTGGCTGCTGTCACCATCTGCAGTGATCATGGAGCCCAAGAAAGTAAAATCTCTCACTGCCTCCATTTCTTCCCCTTCTATTTGCCAGGAGGTGATGGGACCAGTGGCCATGATCTTCGTTTTTTTGATGTTGAGCTTCAGACCATATTTTGCGCTCTCCTCTTTCACCCTCATTAAAAGGTTCTTTAATTCCTCCTCACTTTCTGCCATCAAGGTTGTGTCATCTGCATATCTGAGGTTGTTGATATTTCTTCCGGCAATCTTAATTCCGGCTTGGAATTCATCCAGCCCAGCCTTTCGCATGATGAATTCTGCATATAAATTAAATAAGCAGGGAGACAAAATACAGCCTTGTCGTACTCCTTTCCCAATTTTGAACCAATCAGTTGTTCCATATCCAGTTCTAACTGTAGCTTCTTGTCCCACATAGAGATTTCTCAGGAGACAGATGAGGTGATCAGGCACTCCCATTTCTTTAAGAACTTGCCATAGTTTGCTGTGGTCGACACAGTCAAAGGCTTTTGCATAGTCAATGAAGCAGAAGTAGATGTCTTTCTGGAACTCTCTAGCTTTCTCCATAATCCAGCGCATGTTTGCAATTTGGTCGCAATTACAGCAACTCAAATAGTATATGCTCAGAAATGGAAAGAGAGAATGATTCCAAGAAAGGAGGAATAGCAGATAAAATCAATGAAATATGTAGAATTAGCAAATTTAACTAATAGAATAAGAAATCAAGAAGATGGAGTTTTTTAAGGAAGAGTGGGAAATGTTTGCAGAATATCTGAAGGATTATGTCAAGCAGGATAAAGTGTTAGCTGGATTAATTTAAATTCAGCAGTTAAAATAATTAAAACTATAGAGGGAAAGGATTTTTTTTAATAAAAGGAGGAATTAGAATTAGCAGTCTTAATGGATAAATAAATAGAACCATGGAAGGGGGGAAGGGAAGTTAATTATTGAATGTGTGGTTATAGTCAATGAAATGTGAATTATAAAGAAAATTTGGAAGAAAAAAACACACCAAAGGCCCTCAAGCCTCACATCTTACCATTTTATTGTACATATGTATGCAGAACTGCATTTCATTTCACTCTTGCTTGGTTCCAAATATTATTTGGAGGTCTTCCCCTTTTGTTATGCTATTTACTGTACCTATTGTTTAATTGAGGTTAAAGCGATCTCCAACCTTGCATCCACAATAATCATAAATCTCCCCTTCTGTGTACACTATCCAGAATGAATTGTTAGAGACCTCCCGAAAAGTCTGAGAACTCCAGCAGAACAGGAAATGTTTATTCAGATAAGATATAATGCAAGGAGGAGACGACTAGTACATGATTCATGTGGGATTTTAATCTTTCTGATAGCACATGGTCACCTCATTTCACATTTTGGCTTACTCCACAACAGAACATTTTAAACTTTGATAACACTGATATAGAGGGTTTCCCACCCTCTATCTTATCTACCTCACAAGTGCCTTGTGAGGTAGGATAGGCCGCAAGGTAATGACTGGCCTAAGGTTGGCTTGTGATCTTCAAAGTTGAATGGGATTTTAACATGCTAAATGCCACACAGGTTCTCACAGAACTAGGGCAATCTTGATTTTCTGCTGCAAAATCTAGCGGTATGTTTGTTTGTTGCATTTGTGTCCCACCTTTTTCTCCAAGGAGCTCAAGGTGGCATACAGTGACGGACCCACTTTGGGGGGGGCCCTGAAGCCTGAACTGTTGTGAGGGCTCCTTCACAACCAGCACTGATGTCTACCAGGACAGACTTTGCTCGTGTGCTCAAGACATCGATTCCATAAAACATATTTTGTTGCACTGTGCAAAATATGAGCAAGCCAGGGCTGAACTAATATTACCCTTGCTGGTACCTTTCCTGGGAAAATCAGAGGCTCACTATGTCAGGTTCCTATTGGAAGACCGGACAAACGATAGAACATTAGCAGTGGCAAAGTTTTTATCGGTGGTTGCAAGTACCAATGATCCCTATATTCTGAACAAAACGCTTGTTTAACCTGGAGGTAGGCTGTATGAATTGTGTATTGCTTTGTAACAATTTGTTGGGTCTTTGGACCGTAATAAAGGTTGATGATGGATGATGTCTGGGTTACCACTGTTGTCTTCTTCAATGGCGTTGCTTACAACAACCTTTACTATTTTTATTTTATTTATTTTTTAAATCAATTTTAGTTGTGCAACTCAAATTGGGTCTACTAGACCATTTTTTTAAAAAAAGCAAGGTTTGGCATAGAGGCAGTGACAGTCACCCAGTGAGCTTCATAGTTGAGTGGGGATAGTTCCAAGGATCTCATATTGCACCTTCTTCTTCTTTTTCTTTCTTTTTCTCAGCAAAATTCATTGTGAATATTTCAGATACACAATTAAAAATCTTGTTGAAGAATTGTCTAGCATTGCTGGCCCATTTCAAAACGAAGGTCATTTCATGTTCTGGGTTCTGACAGCAGGGGTAGCTGCAAATTTAAAAGACTATCATCCTACCAAGCACTGTGACTGATATGAAGTCACAATTTCATTTATACACTATTTTAGAAGACCACCAGAGTTCATACAAGGAAGTTAAAACCAGTGCTCTATTTAATGATATATGAGTTGAAGTCTGAGTTGCCAAATGGCAGTAGATGGGGGGGGGGGGAGTTTAGGAATTGCCTGACCTGCACCTCTGAGCCTTTAACAGAGGTTTGATATGCAGAAATCCAACAAGTGAAGATGTTCATTGCATGGAGCTATTAGTACAGGAGAAATGTTTATTAAAGAGACAAATACAGAGGTCAGTTCCAAAGTGAAAAACCCCTGCTCAAGGAAAGCAAGCCTAAGAAAACATATTTCAAGATTAGTATTATATGAATCAGGGCAAAAGCCCCCTGTGTTTGATTTCTGCAGTGAAATAGCCAGCTTGCAGAGTAGAGCTTCCAAGTTTTCAATTTAGACTCAGCAAGATTTCAGCAAAGCTGCAGTCAGACTTAAAAGGATTTGGAGCATATAAATATGTAGAGTCAGTAGCAGCTAGCAAATGCAGTCCAGAACATCCAACTAGGGGACTATAAGTCTGGAAGTAAAGATCCACAGGAGGGGGAAAGTGTTTAAAGTGCAGGTGCTACATAGTGAGTGATTGGAGGGCGGGGGGGGGGGCTTAACTCAGGCCACAGCTGCTTGAATGGATCACACTTCCTTGCACGTATGCCTGAAAATGGGAGAGTGTTTAACATAATTGACGATTTTTAAATTTGTCTCCAAGGGATTTTAACTCCCCTAATACCTCATGCAGGCAGCCCTACCAGAGTTCAATCTGTTTGCTTGGCTGGAATATTATGGTAGCCTAGATTAAACGGGTGGGTGTTGAATATTATATATGAGGTTCAGTACAGCAAACAGTGATTAGTCCATAGTATGTGTTCTATGTGTGGACGTAGCTCTTTATCCTACACAACTTAGAAGTTTCTGAAATCAGTGAGATTAAGAGTGTTTGCATATGTTGTCAACTAGGGATGGATGAGAAATTAATTTCAGTGCACAATGCATGTTTAAAGCCAAAGCTATCAAATTCACACTTTCAAAAACAATATGCTCACCAAAACATGGCTACACTCAAAATCCACACTTACCTGAATTTTGTGGTGAAGTTCTCTAAAACAATATTTACAGAAGTGCACATATTAAGATACTAATGAAAATAACATACAAAATTGGGGAAAGTTGCCTGCAAAAATTAGTCAAACCTGCATATAAAATGGGTTAATAAAATGTTGGTGCATTTTCATAAGGATTTTTTTAAAAAATTAATATTGCCACAAAATGCGGAGAAGTGAATTTAAGGCTGCAAAAATGAGAGACTGAGACAACAGAAAGTGACAGATCTTTCTCTCCCTATTGCCAAGAGTGTGAAAATTAAATCAGTACAGCAGTATCATACGCAGTTGTAGGATGCATAGGAGGCTACAGCTAAGCTGGGAAATTGTATCACTCCCAGCAGGATTATCTAGAGACCTTCTAAGAGTGTAGAATTCATATGAATTGCATTCACAGTTTTAGTGGCTAACTGAGGATATCCATTTTCAGCTTATTTGTTACGTTGAGGTTGACTTCTTCAGGTAGAGAAACAGTCCTAGGACCTTTGATTCAGATATTCAAAGCTGCCGAAAAGCTGCCCGGACACCGTTTTCGGATGCCAAACCCTGGCGATATCTGGGATTTTCCAGACATATGGCAGCCCTAGCTTTCCAATTAGAGTAGCCAGATGCAACAATGGACAGGGCTCCTGTACCTTGAATGGTTGTGCAGAAGAGGAGATTCCAGCAGATGTAGCTTCCAATCTACAACTTGCTGAAATTCCATTTTGTTCATAAGTATTAAACCATGATTATGCATTTGTTCTTTATATTTTGTTGTGGTCTCTGGTCAGTCAAGTTTCTTAAACCCTACAGAAACGTGCACACCGTGCTTGACCAAGAGAATAATTGTGAGATAGGAGATGAATGTGGGTGCTCATTGGCAACAATAGCTTCAGGTTGTTGTGTGAATGCAGCCTAAGAGACCTTCACACTTACTCAGCCTAATCTATGGCAACCTTCATCAATGTGGCCAATGCTACCGACATTTCAGCCTGAGGTTGTGAGATAGGGGAGTTTTTTCATGAAGGCTCTCTCAGCAATTTATTCAGGTGTTTCTGCTGATTTCCAAAGTGATGGAAAAGCAACATCCGAGCCAGCCCACCCATGTGGCGGGGTGAAGCAGCTGCCTCAGGCAGCAGAAGCACAAGAGGCAGCACTGCTGCTGGAATGCCCCTCTCTCACCGAGTTCAGTGAGAAGGAGGCATTCCAGCTGTAGTGGAAGTGGGATGGGCAGGATGCAACAGCCAGGCAGCGGGCAGCCAATTCCTGTTTAGCCTCAGGTGGCGAAGCAGGCTGCCTTTAAGCAATATGCTTGGAAACATACAGTGGTACCTCGGGTTACATACGCTTCAGGTTACATACACTTCAGGTTACAGACTCTGCTAACCCAGAAATAGTACCTCAGGTTAAGAACTTTGCTTCAGAATGAGAACAGAAATCGAGCAGCAGCGGCGCAGTGACAGCAGGAGGCCCCATTAGCTAAAGTGGTGCTTCAGGTTAAGAACAGTTTCAGGTTAAGAACGGACCTCCAGAACGAATTAAGTTCTTAACCCAAGGTACCACTGTATTCCCTTCTGCATGAACTGAAAATGATCTTGATCAGTATCAGTATAGGCCGTTGATCCCCATCCCCTTTTCCTCTCCTCCAGTGTCTGGATTCTGGAACAATTTGACCTCATGTCACCATCTTTTTATTTTATTTTTTTATTTTACTGGGTACATATAAAAATGCCCCACGTCTGACGTGTGAACCTAGCAAAGCAAGGTTTTCGGCTTATGAGCCAAAGAAGATTTTATCCCCCAAATCCTGGTAGAGCATGCCTCCAACCTCTACCACTAACACTCATCCCTCCCCCCCCCCCATCCCCGTAAATGAGTGTGTTCATTGGCATGCATGCCTGTTTATTTAGGTGCGTGACTGGCTTCCGTTGTTATTTGGACGAAAACGTCTCATTCTACCCATTCCAAGTGCTATTTGCATGCTGTTTTGTAGACATCTCCTAGACATCTCGGGCACCAGAGGGATTAATAACATTCATCCAAATGTTTTCCCGGAGGTTGGTGTGTTAGAGAAAAGTATTTGTATTATGTGACTTGAGACAAAGATGAGTTGACGAGCTGAATTCAAAATGTGGAGGGAGTTAGTGTTCACTGCAAGTAAAAGGGGCTAGCTACACTGTACTGCAGTATTTAAGATTCGTACAGTTCACCTTCTCCCCATCCCATAAGAACCTCCAACCTATTCCTCTTCCTGGAGGCAGGCTAGCTTTGGAAAGAATACAGTGCAGTGCAATTCAGGCACATGCTTCAGATCCTGAAAATCAGAAACACCCACAACAACTGCTTGCATAGAATTAGTAACATTGATTAGGAATTATTAAACTCAAATCTGCCCCCTTAAAGTTGAAGCTTTAATCCGTTTTACAGGCCATTGCTGGTACTTCAGTTGTGGAATGATCTCTGCAGGAGGACTGCCTGGCTTCATCCTCTTCTGCTTTCAGCCATATGGTAACAACTTGCTTCTTCTGAAAGGCTTCAATACACTACTATCTGTAGACTCCGCTATCAGCTGCTAAGAGGTCAAGGAGACTGAGGAGGGTAGCATCCCCCTGTCTCTTGCCTGATAAAGCTAATTAACCAAGGCAACCAGGGTCACTCCACTTCCAAACATGGGAATGAAGCCAGATTAAAATAAATCTAGACAATTCTTTTTCTTCCAGGCACACCTGCAGTTAGACCACCAGACCCTCTTAAGCATCTTGCCCCAAAAGGGAATATTTGTGACTGGGTGTTAGTTATTTAACTCTTCTTGCTCCAGAGGGGTCCTCTTAAGAAGAGGGTGTACCACTGTCTTTTTAAGGGCCAAGACAAATAGGCATTAACCACTCCCTGGGCTAGCCAGTCAATCCCCCTTGGATGGACGATGAGTGGAAAAACAGGTGGTTGCCCAAATTCCTGCAAGCAACTTGTCCACATCCTCAAACTGTAATAACTGAAACTGAACCAAAGCAACCAGACCAGACAGTGCTCTGGAGATATATGAGGATTTAGTATAACTGTGGTATCTAATTCTATGCAAGTCCAACCACTTTATCCTCAAAGTGCTTCATAAAAGCATCGCAGCAGTCTTCTAATGACTCAAAGCTGCCCACTGGTCTGGTGCAATAAGCTTATTTGCAAGTTGGAACAGCTCTGCTGGATGGTTGCTTGAGGATGCAATGGCATCAGAACCTGCCCTCTAGGTAGCTGAAAAGCACAAATTAAGAGAACAGGTCTTACCCAGGAGATAAGAATGTCACTGCTACTACCACCAAGATTCCCTAAAACTGACATTGTACCTGACTCATTTTGGAGTTGTTAATGGCTGCAAAGAGCAGAACTCTTGCTGCTGCTGCTGCTGCTGCTGCTGCTGCTGCTGCTGCTGCTGCTGCTGCAAAATAAAATTGAAGGTTACAAATAGAAAACAGAAGAAGCCACCACCGCTGCTAAAGCTAAGGGCCCCCAAAGTGCAGCATGTACCCTTTAAAAAAAAAGTGAACACACACCATTTGGAAGCCCTGAATTCTCTCCCCCAATGATCACTTGAACTTCAAGCTTTGGCAATCTTCATCCCAGGGCCAATATTACTGGATTAGCTTCAGTCCGTTTAGCTGAACGTGGGTCATTTGAAATTGATGGGACATGTTAGTCATGACTTAATTTCGAAAGGGAACTACGTGCAACTCACTTAGTCTGGATGCTGCCGACTGGATCCAAACGCTGCAAACTGGCAGTGAAAACGGCTGGAACTCTGCAGTGGAGGAATGAAGCGTTCTGCCATGAAGTACTACTACTGAGAAATGTAGCAAGACACAGCCCTGCCAACATCTACAAACCCAGAGAAGACGATTCCACAAGCAGACAGAATAATGGGCCAGAACAAGTGGATTTGGAACAGTTCACAGCAATCCTGTCTTTAGCTGTGTCTCAACAATCGTCTCCCAGGTCGCATTGTCTGCGGTAGCCAGAATTCAGCTTTCCATCTGTTTGGCCCCTTTTTATGCTGTAGTAATAAACACGTTACATAGCCTTGGCTCCCTGGCAAATCTGTTTTAGACAAAAGGCCACAAAAACCAAAACAACCAAGGAATTGGGGCCGGCTTGTCCGGACGAGGGTCAGGGGAAGAAGTCCACGGTACTAAAAACGTATAGTAATGGCATTTTTGGCAGTCTTGCTTTCTCTGTGAGATGCAGGCAGCTGGCATTGCTGTTCAGGGAAGAGCTGCACCTGGAGAATCTCCCAGGCTATTGCATCCCTGTTAGGGGACGCTGGAAATCGCTCTGCACTTAGGAACAGCCACAGATGCAGGTGCAGAATGAAAGATGACAAGGCAGTCTGATGTAAACATATCATGGAAAGAGTGCCTGCTGGGAAGGCAAATGCCCTTTCCCCTTTATCTTTTTTCACTAAATGTTAGCTCCACATGGAAGATAGAGCAAGACTGTTTTCTCCTGTTCCAGAGGGACCCAAACCAATGGCTTCAAGCTACAAGGAAGAAGATTCCATCTAAACACCAGGAAGAACTTTCTGACATTAAGAGCTGTTTGACAGTGGAATGGAGTCCCTCGGGAAGTGGTGGACTCTCCTTCCTTGGAGGTTTTTAAGCAGAGGTTGGATGGTCACCTGTCATAGATGCTTAAATTGAGATTCCTGCATTGCAGGAAGTTGAAGTAGAGGACCCTTGTGGTTACTTCCAATCTATGCTTCTATGATTCCACCTTCCTAAGTCAACTTAGGTCTTAGAGGAGGCATTGCCCAGTAAGGAAGGAAAAACGAAGCATCCTCCAATACATCGAGTCAAGCAAAAATTAAAATGTTAAGAGGGACAGAAGGTCTGCAAACAAGTAACATTATCTATTTTCCTTTGTTTTGCAATCATTTTATCCGACTTTTCAGGCAATGATTGCTTCCCAAAGTGGATCACACCAATGCAGCGTGGCTTGCAAATTCAAAAGATGCGGAGCTGGGGAGGCAAAAGGCAGAAGAACTTTGAGGCCAAAATGAGGTTGTGTGCTGCAGCTGGGGCTATATATGCAATTGGAGCCAAGCTGCTCTTCTCAAGGTTAAAGTAACTTATTCCCCTCCCCCAACTACAGCTAAACAGCTTTCCTTTCAGCTGTTGCATCCAGAAACTATCATTCTGAGGAAGGAACCCTTTGGCCTTTCTTCAGGCACTAAGGAGGAGGAGGGGGGTGACACGGAAACTGCTAGTAATCAGGGAGGAAGAAGAGGAGGAGGAGGAAGGGTGCCAGCCAGAAAAGTGGGATGCCTCCGCCACAAAGACGGTGTTAGCTGCAGTCACTCCGCATCAGAGGCAATGTAATGCACCGGCCTTGCTAATGTGAACTTGAAATCAATCCCTTGTTTAAATAGCCATAGGTTGTTTGCCCCTCAATTCCCACTGTGTCAGCAACTGGCTGGACACTGAGGAGGGGTGGCTGGATTCTGATGAGTGGGCACTGGGAGACTGGCTTAGAAAAATGGATCAGTGAACTGGGGGGATCTGTAACAGCTGGGAGACAAGTTTCAGAGGCAGGAGAAACTGCAGGATTGGAAAGTGAAGAACAGGTGCAAGAGGAAGGAGAGATGTCAGGCTGGGGTAGAGTCAAGGGCTTGCACAGCTCCTCCTCCTGCCCCCACCTCTCCTGCTCCACAGTCTCCCAGGACCAGAAGAGGACTGAAGTGGGAGGAGCAGAAGCAGGTTCCACGTAGGCATAGTCTTCACCTGCTTGCATGCAGTTCAGGTGGGAAATATACATAAGCCGAGGTTGGGGGTGGGGCCTCTCTGTTGCATGGAACTGCCTGATTGGGTGCATACCCAGGAGCAGGACTGGTGGACATGCCTTTTCCTGTCTTGTAAGTGTACCTTTGGAAATAACAAGTTAATTCCTCACTCTGGACATTCTTTTCCTGACAGCGCCATGATACCCTGCTGGAGACCAACTCTCTTTCCTCGTGGGCTTTTCACACAAGGCCACAGTGGGAAACAAGAGGCTGGATGCCAAAATGTGGGTGTTTTGGATGCGGCTGAAACAGGAAATGATTCAGGATTTCAAATTTTTAAAACACTATAAAGCAGGAATAGGGTACCTGTGGCAACCCAGACATTCTTAGGCTCCCATCAACCCCAGTCAGCATGGTCAGTGATCAAGGACGAAGGGAATTAAATACAACAAATATTATTTATTTGTTTAGCTGAAGCCGTTACAAAAGATAAAATATATAAAGCAGAATAAAATCGATTACACAGCTAAAATAATTTTTAGAACCAGATATTTTGTCAGACAAAATTTAATTTATCATCCCCACAGACTGTTCTCCTTAAAATTGTTGCTGTAAAGCTCACGTTTTCAGAGGTGAAGGGGGACCTGTCCCCTGATGAGAGTTGTAATCCAGCAACATCTGGCAGGACCGTGCACTCCCCACATCTGCACTCAAGTAAGATCTGCTCCCCCATCTTTCTTATCATCACCTTTTGCTTTATTGATCCCCCCATGCAGCCCCCACATGCCTCTCCTTCAACACCCATTTGGTGGGTTAGAAAGACTTTGTGAGGGCAGCTTTCCCCCTCCCCTCTGTTCAGTCAGGAGATTTGTTCCATATTCTGCCGGCTTATAGGTCTTGTCTCTGCTGTCTCGTTCTGAGTGGGAGACTCCAGATTTGAAGGCTAATCTTCAGATATCCCACTGCGAAAAGCATAAGTCAACATAGCCATTGGCACAGATGAAAACCCCCTTTGACCTTGGGTAAAAATAGGAATCAAGAGACAGGCAGACAGCGTCAACCAGGCGCGCAACTTGCCGAGATGCTCCAAAAGGTGCATGATTTACTGGATCACAAACAACACTGGGGTCTGCTGAGACTTCATACTTAAGCCATCCAAGTGAGAAATTCATTCACTAATGACACAAGAAACCTTTCACAAATGCTTTCCCAGCCCTCAGAAGACCCCAGGACCCAGTCAGGAATTCTTCATGGAGATTATATATAATTACATGCTGATGCGATTGAGGAAACGAGTTCACATGATTCATGTTCCTGGGTCAAAAAGGGGGGGGGGGGGGAACCTGGCAGATAATCCTACAGCCTAGATCCAATGCGGATTTTATCTGATTTTACTTAAACAATGCTCAGTAATTACAGTCATTTTCAAGGCATTCAGCATAGCACCTGCGGCTGCCAGAAGATGAACAAGCAAAGGTTTTGGCCACCAGAGCGAAAGCCTAAAAACAAAAAACCAATCCTTTGGAAGAAAAAAAAAAGTGGTGGCTGGAAAATAATCAAGTGACAGCGCAGGGGGATTTCGTTTTCAAAATATCAAAATAGCCCCGTGTGCTGAGTTTGTGGATTATTTTGTTTTTAAGCAGAATTCATGGTATTAACAACAGGAGGTCGAGGGCTGGAAGGCTCACCCCTTGATGACAGAGAAAGCAGCTCAGATAGCATCAGCTTTCACAGTCTGGAAACCTTAAAATAAAAACAATTACATTTCTCAACAGAGCAATCATTGCAGGGGCAACAAGCTCTTGCAATGGGATGTCAGCAGGGCTTGCTAGCAAAACAGCTGCTTGGGATTATTCCCCTCTATATGCAAGGAAAACATGTTTCAACATTTAGGATGTTAACATGCCTCAGGCCGTCCTTGGAAGCAATTCAGTTACATTCAGCACACACCATAGTAAATTATCCAAACTTTGTGTTGGGGTACGTTATGGGGGATCATCAAAGCAGGGCCCATCGATCACTGGTTCTGCTCTGGTATCGCCATCTGAAAGCAAAACAAGCAGCAGGTGATGGCAAATATATTTTTCATACAGCTGTTTTGGATCCTCTCTTGTATGTGAAAGACCTTTCTTTCCCTGAGACACTGGGGAAGCTGCAACCAGTCAAAGCAGAGAATACTGTGCTAACTGGATGGATGACTTGTCTGACATGGTATAAAATAGCCTCCTGTAAGACAACTATTTGGCCAAGAAGAATAGCCTATAGCACCCTTACTGCTGAAGAGCCTGTCAGATGCAACTCTGCATGATTTGCAGTTCTGCCCTTGCCAACTTACACTCAGCACTTGCTGCTGGTAAGCTGTTGTTTCACAGCTTTGTGCTGGGTAAGAATCGATCACTCCATCTCACATCTGCAGTGCAGATGTTGTGGAATTAACCACTGGCTGCATCTCTGAATAATTCCCTTCTCTGGCCTCACCTCCTTCCAATCAACGCCCAGTCACTCCTGATGCAGAGACCCAACAAGTTTGCCCACTGTTGCAGGAGGTTTTCCATTGCATTTCTGCATGAGTAAGTGCTCTGAGCTTTTCTTTCCAACCAGGATGAATACTTACTTTAGTGACTCATGCACAAACATGGGGGCTGGGCTCCTCTGAGGGCAGGTAATTTTTATTCTTACACATTCTAGCTGTTGCACATTCCAGATTTAATTCCCAAATAAGTGTAATCTAGCAAACGCTTGGGAAACACAAGGAGGGGCTGAATGACACCCCACACATATATTGAAAGAATGTGTGGGTCACAATGCCTTCGATCGGGGCCCTTCCTCATCAGCAGCTGCTCTATCTACAGGCAACAGTGTGCCTCAACTGTTCAGAGATCCTAAACATCCACATTTGCTTTGCAGATTTAACATGCGTTGGTGGACAACGGGAATTCCAGCGGCAGCAATAACAAAGGTTTATTTTATTTGATTTTATCCATTGTATGCTTTTTGAAATTCTTACATACACCACTTAGAAATTCCAGCGATTAAGGGGTCTGCTAGAAATATTCAGCAGACTTTGCAAGACTGAATTTGGTCCATTCTAGATTTACTGGCTCATGCTGTAACAAGGGACTCAGCTATACAGCTGCAACGTTTTAAATTGGTTGTAAAATGCAATATACAAATGTGACACTAGATGACAAAAGTGAGCTATGCAAAATTCAATGTATTTTTCAAAACGTTTTTTTTTTTAAAAGCATTTTCACCACACTTTTTATATGTGTGTAGATTCCACCAAGATGTACTGTTGATGGCCAGCAACTGAAACAGCTTTAAAACATTTCATAGCAGATAAGGCTACTGGTCACAATGGTTAAATGCTACCTCTGGGTTCAAAGGCAGCACGTGTCTCTCAATGTCAGCTGCTGGGAAACAACACCTAGGGAGGGTTTTGCTCCCATCTGCCCTGGCTTGTGGCTGAGACATTTGGTTGGCTGCTGTGAGAAGCAGGATGCTTAAATAGGTTTATGGTGTGTTGTAGCAGGATAGCTCGTCTTATGTTCCTATATGCATTAAGGCTGGTGTGTTGATTTTAAGCAGAAGTTACAACTAATCAGGTTCAGGAAACAGGTCACTGGAAACTTTGACCCTGATAATCTTCAGCCGTATCCAAATCAAAGTGGGGGAACTTATTGTACTTTCCCATCACTAACAGTCTCAGTATTCTTACTCTGTGCCCTTCAGCAAAGCTATGCACTTTAATATTAGCGCAATCCATTCCATATGTTTAACCTTATGACCCTCTAATCTCCACCTAAGCTGCAAGGAAAGGAAAGAAAGCTTAATCATTATATCTAATTTCAAAACATTCCTGACTATACTCAGAACATTGCCTTAGGAACATAATTAAGGGAACAAGAATAAATCTCCATTGTAGAGGCTGTGGTGGAGAGGGACAATCATTTCTGGCAGAATTGATTCTTTTCAATAAAGGTGATGTACGTTCTGAGCTGAACAGACAAGGGGCAGTAGCCAACTTCCACCAGCACAAGGATTTCTGCTTGTGCAATGGAACTACTTCTCTCTCTCCTTGCACCCCCTCTCCCCTGCACCCCCTCCCCAAAATCTGCTCCTAAAGGTTGGGGAAAACCAAGAACATGTTTTTTGGGGGGGGAAGGAGAAGTTCTGTTGTGCAGCCAAAAGTCATTGCACATTGCTGCATATTCATATTATTACCATTTATTCAATTTATATTGAATAACTTTTGGCATTTTGTTCAGGATCATCTCCAGATCACGATTTACTAAGCACCTAAACTAGCAAAGCGTCCAAAGAATGCCATCATTCTCATTACACAATGAACTCAAGAGGCCAGAAGCCATGTGAAAGGATTCTCTTTGCGTGCCCTGTCTCTTCCAGGAGGCAGAATGAGTATGTCATGCCCAAATCCTGGAGCCACCATGGTTAACATAAAAAGATGGTGAGCCCTGATCTAGTTTACTGTCCCCTTACTCCCCAAGCACCATCATGTCTCCCACTAGACCAGAACTGAAATAGTGCCAAATTCTAGGTAATTCCCCTTACAAAACTGTGCTTCTGCATCACTACAAAGTTCTTTTAAAAAGTGGGGGGGGGGGGGGAGGGCCAGGAAATTAAGGAAGGGCTTTCCTAAGGAACATGGAGCTTAGTTGTGTTCCACAACTACTGCTACATTAAGAATTAGTGTGAAGAGCAAGTCTACCATCTAGTGGCCAGCCTGGTTATTTACACCCCCTCTAAAGCTGCCTACTTCGTCTGAGAAGTGATGAACATAGGACAAGTAACCAAGAAAGAACAAAAAACCCCACAGAAATGTCACACAGATAAGTCACCTGGAGTCTTCAGTTCAGAGATTATTCTGATGCTGCATATGTCACTGTTGGGATATGATGCTGTACCCAAACGAAACTTATTAAAGTTGCAAAAGGAATGCAGGGAAGCACAGCTCCAGAACTTTTTTCAGAGCAGGAACAATGGCGCCATTAGCTTGGAGCAGCAGGATCACCGATAGTCCTATAAGACTGCTCTGGCAAGCAAATGGAGCAGTCATGAGGCTTTCAAGTTTCTTTGCCAGATTAGCAGAGTCACCAAATGAGGAAAATAATTAGGCTAAACATATTATTTCCTTTTCTTTTTCCAAAATGTCATGTCCCAGAACACAGATCTATGAAATTTACCAATTTATAGAGCTAAAGTCCAGGTAGGACCAGTGCTTTTTTCTAGACAAAGAGGTGCTGGTACTCACGAGGTGGTTACAGTAAGTGCCACACTTTTTAAAAACCAAAAAAAAAGATAGAGGTGTCGGTACTGCGTACCCTTGACTACCCCCTGAAAAAAAAAACCTTGGTAAGACTATAAAGTCTACCAATTTCATAGATCTATGGGCCAAAGCACTGCATTACGCTTAGATCAGTGTTTCCCAACCTTTTTTGGGCAAAGGCACACTTGTGTCATGAAAAAAATCTCCAGACACACCACCATGCCAGATGGGGAAAGGTCACTTTTTACTTATGTAAAAAAAAATTAAAAAATAGTAACAGCATAGAAGGTAATGGTAGATGACTGTTAGGGTCTCCCCCCAAATGCAGAATTCTATTAATATCTTCCTTAGCGAGCCGCGTTAACCCCTGTAATGCTTTCTATAGAGTAAGCATAGGGGACACTGGGGGATGTGGAACCAAGGGGGCAGTGGGCCAAAAGAGTTCGGGATCTACTGCTTTAAACAGAAATAAGAGCCAGTGGGTTCTTCCTTTTTTAAAGTATCGTTTCAGCGGGGACAGCAGTCCGGATTTCCAAAAAGCGGCGCTTTTTTGCGTCTGAGCAAAGAAGAGAGAGAGGGGAAAAAAGAGAGAGAGATTGATTTGTGGCTGCGCAAAGGGGGGAGGAGCCCAGGAGTAAAAGTAGGAAGGACGAAGGGAGGGGAAAGGAAAGTTAATAGAAGGAAAGGCGGGTGGGAGAGAAAGAGAAAGAAAGAGGGAAGGAAGGGGGGAAGGGAAGTGGAAAGGAGGGAGACCGAGGCGGGGGAGAAGCGTCTGGAGAGTTGCTCCGAAGTTTGGGGGGCCGCGGGGGTGGGCGCGCGTCCCAGGAGGCGGAGGCCAGCCCGGGCTGGGAGCCGCGCCGCAGCCCGGGGGCGGTAGGCGGACCGCGGCTCCTAGGATGTGGAAAGGGGACGGTGGCGCAGGGGGAGGAGACCCGCACGGCTAGGTCAGCGCGCAGGGGGAGGGGAGCGAGCCGGAGGCGGGCGAGGGGGGCCGCGATCCCGCGCGCCGCGAACATGGCCTCCTTCCCCGCGGGCCCCGCAGAGCCCCCTGGCCGGGGAGGGCGGCACACCCCCGCCACCGGAGGAGAGCAGAGGCAGGAGGAGGACGACGAAGGCGCTGCCGAGGAGGCGCGCCAACTTCTGCCAACTTCGGCGCCCGCCCCGTCGCCGCAGGCTCCTCCCGGCCAAGAGCCAGAGGACGGCGGCGGAGCAGGAGGAGGAGGATCGGGTTTGGCGACGGCTGCTGCGTCCTCTCCAAGCGCGGGGCTGGCCTCCGCCGCGCCCGATCCTCCGCGCTCGCCCGCTTCTCGGCGGAGCAGGTCTCGTGCGGGTGCGAGGCGCTGCTGCAGGCGGGCGACCCCGGCCGGCTGGGCCACTTCCTGGGCTCGCTGCCGCCCGAGGCCGAGACGCCGTGCGACTCGCCCGCCTCCCTCCCACGGCACACCAGGCAACGTCTCGCGGCACAGTAGTGTGCCGCGGAACACCGGTTGGGAAACACTGGCTTAGATGTCTAGCTTAGCTCCTATTCAAAAGTGTCTGGGCCCTGGGTGGAGGGAAGTTAGTGGCAATGTTGCCATCACCAAAGCAGCAACAGAGAAAGCATGTGTTGGCAGCCACCAGCAGAGATAGGCCCTGTCCTGGTTTTTGGGGAAAGGCTAGTGCATGATAAACACCATGCTAAGGGTCCCCCAAAGTCTGGCACCAGTTGTGCTCGCTGTGGAAGCTGCCATGATGAGCTCCAGCTGTTGGCATATACGAAACTGAGAATCAAAGTTCTGTATTGAAAATCTTATCTTTATAAATTACACAAACAAAATACATTCTCACAAGTGTCACGCAACTGACAGCCCAACTCTTATGTGTAAAGGCTTGCAAGTGAGCCGCACTGAATTTAATAAGATGTGTTTGGTGGAAATCATAGGACTGCTGCCTTAGTGCAGCCTCTGCTATGCATGTCGAAAGGTAATGTGCTATATGCGGAATGAAATTTTGCCCATGAAACCTTGGATCAGTTTTGTCAGTTTGGCCCCATTGTCAGACTTCAGGAATTTCCTACTGTAAAGCCTCCTTTCAAACCCTTAATAAATAGAAACATTTAAATCTGCAGATAATGTGAGCTTTGTGACTGAGTGATGTGATAAAATTGCAGGGCTACCTCCCCCCCCTAAAAAAAATGATGCCATCCAGTTGTGTTTGTGGAAGACTTTACCACTACCTTGTTCCCAAGTGTGGCACTTTATTCTCTCCTAAAGGAGCGAGATGAGCGCCGCAACCCCAGAGTCGTCCGCGACTGGACCTAACAGTCAGGGTTACCTTTACCTTTAAAGGAGCGATCTATCACAGAAAATGAATGTATTAAAAGAAAAAAAACTGGGACAGGTTAGCTATATTGGGATAGGTTAGCTCTTTCTGTTGATCTCAGCTATTAAGATCCAAGCCTGCCCCTACTATAATAGGCATATATTGATTCTGTTTCTTGGTCACCCTAGGGCAGGCACCCCCAAAGTTGGCCCTCCAGATGTTTTGAGACTACAGTTCCCATCATCCCTGACCACTGGTCCTGTTAGCTAGGGATGATGGGCATTATAGTCCCAAAACATCTGGAGGGCCGAGTTTGTGGATGCCTGCCCTAGGGCATGACAGAATGCCAGGAACTGTTTTTTCTGTATCGAACAGTATTCAGCTCATCAAGAGTTGGGAACTTATGGACTTAGGGAGTGTAGACACAGAACCAAAGAAACAGGCAGACGAAAGAGCAAAGCTTTGCAGGGTCCAGGTGAGGTTCAGCCTTTGAATATGGTCAGAAAGCAATCTTTTCGGCCGAAAGATTATTACATAACACTCTAATTCTGGACACATTAGCAGTTGTATGAAACAAAATTGCTATAATCCACTTGCTATTCTTCTTTCAAGGCAATAGGGGGCAGAGAATCAGTGCACCAGCAACATGTGGTCAGTTTTCATGTTAGAAAGGAGTGAGGGATCCTCTTCCTTCTCAGAGGACAAAAAGGCAGTTAAAGCATTAAGAATCCTAATACAGTGGTACCTCGGGTTACATACGCTTCAGGTTACAGAAATAGTGCTTCAGTTTAAGAACTTTGCTTCAGGATGAGAACAGAAATCGTGCTCCGGCGGCGCGGCAGCAGCAGGAGACTCCATTAGCTAAAGTGGTGCTTCAGGTTAAGAACAGTTTCAGGTTAAGTATGGACCTCCGGAACGAATTAAGTACTTAACCCGAGGTACCACTGTACACCAGCCACAGAGTGTTTGAAATTAGCCAGGCGCCAAGTGAAGATGTGTGAGTGCCAGGAGAGCGCCTGACATCTCCACTGTCTGGAGGTGCATGACTGGAGATCACTGCAACTTGACTGTTTCCACACACTAATACCACATCCTGTAGAATTCTATCGGCTATATTTTATCTGCACAATCAGAATGAATTTCAGGAACCAAAATGCTTTTTCTGGGCAGCCTGAGGAGAGGCAGTAAACAATGTTATAGTTAATGGTTGTAGGTTGTCTTCGCTTACCCCACCCCATTGCCTTGAAGTCGTCTTACATTATGAATGGTCTGTGTCGCCATTAAGAAAAAGGGGCAGGAATAGGCCAATATACATGTGGACTGCCCCTGGATAAAATGTCTTCTCTTTTTTTAATTTCTTAAAGCTCTTAACCTAGCTCATGAACTAGCCAGATGTTTAACTGATAATTAGGTAAAAGGGTAAAGGTAAAGGTAAAGGACCCCTGGACATTTTTTAAAAAGTCTTTCTTGTCAAAGGCGACTATGGGGTTTGCTGCTCATCTTGCTTGTGGCCAAGGGAGCTGGCGTTTGTCCACAGACAGCTTTCCGGGTCATGTGGCCAGCATGACTAAACCACTTCTGGCGGAACAGAACACCGTGATGGAAACCTGAGCACATGGAAACGCAGTTTACCTTCCTGCTGCAGCGGTTACCTATTTATCTATTTGCACTGGCGTGCTTTTGAACTGCTAGCTTGGCAGGAGTTGGGACAATGACAGGTGCTCACCCCATTGCGTGGATTCGAACAGCCAACCATCTGATCGGCAAACCCAAGAGACTTAGTGGTTTAGATCACAGTGCCACCCATGTCCCTACTGATAATTGCCTGATATTATTTTCAAATGATGCACTGACTGTGATTAAGACTTTGGAATCGTTTTGCCCCCAAATTACTACTAGACATTCCGTTTTGGCAACTGAAGCCTTGGTTTCAGGAGCTATTGGGCACCTGCAGCCACATACCAATGACACAGAAGAAAATATAGCATTTTTGTGTTAATATAGAATCACAGAATTGTACAGTTGGAAGGGACCCCGAAGGTCATCTAGTTCAACCTCCTGCGATGCAGAAATCTTAACTAAAGCATCCATGATAAATGGCCATCTAGCCACTGCTTAAACTAGTCCTCTTTACAGAGAAAGCATGGAAAAACAAACTTGCATTGCCTTATGTTAAAATAAATACAAACTGACAGTTTTACCATAGCCAAAAAAGATAAGAGGACACCACTGTTACAGAGAAACTGAAGAACAAGCGTGAATAGCCAGACCACTGCAAAAGAAAACTGATTTTTGGAAACATGGGCCGAATTCCTAAAGTACACTAGAAGTACAGGAATTGATTATATCTTCAAAGCAACACAGTAGATTAAATTAACTGGGAAAGTAAACTAAAAAAAAAGTTTAAGCCTACAGTGGGTTACTTTTGTTTCTTGTTATTAAAGCAAACAAGGAATCTCCCTCATGTTAGAGTATTTCAGTCAAGAAGGCCACCGACAACTGTAACTTACTCAGAGTATTAATTGAATGTGTTTTATTTTACACCATGATGTGAGAACGTAACACCTGTTTAATAAAAGTATACACATTTGTAACTTCACCCAGAATACACTTTTAATGCACATTAAAAAAAGCGCTCATCTTACAAATTGTTTTGCAATCCAAATATACAATAGCTTGGAAAACAAATAGTTTAGAAAATGAATGCCAATGTAAAAAGACTACTTAAACCTCTAACAGTAGAGTTTCTGCATGGCTCATCTTTACAGTTTTCTTACTGCTTCATCAATATCAGTAATCTGTTCCTTCAACTGGCTCCACTGTTCTGGATTTAGAGAGATACCTAAAGTAAACCAAAACAAATCCTTGGAGATTATTACAAATTCACACTTATGCTATAAACACACTTATGCAACTGCAGAATTCACAATGCAGAGATGCTTCAAGAGAACCTCAACTTTTGTATTAAAAAATGCAGATTTGAGGACAAGGAACTTGAAAGGTAGGATCTCAGAAGAGTTGGGGGGTCAAGGGCAATCAGCGCCTCTATGATCCAAGTCAAAATTTATGCAGTACAAAGTAGATAATCCCTCTTCAGGAATTCTACCAAGCCAAGTATTTACACAAGACCAGAGAAACAAGTTACCTGGAAGTCACTCTTGACATGGCTCACTTGTAACATTATACACAGCAGAGCTTGTTGTAGTTAAGACTTCAAACACTCATCAAAATGTTACTTGCAGTTTCTCAGCCCAGTTTAAAAGTGCCTAGATATTAACAGCCACAGAATATTAAAGCAGATACATACCTAAGCCTCAAAGGCCTTAAAAGCTGGAGGGGTTGTGACATGCTGATTCAGCACACTGTTACCATCCAAACAACAGACTGAAAGATTAGTAGGACCAGTACTGACAGTACAATCCAAACAAACGGCTAGTTATTCAAGGAACTTTGTCTCCTTTTGACCTACTTGTTTCCTGCTCTTTGAATGGAAACCACACAGAGTGCAAACAGTATGACCAGGAAGGGCATACAGGACAGATATGCAAGTCAGCCTGCCCATTTATTTGCATTCTATGTTCAGAATCATTTATTTATTTTTGTATTTCAGTAGGCATAGCTAGAGCACAGATCAGCTGAAAGTCTTGCACAGACAGTTTAAGGATCTACAAGACTGCATGATATTCTTTCCTTTCTCACCTGCTCAGGCCTGGCATCACCTAGGATTTCTGTCAACAGGATCAAAACAAAACAAAACTGAACGCAGCTCAAAATTCACTTTGAGAACTTTGAGTTATATGCAATGCCAAAACATCATTGGGTGGGGATGGAAGGGAATGTGTGCAAAATGAGAGGCAGGTGGTGATCTTAAGTTAGATCCCTAAGCCAATAACCTAACAAACATGAATGGGCACCAGAACTGCTGGGGCCAGAGAAACAGGAACCTCCAAATAGGTCTATGTCCAACCTGTCTGTATCTACTTTGAGGGTAGGCAAACCAAGAGCAGGGAAACAAAGGAATGTTTGGTTGCGTTCAGATTGGCCACTTCACACAAACTAGTTAAATATAGTGTGACTGAATGTGAAAAAGGACAGAATCTGTATGCCTTTAGTAGCTGTGTAGAACAGGGAATTTTGGTAGATGTGTCTTGCTATATCGTGTCTGGTATATCTAAGTAATACTGATGATGTGGAAGAATGGACTGTACTCCCAATCCTTTATTATTCTGTTGGGAGCCGCCCAGAGTGGCTGGGGAAACCCAGCCATATGGGCATGGTATAAATAATATATTATTATTAATTATTATTACTACTACTACTATTATTACTACACCTAGTTACCCTGACTTAGATGTTTAGGTATGGGGCCCAAGAACCCATTATAGTGCATAACGTATTATCAAAAACTGTAGTCACCATGCAGACAACATAAGAATTACCTTTTCTGCCAGGTTTCATTTCACCTTCTTGATCCATCCAGTATTCTCTAATATCAATTAGGACTTTACCTTTAAAATCACGAACACTGACATATCTCATTTTACCAATCTGTCAACAAATTAGAGAACTAAATCATTATTTCACCAAACACATGATACAGCTCTTCAAGCACTATTAAGGTCTTGTGTATGATACAAAGACTAGAGTTTATTTTAGAGATTATGGGATCAAGTGTTTCTTCTCAGTGAAATCTCTTACAACTAACAAGCAACGACAGCTCGAAGAGACAGGAGAAGCCAAATCTTTCTGCAGAAGTTATTGCTAAACCAAACTGATTTATTTCCTTTTTCTCAGAAGCGTGCTTTTTTAATAGAAATATTGTCAAGGAATATAAAAAAAACTCAATCACCTTCAGCCCTTTACTAATGAGGATGAAATCATCATCCTAGCCTTGGGCTTTCAGAAATATGAATCCACATTCAAATTGAAAAATTGGGTAGATACACACAAGTTCAGTAAATTTTGATCTTCAAACTTATGCATATATGAGATTATGATTAGCATCTGGAAGTAACCTTAAATGAAAGGCAACCAAGCTGATTTCCATTTCACCAAGAACAGCAAGGTATGAAAAAAGGAAAAACATATACATTACATTATTAGAATATGCTATTGTAAACCAAGTACAGTCGTACCTCTTTTTGCGTCCGGGATCTGTTCTGGAGCCCCGGACACTTGACGAAAGGGATGCTCGACAGAGCATCGCTCTGCGCATGCGCAAAGTGCAATTTAGCACTTCTTCATGTGTGGCAAACCCGGAAGTAACCCGTTCCGGAACTTCTGGGTTTGCTGCGGACGTTCAATGAAATGGACCCTAAACGGGGCGGACTCAAAATGAGGTACAACTGTACAGTGAAAATGTGCTAGGCTCCAACTAGAGGCCTGTATTTAGCTTAGGACACCAAACCATTATGGAAGCAGTTTCAAGATTAGTGTTCAGGTTGCACCATCAAGAGAAAAAAAGATTCTGAAAGCATTAAAGCAGGAAACTGCAGCCTGCAGAATGCTAGTTAGAAAAATTGATAGCAGCTGATACTCTCAGAAGCCTAGCTCAAAAAGAAGTACAGTGAACCATATTTAAAAAAATATGGTGCAACAGTTTTGGTCAAGGATATTACACTAAGTGCACCGAGATGCAAAAGCACCTTCCTATAATTCTAAAATTACTAAACTGTCTGAAGACCCCAAAAAATGCCATACATATTTGCAGGATTGAATAGCTTCTGTATCTGTTGTATTTCAAAGGATTACCAAAATCTCTACCACTGAAGATGTCAAGAACATCTTGGATGTGCCTTGGCTATCAATAGTATAATCTTAATATATTTTGCAATGCGAGGAGTAACATCTGAAATGTTTTTAAATGTTGACTCCTATGTGCTTAAGAGTTTCAACATACACAACTAAGTTCCATTAGCTCAGGCCTCCTCACTTGCTATAATCTTCCCTTTTCTGCATGCAGCAACATCTCAATCCCATGCAAATGGCCCATGGCCACTGAACAGGACTTTGAAACACACAGTTCCTGCCCATAGGCAAAATTTCCTACACCTAGCCCACTACCTCCACTTCTCTAACCCGCCCCCCCGTCTCTGCTCCTTATTTGCCATCCTCACCAGCACCTCCAGACACTTCAATTACTTTCCACTCTCGGAGTAAACATGTAGAACCAATGGGGAAAAAACTCCATGCAAAATGTTATTATAACAGTAATTTGCTTAAGATCACCCAACAAGTTCCTAGTTCTACTTGTAATTTGAAGCAAAAAGTTCCTAGCTCAACCAGAATACTGCTTGTCCAAAGTAGTACAAGAATGGATAATTACAAAATCAAGCTTTCTAAACTGCATACCTTTAATTAAGAACACTCTTCAACCTTTCACGCTTGCTGCATAAGCAACTATCGGATCACACTACAGATAGTAGTGTTAAACATAACACAGACCATCTGTAATCTTCATTTATTTGGCAACAGATCTGTAATCTTCATTTATTTGGCAACAGATCAGATGTACCATTCAAGTACAATTTTCAACATTTCCTTTCGGATTAAAGTTCAGTATAGTTTTTGTGTGAGCATCGCACGGGCATGGACTAGTTCCTCAGTGAAGCAGAATTTAATGTGCTTTCTACTCATGTCATTCATAGACAAGCTAAGATGATTTGACATATCTGTGCCAGTCAAATTAAAATTGCTCCCATCTTTCAGTCCAGTAGCTCCCAGCAAGCAAGGCCACCAAACCCACAGACAGGAAAATACTGTTGCTTGGGGAAGTTCAGCTTCCTTCCTGACCCACTACTGACTGATCTTAAACAAAATCAATTTTACTTCTCCAGCTCTCCTACTTCACACCACTCCCTTTGTGTTACTGACACTGACTAGTAGTGGGAAAACTGTTTCTGCAAGAACATAAAGCTTCTGAGTCCATATAGCTTTTCTTTAGATGAAGGTAAGTATACTAATATAGTATAGTATAATATAAGATAATATTATAATATAATATATAAATAGCAGTTTAGGAAAGCTACAACTAAATCTGTTCGCCAATGCTTGTGTACTAGATGCTTGTAAATGGGTTTAGCTCGCTGTCGTCTTAAGGATTCCAATCTTGCAAAGTCATGAAAACAGAACACTGGCTTTATTTATTTTCCTGATGATGACAGGTAAAATTCATGTACAACCCACAACACAAGAACTGGGGATCCCACCAACTACTCAGAGTAAGAGCCACTAGTTACCTGAAACATATTCTCATCTCTGTTGCTACTTTGCTTGGAGGAGGCGGCACCTTTGGAGCTTTCACCAGTCTTCTGTTTCTTCACAGGCTTTTCAGGCACGGCTTGTTTTTTCCTTTTCACCTTGACATTTAAAAATCAAAGTGAATTAAGAACCTACTGGAGAAGTAGTAGTTTCAAGTTTACACCAATATGTCTCTCCTCCCTCCCCCACAACAGTGTAGGAAGAGTGTTCAAATGTACTCAATATTTGATCAGAGAAAGCCCCAGAAAAGCATTTAACAAAAAAGTACCCATGTTCACAGGGAAGACACAATACTGACATACAAAGAACAATTTTACTAAGTAAAAGCTACATTTTTCTCATTGTGGGAAACTAAACCTTTTTCTATCAAGGTTCGATGCAGGCCTTAAAAGGAAAAAGAAACCTTATTTGCATCACTGCATACTTAAAATATAACCATGTTAAAGTTGCATCTACAGAAGGCCAGATAAAATCAATGTGAAACTGCAGCAAACTCTCAGAACAGTCTTGAATGGGGTCAATTGGCTTTGCTTTGTATTGAGAAACTTCCTGAGTTTGTTTACTCCAGTATCTCACTCTAGATAACTTGGGCTTTCCATCTCCACCAGAAACTGTAAATCCAGGAATTCCCTTAATGTTTGGCAAACTGTGTTGGTAAACAATAGGCACTTCCCTTCAATAGAAGTGTTGTTTGTACCAGCAGCTAGGATATCAACTTACAAATGAAAATGTAAACTCCCTTATGATTAACTGGATCAAAGAGATGCAAAATAACATTGCAAAATAATGTATGCAACTTTCTACGACATAATGTATAAAAGACTGAGGGCTGGCAATACCAGACTCGACAGCACTTGAAACCACAGCTCAAAAATGTTGCCCTTTCTGTCCCATCTTCTGTGACAAAGGCCAAACCAAGATCCCAATTCATTTGTGCTCAAAAGCTCCCCAAGCTATTTGACCCCAAAGCTATTTGACCCCGCCCTGATCTATGCTGCCAATCCTGAATACCTCAAGTCCACAAAAAACGGGCCACTAACCAAAAGAATATTAGTTGCAGGTACATAGGGAATTGCTTAAAAAATATTTAGATGAAAAGCCAAATTCACCTAATTGCAAAATTCTGTGGCCTAGGGGCAGAATGAGGGGCTTTGAATGCATAGTCTGGTGCACTTACATTCTACTGGTTCAACAAAAACACCTTTGTGAAATTCTCCAAGTACAGCCAAGTAGCTGAGAGAAGAATCAGGCCATGGGCGGGATGGAATCCTGCTCAGAGATGACATTTCAGGACCAAGCTAGTTGTTGATCATTTGAACATTAAGGTTAACAGTTTGCTGTTCAGAACATTTATCTGCAAGCTAGAGGGATCCATTCTTTCCAAGATTTAGTGGTAAACACTTCTATATCAGTTATGCTTCTCCATTTCCCCTCATCAGCAAGTTGGTAAAGCACCACAAATTAGTAAATATGCAGATGGTAGTTCTTTAAAATGTGAAGTAACTATACGTCAACATTTTGAGAAACAGCAACTGGGCTAGTACTTACCCCTTAAGTACCCCCCAAAAAAAAAAAAAAAAAAAATCCCTGAGAGATTCATTCTTCCCCCACTTTACTGACTATGCTTGCTAAAAAAAGCATTCAGCTACAAGAGAGCTATGCAATCTTCTACATGCCTAACTAGGTCCTAAATACCAGTTTAAGTGGAACTTGAAAAAGAAAAGTGCCCAGAATTGTGGGTGTACTTGAAATGAAAAGTCTTAAAGGGTCATTGCCTTAAAATAGATTGATGTATTTAAAAAATACAAACAGAATAAAAAATGAACAAGTGCTGATCAAGATATCCATTCTGATCCAAATATTCCATAACTTAAAAATGAAATAAAAAATCATGAGTAGCACAAGTATGCCCTCAAAAGACTGACTCAATTAAAGAGAAGTGCATTTTAATTATCTTTTTAAGAACAAGGAAAGTAGATTTGTAAAATCAGCTCCCCTGAAGATCTATTTATTTTACACCGTTATGGTTTTTTTAGGCATATATGCAAGTCTTAGCCATTTATACAGTTCTCTGTATAAGTAGAAAGCATAAACTCTAAAATTAGTTTCTGGGTGGCTTATGCCACTGTTTTATTCTTGCTCAATATTTTGTGTATATATATATATATATAGAGAGAGAGAGAGAGAGAATGAATCACCTTTTTGTCAACTTCACTGTCCGAATCACTGGCAGATGAGCTTGAAGACACAAGTTCTTTTGATTTCGGCATTCTAAGAAGGAAAGAAATAATGTTGTTGTTTTAAAAAAAGCTTCATACACTAAGTGATTGTTAGAATTTCACACCCCCTCCCATCAAGCAATCTCCTCCATCATTGTCATTTCACACACAACTGCTCTGAAGTTCCACTGAAATTAAATGGGCTTCAAAGTAATATTAAATTAAATGGGCTTCAAAGTAAGAATTGGGATACGAGCCATATCTTGGCATTGGGCTTACCATTGGGGAAAAGTGGCAGTAGGGATACATAATAAATGACTATGGAGAGAAACACAAAATGCTTGGTTGTTAGGTAGCTTAGATTTTAAATAGGGTTAACTGATGTCCTCTCTGCTTCTGAGACAGTGAATGAGACCCATAGAGGATGTTACTTTATCTTAAATCAATACTATTAACACATTGCAATCCTATCCAACTGTTGTTTGAAGCATATATACTGTTATAGTCTGATAGAGCTGAACTTATTCTTCTGTTAGAGCAAAGGCAGAGAGATGGATATGACTTGCATGGAGAAACAGTAGGGATCAGGTTACTTTAGACCTTCTGAAACAACGTAGCAAGTAAGAGACAGCATTAGGTAAAAATGTATTTGTTTTAGAAGAGAGCAAACGCCTGTACAGTGGTACCTCGGGTTAAGTACTTAATTCGTTCCGGAGGTCCGTTCTTAACCTGAAGCACCACTTTAGCTAATGGGGCCTCCTGCTGCCACCGCGCCGCCGGAGCACGATTTCTGTTCTCATCCTGAAGCAAAGTTCTTAACTCGGGGTACTATTTCTGGGTTAGCGGAATCTGTAACCTGAAGCGTATGTAACCTGAGGTACCACTGTATTTTCAAGGATTGTGAGGAAGCTGATCCGCCTTACAGGTGGTAAGGTTTAATAGTAAATAATGCACTCAGGCAAAGCTGGGGTGTTATGTACAAATCCTAACAAGATGTGGCAGAGTACAGAATGTATCACACCTTTGAATAAATGCTTTTGCTTATGAGTGAAGCTGAAAAAATGTTCTACAAAATCTAAGTGATAATTTGCAAGTGGCTTGACAGAACCGATGGATATGTTCTATGAAATACCAATTTTGTTATTCCAGTTTCAGAATGAAACAAGATGGCTGTGTTCTAACTCTACTGCTGGAGGCAAGATGCCTCTGAATATAAACTGCTGCTTGCGGCTTTCCCACAGGCATCTGGTTGTCCACTGGGATAACAGGATACTGGGCTGGATGAGCCTTTGGTCTGATCCAGCAGACATCATCTTATGTTGCCCTACATATATCAGTTATCAGGAATTCTTCCCACTCAACCCTTTAAAGAACCTCTGGCTCTCTCTCTCTAGGCAAGGCGTGGCTTCCGATTCCAGCTCCAAAAGATAACACATGGGAGAAAAAAAGCAGTTAAATATGCAGCTTCATCAGAGATCATACTGCTTTTCTCCAGGTAAGTATATTTGCTTGACCACACCACACCACTGACATGTTTAACTTCTCAGAAAAATTAAACAAGCAGGCTTCAGGTGCTTCACTAGGGCAATTAAAGGGAAAGGCATTTATTATGTTTATTATATCCAATCTTTCTTCCATCACAAATTTATTGTGGTATAAATTTGAGTGAAATATAAGAAACATGGGAAATGGCAGATGAAAGTAATAATAATAATAATTTATTATTACGGTCAGAGACCAGCTTCTAAGGAATAAAAAGTAGTAAAATAGCCAGAGCCCAGCAGTTTCAATGCAAATGGGAATACCATATCAAGGCAATTAAAATGGATTAAAAAATAGGAAGAGACAAACACTAGAAATACAGATATGGAGGGCAGTATAAAGAAGACAGGTAGATCCCTGGATATTACAAGGGAGGAGTCCTGGGGGCAGGAAGATTAACAGGATAGGCATACTGAGAGAAGACGGTCAAGACTGAAAAATGCAACTGGTATTCTTGGGAGGGGGGGAGATGCAGAGCATAGGGTTATGCTTAATAGATAGAAACCTACCCACCAATGTCTGGGATAGCACAGCCCTGTCATTCATAAATACCTCTGGTTTAAGAAGAAATCTGCCAACCTATGTTGCACCACTACAGGCTTTCACACTAGCTTACCCAACTAAATAAAAATCCCCGTATTTGTTGGCCTCCTCAATTTATTTGCAGGAACATCTGAGACCCACCCACATGACGACAGAATGTCTGTAAGTAACACGCCTGTGTTACATCCCGTCTTTCTGGATTCAGAGGCATGTGCTACAGCCATACTGTATCTGAGTTTCTCTCACTGTATGAAGTGTGAAGGTACAGTGAGAACTTTACGTGCTGTTACCACTTAATTCACCAAGATTTTCAAAAGAGCAAAAGGGAAGAGAATTTGGGAGGAGAGAGGCGATGGCAAGACGAGCATATAGACCTGTGTGCATGTAAGTCTATAGACTAAAGAGGAGAGGGAGCTAACAGATGATGTAGTGCAGCTCCATGTGTAAATGTAGAAGGAAAATGAACTTGGAATAGACTAAAATGTGACTAAGCCCATGGTTACAAGCAATACATCAATACTGTATGTAGTGTGCCATCCCACACCCTATGTTCTGGTACTGCTCCAAATTGGGGGCAACAGACCAGGGGGCAGGCTTGGCTCTGCCATTGACTTGCTGAGCTTCTTGCTGCCACCCAATGGTGCCTCAAATCCTGTGCCACATAGGGCACCCAAGGGGCAAAATGGCCACTCAAGAGGCGGAGGATTGAACAGGAAGGTGAGGCTACAACACAGGGAAAAGCAGATGGCGGGTCACTTAAAATGCAGAGAGCGCGTCACTGTTGGGGCCAAGGTATCCTAGAAGGTGCCATGGTTTTGTTGGGGGGGGGGTGTCCCTTCATTTGAGCAAAAGAAGAGAGACAGTGCAGCCCAAGGCCCCAGTAACACCCATGCGGAGGAAATGCGGGAGAGGAGCAGGTTGCAAGAAAATCAGAGAACCGTTTGGTCGCAAGGGACCCCGAGGGTCATCTAGTCCAACCCCCTACAATGCAGGAACCGTTTTGCCCAGCGTGGGGCTCGAACCCACGGCCGTATAGTGCTCTGCCGACCGAGGACCCGTAACCAGCCAAGATGAAGATGGGGGGAAGAGAGAGAAAGACAGACAGACAGACAAGACCACAGAATGGAGGACCTGAGACGGCGGCTTTAAGACAGCCGTGTAGATGAAGCCCGGAGGGGGGGAGGGGAACCTGGGCCAAGGCGGTGAGGTGGGAATCCCCCCAGGCCAAGTCGAGCTGGGGGGCGGTTCCCAGCCGCCATTTTCTCCCTCCCTCGGATGCTTTCTCTGCCCCCTCCCTTCCCCAACATGGCAGCCTCTGGGCTGCTGCGCCGCCTCCGCCTCTTCCCCTCAGGTTTCCCTCCACCCCCTTAGAATTAGGGAATGGGGAGTCCGAAGACGACCCGCACCGATAGGGAGCAGTTATTTGTCCCATGGCTCCCTCGCTTCTCAGGGGTGAGCGTCGCTGCCGCCTTCGCCTCTCATTCCAGGGACTCGGGTCCCGAGGAGCCCAACATGGCGGCTCAAACCGCCGCGCCGCGCGCTCAGGCGACAGCGAGGGCCGAGAGTTCCATTCGAACGTGACCCCCCGCCCCCCGCAGAAAGAGCCACGGGAAGAGGGATGGGGAGCGCGCGCGAAGAGTAACGGAAAAAGCGGCACTCACGTTCCACTCAGAGCCCGCTGCTCTCACTGCCTTCCTCTCGGCTTGCCTTTTCTATCCCCGCCCCACGCCGCTGCAAAAGCGGAAGTGACGTGAGCTCCGGCGGTCCGCCCACTCCAAAAGACCGCGTGAGGGCGCGCGCTCGCCGTGCGTGAAGTTAGCGCGCTGCGCGCGGCGAGGCGCTCGGAGAGCGAGGAGCGTTTTAAGCGTGTGGGTGACTCGTGGGACGTAGAAATGCGTGCAGCATCAACCATCTTAAATAAAAAAAATTAAAAATCGAAGATTTCATTTATCAAATTCATTTTTCAAACCCTCAAAAAATAACACGATAAAACTGAGGAAAAAATCACAGCACTGATTTACAACATGTTGTTGTTGTTTAGTCGTTTAGTCGTGTCCGACTCTTCGTGACCCCATGGACCAGAGCACGCCAGGCACCTCTGTCCTCCACTACCTCCCGCAGTTTGGTCAAACTCATGCTGGTAACCTCGAAAACACTATCCAACCATCTCGTCCTCTGTCGCCCCCTTCTCCTTGTGCCCTCCATCTTTCCCAGCATCAGTGTCTTCTCCAGGGAGTCTTCTCTTCTCATGAGGTGGCCAAAGTACTGGAGCCTCAGCTTCACGATCTGTCCTTCCAGTGAGCACTCAGGGCTGATTTCCTTAAGAATGGATGCGTTTGATCTTCTTGCAGTCCATGGGACTCTCAAGAGTCTTCTCCAGCACCATAATTCAAAAGCATCAATTCTTCGGCCATCAGCCTTCTTTATGGTCCAGCTCTCACTTCCATACATCACTACTGGGAAAACCATGGCTTTAACTATACAGACCTTTGTTGGCAAGGTGACGTCTCTATTTACAACATACAATGGTTAAAACATTGAAACTGGTTTAGGTCGTCTCAACTTTATAATCTTCTGGGTAGGCTTGTCTAAAATGTTTCCAGCAGGCGTGGAAAGGAGTATAGCACCGGCTTGATCTTAATACAATAGACGGAATTCCAAGGTGCAGGTGCTGCCACTTTGAAAGTTATTACAAATGTGGAGTGGGTATTATGTGGCACTTGTATTCTGTGGAAGTTTATCATCATCACCATCATTCTATATTTAAAGTAAAAAGGTAAAGGTACCCCTGCCCATACGGGCCAGTCTTGCCAGACTCTAGGGTTGTGCGCTCAACTCACTCTATAGGCCGGGAGCCAGCGCTGTCCGCAGACACTTCCGGGTCACGTGGCCAGCGTGACAAGCTGCATCTGGCGAGCCAGCGCAGCACACGGAACGCCGTTTACCTTCCCGCTGGTAAGCGGTCCCTATTTATCTACTTGCACCCGAAGGTGCTTTCGAACTGCTAGGTTGGCAGGCGCTGGGACCAAACGACGGGAGCGCACCCCGCCACGGGGATTCGAACCACCGACCTTTCGATTGGCAAGTCCTAGGTGCTGAGGCTTTAACCCACAGCGCCACCCACGTCCCTATATTTAAAGTAAGAACAGCTAAAAACATGGGCGTGCAACTATTAAAAAACTAATTACCGGGTAAACATTGTTATAATTAAAACTTAATTATAATTATAATTTTAAAAAATCTATCAATAGTTCCTGCTATAAAAAGTTGTTCGTCTTTTGGGGTGCTGCAAGACTCCCTTGTTTTTGCTGCAATATAGGCAAGCAGAGCTGCCACTCTGGAATGGAATATGAATGCCCCTTCCTTGCTCCGGCCTCAGGTTGAGAGAACATGAATAAATAGAGGAGCCTTCAGACTGTATTAGTCAGTGCTTTGTTTTCTAGAAAAAGAGATGCCTGTACTCTGTAAGTGCCACACTTTTTAACAACAAGAAAAAGAGGTGCTGTACTGCATACCGTTGAGTACCCCTAAAAAAAGCCCTGGTGTTAGTGTTTCATTTTCTGCAACTTTTAAAATTAAGGTCTGTGGGAGTACCTGTGGAACAGCACATCTGAGGTGTTGACTCCTAAAGAATCGCAAAGCCAACAAAATTCAGCTTGTAAAATTTTCAAAAGTTGGGAGAGAAATTGGGTCATTCATTGCCAGCAATGCCATAGAGAATATCCCCTAAGTGCCAGTATTGTCAATTTACACCCTTGATGTGTGCTTGGATTTCCCATCTTAGAAGCAGAGCCAAAGAGCTGCCCAGCAGCATTTTGACAAGATGCAATCGCTAGGAAATCATCTTCACAGAGTGACATGGAATTGAGTAAAATGAGGTGTTGCAATATTAAGTGCCATATTGAGCAGTTTTATAGCTGTCTTTGCTGTTCCACCACCTGCTTCCTTTTATTGCACCCTATCTAGAGCACATACTAGTTTGTTTCCTTCTCTCAAGTAGGTTCAGGGTTGGAGGCTTTGTGATATCAGACATGCACAGATCATCCTGATCTAGACTTCTGCTCTAAATCACCACTGTCTCTACTCTGTTTGTTAAGTGTGGAATTTCTGGAGCTTATATGAACCAGTTAAAACATGGAAATGTCTGAATCTGTAGTCATACCACATTAAGCATATTCCAGGGTGTAGTTTCAGGATGTTTGGCAAGCTTCACTAACTCCCCTTGCTCCCTGTACTGGGCCTGGTAATGGGGTTCCCCTGCCCTACAGTGTTCTGGCTCCAGGCTGGTGCTGACTAGAAGATGGCAGATTATTGTTGTACACCACAAGTGACTCAGCAGTGGAGGCGTAAGGAAAAACCACATTATGATTTGAAAGCTGGAAAAAGAACAGAACTGTGAGCTTGAAGAAAGGTCTTTGAATCCCACACAGCAGCTTGGTAACAATGGCACAATTATTATCCCTGGAGAGGCTGCAAGGGAATACTGATGTGCAACTGAAGTGGGGAGTTGGATATTGCTGTCCAATAACAGTGTTATAGCCATAATACTGTAATAAGAGATCTACCAATAACAATTAAATTTATCAATCATATGCAATTGTTGTAAACAAAAATATGCCCTTTTCCCTTATGGGGTATCCAAGAGCCCATATAGAGTCCTTACATAGGTTCCCTATTGGTAGGAGAAAATAACAGAGGCCAACCAGAGAATATTGAGAAGCAAAGCAGCTATTGATCTGTTGCAACAGGGTGCTCCCCTCACTCGCAGGAAAGGAGGAGGACCCACAAAAATGCTGTGCAAGGGTTTATAAAGACTTTTGAAATTCCCATCCTGTAGATCAAGACCACCCCCAGAAATATTATACATGCATCACAGAAGGGGTGTAACCTAAGACCACCTCTCAGATACATCACAGAAAAGGTGGTCTAAAACAGAACATTTACATTTTGTTTTTCTCCTGTCACTTGTTTATTTCCTGTCTGGCAGGTTACTTGATTGGATTGCCTGAGGAGCCTGGCCAGTCTTTCATAATGATAATTACGAACCCTTATTCAAACACAGACATACCCTTAAGACAGGATTTGTGAAGGAAAAGACAATGGGGAGGTTTTTCCACTTTGACCATGCAGAGAAACATTTGCTCAGTTTAGGAATCAAAAAATGGCTTCAGGACAGTCTTCCTGTGCTTGATCTATGTATGTGCAGTTATGAACATTACCATATACCTAGACCTCAAAATTCCTATCACACAATGTATCTGAGAAACACAATTTTAGTCCTACTGATCATATCTTTATTAGAGCACTAAATTGCAAAAATGGGTCACAATTCAGCAGAAGTACGATATGCTTACTTAACCCACTGATATCAATGGCTTGTGCACTGGATTGTGGGCTTCTCATCGTGAGCACTTTTGGGTCAAGTTTCTTTCAAACAAAGTCTGGAGTGTCTCCATGTGATTTTACTAACACAACACAGTGCACTCCACTTCGTAAAAGGCCGGGTAAGGAAAATGCACTGGAATGGAGAAGAAACCGCGCCCTGGCCAGAAAACTACGTTTCCCGGCAGCCTCCGCACGCCTCGGGCGCACGCGCCGAAAGCTTCCGCCCGCGTCACGTTCCTGCCTCGCGGCGACCAAGAGAAACCCAAGAAGGATGGCGGGGGAGGAAGGAGAAGAACTACATTTCCCGCCGTCCCCTCTCCCTGTTTTACAACCTAGCAAGTGCCGCGCATGCGCCACGGAGAGGCCTGGCTCCTCAGTTCGCCCGTTGAATCCTCGTAGGTCGGTCGGCGGGCGGCGTGTGGGAGGGGAGAGCCAGACGAGCCAGCGACCTGCGCGCCTGCCTGCCTGCCTGCGACGTTGGTGGCGTCGGAACCAGTGAACCCGGAGCAGCAGCTGCAGCAGCAGCAGTAGTAGCGGCGTCGTCCTCGGAGCGGGGCGAGCGCCGGAGGTAGAGAGTGTGTTTCCACCGCCGCCATTTCTGTCAGCCCGGACTCATGATTCCCATATGCCCGGTAGTCTCTTTCACCTATGGTGAGTAACGGCCGCTTTGGCGAGCCGGTCGGAGGGCGGCAAGGAGGGGCGGCGGCGAGGCGGCCTCTCGCCTCAGGTGTGCTGGTTTTTGACAAGGCCCCTCTCTCTTTTTCTCTCTCCTCTCCCCTCCATATCGCTGCTGCAGTGCCCAGCCGGCTGGGGGAAGATGCCAAAATGGCCACCGGCAACTACTTCGGGTTCACCCACACCGGGGCTGCTGCCCAGTACAGGTAAAGAGGAGCCGGGCGGGCGGGGGGGGAGGTGTTTCCCCGGCCCCCCTTATTCCCTGGCGCAGCGGAGACCTTGGAGAGGAGATGCGTGCAAACGCCGGCGCGTGTGCGTGCTCGTGCGGAGGTGTTGCTGCGTGTTGTGTGCCGCCACGGGGGGCGGAGCCGGCGGCGTCAGGCCTGCTTCGGGTCGTGCATTGGAATAAGGGCTCCCCGTCCTGCCGTAGGGCTGGATCCGCCTCCTCCTCCCCTCCAGCCTGGTTATTCTGCCGCCGCCTCTCCACTCCGCCCTTCCAGCCCCATCCTGCGCATGCTAATGAAGAAGACTCTGGTAGCGAGAGCTGCACGGCAATGGAACAGACTCTGCTGGAAGGATTAATTCGCCTTCCTTGGAGGCTCTTAAGCAGAGGTTGGAGCATAGCTGTCAACTTTTACCTTTTTTTGCGAGGAATCCTATTCGGAATAAGGGAATTTCCCTTAAAGAAAGGGAAACGTTGACAGCTATGGGTTGGAGGGCCATCTGTCATGGATCATCTTGCGGAGGTTCCTGCATTGCAGGGGGTCGGACTAGATGACCCTGGGGGTCCCTTGCAGCTCTACAATTCTATATTTAGGTATCCCCAGATTGTTCAGTGAAACTTGCTTTCCAGCAAACAGACACAGGGTTGCAGCTTTAAATGCGTTCTGCAACCACACTCCTTCCCTTACTCTCCACCGCCAGGCCTTGGAAAACCTGTATTTTCCAACTATATTTCTCCCACTACATACTGACTTTTGTGTTCTGTATGCATTCAGTATCCTCTAAACGGATTATTGCTCCTGCCTCCCTTAAATATTTGGCTTCCAAAACCTATTGCAGAGTTCTGTGGTATCTTAGACTAATTTTTAATATTCAAAATAAATAAGATAAAATATAGGCAGGCTGTAAGGACTGATGGCTTATCATCCAGGGCTTTGGATCCTAAAATAAGTTAAGGAAGTTCATGGAAGAAGTTCCCGCCTCTCCAAAGCCTCCAAAGGGTAGCTTGAAAAATAAAGAGGGCGTAGGAAAGTTTCATTCCTGGAACTTCCCGAATGAATGTTAGAATCCAACCCCAGCTGAATATTTGTGCCCTGCTGCAAAAAAATGGAAGTTTGTTATTATTTATTAAATTTCTATTCCACCCTTCATCCAAAGATCATAGGGTGGTTTACAATATAAAGTTTACAAAGACAAAGGCTATAGTCTGACATACTCATTATTAAGAACTGACAGTGTTTCCTTTAGGCCCCCTCAATGCAGACTTTAAGAATTCATGGCTTGTGTGATTCAGAGCAGCTTTCTCATAGTATATTATGTGCCTCGTGTATTTTACATTTTTGTAAAAGATGTATGTTGTTTTGTGATGACTTGGCTCTAAAAACTATAAATACGTACACTATTTTGAGGGAACTCTTAAACTAAGTGTTCAGTATGGTGTGGTTGTGCAATTTTTCATAATTTCGGGAACAGGTGTTACCAAATGAAACTTGAAATGGAATGATTTTGAAAGAGATGATAAATTTCCTAACTTTTTAATTACATAACTTCAAAATAGCATGCACATACAGTGCCTCGCTTAGCTGAAATTATCCACAGTGAAAGGAACATTTATTACATCTGAAAGACAGTCTATCTCCTCTTTAAGAATTTGGCCATTTTGTTAAATTGTTTTGTTTACTGTGTAAATACCTCCAATTTAAAACAATTTGTATTTTTGTCAGATTTTGGCATAGTGGAGATAACTGTAATGACAGCACTACTTTATATATAAATTTACTTAACCAACTTTGTGACCTCTTGTATAATTAGAATGTCTTAGAGGTAAACCTTGAACTTGAAAACTTGTCAATTGATGGCAATTGTCTAATCCAGGCATCCCCAACCTCTGGCCCTCCAGATGTTTTGGCCTACAACTCCCATGATCCCTGGCTAACAGGACCAGTCGTCAGGGATGATGGGAATTGTAGTCCAAAACATCTGGAGGGCCAGAGGTTGGGGATGCCTGGTCTAATCATTCTCTTGCTTCAAATGAATATCCACATAGAATGCTTTTATTGTTTCAGGATTATTTACAGCTGCTAGATCATACCTACACCTCTTAGGTTTTAATAATTGGAACTGTATTTTATTAACTAAAATCAGTTGCTTTTTCATGGTAAACAATTGCATATTTCATGGCACAGTCTTAAAAGTGTATATTCCTGATATAAACAGAGGCTGAGATCCAAAGAACTGCATGTGCAAAGCTATTCAAATCTGGGGAGAGGGCTAGGGGTGCTTCCTCCTTGTGAAGTGGTTTCCTGAAAGTAGAATGGCTTTTCGAAATGGGGAAATGTGCATCTGCATGTATTCTGCATGGTGCTTGAGATCTTGTCCATATTGTTGGAAATAACATTTTTGAAAGGTATGTAGCCAACCTTCAGTTTATTTCGCTTGATTCGGCGTTTTACATAGTACAGCAGAAATATACTTTACAGACTTCTTCATTATTTGGTCTTGAGTCTTAATAATAATGCATGGGTATTCTGTTCCCTGTGTAAGATTTCTAACGTGATGGAATTCTCTCTAGCCACAGTGTAACAGTTGTACTTGCAGACTTGCCAAATCTGCCTTTCCAATGTTCCATTTGAAGAAGTACAACTCTGAATTGTCGAAAGCCCAAATAGATTTTCCAGTTCTGTAATTACTGGAAATAATATTGTTGCCACTTCTCAGAAATTCACTGCTCATTTCTTGCATTTTGTTGACTCTATAGCAGGGTTCGGCAACCTAAGGCCCATGGGCCGCAAGCGGCCCACGGGGGTCGATTAACCGGCTCCCGCCCCGCCCCCAACCGAGCCACCCACTTGGTGAGTCCCCGCACGCTGCACTAAACCAGCATGGCACGGGGACTTGCTTCCGCAGTGCTGGAAATCACGTCAACGCAGATGCTGGACCAGGCAAGGTTAACCTTGCTGACCCCTGCTCTATAGCCTATGGAAAACAGTTAGTGCCTCATACAAAACTTATTTAGGTGGCATATATAACAAAAAGCCACCCTCACCTTTAACAATAAAACAACAATATAGAATGTATTTTATATTTGTTTATATATTGTCCACTCAAATAAAATAGCAAGACAGTGCGGAATATACCGGTATATGTGAATACAATAAAACATCATATACTGTAGAAACAATACAAAATTATCTCAGTAATGATTAATACAAGAACCCTGAACCGGGCTCTATGGCCTACAAGCAGCTGGTGTAGAATTTTTTATAGCAAGGCTGTCGCATGCTGTCGGCTGTCCTCCCCCATCACGCAGCATTGCCATTTCATTCTGCTCCAGGTTAAGTTTCTGGACCAGGGCCACGGGAAGCCCCACGCAGAGCGTATTATAGTAATCTATTCTCAAGGTTTGTAGGGCATGTACTACAGTGGCCAGGTTATCTTGACCCCAAGATGACTGTAATGGCATGCCAAATAAAATTGGTGAAAGGCACTCCCAGCCTGATCAAGTTAGGAGAAGTATTTCATTAGGATATTGAGGTCCTGAGCTGTATAGGGCTTTGTAGATCAAAACTTTGAATGACTCTGGTACATTTTAAAACAAAACCTATCTGTTGGGACTTGGTTTTTATTCATTGGCAAAATAAAAAATCTGGGCTGTTATATTTCTTATCCAGATTTTACTATATGTCCAACATTCTCTGTATTTTAAGTAAAGGACGTTACTTTTTATTTGAAACTCTGAAGGAATATAAAATTACTTATTTTTCTTATAAGAGATCTAAACTTCATCACAATTAATTAGAATACTTCTTTGGAAGAGCTTCAAATACAGCAAAGATACAGCAAAGTTTTAGGTAGAGGATGGAATTACTCCATATGCAGAAATAGTGATTAGAACAGAACAGTTGCCTCCATTCTGTAAAAACCTCTCTAGAGTTTAGGCATGCTTTAATACAGCTATAAAGAAGAGCATCAGAAATTATTTTACAAACTATGAATTACCATGGTATTATAGTGATACAAAATGTTTCTATGACAGTGATAGCTTATTGCTAATAAAAATGACATAACTACTGATTCCCATTAGAAAGGGGGGGGGGGACACACACACAACTTCCTAGGCATGATCACAGATGAAAAGAATCTCTAAAAATGTTGATTCAGTACTAAATTATGTATGTGTGGGGGGATTAGTAGAAGAATGGAGTCAACAAGGAACAGGCTATGCATAGATCAGTTGTCATGAGAAATTATTCAGACCAAAGAGAAGAGAAGAATTGGTGGTTTGAGACACTATTTTAACTGTCTCCTTTTGCACACAGTTTCTGCTTAAAGGGGATTAGCAGAAGTTACTAGTTCTTGCCAGTGTGCCTCAGAATACAAGGTTGTGGGAGGCTTCTCTACCCAGGAGGTAGGAGGTCAAATCCTACAATTTGTAAATTCTTGCAAACTCGATCACTGGCTCTGCGGGTTGTGGCAGACGCAAGGGGAACAGGTTTGCTAAAGTAAATGTGGTAACAGAACTATACCAGCCTTAGAAAGAATAATGTTAAGGCTGTTCATTCTGTGCCATAACAAAATACATTTTCTTCACATGAAACATTTCAAATATTTCTAAATGGTATATATACTTTTGATTTGCTGCTTCATCATTATTATAATGAATGACATTTCACTGCCTGCCTTCTCAAAATAATGAAAATGTTGGCTTCACTTGCCTAAAATCACTTTTTTAGCATTCTGTGAGCCTACTTATGTTTTGCATTTAAGCATTTTGTGGGGAGAGTGTATGCACAATTATGTTGCTACTTTGAAACTTTTCTTCAAAGATGGCATTTTCAAAAAAAAATCCTTTTGGGGTATTTTCTGGACAATTCTTGCAAGATAAGAGTTGTCATTGAAGGTTGCTAGAATGATTGTTTCATGAAGGATATGTTGTTTATTATTATTTTCTTACTTTCTCTGTAGATTCAGCTGAATCTTCCTTTTTTCCTAATTATACTATCATATCATATATATACTTATACCAGTTTGTTTTTGAGTGTTTGAGGTTATGTAGTCGCAATTGCTCCACACATGAATGAGGAAGGAGTAACCAAACACATGTCTCTGATTAACCCCAAAACTACAAAAAAGGACCCCTTCCCCCAAACAGCCTATTTAAATGTCATCAGAATAGAAGTAAGAGCTGCCTCTAGAAATCAGTAGAGAAAAACAGTTTTTTAATGTAGCTGACTTTGACACTAGTGCCCCTCACCCCTGAACAGCCCAATTAAAATAAGATGTTCGGTGGACCCAGGATGCTGGATAATGGTATGGTCAGAAATGTGAGTGGGAAGGAATTGAACTGCACTCAACATTGCTATGCTTGTAATACAAAATAGTGCACCTAAAATTACTAAATGCTATACAAGAATGAAAATGGACCCTGCCTGCAAGTTGACAATGCACTGCCTTATTGTGGCCTGCTACGAAATTCCTAGCCTTCTATCCTGGGATTCAGCTCCTGCCACATGTTCTTTTCAGCCTGTCAAAGAGCTGTTTGTCAGGCTGCAAGGAACCCAGTTTATATGGATAAGAAGATGCACAGGGATGACTCCCGGTGGGTCTTCCTTCACTTGCAGTTGTTCTTCCCACAGCATGCTAAACAGCTGTTTGATGGGCTGGGGGTGGAGGAAGCTTGATTTTCAGTGCCAGTCTGCTGGGGAGCATGAGAGACACATGACGGGATCATGTATCATCCCTCCTTACCCTCTATCTGTGTGCGGGGGAGCGTTAATTTGTACATGGCCCTCAAACAAATGTGGCCCACACAGCTATCAAGGTTGCTTACCAGTGATCTAAATGTTTATAATTACATGAATATGGTGCTTACATGACTTTTCTCTGTATGTGTTAGTGTAGGAGATGAAAATACTTTCCCATGAAGGAAATTAGCTGCAAATACATTTTCAGGTGTGCTTTTTTGAGGCTTTCCATTTCCTGGGAGCATTCTAGGAATCTGTGTCTGACTCTGTTTCTTTGGTTCTATTGCACTGCAGAGTGTTTGGAAGCATTTACTCCACAGTAGTTGTTTTATATGGAGGTTGTGAAATCGTACTTTTCTTAGATGTACTATAGCTATAAAACCAAGTACCTGACTGATCTATACATGTCTTTAAAGCAGGTGTGGGTAAGCATTTCTAGCCAGTATCTCCCTACCTGTCAAATCAACTGATGTCGCACTGTCATTAGGTTACGCTGGTTTGCAGCCCTGGTTTTCGGACTTTAAAGCACAGTGTGGGCAATTCGAAAGCCCTTTTGCAAACAGCCCTCTCTAAATGTTCAAACATCAGGGGTTCAGAGAGCACTGTAAGGTTGCTTGCAAAAGGATTTCAAGCGTGTGGGTTGCCCCAAACTACATCGGAACCAAACGGGGATTCCCCGTAGGGCAGGTTTGGCCTGTGGGTTGGAGGTTCTCCACTTCTGGTTTATGTAAGTTTGTTTTACATCAAAAAACATTCTCTCAAAATTATATTTTGTTAAAAATGGTTCATTGGTTAAGGATGCAATCCTGTGCACTTTCCTGGCAATTAACTCCTGGTGAGATTTACATCTGATGAGTATACATGCATAGGATTGTGCTCTAAATTATTTTGCTTTAGAGTAACATTAATGTTCAGTGCCGATTTCGCTAACCTTGTGACGTTTGCCAGATGTTTGCGCAACTGAGCTTTTCCAAGATCATAAAAGTGAAAGGCCCCATTGAAAGGTTTTGAGAAATGGGAATTCCACGACTTATTTAAACTCTTGGTCACTGTGCTTGTGTTTCAGACTTAGTTTAGCCTTTTTTTTTTTTAGCTAGGCTTAAACTTGGACAATTTAAGCAGCTTTGCTATTAGGCATCTGGCTTCATTACAACATCATCATATTTTTTGTGTTTGTCTTTCTATTACAGCCAGCAGCCAGCTTCAGGTGTAGCCTATTCCCATCCAACTACGGTTGCAAGCTACACTGTCCATCAGGCTCCTGTAGCTGCACACACAGTTACTGCTGCCTATGCCCCAGCAGCAGCAACGGTTGCAGTTGCAAGGCCTGCTCCAGTGGCCGTTGCAGCTGCTGCAACAGCAGCAGCCTATGGAGGTTACCCAACGGCACATACAGCAACAGACTATGGTTATACACAGAGACAGCAAGAAGCTCCCCCGCCGCCACCTCCAGTCACTACACAAAATTACCAGGTACTTAATGGATAGACCATAATACTTGTGAAATTGAGTCTTTTACCTTTTAAAACATGATGGGCGATAGAATATGTTAAATATAGAGTAAGAATGTGCATGTATAACTGTTATGTAGTTTAGGTCAGTAATTCACAGAACAGACCCTCACTTGAGTAACGGTGAAATGTAATAGGGTAGCGGATCTACCGCCACATCTTCAGCCCTGTCACTCATGCTGGCAGGGGGCATGGGGACAGGCAAATCGCTGTGCCAGCCTGAAGTTGGTGCAGTGATCAAGACAAATCAAGTCCAGTGGGTCTGGGTTAAGATCCAGCACATCCTGGACTGGCTCAGCTCCATCTGCCCATGGAATGGCCTGTTGGGTGACTTCCTGTGCTACTGCTGTTGTAGATGCCTTCAGTGGTACTTCCATGCACCCATATGTTTGGTAAGACAGTACAGAAATCTTTTTTTCCCTTTAGCTTGATCATCGCATAGTCAAATATATTTTTAAAAACCTGAGGATAGCACTATAACACCTAGGGGAAGAAATATGTAAAACATTACTTAATGTGGAAAGTAACTATAATTTAAGTAATTATTAGCCACTGAACATTCCTAGCAAATTATTAACTGTAGCATAACCACCTCATCAGCATGCTGCAGAACTTTTAATTATTTAGCACTGTACATGCCTGCAGGCTACAACATATGTGAGATATTAGTAGATTATTATACACAACCTGAGATAAAAGGCAGTTGTATCCCAAAGAAAGCTCAGTTTCACAACAGTCTGTCAGCATCTCTACCTGCTCCGCACTTGATGTCACATATGGCACCTGGTATGGGAAAGGTGGGTGCAGTCTGGGGAAAACTTTTTCTGAGATAAATTTGGCCTGCAACACTGGAGGTTCTCCAGCCTAATGTAGAGGTTTGTGCTTGGTGTCTTGTGGGTAAAGTGATGGTGATACAGAATTTTTTTAAAAAATGTAGGGGGAAAGGCTGCTTAACAGGACATTAACATTTGTTTCTTTAATGCAAGATGTCCAGTACTAGCTTCATTTAATCTAGCAATCTTAGGCAAAAAATACATAGTTTGATCCTCAAAAATGTAGCTTATCAATTCTGTTGAATGTTTCTACTATTTTAAAGTCTCATTAATTAGAATAATCAAAATAATTCAGTAATAGTCCATATATTTAATGGAAAACCTAATGTCCATGTGTTTTCTCCCCCACTCCCATGCTTCTTAAGGACACCTATTCATATGTTAGATCTACTGCCCCAGCTGTAGCTTATGACAGCAAGCAATACTATCAACAACCCACAGCCACTGCAGCTGCAGTGGCAGCTGCTGCCCAGCCACAGCCTTCTGTGGCTGAATCGTATTACCAAACAGGTGAGTTGCAAGCTTTAAAGAAAACTCCAGCTTTTTTGTTGTGATATAGTTCACAAATGTGTTACCATCTGCAGATGCTCAGAATCTAGTAAATAAAATAGTTTGTTAATAGCTTGGTTTTCAATGGTTAACTGTTTGGTGGTTAAGTTAGTATTTGTAAAGCAGTTAGGGCCCAGATATGTGAATATTAACAATCCCCTAGCTTCTAAATGCTCATTTAACTGCTTTATTCAAAGAAAGATTCTAACATGACTGCATCACAGAGTGCATGCCATATTTTATCTTCTTAGGACTTAGAGGGTCTGCTTCCTAGGTAAAGCATTTGGCCATTCTGACCTTTTAAGTTCAGAACAACCTTTGAAGAACAACCTTTTTTGTGACTGCCACAAATAAAGGTCAAAGCTTTTGAGAGTGTCACTCTATGCTCTTGTGCATATGTAGCCTCATGTGGCTTGGCACTGTTTTACAACTAGTCTACGCAGATGGGGAGCAAACTGCTATGTGTGAAGGAAATAGGAAAGGAGATGCTTTAAATTGTTGCAGAGTAACGGGGGCGGGGAGTTAACTGCTTTTAACGAGAGAGGTTTTTTGGTATAACTCAAATTAGTTTATTTTCTGGACATATCTGTATGGTGCGTTTTATATTGGAGCCCCATTCTAACTGGGAGCTAATCACCTCTTTTCATTAAACCAGATGTTGGTGGGAATTTTTTTTCATATAAATCGGTGGATAAAATATTAGATAGGAATGTGGAATAAGCATACATTGCAATTAGTTTTTTTTATCATTGTCTTCGGTTTAGCCACTATTATGTGTGTTCAAAGAATGTGGAGGTAAACATGTTAGTTTAAGTGTTGTTGCACTGAAAGTAAAAGCACAAGCTTTAAGGTGCTGATCCCATTATTATAGTGATAGTAGTAATTTTATAATAGAAGTTCCAAATGCAGAGCTTAAACTGTAGGGTGAGATTTATTCCTATATTGTCTGCCTTATTCAATAATAAGATAAAGTGAAAACATTAAATGAAATTGGTTTTTAAATTACAATTTTTTACATGATTATTAAAAGATTCATGTAATTTTGCTCTTTTGTCTTAATTAGCTCCAAAAGCCGGCTATAGCCAAGGAGCAACTCAGTATACTCAAGCCCAGCAAACTCGTCAAGTGACAGCCATAAAACCAGCCACTCCAAGCCCAGCTACTACTACTTTCTCCATATATCCTGTATCTTCCACTGTGCAACCAGTTGCAGCAGCAGCTACCGTTGTTCCTTCATATACCCAAAGTGCTACATACAGTACAACAGCAGTTACTTATTCTGGTGAGTATTGCTTGAAGAAAGGATATTGGAGGCTAGAAATGACTATTTAGGTGCCTTTGTAAGATCAAAGGTACAAATGCTGTGCTGAACATGTCTAGATTTTTCAAAGACAGGTTCTGTACTCAAATTACTTCTTAGGAACTTTTGCTTTGTCAAGTGTGCTGATTGTGTGCAGGTTTACTCAGAAGTAAGTCAACTACAGCCAGTTGGATTTACTCTGAGGTAATGGTAGGATTACAAATTCAGACTCTTTAGAACAGGTGAAAAAGAGTCTTGATGGCAGACTGTTGGTGTAGAGCAGGTAAGGTGATGCCTTACAGATCTATGTTGGACTGATTGTATAGGTTTGCTGTATGTTTGTGGATGTTGGCATTGCTCCACTAGGAAAAAATTGCTTTTTTAACTTGAAATAAACTCCTCTTTTCTGGCTGTGTAGCATTGCTTGGATATACAGATTGAGAATATTGGTTTTACTTTTAAGTACAAGTTTTGTGCATCTATGTTAATGCTGAAATCCTCCTTAATTAAGTGACACTGGTGTGCACTGTGCATTTATTACATTTAGATTTTCAAACTTTAACGTGCTTATAACTTACAACTTTTTTTGATCATTTAAAGGTACATCGTATTCTGGCTATGAGGCTGCAGTATATTCAGCTGCATCATCTTACTATCAACAGCAGCAGCAGCAGCAGAAACAGGCGGCGGCGGCAGCTGCTGCTGCTGCTGCGACAGCCGCCTGGACAGGGACCACCTTCACGAAAAAGGCACCATTCCAAAATAAACAGTTGAAACCAAAACAGCCTCCCAAACCACCCCAGATCCACTATTGTGATGTTTGTAAGATCAGCTGTGCTGGACCACAGGTATTTCTGCTTTCTGATTATGAACTTAATTGCTTAGTAAAATGAAACAATTGGTATATGCCAAATATGCAGGGAAGGGTCAATAAGTTTTTGGCTTCAGGGTTATTTCAGTTTAAAATATTCCAATTGCACTTTGGTTTTCAAACGTTTTAGAAGTCGAACGGACTTACTCCATTTGACTTCCAAGATTCGACTGTATAATTATGTGGAGGAATGTATTTTCTGCATACATTTCAGCAGCAAATCAACTTCATGTTGGTTATCTCTTGCACTTTGCTTTTCAATGAACAGAATAATATGATAAATGAACTAAAGTATCCTGTTATTCATGTGGTGATTTAAACAGACTTACAAAGAACATTTGGAGGGACAGAAACATAAAAAGAAAGAAGCAGCATTGAAAGCATCACAGAACACAACCAGCAACAGTTCATCTGCTCGTGGGTCTCAGAACCAGCTGCGTTGTGAACTCTGTGATGTGTCTTGCACAGGAGCTGATGCTTATGCTGCTCATATTCGTGGAGCGAAACATCAAAAAGTAAGCCTCTCCTTCCTCTGTCCTCCCATTTCTTATGTTTTATACCCAGTTAGTGTCCCTCTCTGGACAAATTGAATGGTCTGACAGGCAGGCAGAATTCATCACATTTGATAGGAGGCTGAGACTGCCCACCTTTCAGTTACCTGACACAGTATGCCTTTAGGTAATTCAGCCTCAAATGAATGAATTGTGCTCTCAATTTGTCCTTTATAGCTATGGCTTTAATTCAAGCGAGGGCTTCATTCAGCAGTAAACGTGAGCCCCACCTTAGGCAGGGTTTGGTTGCACTTGGAGCTCCTGAATTGAGCCTATCAGAATAAGGCTTTCATTTGGAGCGAGGGAGAGAGAGGAGAGAGAATGATAAGTCTCTCTGATCTGAATCATAGAGTTGGAAGGGGCCTTGAGGATCAACTGATCGAACCTCCTGCAGTGCAGGAATATACAGCTGTCCCCTACAGGGATCAAAACCTGCAACCTTAGCACTATCAGCACCACTCTAACCAACTGAGCTACAACACATTAAAGAATCTGCAAACACACATCTCTACATAGTGTCCCATGTACTAGCTACCAACATGGACACAATCAGATCTTTATGCACTAGAGCCTCTTTTGGTGTCTCTGAAGGTGACAACAGAGGCAGTGTCAGAATGGTGCCAAATGTAAAAGGCACTGAATGTTAGTACCTCTTGCAGAGGAACAGTTGGGAGTACATCAGTTGTGGGGCAGGTGGGTGTGGCTGGGGTGCAGTTTCATGCAGTATTTCATGTGTGTATTAGACTCCATTAAGTTTCCCCTCATGAATTCTGTGAATTCTTTTGAAGGTTCCTTGAAACTTATACTTTCATGCTCTTAGAAGTACAGACAGGATTCTAAATAGACGTTGAACAGTTTTGTAGATTCTGCTATTAACTTTCTTCATTGGTGGTTCTAGGTGGTTAAGCTTCATACTAAACTTGGCAAACCCATTCCTTCAACCGAACCAAACGTCGTGACCCAGGCTACTTCTGCAACATCTGCTTCCAAACCAACTGCTGCCTCTTCAAACATTGCAACTAACAGCAGCACTGTGAATTCTTCCGTTTCATCTTTGGCAGTGAAAATTCTTACTCCTTCCGCCAATGTGCTACTTAGCACAACATCCAGCAACAAGGCAACAATAGTTCCAGCTAATGTTGCTGTAAAGAAAATATCCACACCCAAAATTAACTTTGTTGGTAAGTACTGAAGTATTTTAGTGAGAAGTTCAGCAAGATACACTAAATAAGCTTATGCAAGAACAGGTTTAAAATGAGTGTCTGCTATGATTTTAACAGCTACTGGAAATTCTAATTTTCTCTCTGCTTGGCTGCATGAAGCCCATCAAACCAAGCATCTGTTTGCAGTTCTAAGCACTGTCGCTCTCATGGCAATGTTTTTCTCATGCACACAAACTGCTACTCAAATGGTTTAGGAAAGTATTATATCAACACTTCTCTGCTCCAACACGCCTTTTATTAGAGATTACAATACTGAACATGGGGCTACCATGGAACACAACTCCTAATGTTGTATGAACAATGCATTTTCAGTAGCTGTCATAGAGTTTTGTTTGGTCAAGGCTCAGCATGTTCATGTCTTGCACCCAATTATCCTGTCCTCTTGAACATCCCGGGCCGTGCTGTCATTATTAAAACAAACCATACAGTTTATTTGAACTTGTATTTTATTTATTTTAACTGTTGATCATTTATGTTACCTGTTCTTTGAGGAAAATACTACAGTATTGTGCTATGGTTTGCTTGCTTGTTTATTATTTACAGAATATCCAGGTTTTTAAGCAGTAGGCCAGCATCCCCTTGGTTGTGGCAAGAAATGTGACTTGAAAATGTAATGAAAATTAATATTCACTTGTGCAATGTTTCATATTAGGTGGTAACAAGCTACAGACAACAGGAAGCAAAGTGGATGAATTAAAAGCAGTAGAAAATATAAAAACTACTCCTTCTATTGCTGCAGTGCAAACACAGGAAATTAAGCCAGATATGTCTGCTGAATCAGTAACATCTACAGCTCTTGCTGCTTTGCAAAGTGAGGTCCAACCAGTGGGTCATGACTATGTCGAAGAGGTATTTATTCAAAAACTATGTTCATTAAATGCAATTAAACAAAACTGCTGAATTAATGTGTTAGATTACTTTATATGGCTCAGAAGTGTGAAATCATGCTGATAATTAAATTAGCTTCATGTCTCTGTGTAAGGCAACTACTTGACTATTTTGTCTACGAAAGAATTTGCAGTGGAGTACGCCGTTTCCGTGTCCTGCTCTGGTTCACCAGAAGCAGCTTAGTCATGCTGGCCACATGACCTGGAAGCTGTACGCCGGCTCCCTCGGCCAATAAAGGGAGATGAGCGCCGCAACCCCAGAGTCGGTCACGACTGGACCTAATGGTTTACCTTTTTACTAATAGCATTGCTGCTGACTTCACAGCCTTTGTCTTCAGGTAAACTAGAGTGTGAATACTGAGACTGTCTTAACAATTCTGATCACTGAGGACATGGAGTGTCCTTCAAAACTGACTGTTCAGAGTTCCAGCTCTAAAGGAACAGGTAGTGGGAATCAAGCGTTGACACTGATTTTGAAATTTTGCAAATCTGGAACAGTGGTTACATCAATATAGTGTGTTGATATGTTGCACAGTTGCACCTACACTGTAGTGTGCCATCAGTATTACTGATGAATTTGTGCTTTTGCATTCACAGCATTACTGAGTGTCAGCTTTCACTCAGTAAAAGGAAAGACAAGAGATGAACATGCAGTAGCCTTCCACTTAGTGAGGATTCTTAACTTTCCTAACTATTGTTTTTCCCTGCATGCTGCTCTGAAAATGTGCTCAGAGCAAATGTAGCATTAGGGAATAGTGTATTGCTTGATAGCATAGTTCTGAATGATTTACAATAAATAGCATTTTTAACAAATCTGAAATAATCACCTTGGAATACCTCATCAAAATTCAGACAGTTAAGAATTAAACCAACAGTTCTCCAACTTATTTGTTTAATGAATTCAGATGTAAGCACTCTGAAATAAAGTGGTTTTTGTCTGTTTCTTGAAAGCCATCAGGAAAGAAAAGGCGTTAAATGCCTCTGCTGGGAGCTTCACAGATGGGGCAAAATTTGAGAACATTGTAAATTTAATAGCTACTGACCTTAAATGGCAGAGACACTCACAAGTGACCTTCCTTAGAAGATCTGAGGCTCAGGGCAGGATAGATGGACATTCTTTCAGGAATCCAGGTCCCATATTGTGTTGGGGGGGGGTGTCTCATAGGTCTAACACAGGTTCTGATTAGGCCTTTGAAACCCTTTTCCCCAGACCATGGCCAGCTGCCACATGGGTTACATATGTGACAGCAGATGAGAGGCAGGTAAGGACATGACTCCAAAGGAACAATCAGGAGCTTAAAGTGAGGGGCAAATCCACACCATAAATTCAAAGCATCAAATGTATATTTAAAGTACTTGGCTTTCCCCAATAAATCCTGGAAACTGGTTTGTTATGGGTACTGGGAATTCTGTCTCTGTAGAGGGGAAGTACAGTACTCAGGATTCTTTGGGAGAAGTCATGTAGCTTAAGTGTGCATTGTATTTGCTTTAAAAGTACAGTGTTTATTTGCCTTGAGTTCCCAATTGTTCCTTTGCAAGCAGGGCTTGCTGACAGAGAGTTCCACTAGGAAGTTCCCCATCCGGGATCTAGTTCTCCAACTTTAGTGTAGGGTTTTCAAGGTCATAATCAGCATTTTGAAGTGAGCCTAGAAATGCATAGATAACCCCTGTGTCTTTCAGGACAAGCATTACATGCAGGGTGTAGATCTTTCAGGATCAATATCCTACACCGTTTGCTCTGTTCAAAATTCTAGTCACTATGCTCTGGACCCAGGGGTCAGCAACCTAAGGCCCATAGGCCGGAAGCAGCCCATGGGGGTCGTTTGACCGGCCCATGAGCCGCCACCAAACTGAAGTGCCCGCTCGCGCGCTGTGCTAAAGTGGCGTGGCGCGGGGACTTGCTTCCTTGGCACCAGAAATCACATCTGTGCAAATGCAGATGCCCAAAAAATGCGTCTGCACATGTGCAGACACCGAAAATCAAGGGCGTGACCCAGCCCATGAAGGGATCTCCGCGGGACCAATCCGACCCTGGCAAGATAAACCTTGCTGACCCTTGCTCTGGACTGTAGCTTCCAAACTGTCTTCAAAAGCAGCCCGATTCAAAACACATTAGTACAGTAGTTACTGTGCTTGCTCTGGTGTTTAGAAAAGATTTTAACAGTGAAAGGACATCTATAGAACGGTGTTTTGGAGTAATAGAGTGTTCTTCAGCGATTGAGAATAGTGCCTCAACATAGTGTTCCAAAGTAGAACTATTGCAGACTTGCTCCAGAAAAATCCAAGGGGGGTTGGAGTGGCAAGTTACCTTACTTAAGGAGGTGTTGTAGCAGCTGTGTCTCTAGCAGAGGCATTTGCTATATGAACTAGTTCAGGGGCGCAGGATAGATCTAGATTTCTGAAAGAGGTGCTCGCATGGGTAGAAGTGCTTTGTTGGCTATGAGAAACAAAAAGCTTTGCACTTGATCTGGAACACAACAATTAACTTGGAAAACAGGTAATTCAACTTTGATATTAGACAATAGCAAAGGTAAGAATAGATATTTGGGTCAAAGTTGTGGTGTTTTTTTAAACCTAATGGAAGTCTGCTATAGCTGGTTAATACAGGTTCTCTGTCTTCACTGTTGCATAGATCTTATGCCAGAACATGTCTTTGTGTGAAAAATTGACAAAAATCAGTTCAGTTTCTTTATGAAACCAAATGGTGTTAAATAACCATTTTTATACTGATTTTTCTTTATTTTTAAGGTACGGAATGATGAAGGGAAGGTTATTCGTTTCCATTGCAAACTTTGTGAATGCAGTTTTAATGATCCTAATGCCAAGGAGATGCATTTAAAAGGAAGGCGGCATAGATTACAATATAAGGTAAGTCGACTGTAGCAGCGTAAATGGTCTAGTTCTGTCTCTTTCAGTAAATCTGATGGCGATTGAGTTTTACTTGGTCTCTTCTAGGATGAAACCTAATAAGCAGGTAGTACATCTATTTTGAGCACCAACTGTTCCCTCCCCCAGCTGAACTATGGTAGCCATATAGTGTTTGCTCCACATATTAAGCTACTTATATGTATTGCAAGTGAAAGTATTGCATGAGGAGGGATGATACTGTAGCTTACTGTTTGCTCCTCATAATGTTTTTTTAATATGAAGGATTGTGTCTCTGACTGCATTGCAGTTTTTGCTTTGTCTTGGTGAAAATAATTGGATCTAACCACAGGGAATAAATCTTACATGAAAATAAAATGAAAATTCTCCTTCTCTACAACAGAAAAAAGTAAACCCAGACTTGCAAGTAGAAGTGAAGCCGAGCATCCGGGCAAGGAAGATCCAGGAAGAAAAGATGAGGAAGCAGATGCAGAAAGAAGAATATTGGAGAAGACGCGAAGAGGAGGAACGGTGGAGAATGGAAATGAGGTAACATGTAGACTTTAATAGCAACCAGTGTACATTTTGTAAACCTGAATTAGTTTCCATTCTGTGTAACTATATTCCTATGAAAGCTTGCCTTGGAAAACCTGGATTAATTTTACCTTTAAATAAATAATTGACAGCAGGCATAGAAAATATTTATAAAGAGTAAGAATGGCCTTTTATGGGTGCAATCCAGATCCTACGATGAATTCTGTAGCGAATACAGAATTACTGAACCTGCAGCATCCAATATCTTAACATTTGAAGTTCCAAAAATTAATTTTGGCGGGACCTGAATTATTGAACATAACGTCAATTAAAGGTATTTCTGCATCAACTGAAAGCATATGTGATTTAATTCATATACTTAGACGCTATGAGGAGGACATGTACTGGAGGAGGATGGAAGAAGAGCAGCATCATTGGGATGACCGTCACAGAATACCTGATGGAGGATATCCTCATGGACCTCCAGGACCTCTTGGACTACTTGGTGTTAGACCAGGAATGCCACCACAGCCCCAGGGACCAGCTGTGAGTAATGTCCGCATAGTCTCTCTCCTCCTGATGTATTTGGTGCCACAGACTGGGGGTGGGGGGAACCCAGTAAGTCAATCAGGTCTGCAAATTATGCCTAGGCTTAGTAGCTAAGCATTGGCTTCTGCTAACCAACTGTGAAATCTAGAGCCATCATGATGGCACCATCATATTACATGCGTTACCAGGACACTTGTTCCACCATCAAGTCTTAATCAGAGGCCCATCAAATGAAGGAAGGAATAACATATGTGACTGCAGTCTTTTGTTTCCATTTCCATTTCTTTATTTATGGTATTTGGTCCCTTGCGGTGCAGGACCATAGCTTACAGTGTCAAAAAGTGCCCCCCCCCCCAATGATTACAAGGCGTTTGGGACCTAAAAAGAGAATCAAGCTCTGTCCTTTATTTGCCCCATCTTAATTTTTAAACTCAGACAAGATAACTGAATAAGGAATCTCTTACAGTGTGAACAGTTGAGATTCAGATTCCTATATCTTTACATATCTTTTGAATTTGATGTAATCTGTAACAAATAATAGTAAAACTTTGAAAGCCTTCCTAAGTCTTGGGCTGTATCACCCCATTTATTTTCCAGAGCAGGGAGAGCCTTTCTTTATCCCTGGTGTGTGGTTTTGATGCCAACCAATTCTTAATTTACATTTTTTTAAGATCTCGTTTTCTTTATGTGAGCTCTCTTAATGCACTTTATGGGGGGAAACTTGATAATTTTAATAAAATAGCAAAGAACAGAAAGCAGGAAAACATAAAATGTATCTGATTTTTTAAATCCACTTTCTGCATTCAGCCTCTTCGTCGACCAGATTCTTCAGATGACCGTTACGTAATGACCAAACATGCTGCTATCTATCCAACTGAAGAGGAACTCCAGGCAGTACAGAAAATAGTTTCTATCACTGAGCGTGCACTGAAACTTGTATCTGATAACATGACTGACAATGAAAAAAACAAGAGCAAGGAAGGAGATGATAAAAAAGAGGGCGGTAAAGACAGGTATGTTTTATTGCCATTGTTGCCTGCAATCATTGTGCTTGGAGAGGGACTAAGACAAAATGGAGCATTTGCCCTACTTCATGCCAATTTCTCAAATTTCTGCGCCCAGAAATAATGGATTCTGTTATCAGAATAATGGATCCCTCATTTTCGCCAATGAAAGTTGTTTGCTTAGCAGGCATTCCCCAGAAGCAACTAGGAACTGCATTCTTTCAGCAGCAGCTGCACTTTGTTCATATGAAAAAGTCCTTCAGCTGTGCAATAGATTCTTAGCAGCACTTCAGACTACTTTTCCTTGGCTGAGGCTTTATCCTCTTGCTGATGGTAATAATAATAATAATAATAATAATAATAATAATAATAATAATAATAATAATAATTTATTATTTATACCCCGCCCATCTGGCTGGGCCTCCCCAGCCACTCTGGGCGGCTTAAAAAAAAAAAAATTTAAAATACTGTAATAGATCAAACATTAAAAGCTTCCCTAAACAGGGCTGCCTTCAGATGTCTTCTAAAAGTCTGGTAGTTGTTCTCTTTGACATCTGGTGGGAGGGCATTCCACAGGGAGGGTGCCACTACCGAGAAGGCCCTCTGCCTGGTTCCCTGTAACTTGGCTTCTTGCAGTGAGGGAACTGCCAGAAGGCCCTCGGTGCTGGACCTCAGTGTCTGGGCAGAACAATGGGGGTGGAGACGCTCCTTCAGGTATACTGGACCGAGGCCGTTTAGGGTAGAGAAGGACTAGCCCAGAACTCCACCCAGTGTGAGAAATGCCAAACTTTTCATTGCACCTCTTTACTGTCTGGATCTTTTTTTCAAAACTTTGTGCTTTCCGCATAGAGTTAAAATGTACACTATGATGTACGTAGAGAATGACAGAATGCACACCGTCCTCACGGGGGTTTAGGGTAGTGTGTTGCACGTGAAGGGCTCTCCCTGCATTAGACTTGTTTTCTTTGAGTGCTTTGGCCCTTGAAACACCTGCTTCTCACCAAGACTTCATTTTTGCGCAGGGCTTTGAAAGGAGTCTTACGAGTGGGAGTGTTGGCGAAGGGTTTGCTGCTCCGAGGAGACCGAAATGTCAACCTTGTCTTGCTGTGTGCTGAGAAACCTACTAAGACATTGCTGAGTCGCATTGCTGAAAATCTGCCCAAGCAACTTGCCGTATGTATGGTCTTGAAAACATTTGGTATTTTTCATAAAAGATTGAACTGGGGCTCTGCCAGTCAAATTTCCTCTGTCGTAATTTACTTTCAAGTAGGTGGACTAGTAATGAGCTATTTTCTAAATACAGGTATAGGTGCTCAGCCTGCAATGCATAGCTGCACTGCCATCCTGTAATAGGAATGCTCCTAGCCTCTTCACGGCTGTAGGAAGGCTGGAATAAGAGCCTTGTAGTACTCCTTAGGGACACGGGTGGCGCTGTGGGTAAAACCTCAGTGCCTAGGACTTGCCAATCGTATGGTCGGCGGTTCGAATCCCCGCGGCGGGGTGAGCTCCCGTCTTTCGGTCCCAGCTCCTGCCCACCTAGCAGTTCAAAAGCACCCCTAAGTGCAAGTAGATAAATAGGTACCGCTTTATAGCGGGAAGGTAAACGGCGTTTCCGTGTGCTGCGCTGGTGCTGGCTCGCCAGAGCAGCTTCGTCACGCTGGCCACGTGACCCGGAAGTGTCTCCAGACAGCGCTGGCCCCCGGCCTCTTAAGTGAGATGGGCGCATAGCCCTAGAGTCGGACACGACTGGCCCGTATGGGCAGGGGTACCTTTACCTTTACCTTAGTACTCCTTCAGGATGGGGAAGACGGAAAGAAAAGAACACCTCCCTTCCCAATCTCCTTAAAACTCCACATTGTGTTATATAGTGCTAAAGAACACTGGTAGGAGATTGGCTGCCAACCCCAAACGTGAGCATTTTATTGTTGTATAGCAGGTGCAGCGACCTCAGGCCTGGGGGCTGAAGGAAGCCCTCCAGGCCTCTCTGGCTCTGAGGACTCTCCCCTGGGCCACATGCCTCACTAGCCCTACTTCTCACACCCCTTGAGGGTAATAATAATAAAAATTTATTATTTATACCTTGCCCATCTGGCTGGGTTTTCCCAGCCACTCTGGACGGCTCCCAACAGAATATTAAAAACACGATGAAACATCGAGCATTAAAAACTTCCCTAAACAGGGTTGCCTTCAGGTGTCTTCTAAAAGCCAGATAGTTGTTTATTTCCTTGACATCTGATGGGAGGGCATTCCACGGGGCGGGCGCCAATGTAGGTCTTTCAGGACCGGTGTTATATGGTCTCGGCAGCCAGTCACCAGTCTAGCTGCTGCATTCTGGATTAGTTGGAATGTGCCTTTGAACTCTTCTAGTGCTTCTTGCTTGCCTAGAAGGAGAATGGAGAGTGGTGTGAAAGTACGTCTAGAAACTAGCCTGCTAATTAGGTAAAAAATGCACTTGTTACTCGGCCCATTTTTCTCTCTGGGTCCTCTCACAACTGGAATGGGCACACCCCCAGGCTACCCAGAAAGGAATGTTAGCCCACTTTTGCTATATTCATTCAGGGGGCAGGGTGGATTCTGCACAGTGGGAAAGCAGAACTTTATTTTTTCTTTCTCCTCCATCCTAAAACCTTCCAATATACAATGGGAAGGCCTTAACCTCATAATGGCCGCCTGCTCCTTCCCTCCAGGATACTGTAAATTTGTTACAGACTCAAGTAAGCCAGTTCTCTCTCACATCTTATTATCCTTTAATGTATGAATTCATGATTTAGTCAAGGTACAGTACAAGGTACCTTGGCTAAACTCCCAAGCAACTTGTGATGAACCTCCGGGTATTTTGGACTAGTCCCTTTTTGTGTGAAAACATTTAGCTTCTTATTTGCATTCTTTAGGTAATAAGTCCTGAGAAATATGAAATAAAGTGTGCAGGACAAGAGGCATCCATCATTTTGAATTCCTGTGTGGAACCTAAAATGCAAGTGACCATCACGTTGACATCACCAGTGATTCGGGAAGAGAACATGAGGGATGGAGGTTCGGAATCTGTTAAAAAATGCTCTATTTTAATTGGCTTATTCATTCTGTCATAAATGGCATTAAATCCTGGAAGGCAACATGCTGGCATGTGATACACATTTAATGGCAATTCATAAATCAAGCAGTCTTGTGTGTTTTTCCAAAACCTATTTTAGACTTATTCACTGCAACCAACAACCTCAGATTTCTGGAAAATGTAGGTGTTTTTTTTAAATGTGCAAACCTGTCTTTCTTTGGAAAAAGTAAATGTTTATGACTCAAATACCTGCAAGTTGATAATCAAGAAGGCTTCCTCCCTAAGGGAGAAACTACACCAGGAAATTATATTGTATGTTTGAAACTGGATCAGTCTTAACCTTGACTTATATGGCACTTAGTTAATTTTTAAGTTCAAAGTGATTCTGGCTTTGCTTGGAACAAGATGTGTATTTTTTTCCAGTTTTTTGAGGTTGGTTTCTGGACTGGAGTGCAAGACAAAGAGCTCCTAATATTGAGGTTGGAGTGTCTTAATTAAGCAGTACATTTGCAGTGTGTTTATACTAAAGAGTGATAGCTGAGTTCAGTTAAGTAGATGTTGGAACTTTAAAACTCTATGTATTTATGACCTGTGCGATCCTACTGGTGCCAGCAGTGTTGCTTTAGGGTCTCTTCTATAATTCTTTGAAAGCTACAAATGTTTTTAAGCCAGCAAGCATGATAATTTAATGTCTGCAATATGTTGGCTCTATTTAGAGGTCAGATAAAATGAACTTTCTTTTCTTTTGTCTTGTGTTGGTCAAAATAAACTTTTTGCAGGCACAGAGGTATTGCTGGCTAAGAATACATAAGCATAGGAAGTAAGGCTCTATTTAAGTTATTGTCAGTGTAGAGTGAGTGTGCTTGTGTACATACAGCTGTGGAATGAATTCTTAGCATTATGCTTTCAATATTTGAATAATTGCTTATGTTATTTTTTAAAAGTATAACTATTCTAGAAGCAAGCTTTCTCAAAAAGCTTATTTAAAAAACCAAAGCTTGAATATTAATGTACATAGGATTTTTCTTCCTGGTTTTTAAAACACTGCTTAAATTTACATAATACCATTGGCTTTTAAATTCTGAAATAATCACAGATAACTTTGCTTGATTGCCCTGAGTTCTGTTTATTTATTCATCTTTACCAAACAACAGAATGAATGTCAGACATCACATTTGGTTATATGCAACCCGTAAAGATTTGGATAGAAAATTGCACAACTATTTTGAACACGATCTTGATGCCATTTCACTGTGCCAGTTAATTTCATGATCTGACTTCAAAAGAAAATAAAGCTCAATTTTTTTGTCTGACCCAAACATTAATTAGAGTTGCCATTCTAAGTTTGATAATACTAAGTTTGATAATATTAATAGAGAAAAGCAAAGCTTTTAAAATTTTTGAATCATTTCTTCAAGACACTGAGCAGCTTAAAATGAATATGTGAAAAAGTTTACCTCTGAAATATGTGGTTTAACTGCAAATTGCAGTAAACAAGACTTTTATAAAGATCATTGTTTATGTGCTGCAAAAAAAAAAGTATACTCTTAACTGCAGCTCTTAATGCTCGGTGTCTTAACTTGGTTGATGGAATCTAGCTGGCTTTTGGGAGTTGAATTCAGGTGGCAAGGAAGGCTTTGCTGGAAGAACCCAATTTTAAGTAGATGTATTTCATTTGCTGGTTGAATAACATCTTATGTAATCCTATTCAGTTGCAAACTGAAGGGGAAGGAGAAGGTAAACACAAAACTGTTAACCATGTAGGATTTTTTTTCTTTACAGTTTTGTGCACTTAACAGTTAAATTTACAGAATTTGCTCTGGATATAAAGATTCTGTAACCCATGCTGCGGAATGTATTTCTTCAGCAAAGTGTATATGTTTATGTTTTTTATCCTTAGCTTATTAGCCCCGGTCCAAAGCCTTCTAGCAGAGACAATTGAATCCTGTCAGGGATTGCTGCCAAGACATCGGAAGGATTTTTGACCAAGGTTTTCTAAAGCTTAATGTCACACCTGCCATATTTTTGAGGGGGTTTGGTTGCATAGTCCTAGCATTTACTGTTACTTTTGTGTTTTGTCTTTTTTCCCCTTCTTGTCTTTGTCTCTCTCTTCTCTAGAATTAAAGCAGTGTTCACACTAGCTTTGAAACAATTGACTGGGTAATACTTAATTCACAGCTGGAATTGAAAGCGCATGTCATACCTGTTAACTTTTTAATAACGAAATAGTGTGGACACAGCATGTCTTATTGAAGATTAACCCCTTATTTTTAGAATACAAGAAAAATAATCTGCACTTTAAAAAAAAAACTATGGTTGAAGCTAAGAGGGCACACTTGAATTCTGATTCATTTAATTTTAGGACCAGTTTTTAAGGGGTTAATCCACTTGGAGTCTTTATGCAAAAATCCACATATAGGAAAGTCTTTTAAATGGATATCCAGCCCAGATAAGCTCTCAATTTCTATAGCTGCTTCAGCATCTTCTGATGGCTTCAAGGTTGATTCGCAATGGGTACACTCTATCTCCCACTGAGGTCAATGACAAATCTCAAGCTTAATAGACCTGGATCACCCATAATCTTGCTTGTCAGTTGTATATGGGTCTCTGGATCATTGCATCATTTTTATTTTTTTTAAAGTAGTGCTTCAAAATACAAGTGTTTTAATACCATTATTTAAATAATAATAATCCAGGACTTCAGTGATAATTAAACTGAGTCATTAACGCTATTTTCTTGCAAGTATTTTTTAGGAGAGTATAAATAGTTTTTATGAAACAAAGCTTGCTCCCACAAGCTATATAAAGTAGAATAAACTCTCCCTATTTTGTCAGAACTATGAACTGAACTTTAAATGTGTCAATTATCAAATCGTACTGCTGACTTTGGCCTCAGTTGACTCTTTTCCCTTAAATTTTCTCTCCTTTCACTTGATACATCTATAATCCTAATGTCTTCTTTCATTTGCTTTGAAATCTCTCACTAATGTGACTCATTTTTCACTTCACTGTATCTGTATAGCCCATAAAATTCACCATGTTAAAATGGCATAAATCACATTGCTAAAATGTTTTAAGACTTTTATATCCCACTGGTAAAATATTAATATAAGCATAAACAAATGAATTTCCTATGAGAGGTGTACAATTCAGGCATAGCATACTAAATGAAATTGAAATAATTCTGTGCACAGCGGAAGTGTCATTTATATAAATTCTGGCTTGCATTCTCCTGACCTGTTTCTCTCCATTGATGGCTGACCTTCAAGCCAAATCTGTTAATATCTTGGTTTGCGTTCTTTTCCTAGTTTGTGTGTTCCATGAGTCTTTGATTTGCTGTTATGAGTATGTTTGCTTAAATTAGACTACATTTTAATGTCCCATCTGCTAAATAATCCAGGCAAAGTCTGGTTGCATTCAACATTTATTTTAACAGCAATTTTGTATTAGCAGAAAATTAAAAAATATCTAGAAATACTCTTGGCTGCTCAGCAGGCAGTTACAACATATTTAGGAACAGTAATTATAACTGACACAAAATCCTTGTTTGGAAAATAAGAATTTACCAGATGCAGTGTTGTTCTTTCTATCACACTGCTGTTGCTTCTGCTTTTCCTGGTTTTGATTTTTCCTCTGCTTCCTTCTCTTAAGACCCCTCTTTCTTGTTTTCTTCTGGTATACCCCTGGATGAAATGGGGATGGATATACACAGCATGCACCTTGGTGCAATAGGAGCCTAGAGGGTTTAAGAAATACAAAAATGTACGGGTGCTCTTGACTTGAATTTTACAAAGTATTTCACATCCCTTCAGACTCCATAAAACCAAAAAATCTGGATTGTTTCTATAAGTATAGTTTTACCTTACCTTAATGGGAGGTATCCTAGTACATCATGGGTCTTGACTGCTCAGGAAGAATTTTGACCCATTAACTAGGACTAAGACTGAGGTAGCATGCGGCCATTTTAAGTTGTCCCAACAAACACAGGGCACAATCCACTGGGAAGTTGTTCTGCACAAGCACCATTAAAATGGATGGGAACTTAACAGAAATGCCCATTCAGTTCAGTGGGGCCCACACAGAAGAACTTCACAATAGATTTTGCTCACAGTTTGTTGTAACTTTTGCTTCATTCAAGTGGATTTTTGTGTTCCTTCTGTCTTGTGTTTCCTGTGCTGGTGCACTGTGTCCAACCATTCTTCCTTCAACATTTTAATTTTAGGGGAAATTTATTTTTCCAGAGGATTTTTTTTCACAAATAGATGGACATAAAAAAAAAAATAAGATTGAGAGCTAACCTTGCATTATGCTCTTGATTACCTTTTGTATTGGGCTCAATGACCACATACAGATTAAGGGATTATTACTACTGAATACGAATACATTGGAGATAGGGATTGCAATATAAATGGCACGTGTGACATGGAAGCTAATTTCAGGAAGTGTCTTGCTCACCTGGTCAAACACCCATTCCTCACTGCATTTTGCCAATTCAATCCATTTTAGATGTAACCTCGGGTATGGTGAAAGACCCACCGGACGTCTTGGACAGGCAAAAATGCCTTGACGCTCTGGCTGCTCTACGCCACGCTAAGTGGTTCCAGGTTCGGAACATCATTTTACTTTCTTCTTGTAGCCTTATGAGAGAGTAGTTCAGTTGTTCGGTTGGATGTTAAACTATGCGGAAAAACTAAAGGTTGCCCATAGTAAATATGTGTATATATATCTATTATGTGTACTCATATATAAAATTAAATGACATGGGGGAAATTAATTCATCTTGGAAGATCTGTATAGAAGAACTGCTTTATGCCGTTCTTGCCAATTTGACGTCAACTTGTTTTTCTGGCCGCCGAGATAGCGAAGTTGAAAGCTTGACTCGCTGGGGGAAATCGTATGTTTTGTATTGGTAATGTGTTCCATAAGGCTGCAGAGTAACTTTGCTTTAAATAACAGAATGTGTGTTTAAAGCTTTGTGTGTTAGATGTAAGACTTTTACCCTTTATTTCTTGAAGCTTATTAAGTGTAGGGAATGAAAGGTGAGAAACTATTTGGTTTGGTGACTTTGCACTCCAGCAAAGGTACGACAGAGAAACCAAACAGATTCCCATAGCCTTTCAGTCTCTCTACTTGTTAGCTCTTTACTCCTGTATTTCTATTATAGGAAGGTAATTGTATTTTCTGTACAAATGAACCAAAGTGTGCAGGAATTCAAGGGACATTAGTCTTGTATAACCTGTGCACCTTGACTTCTCAATTACTAACCTTGGCATAAAATGCTTCTGTAAATGGCAGCTCCTGGAATGTTTCATGTGGCTTGTTTCTTTTCTGTGTCTGAGCTTCCATTGAACAGTGGTGTTTTAGCTTCTCTAAGAGGCCTATATTCTATTGGTGCTGGGATTGATTAACTTGATTTTGTATTGCCCTCAAGGCTAGAGCTAATGGTCTGCAGTCGTGTGTCATTATCATACGTATTCTTCGTGATCTCTGTCAGAGAGTTCCCACTTGGTCTGACTTTCCAAGCTGGGTAAGTACTTCCTTTTTGTTTGTTTCATTTATGAATAGTTTCCTGTGAAGCATCTCTTAAGTTATTTCACAATGCAATAAAACAATTTCATACATAAAAACAAGGCTTAGTAGCCTTGTTGAAAGAGGGAAATATTCAACAGACACCAAAATGACAGAGATTTCTGGTGCTCATTTCCTTAAATTTATTTGAAGGCATTCATTTGTTTCAGAAGTGAGGGTATCCATAATATCAGGACAGGACAAAGCAAAACGTTTTGAAACACATTTTCCTCTAAAGAACCATGATATAAGGCAAACGTGTGAGAGAGCTTCTGAACCAGAAGGCCTCATTCTCATTTTTTAAACAAGATTTACATACCATTTGATTGTTGTGAAACTTATAAGTGATTTACAAGAAATATTAAAGTATCAATAAAAATGATTAAAAAACCAATCAAACATTTAATTGCCCATTCGCTGTGTTCTCAGAATTATGCATGAAATTCTTTTGAATATCCTTGCAACTTTGGAATTTTATACTTCACTTAAGCAGCTGGATTTATTTGCTGGCCGTTGTGATGCCTCATAGCTTCAATCCAAAGAGCTCCTTGTGCTTATACAAGACACACATGTTGATTACGTAAATCTGTATTTCCCGTAATTTTGATTCTGTCTTTTTAAGGCATTTGGGCTAAAGAAGTATATTTCCCTTTTTATATGCAGAGATCCCACTGACACAAAATATTTCTGCCTGATTTAGGGTAATTCCTCCCTCCTCTAGTGCCCCCACTTTTTATGAAGAATCCTTTACCCTCTAGATGCAGTTTATGGGACATTCAGCAAGAGGAGGGGGGAAATATGATACCTTGGGTACCCTAAGCCTAGTCACTTGGATTTTCACAAGAGACACTCTTAGCACTGCTATATTCTCCTGTGGTTCATCATCTGTCAATCTTCAGTATGGCAGTATCTGCACTTTTTTAATGTACTCCCAGTGAACATCAGGCAGGTGCCTACAATATTGTCATTTAGGTGCCTGCTTAAAACTTATTTGTTCACCCAGGAATTCCTGGGTAAATAGCTGTATTGATTTTGCACTTGTAATAATAATAATAATAATAATAATAATAATAATAATAATAATAATAATAATAATAATAATAATTTGATATTTTGTTCTTAATGTTGGCAGTATAGAAATGCTTGTAAATTATTAAACAAGTTGGTTAAGCAAGCTTCCCTTTGCTTACACAACTATTGGATATAGCCAACATATTTTAAATTGCTAATGCTGTCCTTCAGGGGCAATTACAAAACAGTGCACAAAATAAGTATTAATTTTGAAGAATTTGAGGGGAGCCGGATCTTTCTAATGACTATTGCATTCCTTTTATTTATGAAAATTTGTAAGCTCTGCATCTAATGCAAAACACAGGCCCTTCACCTGTGGAATTCAGGGTTCTGCTATGAGAGGCATTCCGTCAGCAACAAGCATTTCAGCTGTCCAGGTGGAATGATCTCCTTCTCCACAGCCATTTGCTCTTCTGGGGGTTCTCCTGACCCTGCAGAGCAGATTATGGAGGGAAAGCACTCTTGTACTAAAGGGATTCCCTGTGCTGGCTTCTGCTAGCACACTGGGGTAGTTGAATCCAGCCCATGTTACTGATAGGGCTCCACAGATTCTTGCAAGCCTTGGATATGATCATTCTTTATGGTAACCCCTGAGCTACTCCCAAGGCCCCTGGTATGTGCAGAAGTCTTAGGAGAGCAGGGGATAAGCCCCTTATTTCTCAGTAGGCTTCAGAGATCCTCTGAAGCTGTGAGTTTCTCGCTTGTTTTTTCTGAGCATCTTCAAAGTCTGGTATGAAGTGAGAGACAGTCATTTCTTTCCCCCCAAGTTCTCTGCATATGCACCCAGTATGGGCTAAGAGACTCCTCTGAGTTCTCTGCAGTGTGCAGATTTGTAGTTTTGTTTTGTATTACCAAAGCTAGGTGGTGGTATCTGATAATCACATATATACCCCTGACTATTGAAACTGTATGCAAACATTTGTGTGTGTTGCCTTTGGCTTGGATTCTAATTTCTTGTGAATGGAACTTGGTTGATGCTCCTGTTGGCAGAAGGAAGGCAATGTTCACCAATTTCCCCCTCCAGCCCCTTGCCCCCACCAACTGTTATGGAGGATCAGGGGGCTCTCTGGAATGACACGGGGCATTGGAGAATACATGGGAAAGGGGAAATTAGTGAAAGTCTGCAGAGGGGCAACTCACAGTCCAAGCCTTTTTCATATTTTTGCAGCACAACTCTTTTATGCAGCAGGACCCCATTTTCATGCCAAGATTGCATCTGATTCCAGCCTGCATTCATTTCCTTTGTTCATTTATAGCTTAAGCATGTTTTTAATGAAAAAACAACAACATTAGACTCTATCGTGGCCTCCACTAAGAGAAACATGTCAGTGTGAATTGATATAGGCAACTCTTTTTTTATTAAAAGGCTTTCTGCAGGTGTCAACAGTTGCTGTATTGGTTTAAACTTGCTTATATTTTCTGAGCTGCAAAGTTTTAACAGACATCCATTGCTCATAAAGTTATCATGTGCTACTTACCAGCTGATGGCATTCTACATTTCGTGTTTTAAATTAAAGTGTGGATAGTGGTTTATTGTTACATCTCTTTGTTTTATTTAGGCAATGGAATTATTAGTAGAGAAGGCAATTAGCAGTGCTACTGGACCACAAAGCCCGGGAGATGCCTTAAGAAGAGTGTTTGAGTGTATATCTTCAGGAATTATCCTTAAAGGCAAGTAGCAGTCATAGTCCACACTTGAAATACTGTGTTAAACTGATTGGTTTGTCTACTTTACACATTATTTTGTTACAGTATAGGAAGAATGAAATAATATTATCTTCATGAAATTAGTAAAAAGAAAAAGGAAATAAAGTTTACTTTTTTGTTTATAGGTGGTCCTGGCCTTTTGGATCCCTGTGAAAAAGATCCTTTTGATACACTTGCTTTAATGACAGATCAGCAACGAGAAGACATTACTTCAAGTGCACAGGTAATGAAAAGTTCTCATAAAATAGTTAATATAGTGGATATGTGATGAGTTTGACCAAACTGCGGGAAGTAGTGGAGGACAGAGGTGCCTGGCGTGCTCTGGTCCATGGGGTCACGAAGAGTCGGACACGACTAAACGACTAAACAACAACAACAACATATGTGATACACAAACTCCAAAAAAGAAAAAGAAGAACCATGATCTGAAAAATGAATTTGCTGCCTATATGCTGTAGTTTAATTCAGTTTTCAATTTTAATTTTGTATTAAACATACTAGGCACTTAACAGGTCTCCAGGCAACTTACATTGAAGAACATACACAAAAATATATCATGAAATAGAAAAGGGGGAGTGGGAATCATATTAACATTTCTCTCTCTGCCTCTCTCTATGTGTGTGTGTGAGAGCCCCTCCATCATAGCAGTTATAACAACTCTGGCAGCACAGTAACAGAAACAAAAATTATACTCCCACCCAGTAACCAGCACAGCCCACCTCCCTAGTCCCTGTTGGAGCGGAGGAAGAGTTACCAGGGTCTTTTACCAATTTTACAAATTACTGCTTTTCATCTTAAAGGATGTGAAGAAAAAGGAAATGCTATGTCAAAAATAATACCAAATTCACTATTTTTAAAAACTGGTTGAAGTAATGATAAAAATCAGGAGCAATATTGATAGTGGCTAGTGGGATAGTGGGAGGTACAATTCAGGGTGACATATGGAAAAAGCCCAACCCATGTTATAGACCAGGGTTGGAGAACCTTTTTGGCCAGTGGGACAGATCTATCTCTCCGCACCCTGCAAACCAACATTAACAGGTGGTTGGTTGGGGGGAGATAGTTATCAAGCAGGATTCAACTCCCCGTGCATCAGCTGATGCACAACAAATTCATTCCTGCTTCCTGTAGGATTTGGGTGCACTAACACACCTGATCTGGTTTACACACACAAACCAAGCAGGATTGAACTCTGTGCTTCAGTCCTTTCCAACTGCAGTATGCAGCCATGTTTTTACCTGCCCAACAACCAGTGTCACATGTGAGCCACCTGTGGGGCAGCTGGATGACAATGGTTTGATAGGCCAAATTTGGCCCATGAGGCAGAAGTTCCCATCACTCTTCTAGATAGTTTCACTTCTGAAGGCAGAGGAAATACAGCATTTTGCAACATATTCTACACAGGGACCAATTTTGCTTCACTATACAACTAATATTTGTTTTCAATAAACTTTCAGAAGCTATATCATTAACTAAAATTTGGTAAAGCTGTATGGTATATATAGAAGAGTTTTAAATACTCATACGTATGGTCTTGAAAGTGTCTTACTAAAATGAACATGCATCTATTTTTGGAAGTTTGAATAATTCTGATAACCTTTTTCCTCCTCCACAGTTTGCATTGAGACTCCTTGCATTCCGTCAAATACACAAAGTTTTAGGAATGGATCCCTTGCCCCAGATGAACCAGCGCTTCAATATTCACAACAATCGTAAAAGGAGAAGGGACAGTGATGGAGTTGATGGCTTTGAAGCTGAGGGGAAGAAAGACAAGAAAGATTATGATAACTTTTAAAAAAAAGAAAAGAAAACTGTGTTTGGTGTTAACAGAGGCCATTTGTTCTCTGGTTTTTTTCTCAATGTCTGTTAAATACATCCAAAAAAGTTAGAAAAATTACTTTTTGTGTGGCATTCACACCATTTTTTTTAGGATGTGCAGACTAATTATGGTAGAAAGAGATCACAAATGGAAACTATTCTGACTTCTAGCGGACCGCTCATTGTTTAGTTTCTAACTTCTAATGTATGATTCTTGTTTTCTCTTCTTTACGTTAAGTAGTACAATGTATACTTAAATTCCACTGTATTTAATACAGTGTTTTGTGCTTCAGTTGCTTTGTGTATTTTGCTCTTTTATTTAGAATTTTAAGTTACCATTGACACAAGCTGTAAGTTGCTTTGTATTAGAAAATGGTAAATACAGTCCTTCACTTAATATTTTATAGAAGAACACTTTTTGTAAAGTGGGTCTGCAATATTATTTCTCCTAAATGTGAAGCGTTAACACAAACTTATCCTGCTATTTAAGTGCTTTCAATTAAATGTTTCTGCCAAATCCATGGCATTTGTCTCTTTAGTGATATAATGGTGTACTTAAGACAGATTTGTGTTACTCTAATCAGGTTTGTTGTTAGTTATGCATTAGCAGTATAAATGCTGAACATACACAGTTTGGATTTGCTGCAATTTTAGCAACTGCATAATTGATTTTAAAAATTGCATGACTTTGTTTTTAATAGAAGGGCTTTAAAAAAGTATCAATTTAGGTTTCATGCCTAGGTCTTTGTATGATTGACTTTGATATAGCAAGGCCAAAAAATAAATTTCTGAAATTTTGCCGAAAACATTAAGAGGGCATTTTTCCCTTTGGGAAAGAGCTGGCTACTTGTTTTCAGAGAGCTTATCAGTATGGTAGCTCTGAATTAAAATAATTGTTTGCTATATCAGTGCCTGTGAGATTGCTCCTTTTGCTATTTCCTTACCAAATTATTCAGTAACTTTCATTTTAGGTCTACAACCTGAACGTAGATACCAATATTTCTGGAAATTTGAAGGTTGTAAAAGAAAATAGCAGAAAATTATTTGTGGCCATAGTGTATGCTTATGTCTCCTTCAAACAACTAAATATTATAGCAGTGCTGTAATTCAGGTCTACATCTGGCTGTTGATGTATGCTCTGGTACACAGATGTGATTTGTTACAACACTACAGTGGAGTCTGCAAATAAAACTAAAATCTATTAAATGACTTAACGTTCATTATACACTGAGAACATGCACTTTGCTTTGTCTTTCTGAGTGGATTACGCTAGTTTTCAGCACATAGATTTAACCCTGGCAACCAGTGGTGTCCATCCGCCAATGGAATAGATTTCCACAGTGGCAGCTTCCCTTTCCTCCCTTCCTCCCCCCTAAATCTGCTACAGATTCATCCATCCGAACCAATTACAAGAAAGGAGATTCTGACTAAACATCAGGAAGAACTTTGACAGTAGGTGCTGTTCAACAGTGGAACAGACTCCCTTGTGAGGTGGTGGACTTTCCTTCTTTGGAGGTTTTTAAGCAGAGGTTGGATGGCCATCTGTAATGGATGCTTTCGTTGAGATTCCTGCATTGCAAGGGGTTGAATGGCCCTTGAGGTCCCTTCCAACATACAAAATATGATTCTGTAGGGTTGAGGGGGACCCTCCAGACCACACTGTAGAGGAGGTTGCAGTAAGTGGGAACCCACATGATATTTATGTTGCCCAGTGTTCTTAAAATTTCTTGAGAAATAGGAAATTGTAAATGGTTGCCTGATTTCATCAGAGACTGCCATGTTCTGGCGCTCTTCAATTTTTGATAATTGCAAAGCCTTCAGGCTGTATTTGTTCTAAATTCTTAACATTCATTAACAGACACGTAAGTGCAATATATTGTACAAAGGGGGAATTATCAAAGCTGAATCTTTTGAGCCATTATGACTACAGTGGTACCTCGGGTCACAGACGCTTCAGGTTACAGACTCCGCTAACCCTGAAATAGTACCTCGGGTTAAGAACTTTGCTTCAGGATGAGAACAGAAATCGTGCGGCAGCAGCGGGAAGCCCCATTAGCTAAAGTGGTACCTCAGGTTAAGAACAGTTTCAGGTTAAGAACGGACCTCCAGAACAAATTAACTTCTTAACCCAAGGTACCACTGTATACCTACATTATTAAATTTTATTCTCATTTAAGATTTGATGCATCATATTGGCTAGCAGATTGTTGTGAGAGTACCTGGACGTAGTCAGTTTTGGTAGCACAGAGACTTCAAATGCTGCTGGTTGTGATCTGAATATAAGGGGGCTGGGATGTTTTTAGAAGCGCACCCCTTTTCTAATCATGGGGCATTTTTCTATCTTAGGCTACATAGCATGTTGCTACTCTCCCCCCCCCCCCCCCCAAAAAAAAAAAAATCTGTGGTCACATATTTCCATGTCTTCACATTTCTCTTTTCAGCCTTCACATTATCCTGTGTGCTGCTTCTTCAGCATTGTGACAGTGGAAGAACATCTTTAAATGATTTTTTCCAACATTCGTGCACTATAATAATACATGCAGGTTTGTAGTGTGTTTTTATGCACAGCATTTGGATTTTAGGCCAAAGTTCTGTTTATTTTTAACAGAGTATGCTAAACATTGGCCCATCATTTAAGACAGCGTTGGTAACCTGAGCAATAATTAACAGTGCAATCTTCTACGTGACAATTTGGGGGGAAGTCCTATTGTGCTTAATGGGCCTTGCATTCCTTCCCACGACTACCAGTCTGGGTAGGCCAGTTGTGCCAAAGGCACTTAGGTAGGTTGTCACCACACCTGCTTGGGCTCCCTCTACCCCCAGATGGGAGCATTTTTAGGAATCTGAGGCAAATACTTAGGAGGGGAGGCTGAAAGCACCCAGCCTACCTGGCTGTCCCCTAAGCCCAATGTAGTTTGTTTTTACTCTGTCACACCCCCCCATAGCATGAACCAAGTCATTTTAGGCATTGGGAGGGCAGGGAATGTCAACTGAGGGAACACACCCAAGACTGCAACAGCCTAGTTTATGATGAAAAAGACGGAACAAACAAGAGGAGGCCAAATGTTGCTTCAAGAAGATGCAAAGAACCTATACTGTTGCATCTACTTACAAAAACTTGTGGTCTCATGTTGCAGAATAGATGGTCAGCTGAGGGACTTTGGAGGACAAAGGACAGTTGGGCAGTGATCATTGAAATTATTTCTGATCCAGGTGGGGAGACTGAAACCTTTCGGAGGTTAGGTGATGGACTATCAAGGTGTTAACTACTGCATCTTCCTGCGAAATGGAGACTATTCTGTGCTTTGTATATTCTAGAGGAGATGTTCTCTGGTATACTCTGGGTTCACCTCCAGGTAAGGGTACAGGACTGTAGCCTAAGTTTTAAGTACGCTGTTTCCAGATTCCAGTAGAATGAGAACAAGATTTTCCAGGTGATAAACATTTTTTAACTGCTGGAGAAATTTCTCCAGTTAACCAGACCTCATCTGTTTTAAGTAATCCTACCTGAGTAAAACTTTGACTTGCCTTACTTGCCAGTTTAATAAGTCAATTACAGACATAATGGTTGCTGTTCAGGAAACAAAGGCTGGACATCTGGTAATAATATTACAATGCTATTATGTACTGCTTGATAAGAGGCACTATGGTGCAAGTCTTATCAGGTGGTCATGTTCTGTGATGCAAAAGCTTTACCTGTTGGAGGGAAAGGCATTTTGCATACATTCGGGTGTATTACTGCACACATTCCAGGACTGAGCTCTTGGTACTCGTGACTCAGCTTAAGATTTATGATTTCTGTTATTCTTCCTAGTGCTACTTAGGATCAGATTGTTATCCAACACAATTGTCTCCTCCCAACAAATCCTGAACCACTGTTTGTACTGCCAGCAGAGACAGGCAGTACCCCAGCAGAGACAGGCAGTATCGTGTTTGATAATACCATTTAATAAACTACATGAAACACCTAGCTTTCCCTTAATATATTGGGCATCATGAAATCACTCAAGGGACCAAATTATTTAAAACTTATGTTATATGTCTTCTTTTTTCCCCATGATTGTTCTTACTTTATAAGTATTCCTTCCTGTTCCCATAACTTCCTAATTGGCTCTTTCTTGGTTGGTTTCTTTTTTAACTCTTCCAACGTCTGGCATACAAAATCCCTGCTAGAGTTAAGTATATAAAGCAGGCGTGGAAAACCTTTGTTCCCCCAAATGTTATTGAACTACAATTCCCATCATCTGGCCATCAATGAGAGACATTGTTATAGACTGCATAAGGTTGGGGAAAAAGAGAAGTAGGGAGAGAGAAAGTGAGAGAAGGTTGTGGTAGCAAACTTTCATTCTTTTGCATAAATTGATAATTTGTTTTACAAAGGCTCTTTGCCAACAGGGTGACATTCAGTCTTTGTATTTCTAATTAAAAGTGAAAACATCTTCCACATCCTATCCACTCCCAAACAGCTGCAAGTCTCTCAAACAACCTTCTAAACAGCTGGGGCAATTAATTCAAAATTAATCAGCTGCTGAGCTATTAATTGGGACCAGGTGTTACAAACACATCTCACCTGGGCTAGAAGACTTCTGTTTCAAAGCAGAATTGATTTACTTACCATTAACCCTCTAGATTAGGGATGGAGAAACTTGTTGAACTATTGTTGAACTACAAGCTTTCCATAAATATTGGCCATACTAGCTGGAAGCCCAGCTGATGGCAGTTGCAGCCCAAGAATCTTACAACCTGAGTAGTTGAATGAGCACCTGCAATTATCAACCTGCCAACACACAGCATTAAAATCTTAAAGAGGCCTCCTTCTGAGTGCTTTACACAATTTTTTCAACTGGCACTTTACAGCAGCGGGTGTGGGTGTGCGCGGGGGCGGGGGGACGGGACATTATTTCCTCAGTTTTATTATTGTAAAGTGTTCATTAGTTATTGCAAACAACCCTGGAAATACTTGTATGGAAGAGCAGTATAGATATCATTAAACAGGAATGTAGTTGTTGTGTGTGTGTTTGTGTGTGTGTGTTGTTTTGTTCTTATTGCTTTGATTTGCATCCTTATTGCACCCCGTTTGCATCCTTATTGCACCATAAGGCTGTTCTACCTCCCCTGCTGGTGTTCACAAGTGGCGAGAATGCTTTTGCACCCACAATGTGTTTGTGGGCTTCCCATAGATGTTGGTTGGCCAGCCTGAAAAGGGAGAGTTACAAGGGACCACAAGGGTCATCTAGTCCAACCCCCTGCGATGCAGGAATCTCAACTAAAGTTTGCTCCATCCTGTGACAGCCCTTCAGATATTTGAAGATGGCTATCATATCTCTTCTCAGTCTCCTCTTTTCCAAGCTAAACATGCCCAGCTCCTTCAAACATTCCTCCTAAGGCTTGGCTTCCAGACCCTCGATCATTTTGGCTGCCTTCCTCTGCACACGCCCCACCTTGTCAATATCCTTCATCATTCGTGGCGCCCAGAACTGGTGACAGCACTCCAGTGTGGTTTGACCAAGGCAGAAGGATCCTAACATTTCCCATAACAATTTAAAACAAACACTTTGCATCTGATTTTGTTTTTGGGTTCCTGGAAATTTTATAGTCGCACACAACTTTACAAACCGTGCAACTTAAATTTCCATGATGAGAAACTAGATTCGCGTGCGGCGGCACTACAGTTAATACAGCTCAGATTTCCAGGCGGTGTGGGGGGGGGGGAGGGGACAAGGAAATCACCTCTCCTTTTAAGCCGTTCCGTCAGTCATTTGCTGATTGGGTAACGTATCTGTCGTTCAGCCCTCGGATTTTTTTTATTTAGCTAATAAATATTGTGATTGGTCTCATGACACTTTTCCCCACCCCTTTTTTACGTGAACGACCATTCCCTGCAAAGCGAGCGAGAAAGGGCGGGGCGAATAGGCGGGACCTCTTCCTGAGATCGACCTCCTGCCGGCCCAATGGCGGCGCGGATGGCTGGGCGGAGCTCGTGCATTAATAGGGCGGGGGGAGAGGCTCACGTGCGCCGCCGCCGGGACTGTGGGCTCTTGCCGCTCGCTGCGATGGGAGGGATTAACTACGTGAGGCGAAGCAGGGCGGCGCTGGAGGACGACGACGACGCCGCGGAGTCCTCCTGGGAGGAGCTGCCGACGCCGCCCTCGCCCGCCGGCACCGGCCGGAGCCCTGGCAGCGCCGCCGCCGCCGCCGCCGGGAGTTCGCGGGGGCCAAACATGCTGGGCGCGGGGGGCGGCGCGGGGGCCAGGCCGGCTAAGCCCTCCTTCGTCTCCTACATCAGCCCGGAGGTAGGTCGGGCACTGAGGGGACCAGGCGAGGCGGTTGGTCTGAGAGGAAGGGAGGGAGGGGGCGCGCGCGCGCGGGTGGGGCTGGCTGGCTGGCGGCGCGCGGGACGAGGAGGGGGAGGGAGGAGAAGGCGGCGAGGTGGGCCGGCGTGGGAATGGGGTCCTCCAGGGCTATTTACAAATATATATAGAAGACCCGAGATGGAGAAACAAACGCCGGTCTAAGCTTTTGTGGAATGAATAAGGAGATCTATTAAAAATAATAATAACGGAAAATAAGGATAGAAAAAGTATTAATAGCGTTATTAAAAGTGCGCTTTGTCAGGAGCAGACACTCTCAAGGTGTGTGCATGTGTGTGCATATATTTGTAAATAGCCCTGGAGGACCCCATTCCCACGCCGGCCCACCTCGCCCCCTATATATATATATATGTGTGTATATATATATATATATATATATATGTGTGTGTTATTAAAAGTGCACTTTGTCAGGGTGTGTGTGTGTAACAAAATACACACACACACCCTGACAAAGTGCACTTTTAATAACACTATTAATATTTTTTAAATGCTTATCTTCCGTTATTACTATTTTTAATAGACCTCCTTGTTTATTCCACAAAAACTTAGACTGGCGTTTTTCTCAGTCTTGGGTCTCGAAACCCATGACAGATTAATCTTCAGGTCTCTTAGAAGAGTTGCTTCTTTCAGGTGCTGCGAAGTTGGGTCGGTGGTCCCTGCTTTATTTGCAGAGTATGTGCCCCTCACAAGTGAAGTTATTTTTATATAAAAAACAACCATAGAACTATACCGTTGGAAGGGTTCCCCCCCCCAGGGTCATCTAGTCCAACCCCCTGCAATGCAGGAGTAGGCACGTGGCCCATTTGGGGATTGAACCCGCGACCTTGGCGTTATCAGCAGGACGTGGCTTCCACAGAAGTCTAACCATGATAATAAACCTTGTGTTGGTGACGCCTCGAGACTTTTGCTTTTTAGGATAACAATATATTGCTTTTTCCTGTTTGAAGGTTAGTGTGCCTGCTGTGAAGTTCGGTCAGTGGTGCGCTTTCACTCTCACAATCCCTCCCCACTGTTTTGCGTTGAGGGGAGGAGGGTGGGGCAGTCACCAAGTGTGCAAGGAGGAGAATTTGTCAGCATGTGTGGTGCTTTGTACAGTGAAAGTCCCTGCCGCAGGAGCTTAAAAGCTTACTCGATGGGAAGTGGGGGGGGGGGGAGAAGGTAACAGCAGTGGGAGGAGGAGAAAACGGGAAGAGAATAAAAAGGATAAATTTAGTTTTTGATTATGTTAAATTACTGGGGGTTTTGATTTATTTATTTTTAACTGCACAAAACTAAAAGCATTGAAACCAAACCATGAAATATTTTACATCTTGATGGTAGCTCGTCATATCTATGCTCATGTTGGTGTGTTTCCAACAAAAAGAAGTGTAGTCGTTGAATAATAATAAAGGGTTTTAAAAAATACATTGGGTTGGTGAAGTGCCCCTGTTGAAGCTTCATATTTAACCATTAGCTTGATACCAGCTTTCCTACTGTGGTCGAAGTAAGGCCCTCCCTAGCTATGTGTTTACTCAGTATCAAGCTCCACTGAGCTCACTGGGACCTACAGTGGTACCTCGCAAGACGAATGCCTCGCAAGACAAAAAACTCGCTAGACGAAAAGGTTTTTTGTTTTTTGAGCTGCTTCGCAAGACGATTTTCTCTATGGGCTTGCTTCGCAAGACGGAAACGTCTTGCAAGTTTGTTTCCTTTTTCTTAACACCGTTAATACAGTTGCAACTTGACTTCGAGGAGCAACTCATAGAACGCGGTGTGGTAGCCTTTTTTGAGGTTTTTAAAGACTTTGGTGATTTTTGAAGCTTTTCCAAAACTTTCCCGGCACCGTGCTTCGCAAGACGAAAAAAAATCGCAAGACGACAAAACTCGTGGAACGAATTAATTTCGTCTTGCGAGGCACCACTGTACTTCCAGGTAAGGCTGCTTAAAGGGTTGTAGCCTTACTGTCCAAATATTCTTTGTTGATACAGAGAGGCTAGTTTCTCCCTGTAACTCTTCATTTTAAAATATGTTAGCCTTTATATACTTGGGATGAAATAAGGTCAATTTTAAGTTTGCATTTTCTGAATGCTGCCAAGGTATGTCAGAACAGTTTAACTTTGGTGAAGTGGTGTGACTCAAGCCTGCATGGGATAGTCTTGCATTTTGTTCCTTAAGGAACGTTTCCTGCTTTGCTCCCTCCAAGCTCCTTAAATCTGAGTTGGGTGCAGGCTAAAGTAGCATTGTGAGGAAAGGACCTCTATATGCGTGTAGTATATTGATTTGTAGTTACAGTAAAGCACCTGTTGCTGTGACAAAAGTAGGTGGGGAAGGAAGCCTTGTCTAGTGCAATGCACTCAGTGGGCTTTATATTTCCACTGTCAAGAGGAAGTCGGCCAGACTTTGCCATCATTGTAAAAATAGCAATTTTCTATTTCCCATAAGAGTGAATAGCAGCCATTAATTACTATAAGGGGAATATATAGAAAAGGTGTGCACCTCTGATGGGAATTAAGTCTGCTCTCTGCCTGTGATGACCTCTGCCATTACAAATCAAATCTATCTGCAAAACTGCATTCTTGATTGTACTAAATATGATTGCATGTAGGACAAAAAACCTAATTAAATTTTTCTCTTCCCCCCTTCCCCTTTTAAACAGTAGCTTGGTCAGAGATGGGTGGTGCTATGTAGGTGTGGTTGGGATAGGATTTCTGAATATTCTCACCTCACATCACTAGGTGTAAGGCAGATGTAATTCTGTGGACTCCCTCTCAGAATTGCTTGGTTGCAATTAGGCTTGAAAGAAGCTTTGTAGGCATTTTTTCAAGCCTAATTGTGGCAAAGGGGGCTTTTAGTGGGGTTGGGAGGTGTGAAGAAAATAAGCTAACGCCTTAACCAGCTGTGCTCCTCCTGCCAAAAATGTCACCTATGCTACAGCTTGGCTTGAAAAAAAGCCTTCTGTTGTCTACAGTGCTCTTCTGTTGTCTACAATTCAAAATAAGTCCCATTCTTGAAGGGAGATGCTCTTCCTGTTGTTGCAATGCCCTTGAGGATTTTTCAGGTTCCCAAATGTGCCCACTACCCCCAAAAGCTGATATTTGGAAGTGTATGACAGAGCCAATGAAGAATGGTGTGAGAGTGGAGTGTTGAAATATGGCATTTCCTGCTTTCTTTTAAATGCCTGAGGAGCTTATCATTAGATAGACAGGTGTGCTGAGGGAGTTTAGTGAATTGAGGAGAGAAGGTTGTCTTTGGCAGGGTATTGGAGGGCAATTTGTGTTGTTGGAATGCTGTGATGGAAGAGGCGCTGCTTCACATCTCCTGTTCATACATATCTTGCAGCAAACTATTAACTACATATGGAATCAAAGAGTAATAGGGGAATAGATGGTTTCAGATAACACCTGCTGAAGTAAATGCACTGTAGGATTTTCCATCTCTTCTCAGACAGAGGCTGTATGTATTTTTGCTCAAAGGCTCATGATATAAATTTAGGTGTACAATAATGTGTGGTAACTGCAAGCCTGTGACTTGTGTGTCTTCTAGATTACCTTTGTGAAGGGAGAATTGGGATTTTGTGCATATTGCTGCTTCCTGATTAGGCAGGCAGTGAGCCAACTGGTTTGACTGTGCATAGGAAAACATTTGCACTGAGAGAGTGTTAAGCGTGAGGTGGGTTTTAATAGGTAGGAAAGGTTATATTAATTGCAGTTTATCCCTCCAGGCCCCCATGTTTATGGGTTGAAGAGTTCTAAAAGTCCCATCCTTAGCAGCAAAATTGAAGCATTTGGGTATTGGGCTGTAAAACCTTGTTTAGAGCAAGTCTAGCCATGAATCTGGTTCTCCCTTTATTAGTAAAGGTAAAGGTACCCCTGCCCGTACGGGCCAGTCTTGACAGACTCTAGGGTTGTGCGCCCATCTCACTCAAGGGGCCGGGGGCCAGCGCTGTCCGGAGACACTTCCAGGTCACGTGGCCAGCGTGACGAAGCTGCATCTGGCGAGCCAGCGCAGCACACGGAAACGCCGTTTACCTTCCCGCTAGTAAGCGGTCCCTATTTATCTACTTGTACCCGGGGGTGCTTTCGAACTGCTAGGTTGGCAGGTGCTGGGACCGAGCAGCGGGAGCGCACCCCGCCGCGGGGATTCGAACCGCCAACCTTTCGATCGGCAAGCTCTAGGCGCTGAGGCTTTTACCCACAGCGCCACCCGCATCCCTTCTCCCTTTATTACCCCACTTTAAAAAAAGAATCAGACAACAACTTGTAAAGTAAGTGTAAGAATAAGATTTATAATCATGCAAAGGCAACAGTAATAGCTATGCAGGCAAAATGCTTATATTTACAGTATAACCAGCCTCAGGCATATACCTAAAGCTGAGGCATGACTGCATCCAATGCTGGTCAAAGGAATAGAGAGAAGAGACAGGAAATGCCCCTTCTCCACAGAGCCCTCTTTACCTTTGTATTTCTGTGGTCTGAGTATTTGCCTACAGCTCTGTGGTATTAGTTAGGTTCGGCTGATAATCTCCCACATTAAGCAGGTGCCAGTTAAACTTGTATTCCAAATTTAACAGCTAATGAATGACTTGTGACAGGTACTGGTATGTAAAGTTCCATATGGTGTTGTTGTGTACCAAGTGTGGTGACGCTGAATAATCGTCAGGAAAATATCCCTTGTTTCTTTCCAGAATACATTGAAAATTGCAGAGTTTAGAGTTATGGAAGATGTTGTAAGAAGCTACTTTTAAAAGAAATGGTGCAATGCTTCCAATTTGACGGGGGAAGAAAGCAGAAACAATGCTTTTACTTGCCAAAGTAATGAAAGCAGATACTTGAACTTGCCCTTCCGGCCAGTTCCATACTGGTTTTACTTGTTTATAGTTTCATTCTGCTTTGGTGTTAACTGAAGGACATTAAAAATGATTTGACTATCCCAAATAATTGTTATAAAAATGCAATTATCATTGTGCAGCGCTATTAAAATTTGGTGTTTGGGTTTGTTGGTTTAGTTATCTCCATGTTAATTTATACTGGAACAAAGACTAAATAGGAAACAAATTTGGATAAAGTTTCCTAGTATCTAGTATATTGTCTTTTTTTTGGGGGGGGGGTCAGGTCCTTCAGAGATAGCTTGCACAAAAGTATCCTAAGCCTCAGATGAGCTCAAAGTTATCCTGGGGGAAAAGTTCTATTTTCAGTTTTGTATGTACTGCAGGGAAAATTCCAAGGTTAAGTTGCATTCATTAAATGGGAGCCAGGTGGTGCTTGGGGAAAATCCCTGGGATAAGTATGTTGTCAGACAACTCTTGTCAGGACACATTTTGTGTTAGTTTCTAATGGAGTTAACTGTGGAGCATTGCAAGCAATATGGCAGCTCCATTGGCCTTGGGTACATTTTAAGATTATATGCTACTTCCATGAAGGCACATATGGTTTCTCCTGTTCTCATTTTATTTTCTCTACAATATTGTTACCATTTTTTAGGCTTAGAGAGCAATCCTAGCCCAAGGTCACCCAGTGAGCTTCATGGTTGAGCAGACTACTCAACCTAGGGCTCCTTGTTCTAAGCCAAATACAGTGGTACCACCATGTGGTGGGCTGGACTATATTTTTTGGGGGGAAATGAATAAATTCCTATGCCCCACAAATAATCCAGAGATGCATTTTAAATGCACACATTCTACTCATGTAAAAACACGCTGATTCCCAGACCATCAACGGGCCAGATTGAGAAGGCAATTGGGCCACATCTGGCCCACAGGCCTTAGGTTGCCTACCCCTGGTCAAAACCAATGACATTACCAGGGATTACTGATAGCCAGGGTTACGTATTCAAGATAGTTTCCATTATTAGCTAACACCTGGTTGGCATTAACCAAGTTAAATGGTGGGCGAAAGGATATGTTTCATCAGTTTTGCATTTCTGGTGTTTTATAATTCTAGTTGCAGAAAGACCAGGTAAGCTTATGATAAAAGTACAGTGTTTTTGAACTTACTGTTGTGTGTTGAATCTCAGCTACTTGTGAAGTAGTGTCATTTCATCTATGAAAGCTAAACTAAGTGTAGGGAATTTCACATCCCCTGGAGTAGATACTATTAACTGTAAACACTCAACATTTTCCCACAATAAACAGTTCACTGCTATGCAAAGTTTAGTCTTTGTTGCATCTATATTTGGTTGATTTCCTGCTGCTTTGCAGCTTGGATTATGTCAAGGATTTTCTCTCTCTCCCTCTCTGTGTGTGTGTGTGGGGGGGGGGTGTGTTTGCAGAGTACCAAAATGCTTTAAAAACCAGCTAGATCCTTCTTGCCAGGTAAAGAGAAGCTGATGATGCTGGACAATATTGACTCCAGCATATACTGCCTGTCAGCTTATCTTGTATTCTATTTATGATCTCCAAGGAGAATGTCTATATTTATGTAGACAAAGCAGTAGCACCTCCCCTCCAGGGAATTAATCATAGAAAACCAGGTTGGAGGGGGGTGGAAGTTAGTGCATGGAAAAGAAGGAAGAGACTCTAGCTATGAAGTATAAAGACAAAATCGGACTGCATAGGCCACTTCCTGCTTCATACTCAAGCTATTTTAAAATGTTTCCGGGGGAGAGGTGAGAGCTGCCCATAAAAATAACGGAGAAATCCAAGATTTTAAAGCAGCTTTGGGATTTGTTATCCACCCCAACCAAAATAACTCTGCAAGAGGTAGCCACAAAGAGCTCTGTTCCTTCTCACTTTCTTCTTAATTAGAATGAAACCCTTTAAAATAGAATCCCACTACTGTAAATTTCAAACCATGTCAAGTTTTTTATATTACTGGTTTGAAGAAGCTTTGGATAGGGGAGAGTGCTTTACAACAGCCCTGCACTATATAGTTAATACTGCAGATCAGTCTGAGTGGTTTAAAACAACCCTGCAGTATATTTTTCTAAGGATTGGTAAATGGTGAACCTTTAAATCTGCAATACATTTCTTTCTGCCCCTACTTGTAGTCTGTTTGGTACAGCCCAGAAGATTTGTAAATTGGATTTGCTAGCCACTTGTTAAATGCACTCGGAATAGCAGCTGTTTTCAGAAAAGGGAACTTAGAATCCAGATGTGTATTTATATATTTAAAGAATTTATGCACTTCCAAAAATGGATTAGTTATCTGATCAAATATTCGGTTGCCTAATAGAATATGCATTCAAAGTTCTTGTCTTTTTGTTGGCTGTTTTTTAATCAGCTCCTGACTATTGGGATGAATAACTCCACAATGTGCAAAGCTGACTTATGAACATCTAGAGACTGCACACTTGCTCTTTATGCAGCTGCACATCTCAATATTGTGCAACTTATTGTTTCAGCTGTCCAACTCTGAACCATTTCAGTCTTAGCAACCTGCATCCTGTTTTTCTTTGAAGCTTTTACCAATGCACCTTTTAGTTCAGGGATCAAGAATATTAAGATTTACTGTATTTTTCGCCCTATAGGACGCACCTTTTCCCCTCCAAAAATGAAGGGGAAATCTGTGTGCGTCCTATGGGGCGAATACAGGCTTTCGCTGAAGCTTGCGCACCGACCCCTCTCGCTCCCCAGGCTTCAGGAAGCTATCAGCAAGCCTGGGGAGCCCGCGGGAGTTTCGGGCAGACATCGGCCAGCCCCACAAGCTTGGTGGACAGCGGGGAGGCGCAGCGCCACCATCCCACTGTTCCCCAACCTGGTTTGGTTTCCCCGACCTGGTTTTGGGAGGGGGGAATAAAGGAAAACATTTTTTCCTTTATTTCCCCCCAAAAAAACTAGGTGCGTCCTATGGGATGGAGCGTCCTATGGGACGACAAATACGGTAAGTGTTTTCAAATCACGTGTTTAATTTTCATGCTACCTTTCATGCCTAAAGAGTGTCTAAAATATTTTTGCCCCATTCTTGAGCTTAGGCTGTTCAGTTACATTACTCAAGTTCTTGCCTCTAATCTTACTAGCTTATATACAGTATATGCTTTAACATGACATGCGTAAATAGACACTAGTAAACTTCTAGCTATACTTTTCTGGTACAGCTACAGCTCTTCAAACATGAAATAATACTCTAGCTGACCCTACACAACTTTTTGCTCCCAGAGTTTAGCTGGAATTACTTTAACATTTGAGTGAGACTTTGGCAGCCAAAAATATTCAGGTGGGGAGTGCTGTTTCAGTGGCTATTTAACCTTCACCACTTCCAGACAGATAGTGTTCTAGATCTCCACAGACAACTAGAGGCTATCTGTTCATTTAATGACGTTTATTGGTATTGTGCCAACTTGCTGCTTAGTGCATGTGATGCAGATGTCCTTGGTCTGTGTGAGACTCGGAATTTGGCAAGAAGCTTTGAATACTGCAGAACCATTAAAATCAGGAAAATAGTTTCTGAAATATTAAATATATTAGCTATATAGGCAGCATTCTGACTAATAGCCCCATGATTTTAGAAGGTAAATGAGAAATCATATTTAAGGGTTGTAACATCCTAATTCTTTGCCCTTCCCTACTTTTTTTTATTATCTTGTCCAGTATGGGCATTTCCTAGTACAGGCTAATTTGCAGATTTTCTGTGAAGTAGAAAAGTGTTGCATTTGGCCAAGAAGGAAATAAGATTTTCCACATCAGTCTACTGTTTTAGGTTCAACAGTAGACTGATGTTAATGTTGGCTTTTTTCCAGTATCTTAAAAACTATCAAGATAGTTTTCATCTTAGTAAAACAAGGTGAATTGCTGGTGGAAAATCAATATTTACCTTCACTTTTAGGCAAGATAGTAGAAATGGGTCACACTATAATGGATTGCCACTAGCAATAAGGACACGAGTCCAGCTTGGACCAATGTTATAATGCATCATGTTTCCGATAGAAAAGCCAGCCAGGTACTTTTGGTAGAGGCACAAGTAGGTCATTAAGTCAGTGGCCTTAGCTCATTATGTTTTCCCCTCTTTTTGCCTAAGCAACTAATACTGAGGCAGTATATTAGCTGAACTAAATTAAAACCCTCTGAAATTTTAGATTATTTATTAGATTATTTGCTTCCTTTAAGGAAGCAATTGGGAATGCAGTTGTCCTTATTGCTGGAGCTATTAAAAACGAAAGTAATCTTTCATTCCCCCCCAACAACTTCAGGAAACTTTCTTGAAAAGATTATAAATTCCAATAGTTAGGGAAAGCTTCTGGTATTTAGTCATAATATTTGTATAGCATATCTATTAACTGCTGCAAGAATAACTATTGCCAGGACATGGAAATCATTACAATCAACTATGGGCCAATGCTACAATGTAATTTGGCAAATGGCATTATTGAAAAAACTGAAACAAATTAAAAATTAGCAAGAGGCCAAACCTTGGAGGTTTTTAAACAGGTTATAAACGGAGGTTGGATGGCCATCTGTCATAGACGCTTTGGCTGAGATTTTTGCATTGCAGGGGGTTGGGGTCCTGTGAAATTTTATGCAGTCTGATGTGACTTTATTGATAACACACACAATATGGTAGAACAGTGCCCATAGCTTGCAGCACAGCCTGGCATTCATGAAGTACATATATTAATTTTTTCCTTGTCCCGCTTCCTATAATTTCTAATTGTTGTTGATACAAAATACATTCACTTATGGTCAGCAATCTAAGCAATAAACGCTACTATACATTTCATATCTGTCATAACTCTACAAATTTTGGTATATGTATACTTAGATGAACATTTCTGAATATATTAACAAAGTTGTGTGTGAGTGTTTTATTTTTAAATAAATTTATGTAATCGTTTCATGCCATAAGCACTAATGTAAATAATGCAACCATGTCAAACAGTTCAAATGTGAAAATGAATAAAAGTTATGTTACAAAAAAAAATACCGGAGCTGCTATGTTCTTGACATTTGCCTTGCTTGCTAGGAAGTAAAGAACACTGTTGAGTGTTAACGGTAAATTTTTTATCTTGGCACTAGTTTGTTTATGCAACAAACATGGACTGTGATATTCTCCCAGCTGAAACAGGTTGTGGAACAGGATCTGGGCACTCCTGGCTTATTTGTTACTGGCGAAGCAGCAGCTGGGAATAGTGGTCCATAATGTAACTAATGTGAAAGGATTGTTTTTCCCCAATGGAGGAGAAAGCACAGATAGGTACCTGGAGAAGTAAAAGGCAGACTAATTAAAGTGCTAGGTTTTTTGTTTTTTTTAAGCCATTAGGAAAATAGAGGATGATGGCTAGCTGATGCAAATCCTAAAATAACAGTTACATGTATATATTGATATAAACTTAACACAACATCTTTTGCTGTTTGAATCAGAATAGTAAAAATAGTGTTAATTATGAATAGCAATGTATTTGAGCCCTCAAAGTACAACATTTCTGTAGATGGCAGGTGCGGCCAGGCGTTGGGAATTGACAATGTGGTAATGGTTTTCCTTTTTGAGTGGCTTGTGTAACTTAGGAGAAGGGCAGGAGGACAGTGTGTTGCATTGAATTCTACAGCCTTGGAACCAAATTGGGGCAGACATTCAAGTTGTCTTTCAGCTAATATTAGATGGCCAGAGTTTCAGTTTGTTAGAATATCCCAACAAAAACTAAACAGCTACTTGTCTGATAAAATAGGAACTCAAATTCCTGCATAGTTTAAGTGGCAATCAACAAGAGAATAATAGTTTTCTTGTTACCTAATGGCAACGTATACAGTTGCTTTCTTGGGTTTGTGTGTATGTATGTGTGTAAAGAAAATCTGTGAACCCTTTGCTGTACTAGCTGCTTGCTTGGCCAATCTCTAGTTACAGTATAACTTTATTTGCCAAACAATATGGTACATTGAACTCTCCTAAAGCAATACATGTTGGAAAGCATTTGAAACAGAGCTTTTTACTTCTGATTTGGACTAATGCAATGTCTTTTCTTCTAGGAGGTATATGTGAGGGAAGCCACAGTAAAGGAAGTAGAGCCAGATTTGTTGCCAGGTAACATATAGACAATGCTGTAGAATCTTATCAATGTTATACGCATGACCTGCCTAGAAGACCTGAGATAAAGGACATGTGTCAAGATTTGTCCAACTGCATTTTTCTTTTGTAGAATGCCTCCACAATATCTGTAACAGATGGTGAAAGTTGACAGTAACTATTAGGTTCACAGCAGTACTGTCTCAAACATCTTCCTTTTTTAAGGGATGAGGAAGACTGGCTTGATGTTTACTTTGCTACTAAGAGGAGCTGTGAGCCTTTGATGAATGATGTCAGGGCTGGGAAAGTTTAAAGCTTTGTGGCTGAGAAAACTCCTGGGCCAATGCAAACTGTTGCCAAGAAAGAACAGTCTGGAAGCTTTGCAGAATGGTTGGTAGTCTACAACAGAGGTTGCCACCGTTTTTGGACCCATGGACATATTTGGAATTGTGAGAAAGCGCCTTGGATGCCATCATAAAATGACTGCCATGGTAGACATGGCCATTACCAAACATTGTTGTTTAATATAAGGCAGAGTCTCTCTCTCTCTCTGGCAAGATACAAAGCCAGAGGAGGGGGGGGGGCAGCCATAGAGAGCAGAAAATCAGCTGAAGAGGGGCTCACAATCTGAGAAAATGCAGATACGATCCATCCTTTCATTTTTCTCTCTTGGGTTGCTTCACTCTCCTCCCCACCTCCTCCTTGCATTGGGTCTAGCTTCTACTCCCACTTACCTTTTTCTGTTGTCTTCAGTGTTTTTACAAAGTGCTTTTCCTTCTTCCTGCTTGAAGTGAACTGAAGCAAGCACCTGAGTAGCCAATGCTCAGAGAACTGAGAAAGAAAGTGGGGAGGAGCAGCACACTGTGCACTTTCACTCCTCTCTCTATACTTTTCAAGGCTGAGATGGGCAGGTGTGGTCCTGCTCTCAGCCTGGAAAAGTTCATAGTTCAACAAGCAAAGAGCGTGACACCCTTCTCACTTCCTCATCTCCAAGTATTTCTCAAGGTTGTGATTAATGCCTTCCTACTTCGGAAGAGAGAAAAAGGTGTGAGGGGATGTGGAGGCCTTGTGTGTGCTGGAAGGTTATTGCACATGGTCACCACATTAATGCATTGTCCAAAAGAACCCCCACATGGCTGCTATAGGAATTGATTGCAGCATCTGAGCACAATTGCTACTTGGATATTTTTGGAGAAAGTAAGCAAGGGTGGGGAGAAGTAATAGCAACTTTATCTCTAAAAGATGTATAGAATGAAGACTACTGTCTTGTTTCTGTATGGTGAACTGCATCTGCCAATATTGCCCTATATGGAGATATTAGGTGTAGGAACCCTATTTTCTGGCATCTGGCCACCCTCGTGGGTAAAAGGTTTAGTGGCGTTAAAGGCGGGTCCCAAATGTGAAGGAAGTTGAAGACTCTGCTTTGCCATTCAGCTAACGGTAGATTAGCTGTAGATATGCTTGTGGGCCTCCAGATGTTATAGGACTACAACTCCCAGTGGTCAATGGTCAGGGATGATTGAAATCAATTAATATCTGGAGGGCTACAGGTAAATAAGAATGGGAAGGTAGTGGAAAATGGCTATATGTAGAACAAGCTTGCTTTAAAGGCTCCAGGTGTTAATGCAGGCATCCCCAAACTCGGCCCTCCAGATGTTTGGCGACTACAACTCCCATCATCCCTAGCTAACAGGACCAGTGGTCAGGGACTATGGGAATTGTAGTCCCCAAACATCTGGAGGGCCAAGTTTGAGGATGCCTGTCTTAATGGGCTTTAGCATCCTTCCTTCTATTTGTGCAGTGTAGGTAACTAGCCATGTAATACAGAGCGTACTTAAAATATTGAAAGTGGATTTAATGAACACTAGGAGCTCTGTAATTTAGACCAATAATACTCAACAGCAGACGTTGATTTAAATATTTCGCATCTGTAATTCAAGTACTCTTTCCTGCAGTGAAGTTACATGTGACAACTTCATTTGTAATTTGTTAGAGAACCTTTGCATTAAAGAACCTGAGTAGTTCACTACACTATGCTAAGAAGCATGTTGATTTCCATCAGGTGAACTGCTGCTTTGCGAGGCAAATATGGTTTTGAAGTACACACAAGATGATGGATCAAACCGTGGCACCTATGGGAAACTTATATGCACAAATTTCAAGATTTCATTCCTTGGTGAAGAACCTGCTTTGGAGGATGATGTAAGGAATCTAAGTTAACCTTAAGCTATCTTGTGAGTGTATCCTCTTCATTATATGGTGGCAGGCTGCCATAGAGGGCATTTAGAGTCCAGTCTAGAAACTGTTGAAGCAAGAATGATAGTAGCCAGATCTCTAGTTTCCAGTAGTTGATGTACTAGTTGAACTGATAAGGACACTCTGGGCTACAGCTGCAACCTGAGAATCCAGGAATAAAATTGATTTTAGCAATGCCCCAAGACAAATCTGACCTAATAAGGAAGGGTGATCAGATCCAGAATGAGTTGTATCCATAGTCTGTTGAGCTGCTTCCTCACCTAAAAAATAAAAAAAATAAATTCATAATCCATATAAAACAGTTTAAGCATTCTCACTCTGTCAGTCACTGATTGCAGGCACAGGTTCATGGACTTTAGCTTGGTTTACTGAAAACGAGAAATGGAGCATGCTTTAATTGGAATATGTTGACTTACTCTGATATCACTTGACAACCTCTCCCAGCAGTTTAATGTAAATGCCAAATACCGGGGGGGGGGGGGATATTGAATCCCAAGTAATCCTACAGAATAACTTGCTTGAGAAGGAACAGTCTCCCAGTACCACCTTCTCAAGCCTACCTTCCAGTAAGCAGAACCATTACAAATGGTGCCCTGAATCTTGCAAGGAAGTCCAGGAGGATACTGTAGTGGCTGATACTGAAAGCCACTGAGCTGTCCAAGAGGATCAAGAGTAATACTCCCTGTCTTTCTCCTAGCAAAGGTTGTTCTCCAGAGAGGCCCAAAGCAACACCTCAGAATTAGAGAGACCTGAAATGAGGCGGGGGTTAGATATTTTGCTTCATCCAACAGTGGCCAGGGATGGCTCCCTGCCTTGCTCTGCATGCTATATTTAAATATTTTGCAAAACACCACTCTGGCCCATTTAGGTTGGAGTCTTAAGGTAGAGGTTTCCTTTAAACATGTAGCTTTTAGAATACTGGAGGTAAAAATGAGTCTTAACAATTGTCTTCAAATATTAAATGTGTATATAGTTCTTTTAGGGTGGACAAGTTGCTGGTGAACAATTAAATTATCCCCAGCTTCAAATCTGTAGTGATGTCAAAGTAGTCTCTGTAGTAAAGTGATTTGTTTTTAGGTAAGATTAGATTGCACATCGACAGGGATGTGACATTAAAATTGGGCATTTTTAGGCATCAGTGGAGAGTAATAGAGGTTTGTTGGCGCTCTCGGAAGACTGAGGCTTTGGAAATAGGAAAAAGAAACTTCAAAACTCGTAGCCACAAGTGAGTTGATTAGAATGAGTGATAGTGACTGCCTCAAGGTCACACAGAGCTTCATGGTTGAGAGTGTACCCTAGTCTTCCAGTCCTGTTATTATGAACGTACCTTATACTTGCAATACAGAGTAAATTAAAAACTAGTGTCTGTTAAGGAACACACAAAACATTTTTCTTTTTTCAGGAACTAGAATTTTATAATAAAATCATTGGGGAAAATGACATCACTCTTCAGTGTGTGGACCAGCTTTATGGAGGTAGGCTGACAACTTCCTGTGACTATTTGGTGTGAACTAAACAACTTATTTCACTTGGTGATCCTAATCTAAAGTTCAGTTTTGGTGCCACTTGTTTGAGTTTTAATTTGTAAATCTTATATAATGTGTCAAGATCACTTGCTATGAAGCGTGTATTCCAACATACTCAACTCTCAAATAGCCTTGCTGGCCAAATAGTTTTCCATTCCTTAAATCAGGATGAATGTGTGTTTCTTTTCAGCTCCCGTTATGGTCACTAATCTAAAATTATTGATAGAATTGTTCATGATAGAGAAGGGGTAGATTTCCTTGTTCCCTGTTCTAACTCACTGCGTGGAGAAATGTTAAAACTATTTTCCCCCCTTAAAGTTTATGATGAGAGAAAGAAACCCCTGAATGGTCAACTGAGAAAATACCCAGAGACGATGATAATCTACTGCAAAGATCTCAGAGTGTTTCACTTCTGCTTGCGATACACCAAGGAGGAAGAAGTAAAACGGGTAACTGTAGCCTCAATTCCCTTTCTTTAGAACAAAAGCATTTGGGAGTAGCTATGAAAAAACTTTCATGAATAAAGTGACTAAGCTTTTTCCGTCAGGCATTTACAAAGTTTTAATGTGGATGTGCAGCATCTTGGTACACCCTTCTGAAAATTTCTCTCCTGTTGCTTTTATGAAACCTGGAAGCAAGTCAGAGTTGTGATGACATTTGAAACCTGAGTTTGTGGTTTCAAACAATGAGCAGTACCCAAGGGTTGTTCTTTGTTTGCTGCTTATAGATGGTTTGTAATAAAGAAAAGCATGAATCTGGGTTCAGATGTTGGAACAAGCCAGATTCTGGCTTGTTTTCCAGTGGGCACAGGAGAATTGGGAAAAGGAGCACAGAGAGAACTTTTCATGTTCAACTATTATGAATAGAAATACAGTATTAAAATACTACTATTAAAAGAAATATGTAAATATAAAGAAAAACAGTAAAAGGAATATTCATCTAGTGCTTTTATACCAATCCAGCATTGATACATTTATCACACACACTAACAGATACTGTGTGAACATATGGGAAGTCTTGTTTCTAACGGCAGCAGTAAGCTTTTTTCATGTATTTGAATGAAAAATTGACACATTTAGAGAAAGCGGGAGCACCCCAAATTAGTCACTCTTTAAAATTTAAAAACTTATTACTTCAGAATTGCCACTGAGGATTTGAAAATCACAGGAAAATGGCATGCGGTGTATGCATGTTCTGTATTCGCACAAAAGCTGTATTCTGTATTCACACAAAAGCCCTCAGGGGTTTCTTTTTATCTATTATATTATATCTATTATAATATGTACAGTTCCCAGTAGCATTAAAAGTGCAGTCTACATAATAGTGAAGATTCTTTCCTTCGGTTTGTCTGAACTGCTTTGACATCACACCCTAGCCATTGTTCAGGTGTCAGGATAAAGAGCCTCAGGCTTGCTCCAGTTCCTTCCCCCAGCTCCTGGTTCCTGGTGAACATAGCTTGCTTGATTTGGATGGCCTTCCGGCAAACCAGGAAATAGAATGGAGAGGAGTTCGTGTTCATGCATGCAGCACCTCCTCAATGGCGAGGCCATAGTTTGGCTGTGGTTCCGTTTATACATTGAGTGCAGAAGCTAGAATTACTTAAGTCCTTTTTTACGTCTAGTGCTGAAAATTGCAGAAGTGTATACACTTAGTAATGACACACAAATTGATAATGGCTTCATCTGTCCACCCATCCAAGATAATATAGTTTTGGCCTATGTCGCATCATATAGTTCTACATTTGGTACATTGTTTATGGAGTTGGTCCCCTACAGGGAGTTGTCCATACTCATGGGTGTATGGAGAGCATTGCAATAGTATAAGGGTTTAGACTGCACTGCCTTAAAAAGTGACCTTAATATAGCTTGAAAATGTGTGGGAGTCTTGAACATTTAACTTCTCACAACTTTTCTGTTTGGAACAAAGGATACATCTAGAAAAGAATGGGTTCAGACCTCTTGTTACCCAGGAATGTGAAGAACATGTGACTTGCCCTTTTTTAAATCTCTCACGCCCTCCTGTCAGTCATTGTCATAATGACATAGGGCGATTGACAAGTGGGTGGTTCTACTCAACTGTCAACATTGGCCCATGGAGGTAGGGGGAGGTAGTAACTAAGCAGGATTAACCACCCTGAGTTCTATCCTGCTTTCTGCAGGGATTAGCTGTGCAAGCAATTTGGCCATGGGGAGTTTGCATGCATAGTCAAGCCAAGGAGGATTGATGTTCCCTGCCACCAGCTGATGAGTGGGGTTGTTAATGTTTTGCTTTCATGCCGTTGTACTGGACACATCTCTACCTGCACCATACCTAATGTTTCATATGATGTCAGGTGTAGGGCAGATCAATGTGGTTTGGGGGAGATGGTCTGGTGGGCGAAATGGGGAGTCTTGGTCAAATCTGGCTTGGAGGCTGGAGGGTCCCTAGCCCTTTGTGTTATATCCTGTTCTTTAAGCTTATCCCCAGTTTGTTTTTTTTGCCTTCACCCAACGACGTTTCTTTTCAACCACTTAGAGCTGAGCATTTTAACCTTAAGTATTAATTTCAAGTCTAAAAATCTAGTTGTGATATATATAGTCTGCAGGTTCTCCAAACTGGGAGCCTTGTCAGTAAAAAGCTATCTAAACATTTTCCATAAGAATAGGGTCACCTTGGGCACAGACCAACTTTAATCTTGAAGATTAATTTGTGCTTTCATCAGCTCAGGACTAGGCATAAGCTAGACCCTAAGAAAATACATAAAACATGCAGTCACTCTCATACTCTGCTTCCCTCTTGGTATCCTTCACCCCCATTTCTTCACCATTTCTTCGCCTTCCAAAGCGGTATCCTTTGTCAGATGGTTGCTTCAGCATGTTCTGCCCTCGCCTTGATCTGACAAACCAGCCAGTCTGTTCTCCCTTCTTAGGATCAGGGTACCTTAAACACACTCCATTCCTTTCTGGATGCAGAAAGGTGAGAGCTAGTAGCATGTTCCTTGCCTTCCTGAGTAGTAGCAGGGTTTAACTCATTCTTTTCTGCATGCCTCATTTGCCCCAAACAAGGATGGAGCTTCTTGGTAAGTGACTAGACTTCCTTTCTGGCTAATCCTTGTTCTGGTTTATAAATGTGTTGATTTGTTGATCCTTTCTTAGATCGTCAGTGGCATAGTTCATCAAACACAGACTCCTAAGCTATTTAAACGCTTGTTTCTGTTCTCTTATGCAACAGCTGTACCAAGTAAAGCAGGTAAGCATATATCTACTTGGTTTGGTTCTCAGTATAATTGGGGATTATCTGCTGAAGCCAGTTTGTTCTTCAGGTGGTATAACTACTCATGCAGAAGTGGAATTTATGATACTGGCAAATGTCAAATTATTTTCCTTACTAAATTTGCTTAGGTGTTTCGTGGTTTCATTTTCCATTCATTTCAATGGCAGTAGCATGGTCATCTAAGTAGTAAGCTATTTTACTATGAATCATGAGATGTGATAAAATGCCCATCTGTATGGAATCAAAGAGAGGAACTTCAGTGGATGTCTGTATAAGTCTCTTCAACACTTTGTGCTGAATTCTCTCTTGCTGAAAAAAAAAAAAGGATTTGCTAGGAAGGCTGCATGTCTGAATTTTTGTCCAAGTATTTTGAACTTATGAGAAGGAAATCAACAGGCTTCATTTCTGTATGCTTGGATTCCTTATCTAGTAAATAAAACTAAAACTAAAAGCAGCTGTGTTTAGCCTGAGAATAACTGGGAAAAACTTTTCTGCTACTTCTAGCTGCTGAAATGATATAAATGTAGAGTGTGTGTGTGTCTGTTTTAATCAAGTGGTAGAAGCAGTGTCACTTCACTGTATTGAGGTGAGACTAACCAGGGGATAAAGATAAACGGCAACAAAGATCTTCTTCAATTTCATATCCAAACACCTTTAGGTAAAATCCAGGAAGGTACTAGGGCATCCATACAGTACTCTGTACCAGCGCACAGTAAGCACTCCCTAAGTTGTATGTAGCTGCAACGCAAGTGAAAACTATTCCAAAACATTATTTTGCCTATGTGATAACTTGGCACTATGTTAAGTCTTTGCCCACAGTTATTTTCCAAGACTGAAGTATGAATATCTTGGAATTGAAAACATACCCCATACCTACCTTAATTTACCTTTAAAACATTCTGTATTTCTTAAGCTGTAACTCTGGTGCCAGTTTTCTTCCTAGCCAGAGTGGATTCCATGATATTGTCACAAAGTTGAAGCAGAAAGGGCAGTGCTTCCCACCCTTGCTCTGAATACGTGAATATCTTGGCCTGTTTTTCAAACCACTCCCAAAATGACAAAACAAAGTTATTTATGGTGGTGTGCAGCTTCCTGTTAAATGCTTCCCCTTCCCCATTTTGGCTAAGCCCTAGAAATATTTTAATCCAGTGGGCTCCTTGGTATATACTTCCTGTCTGTAGAAACATTGTGAATGAGAAGAAGGAAGGAGAATTTTTTTTTAATTGGTTGGTATTCTAAGGGCAGCTTCTCCCTTTTCATAGAAATATTTCCTGCATGATTTGAGTGTCCCTATGATTGGTCTTCATTAACATTACTAGTGTCCCACCGTGGAAAGGCAAAGCACCTCCCTCACTGGTGTGTTTATGGCAAAATAAACACCTTGCAATTCATGAATGATACTATATATACTCTTTCCAACATGGGAATTGTTTGGGTGTAGGAAAAAGGTTGGATGTGAAACAATGAGATAGTTATGCAGTCACTTCCCAGACTGCTGGTATACTAGTGTCTGACATCCGATAGCCATGTGTTTGCATATAATTCTTATGGCTAGACTGACTTGCTATAATGCAATTTTTAAATGTGTGCTTGATTATTCATTTCAGGTTTCTTCATATTGATCCATTCTTGTTTTATGTTGACATGCAATTCGTTCATATGTAGCTAATCTGTCCATATTATCAATCCATGTGCTCAATGGAATCTTTTTGCGGCTCTTCCAATTCATCTAAACAAGTTTTTTTGCTTCTAATATAGCACAGTACATCCAATTTTTTTGATCCCTTGAAATCTCACACATTTCCGGAATATAATTTATTAAATTCAATTTCCCTAAATAACAATTTCTTTTTATTACTCTTGCTATAAATATCCTCACCTCACACCAATATGATCGTATCATTGGGCAGTTAATCCACATATGTACTAAGTTCACATTTTTACTCCCACATCTCCAGCAGTTGTCTGCACTTGTTATTTTCTTCTGGTATAGTTTTGCTGGAGTCCAGTGGACTTCGAATATTATTTTCTGTTGAATAAGTCTTAGTCTTAGATCCATAGTGGCCATTTCTGTTTTTTATACTTGACTCCCATATTTCATTTGTTATCTGTACCCCTAACTCTTCACTCCATTTTTGTTCACTCCATGGTTTTTGTTGTATGTATCTTTTGTGGTCGATGTTTATATCGAAAAAATGATTAATATTTTTTTTTAAGTGTGCTTGATTATTTCTCATAACTGGCATTGATGTACTTACAGCTGCACTTAGAATTGTTTGACGCTGTATTTTGTACTTCCACTGCTCTTTATGGAAATTCATCAAAAGTTTATAACCACCTAATTAGATTTATGTGGAAAATCTGTATTGTGGATGTATTGGTATGAACTGAGACTACTGCTTTAAATAGCATATTCTGTATGTGCTTAAAATCCTTCATTTTTAAACTTGCATTCCTAAAAATGTTAGGTTATGAGGGAGTACTGATACTTGTACAGTCCATGTTGCAAATGGACACATTTGCACCTGAATTTTTGGCAGTTTCCATTTTAGGATGCCTCTTTTGTGGCACTCCAAGCTATTCTTGAAGCTGACCTGAGTTCAAAATGCAGTTTGAGGATATTGAAAGCAGTTCAAAGAGGGAAAAGTGTTGAGCATGTAGAAACAGCAATTTCACTTTAAAATGCCAAGTTTGTGTGAAAGTTTCTCGCTTTGGCTTATGGGTGTAGTCTCTAGGTCAAATCAATAGTTTTGTGTAAATATGTTGAAATGCTAATTTCTACATTTAAATCACAAAACTAAATTCAGCCAGTCCTGTAGCTAAACTTTCTAGTTTCTTGCTAAAAACACCAAAATGTATGTTCTTTTGTTAGATTGGTTAGAACTAACAAATTATATTTTGACAGAAAAAAAGAATCAGACAGTGATGTTTGATTCTATTAATGACTGGCGTCAGGAACTGGAACGAACCAAAGGAAACCTGAAATTCAAAGCAGTGAGTTCCAATGAAAACTACAATGTTTCTAAAAAGTAAGTATAGCTCGCATACTATTGCTATTGAACAAATTAACAAATGTAAACTGATTTCTTTTATATCTGTTCTCTAAAGCTCTGAACAGATTAATTTGAATAGCAATCTTTGGGGATTTATTCTCTTAAGGTGTTTGCAGTTGTTAACAATGATTAGGTTATTCAAACAGAGGTTCCCATAAACATAGCATTTCCTTTTTTATGGTAATTTTTATTAGTTTTCGATTACAATCTAATAATAGCCTCATTATAACAATACCAATTTATAATAAAATTATTAATACCAGTAGTTCAAATACTGAATTATATAATTTAGATAAGGTGGCTCTCCACGTGCCAGAATTGACAGCTTGATTATTTGCTTTATTTCTGCATTCCAAAATTTTAATTTCTATTACATTCTTGTCATAATAATCTTTATACAACAATTGTAATACTAATAATTTCTACTTGTGTTGACTAATTAAATGATTTATAAAACTACAAGCGAGGAACTCAAACTATATCCTTGTTCTTCCTGTGTGTGGCAATTATTCTGTCTGTGGTGTTTCTTCCTGTCCTTGTAAGATGTTATGTCTTTCTTTCCCCCGGTTGTTGCTGTTAACCATCATGCCTTGCACGAATAGTTAGCAATGTAGTTAGGCAGTCCTAGAAGCAAAACTCAGGTTCCTAGGTAGGAGCTTGAAAGCTAGAACCTGCAAGATAGCTTTTTTTTAAAATGCTACTTATTCCATACACAGGGCTAGCAAAACAAACACAGCTAAGTGCCCTCAATGTGTGGATTAGCTAATACAGTGGTACTTCTGGTTGCGAACGGGATCCGTTCCGGAGGCCCATTAGCAACATGAATAGAACGCAACCCGCAGCAGCGCGTCTGCGTACACGCGGGTTGCGATTTGTTCTTCTGCGCATGCACATGACATAATTTTACGCGTCTGCGCATGCGCAAGCTGCGAAACCCGGAAGTAACCCTTTCTGGTACTTCTGGATTGCTGCGGGACACAACCTGAAAAAACGTATCATGAAGCAAATGTAACATGAGGTATGACTGTAGTGTTTGTAGGAAGTGTTTGGACTGAGGGACATTTTGGACAAGGTAAAGGTAAAGGTACCCCTGCCTGTACGGGCCAGTCTTGACAGACTCTAGGGTTGTGCACCCATCTCATTTAAGAGGCCGGGGGCCAGCGCTGTCCGGAGACACTTCCGGGTCATGTGGCCAGCGTGACAAGCTGCATCTGGTGAGCCAGCGCAGCACACGGAAACACGGTTTACCTTCCCGCCAGTAAGCGGTCCCTATTTATCTACTTGCACCCGGGGGTGCTTTCGAACTGCTAGGTTGGCAGGCGCTGGGACCGAGCAATGGGAGTGCACCCCGCTGCGGGGATTCGAACCGCCGACCTTTCGATTGGCAAGTCCTAGGCACTGAGGCTTTTACCCACAGCGCCACCCGCGTCCCTTTTGGACAAGCTAGACCTGCACAAATTGGCTGATAATCCACTTGAGTCAGAATGGAACCAGACTGGTTGGTACCTAAAATAAAAAAGGTGGCAGAAAAGCTTGTAAACTGATTCATGAGGGAAAGCCAAAAGGAGTTGAGGAGCGTCGGGTTCAACCTAAATCTAGGGGATGAGAACATTGGTCCAATAGGGGGAGGGGTTGCAGTAGGCACTGGAGGTGCAGAGGTGATAGCAATTTATATAAACCAAAGTTCCATAAGTAAGTGCAGATGACATTTGGGGAGAGAAAGTGTATAAATGTTTATATTCTAATGCTAGAAACCTAGGAAGCAAGCTGGAGCATGTTGTTTTAAAGGATGACATACATACAGGGAGTGTATCCCCTGGAGGAATGGGGAGAGCCATTAGATAGTTTGTCTCTGGATACAAACTCTATAGTGGGGTATGCAACATGGTGCCCTCCAAATATTGTTTGCCTCTGGTTCCTATTTTGAGAACTTTTAAAAAACTGTACAGTTCCTGTAGTGTTCCACATCGTAAGTGCAAATTGCTGTTGACTTTTAATTAATGTTTTCAGGTTGCCAGCATACTTCGTTGTTCCCATGTCTGTCCCTGAAGAGGACCTTTCGGAATATGAAGGAAGAGGAATTCCAGTGAGTATATTCGTAGTCAAGAATTTATGGAAGACATGTATGGGAATGAAGTGAACTTTACACAGGGTGTGTTTAGGACTTGTTGTGGCACAGCTGAAGAATCTGAGTAATATATCAAATGAGTGCAGTTTAAGAACAGAAGCTGAGTAAGAAAGGAGACAGTTTTGTACTCCTGAACATTCGGTCATGTAATTTTGTGTGATGTTAATTTCTATCTATTCAAATAAGGATAAATGTTGGCACCACAGAATTCAGAATGAAATTTCTATACATTCTGTGAATGAAGTTGGAGAATCTTCCATGGTTTGGAAAACTGGAAGTGGAGCCTTGGGCTTTGGCACTCCCACTTGAGTGATGTAAAAAAAGTGGCTTCCCTCAAACCAGACTGAGACTGATTCAACCTATGTCTTGTACAAACACGAAAATGAGTAGGCAGAAAGCATGTGAGCTAGAGGTTATCATATGATCATCTAACCTAACTCATGATGTTTAAAAATGATTGCAGTTTATTACTGGCAGTCCTTAAGAAAACTAAATGTAACGCAGAAATGCTGTAGTGATCTAATATTCACTCGTAACATGCTGTTGTATGATGCAGTTACTTTATAACAAAATGAATGGCCTTTGGGTAATATTTACTGATGAGAATAAACGTGTGTTGCAGATTTGGTGTTGGTCTTGCCACAATGGTGCTGCTCTCCTCAAGATGTCTACTCTGCCCAAAGCACAAGATGACAACGCTCTGCAAACACAGAAAATCTTCTTAGAGGAGTCAGTAGTAGCTTCTTTCATTTTTAAGTGTCTGTGAGGATCTTCTCATCAGGCTTTATTTCACTTCTACTTTATATGCATGTTACAAACATTTGCCTATGACTATGTTCATTGTGCTATTACCACAAGGGTGATGTGAATTGCAGGTTTTTTCTCCTAATGTTGACTGACGTATGCAATGCAAGTGATTGTTTGGCATAGATGGCTGTTAATGTTGTTTATACATTCTTTGATGCATCCTGGACAGACAAAAAACCAATTGCTAACCCAAAGCACAATGATGAAATTCCCAAACAGCAGGGTGCATCTAACTGCCAGTAGCTATAGGGCTTGTCTATAGGAGCAGGTCTAAATAAACAAACAAAGCCTATGTATCACTTTGTCTTCACCATTGGTTCTGTAAGCATCCCTGGAACTTTGGAAGAGGAAGATTATAAACATGTAAAACACCACTGCCATTATGAAAATTAGAGGTACAGTTTTAACAATATAACTGGGCGATACAGCAAAGGCTCCAAGAGCTCAAGTAAATCTAGCATTGTTCCTCCTATCTAGAACTGAAATAGGTAACTTAGGGTCCTGCAGGTGCTGTTGGAGTACAACTACCCATCAGCCCCAGCCAGCACAGCATGGAAGTTGTAGCACAATATCTTACTGGTGGCCACAGGTTCTTTACCAATAAAGAAGACCGTGTTGTTTTTTACCAAAGTAATTGCATAAAAACTTGTGTTCTTGCTGACTGTTTTTGCCACTCATGCTATAGCTGATCTTATACTCTGAACCCTAGAAAACTGACATTTATATTGACATGTAAGAAACTGGATTGTAAACTTCCTTGCTTTTTAATTTTATAATAGTCACTATTAAGCCATTTAAATAGTAAGTTTTAATGTGTTTTTCAGTATGTATAAGACACTTGATAACCCTCCTTATGAAGCCATGAAAGTTGATGTCCTGTCAAGTAGTCTTCCGTCTCTGCAAGAGATCCAAATTGCATACACCAGATTTAAACAGCTGTTTCTGATAGGTAAGTGGAAACTATATTGAGGGCACTATAGAAGAATATCCTATCTAGACTCGCTAAAGAAAAAAAAACGCTTTTTCTCCAGTAACCACCCCACTGGCTGAAGTCTCCATTTGAAATTTGTAACTAAACTTCTTTGTTGCTTTTCTGATACATGAAGAAAGTGCTGAGAGGAGTTAGCTGTTTGCAAATGTGTGAACTCATGTAGTATGTCTAAAGCCAAAGATCAACAGTTCTACAGCACTAAAAGCCATAGCAAAATAGCACTTTACAAAAGAGAGCCACGTCTAACTTCACTACCCCTAGACCTATCTTCTGCTTCTGATACTACTGACCACCATATGTTTTTTCATTGTGTTTTCCTTGTTCAATCCTATCCCTTTGAGTTCAAGGAGTTTCTGTGATAATTTCCCACTTGCTGTCAGTGTCGGACATTTGGTTCCAGTGCTCTACCACTTACTCATTTGATCTGCTCTATCATACTGATGACTTACTGCTCTGCTTCATGTTTTTTTCCAGCAGGTGCAAACGTAGCAGTCAATACATATCTCAAATATCATTGTGCCTTTTGAAATCTTCTATTGATGTCAAGTACTTGAGTTGCCACCAGAAATAGCTAAAAACAATTTCTCTTCTTTTTACAGATAACAGTACAGACTTCTGGGATACTGATGTGAAATGGTTTTCATTATTGGAGAGTACAAATTGGCTAGAAATTGTAAGGTTGGTGAAACCCTGCTTCAACTGTAATGCATCTTAGAAAGTTAATGTCGTAATAAGCTAGCAATGCCAAACTTAATCTGAATTAGCTCCAAGATGTAATCACCTGTATAAGATCAAACAATAACACAATGGCTTTATGGACTTCATATCATAATTAAGGCCTTCCATTTAAGTTACTGTGACAATTTTGTTCCATTCATGTAGCAGATGCTGAGTCTGACAGTTAATTTTTCCTCCTCCTTTCCATCTACAGCAGCATTAAGGGTCAGAGTTGGTTCCCTTTCATATTAGAACACATAATTTTAGTTCTCAAGGATGAGTCTTCAGGCACATAACAAACACATTTCCATATTACAGGAAAGAAAGCATAAAAACCTTGTGAAATACTAGCACTACAACTCTAAAATATTGATTATTGATGCAGAGCTGAGAAACTCTAAATCATTATCACCTGAATCAGCAAGGCTAGAATTGGGCAGCAACGTGATGTGAGCTTCCCAAAGGAAAGAGTGAGGGGTGCTCAAAGGAAGGATTTATACCCAATGATTCCTTTGAAGGAGACAGGTTAGAATTTTTTCCCTCTGTTATCAAAGAAAAACAAGACTACATTCCACAAAATGGCCAACTTAATGAAAAGGTTTGATAACTCATGTGCACCAAATGCACTGCATCTTCTTAAATAATGTTAGTAATGTGTTTACTATTAGCAAACAAAATATTGTTTGCTAATAGTAGATGTTACTAATAAATATTTATTAGTAACATCTAATAAAACTACAATATAAAGAATTGTTATTTTTGGAAAGCATATCTGGATAGAATTTACACAAAACCTAAATAATACAGGAGTGTTTGGCTAAAATAACTGTTAAAAATAGCATTTGTTATGAACACAGCTTGTTTCACTAAGCTATAAAGGAGGATTAAGTCAGGCCAATTCAACAGGGGACATGAGGTTATTGGTTTAGTGTAGGAAATAAGGAATACTGATATACCAGTCTGGTATGTAAGTCTGTGGCCCATTTTAGGATGTTAGAAAAATAGAAAAATGCCCTTTATTCCTCTTTTTTAAAACGTTAAATTCTGTTCCATTGTTGTGAGAGAAATCAACTATAGGGCCTGTTTATTGTGTCTGGAATCAGCCAAAATGGGTACAGAAGTGGGAGATGTTTGTCAGTTGTGCTAAAGCATTGTATTCATGTTCTAGGAGATGTCTGAGAAAAGCAGTAGAGATTATTGATTTGCTAGAAGCAGAGAATACAAATGTTCTCCTTATAGGTAAGTTGTGTACATCCTTCTTTCCAGTGTGCCTTCCACATAGCTGCTGTGCTTCTAAGTAGCTTAATTGTAGAGTAGTTCTCAAATATCTGTGAAGAAAGGAGTTGAATTTCATGAACTGCATTCTATATTTAGAGTTACCCTGGAATTATTAAAAGAGAATTGAAGGACCACTGACTTCAGTGGTAGATGGTTTCTTGCTGAAATTAATAAAACAAAGACCTAAGCTTTGGATGGCACCCAGATTTATTTGCAGGTCTTCTCGTGAAGCTGCGCTGTAGGTGCTTGGGCATTAATTTGCCATAAGCAGTTTTAAGATCTCATGGTGACTTCCTCCCCACCAAAAGAGAACAGGTCAAAATCGCCTGAGGAAGCCCACTTCCCAAAATAGTTGTTTACAACTATTGTTTTGGTGCTTGCAGAGCTTATTCTATGGGTATTGCAGTTGAATTTTACTTTGAAGTACACAGCATGGGCTGTCAAATCGGCATGCAAAATGCTTAATTTCCACAGTGCAGGTGCTGATTTTGCAGATCCTTGTGGGAGAAGAGTGCATTTCACACTTGGGATGATACACTTTGTATAAAGCTTTACAACACAGTGCATTACAAGTTTGCTTATATGCTTGGTAATCTTTTCTAGAAGTTGGTTCAGTCGTTTTGACGGTTAGATTATTTGTTAAACTCCTAGGATTTCTGGATATTGTACAAGCTTAAGAAAACAGTCCATGCCTGCTGGCTTATAATGTAATATACTTGATGCAAAAGAGATGGGATAAAAATGGAGAACAAACTCTGGCAGTATTACTTAGTTGCATTCAATGTCTGGCCAGGGGGGAATGGCTACTGAAGGAGCTGGTTCTGTGTAAGGAGGGCTTTGGCAATTACTCTAAGCCAAGGTATTGTAGATGCCTGCTGCCTTTCCTCCCCTTTGCTGCAGCCAGGTGGAACAACTGCTAATTCATAGGTCTCGTGACACATAATTCAAACCACAACCCTAACTGCTATTAATGTTGACTGTGTATAATGTCTGTGGCAGTATATCTCAAGTCTAGTTTAGACAGAAGAATTAATGGTAGGGAGGAAATGCATGCTTCCATGGCATGATATAAACTCTGGTAAGTGACCAAGAGGCCATTGGTTGTTTTCAGAGATGGCTTTGGGCTGTTGAAAAGTCCTTTTGCTTTCGTGAGGCAAGGTGGTTGATTCTCACTGATACCCCTATCTCTTTTGTGCCATAACTCCCAAAGGTGCATTTTTAAGGGGTGTGGGAGGGGTTGCACTAGATAGAAAAGTCTGAAAATTTGTGTGCCTAAGGTCACACATGCAGAAGTGTTTTCCACTAGCACGTATCTACCATTCATGGTCTTCACCAACTCTTTTCCTAGATACAGGTAGGTAGCCGTGTTGGTCTGCTGTAGTTGAAACAAATAGTTCATGCACGTATCTGAAGAAGTGTGCATGCGCACGAAAACTCATACCAATAACAAACTTAGTTGGTCTCTAAGGTGCTACTGGAAGGATTTTTTAAATTTCATTTTCCTAGAGTCTTCCTGGAATGGGTCTCATTTATTAAGCACCTAAGATTTCAAAGAGCAAGCTTTGATTCACTAAATGCCTTAGTGCAATCTTATAATCATTTGTGTTGGAGTTACCATTCAGCTCAGTATGGTTTATGTTTTGACTAAACATGCATAGGATTGAGCTGTAAGTCTTACTATTTCTCACCAGCTCATTTACATTAAAGCGTGACATATAAAACAGAATTAAGCACTCCTTTTACCGTACTAAAGAGCTTGCATGCCGAAATCCCTGTAGGATTTTTTAGTTGTCAGTTTCAAAGGTGGTTTTCCATGTAGCATAGTTCGTGAGATCAGGGTCCCATTGTGATACAGAGTCTGCAGTTTTCAGCCTCGTGGCAGGTGGCAAGAGCTGTGCAGGCAGAGCAACATTGCTCCACTGCCTCCTGAACATAGTGTTGCTGCCAGTTCCTGAGAGGGAGAGCTGCAAGGTGAAGGAGCTCAGCACAGTGTGGTGGCAAGAGTATTGGATTGGCTCCTCAACTGTGCTGAGCTTTTTTCTCCTATCCGTTTCAGGAACCAGTAGTGATGCTCAGTATTTGGGATGCAGGTGAGCAGTGCTGCCCCATGCTACTGGCCAGTCCTTTCCACTGAAAAGCCCACCTGCAGCCCCTAGATAAGTAAAATGGTACTTCTTAGGGATCCATGTTTGTTCTAGCTCTACAAACCATGTTGAGTGAAATTATGGTTTATGGGGAAACACTATTTGCCTTAGTTTCCTCATATTTTCTCTGTTCTTCCCTGGAAGATTTTTGTACCAAGAATTTGAGGTATATATGTCATGCCCTAAAGAAATGGGATAACCCCCCTCTGTAAGTGGTCACTGGACTCTTTCATTGGGCCGATGCTTCATTTCCTGATAGTGTAACTTGGAGGTTTTCAACCTTTTTGAGTCCATGGCTTCCTTGACCAACTACACTCTTTCTCTGGCACCCCTGTGGGGCTCAGGAGCCCAGTTATGTCATTCCTTGCTTGCAGGGCTGGCAGTCTCACCCTTTTTCAAACACCCTCCCTTGTGGAGTGTTTCCTCATCCATCTCTCCTCTTCCCTCTCCATTGGAGTCCTCTGGGCAGCTGCCCCAGTCTCTGAGCTGCCCTCCCAGCCCCAAAGAGAGCTGCCTCCCAGAGGCACCATTCGCCTGGGAAGCTTGTAGCCAGGGCTGCTGCAACAGCCAGCCACACAAGCCTTTGGGAGGCAGAGATGCAAGAGGGCACCAGAGGAGGGAGGAAAGGAAGGAGGGACAGAGGCCAGTGTTGCCCGCGGCACCCTTGACCATCATTCAAGACACCCTAGGGTGCCACAGCACACTGGTTGAAAATCATTAGTGTAACTAGTTTTAGAGGAAACAGAATAAGCACCCTTGCAGAAGTTGGGTCTGTAAATCTTGGATAGCTGTATGCATGCCTATGGGGTCTTTACTGTGGCTTTTTACTAAGTAACCTCCTTACCTCCTGAAATATGGGCTTTGTTGGAAATCACTTTAGCATATTACTTTGAGATTTTATTTTGGCTGGACACCTGCATCTTCCTTCTGTCTCATCTCCTTATTTTCCTTCTTTCAGTGAAGACCCTGTTTTCTGCTGTCCCATTTTTCTCCACCTGTGAGTAGAGTACTGTTGGCTAGCCTACAGATGGGTAGATTAGGGAGGCTGGCATTTAGCACTGTGTCTAATTGGTAATTGTGCCATTCAGCTAAGGCTGGGAACATTCACCCTGTCTGCATTTTTAAGCAAACCAACTCCCCAACAATTAAGTGCATTGACATAATTATCACTCTTCTCTGAATTTTGCAACAGTTATTGGCTTAAAGATTGCAGTAAAATGCCCAGTTTGGGATAGAACGTATTTAGAAATGCATGCATTGAGATAAAATATGTATTTAAATACATATTTGGCACACTTAAGCATTGGATTATTGCACAAACAGGCTAGAACAGACTTATGAATGAGCACATGGAAAACTGACACAGGGCAGAAATGGACTGATTCACCCACCCCTACACTAAGCAAGCTCAAAACTGGCTACTTTTAAGTAGCTTTCTCTTTGGTGAAAACGTTACGCAATCTTTCCAAACTTGCTTCTTCAATCCTGCATCCTGCACACAATTGTGTTCTTTCCGCATGCAGCATTTAGTACATTGTACGAGGTTCTTCAGCTTTGTGTTATGAAATCTTGCTGTGATCTGTGGTGCTGGGGTTTGCCTTGACCACTGTGAAATAGTTTCTGTGCACTGCTTTGGGAATCTATATCCCTAGTTGACATAATCAAGAATGAAAGGGAAACATCTGAGATTTGTTCTACTAGTGAATATGAAATTTCACCCAAAGGACTATGAAGTAAAAAATAGCCAAAGTACTGTGTTTCTGAGAAAGCAATACAGGCATCCTTCCACTTATGCACGATCAACTTGTGTGCAACCATGTATATGGGCAGTGATGGGGAATAAATAATTTAATTCATACTGGGAAATGGAAGGAGCTCGAGAATACATTTGGCTCATGAGGAGACCCTTCCCGGAGCCATAATTGGACTTTAGTGAAGGTGGAAAAGAGACTGGAGGTCCAGCGGGGCTTTGTTTACACTGCTCAGCCTCCTTGCCTAACAGCTGATGTGTGGGGTAGTGCAGCACCACTTTTCCGCATGTCTTCCAGCCTCCGGCCGCCCCCAGAGTTTCAGTTCCAGTTGTGGATATTTTGGGTACAGTATTTTTTTATTTGGATTGGAGAAGAGATCAGCAAACAGGACACATAAAGGGTGCTCCCCACTTACATGATTTTCACATATGCGTGTGGGGCACCTGTATTTTGGTCACTACTACAACATCTAGTCACACTATGCTACGCTATGCTAGTCTTGGTCAGTTTGTTGTAAAAGGTCTCTTAATAGAAAGGTGCAGAGTTGGGGGGGTTCAGTAAACCCCATTTGTCAAGAATCCTGAAGTGGCCAATCCTTTATTGTAGGTACCAAGTTTTAAGTAGGAACCATTAATTTTTGCAATTTATATAGTTCCTTCAAGTGTTTATAAAAGGATTTGTCGTGTCTCAAATGCCTCCATTTCTTTTTACTCTTCAGAAGAGAATGCTTCTGACCTGTGTTGTGTAATCTCCTGCCTGGTTCAAGTTATGATGGATGCACACTGCAGAACTAAGCTGGGATTTCAGAGTCTTATTCAAAAAGAATGGATCATGGGAGGACATGCTTTTCTGGATCGGTGTAACCATCTGTGGCAAACTGATAGAGAGGAGGTATGGCCAAATGAAATTCTTGAAGTCTTTGAGCAAAACCATATCTTCTAGGATGGTATTAAAGGGGGAAGGCTGAGAATCATAATAGAAATACTGCATTCAGCTATTCAACAGTAACAACGTAGTATGTTTTTGAACTTAATTTGGACTTTAGCAAAATGATAGTACAGTATAGTGGAACTCTGTACCTTAAGAGCCCTAAATAAGGAGCCTGCCTATGTAACATGGCCTTTAGAAACCCTTCAGAAATGGGTATGAGACTAGGCCAGGTCAAGACTCACAATTTAAAAAATAACTCCTCCTCATCCCCACCAGCCATACTTAAGTTGACAAAGGTCAATGAGGAAAGGGTATCACATGGAATACCCCCTTGGGTAGGTTCAGTCTTGGTGAACTCAATGCATCAAATACCCCAAGTAATCTATTGCATAATGTCTGTTTTTTTCCTTTTAGGCACCACTTTTCTTGTTGTTCTTGGATTGTGTATGGCAGTTGGTTCAACAGTATTCACTAGCCTTTGAATTTACAGAGACTTACCTAACTGTCTTGTCGGATAGTCTGTACATACCAATATTTAGCACCTTCTTCTTCAATTCTCCGCATCAAAGAGACACTACCAGGGTATGTAGACTGGGAGCTGTGGGGAATTACAGATGGGTTGTCTTGGTGCAGCTGAATTCTCTTTGGATTTATGACAGCAGTACAATCAAGTGCCAATAAAAGCCTTGTTTTTATAACGTACAAACGCTAGTGTGTTTTTGTTTTGTTTCTGTGTATAACCCATTCTAACAATGGTATATAAAGTTGTGCAGTGTGTTGAATCACTGCCTCTTTCTGCTGGAAACCTTTTCACCCCCTTCTCTGGCTTCTGGTACCTCGCCAGACATTGCTCACATACTTTCAACTCTTTGCAGCCATGAAGGTTACTCTTCATATAAAAAAGAGAACTAAAATTTTGGAATCTGTACAGACACAGTGTATATTATCTGTCTTGTACTGCACAGACGTCAGTATGATTGAAGCAAACTACCTTCTATCTTATTCAGAGGGGGGGACCCCCCCAATTCTCTCCTTCAGTGCTTTCATGAGCTATAGGAATCCTGAGAGTGTCACTTCTCAAGGATGGATGTGAACAAGATACCTTGAAAGTTGTTCCTCTGCCAGTTTCAAAAGAATTATGATCTAACTGAGTCCTTCTTTAGAGGAAGGTCATACTTGAGTTCAATATTACAACTGAAGCCTTAAAAACCAATGGCTGAAGAAATTATTTATTTTTTACGTATCCACCCTTTCCCTCCTCTTACTATTTGAGGTAGCATGGGATTCCCAGGTAGTCCCATCCAGACTGACCAGAGCTATTTAACTTTAGATAACCCATGACTATGTCACATGCCTTCAGACCATGTCCTGGATCAAGTGGATGTTCTGTTCGGCTAGAATAGGTGTACAGATATGCTTGGTACAGTGAAGTTATACAATGCCATGTTGAGAAATGTGTTCACATCCTGCTAAGTCTACGCAGACCAGAGAGGTGGTTGAGGGAGCTGAAATTGCTGAAGTAAAGATGTTACTTGCAGTAAAGAGCTAGTATGAACTGATGCTTATTAGAAATATATTCGAGATTCTAATTCTTGTCTGTTTTTCTTTGATAGTATGGAGGAAGCCTTAATACAGAAGGCACCAAACTTAGTTATCTTCACGTATGGGACTGGTCTGTGCAGTTTGGACCTGAGGCACAAGCCTTGCTGAATAATCCTCTTTATGCTGAGAAGCCAAAACATGATAAGATTCAGAAAAAACCTACACGATTAAAGGTATGGTGTCCAACTCTTATCCTTAAAACTCTATATCATTTTTCTGCCTTATGTAAATAACAGTGGCTGATGACTTGTGTCACCCACTGTTCAGTTAAGGTAGAACATGTGGATTTCTGCAAATAGTTTTCTCAGTGCCAATATCAAAAGCAAGGTTTACAGCTTATTTTGCTGCATTATTTTCAGCATCAGGTACTTCAATCATTGCCATGATTTGCTGCCTTAATTGATTGCTATGAGTTAACCATATAAAGCTAAGTAAAATAGTGTTAACATATGATTAGGTAAAGAGACCCCTGACCATTGGGTCCAGTCGCGGATGACTCTGTGGTTGCGGCGCTCATCTCACTTTATTGGCCAAGGGAGCTGGCGTACAGCTTCCAGGTCATGTGGCCAGCATGACTAAGCCGCTTCTGGCAAACCAAAGCAGCACACAGAAATGCCATTTACCTTCCCGCCAGAGTGGTACCTATTTATCTACTTGCACTTTGTGCTTTCGAATTGCTAGGTTGGCAGGAACAGGGACCAAGCAACGGGAGCTCACCCCGTCGCTGGGATTCAAACCGCCGACCTTCTGATCTGCAAGCCCTAAACTCAGTGGTTTAACCTACAGCGTCACCCGCTGCATCACATAGTCATTTGCTGGTCTTTGGGATTAACTTTGAAATTAACCCATAACAAAAAACTTAAAAATGCAAATAGTTATTTAATTAAAAAGTATACATCAGTATATTTTGTATGTGCCCTCAAGTAATTTTTGCAGTCTTAAGCATGCTAGGTGAATTCTTTCACAATTCGATGGGAAAGGATGTAATCCTTTTTTGAATCGCAACAGGGGGCTTAGTGAGTTGCCTGACTGGTATGCATCTGAAATCTGCAACTGTTTTGCTGAGCAGATTTAGGCAGTTTTTCAATAACTTTTAAAAACTTTCAAAGATATGGCCAATTATCCTGTTTTCTGAGGAGGGGCAGTGTCTTGACTTACTGACCCATTAAATGTTTTTGTTGGTTGACTAAATTTAATTCTAATTTCACTCCTCTCTCAAAACACTATTCTTGGCAACTTTCTTACTTGACTGAGCAATGTGTTGTGTTATAGCTGCTTAGCTATTTTTTACCAAAACACTGTTAAGATGTAGGCTACGATAGCTGTTAAAATGCAACTTAAATCTGTCTTAAACTAAACTATTGCCTACGTTCATCCTTTTTTTTACAAAAAGCATCAACGGCAGCTTTCCTTACCATTGACACAAACAAAACCGTCCCCCAAAAGAGGTTTTTTTAAGGAAGAAACGGACCAGTTAATAAAAAACCTCCTTGGCAAAAGGATCAGCAGGCTGATAACATCTGCCGACGAACTGCAGAATACCTCCAGAGAATTTTATGAGAGTTGGCACTCCAAACCTGCTGATCTCCATGGAATCCTGCTGCCACGCTTAGAAGGACCAGAAATCAAAGTGTGGGCGCAGAGATACTTGCGATGGATCCCTGAAGCTCAGCTGCCTAGTGGTGGGACAGTTGCCACTGCAACAAAAGTCTGGGAAGTGATGGAGGATGTGCAAGGTTTGCAGAAGCAAATGGATGAAAAACGCAGCCAGAGTCTCTCAGAGGAGGGCGCTGCAGCAGAGGCTCCCTTCCAGAGAAATCCTGCTCGCCTGTCTGCTTTATTTCCATTTGCTGGGCTTCAAAGGCATTCCCTCAAGCCAGTTTTACCTACGAGCACCTGGAAAGATTTGGAAGGTGAGGACTTGGCTAGGAGAGACGATGAGTATGTTGATTTAGGGGATGTTTGATGTGAGGCTTATGCTCACAAACAGAAATGAAAGTACTGGCACACTTCTCTCCAAACATAAAATTGGTTTCCTGGCAGTGGCTTTCCCTTCTGCCCGATGAAGCTTTTAGCATATGAAGATTTCCTCACTTGAGCACCCGCAATATTTTCTACACGAGTTTTGATCAAGCATTTTAATTAGTTCTTTCCATAAGCATGGGAGATACATAGCTGTGTTGCATAGGGCCCAGTTGAAAAATAAAGTAAAATACAAATTAGTTGCTCAATCATGGAAAGAGTTAAGGTGTTGGGGCACTCTCAAAATCATAATAAACTTCTTGTTGGAACATAAAGGGGTGGTGGTCTCAGAAATATCCACCAGAATTTAAAAATTTCCTAGTCAGGTAAGAGTGTCTTCCAGGCACATCTTATAATGCATAGAAAAACATGTGCTGTTTGAAAGACACCCCCCGGCGTTTCTAAGAAGAATTAGGTGCCATGTTTAGTTTTGTTTTTAGTTTTTAATGAACTTGACAGGGTCATACCTGCCTTTTTAAAACTCCCAACTAGAGAAATACTAGGTGTTTCTCTCATTCATCCTACTTGTTCTGATCATCCATGATCTTCAGAATAATTCATTGTTGTATCTTAATAAGTGTCTTAGTTTTCAGTAACTTAAGATAACAATCTCTTGTGCCAGTCCTCTTTTGTTTCCATCATGTTATTATCCTGCTGCCTTGGTCTGGAACACACACTACCAAGTACAGGATGGGGTAGAACTTAAAAGATGGCAATAAGCCAGACTTTTTCTTCCAGATTGCATAGGGTGCTCATGTTGATCTCCCTCACTAGCGCCAGTAGCTTGCACTGAATCTCAAGTCCTTACTTTAGGAAAGGCAACGAAAGAGCTATATTCAGCTTTGAAACTGGATTTGTCATCCAGTACTGCTATTTTATATAAACGTGACATTAAAGCTAGCTATGAATGTAAAGTTTATGCATTGGAGTTGAATTGCTGGATGTTGTCACAACAGTACCTCAGTTATAAAAGCCATATGAAAACTGCTTATTAAGTTTTGTCTGCCTATACCAAGCAGATAATTCAGCTCTGAAATAGAGGCTTTGAGAAGTCAAGAGGGTAAAGTCTTAATGTACATAAATCCAGAAGTAGCCCACAAGATAGAATTGGCTCTTAGTAACCCTTCCTCCTTGGAGGGCTGGAGCTTCATGGATATGACAGTGCACAAGTGGTTATTGTACTAGCCCAATGAGATTCTAGGTACAATTTTAAATCATTGCCTTGGAGTATATCCCAGTGTGCTATACCTGCTTGTTTTTTACATTGCATTGGGAGCTAAGATTTGACTTCCAAAAGAGTGGATAATGAATTGGTGTAAATCAGGGTAGCTAGCCTGTGGCTCTCCAGATGTCATTGGACTCCAAATCTCATCAGCCTAAGCTGATGGGAGTTGTAGACAACATCTGGAGAGCTACTTAGAGCTACCCTGGTATAGATGAATGCCAAATGGAAACCTCAGAATCTATGTTGCCTTATGCATTTTGCTACTGTAAGCTCCTTGAGCTTTCAGTATTCTTAAAACACAATAATTCTATTTGTATATGAGCCTTCCGAAAGCTAGCATTGCACACTTTTGTTTCTTCAAATTTATTTAGCATTTATACAGGAGTTTCTCTCCAATTAGTACAGGCTGTACATTTTATAGCTACTTGATTATGATTTTGAGTTCACTTTGGGTGAAAAACACTAACGATGGAAAGGTTGTTTTTTAAAAAACATTTCCTTTGACAGCTAAACAGTTGTAATATATTGGTCGTGGAAATGTATTTATATTTAAGCTGTCAAGTATTGTGTATATAGGAAACTCATGGATATATGGAGGGATTTTTATAATGGCTTATGGAACTGCTCCACTCTAATAGGAACGAGTATGGTATTGATATGATCAGAACACACCACTGTGGATGGAAACATATTTAATTCACTATACTGAATTTTCTGGTATTCTGTTTTATACCTCCCAGTTTTACACTGAATACAAGCTTAGCATTAACAGTACTAAAGGAAAAAAACCTCTTCCTGTTTACTTTAATGGACTATTTGGACAAATGTATTTGTTTAATAAAGTGTACTTTTACTATTTTAACTTGAAAAGTGTCTTTGTCAATCTCAACGATTAAGCTGTTTGCATAGTCTAGTCCAGGGTTTCCCCAACTTGGGTCTCCAGCAGTTTTTGGACTACAGTTCCCATCACCCTCACCCACTGGTCCTGATAACTAGGGATGATGGGAGTTGTAGTTCAGAAACTGCTAGAGACACAAGTTGGGGAATCCCTGGCTCTAGTGTTTTGCAGTACTAATGGATGCAGTAACCTTACCATTGGTTTCAGAATTCCTGATAATCAACAGCAGAAGTGCAGATCCATACAAAACTTGCCTTCTGCGTAGTCATACCTTTGAATGCATGTAACCCACTGCCATGTACAGCAGGGATGGGGAGCCTGTAGCCTTCTAGAGATGTTGAAGCACAATTTGATCTATGCTGGCAGGCCAGGTCCCCTGGTCTACAGGCCTCAACAGTTACTCTATACAGTCACATGTGGCCCTGCCGCCAGGCAACCATGATTTATTATTTCATTTTTGTACTCTGCCCTTCCTCTGAACAGGAGCACAGAGCAGCTAATGCACACAGTACTATGAAACAATGTTTAAAAGCCACTACAATTGAAAAGAACTTTTCAACACAGCCACAGTAATCAGCTTAGCAGACATCTGCTTCAAATCCTTTGAAGTCCCAAATGACTGGACAAATAAGTGTGTTTTTTAGCTTGCTCCAGAATATTTGTCTTGTAGCACTGTCCTACTAGCCACACCAACAGGACCATGAGCAAAAATGAGACCAAAGCCTCCTAACTTGGAAGCTGCAGAAGTGAGTGGGGACCATCCCAGCAGCTTTGCAGCAATTTGGATCTACCATTTGAAGGAAGGGGGAGGTATGTCCCCCACCTCTTTACATCAGGGGAGGAAAAGCTCCTGCAGCCCCTGAGCAATGGGTCTGCTAGTACCCTCCCTTTCCGATGAAAAGGGGTGTCTTGAGAGGTTTTTCTGTTGAGGTGTTTGCTCCTAATCTGCAGGACTTTTCAATTGGCCAGCCATGGCTTTGACTTTGTAGCTTGCTGCATTCAGCAGCCACTTTTTCTCTCTAGGTCACAGCACCACCACTGAAATTCTAAACTCTACTTTGTAACTGGCTCGGGGCAGGGCTCTTGCCATTTGCTTGCTGCCACACAAATCTCTGCTATGCTTATGTCATCTCCCTGTCTTTGTTCTCTGCTATGGGGATCTCATGAACACAAGAAGCTGGGTACAGGTAGTAAGAGTCTAACTTCATTAAACTCCAAAGATTCATTAAATTCTAACATTTACTAAATCCAGGAATTTAGGGAAATCAGACACCCCCAACTCATATCAATAGAAAAGTGGATTTGGAAATAAAGGTCACTTTAAGTACTCAGTGTTACAAGACCTAACTCACTAGACTCCTGTTATATTAAGATGAATTAAGAGCTGATTTTGTAAAAGCTGAGGTGGATTAGTTTAGTTTGGAATATATGTATATTTATTGTAACCTCTTCTGCGTCTACGTCACATGGCAGGAAACTAAACCTAAATAACAACCTATGTTTTTGGTGGTTCCCATTTTCATATGTAAGCGGCCTTGAGTCCTGTCACAGGAGAAAGGTGGGTTATAAATAAATTGGCAACAGCAACAAGCTGAAGTACAATTAGCAGGCACATGTACTTGGGTTTACTGGACTGATAGGACTTTGGAAAACTTTTGGTCTTGTGATTCCTGCTCCCTTGCCCCATTTGAGGGCAGTTTTCCGCTTATGTCCTAAGGAGTTGCACAGCCTACTCCCATGTCATATGCATGGGGAAACAAAGTTCAAATGCAATAGACATGGAAAAGGAAGCACAAGCCAGCTGTTCTTCTGCTTCCTGTTCTTGTTGTGTTTCATGTCTGAAGTGGCTTTTCCTCTTAAAGATTTGCAGGGAGGGGGAGGGATACTTGAAGGCTTGCAAACTTGTTAACAGTAGCTCTTCAGAAGGCAGACCTTATTTTAAGGACAGGAAGCTCTCTCTTGGCTTGGGCACATTTGCTAGGATTTTCCCTAGCATTTCAGGTCAGCATTTGCTAGGATTTCCCCACCCAGTGCCTTTCTGTAGCCACATTCTGTTGGATCCCTTCTCCCCAGTGTACTTGAAGGCACAAAGCCAATACAAAATTAGCAGCCTCATAACTTAAGAATTATATATCCACAAAGATTGGAGAATTTTAAGCAAATCTCAGTTGCTACGGAAAAGTAGAAAATGGTGCTTCTTTCCAGAGATTTTACAATAAGCTGTAGAAGAAAAATTGCCATTCTTTTTAGGGTTTTTTTTTTTTTTTTTTTGCTAGAGCAGGGGTTCCCAAATTGTGGTCCACAGACCACTAATGGCCTGCAAGCTTCATTGAGGTGGTCCATGTGAAGGACACTTCTAATGTTAGTTCTATGGCATGCAAATTGTAATGCAATAAAATACAACATAGGAAATAAAAGGAATAGAAATATAATTAAAAACCAACAGCATGTACGAGCTGCCACAGTGCATTTCAGTTGCTATAACAGGCAGAAAAATCATTGAGTGGTCGGCCATGACCCTGGGCAATTTTCAAGGAGTGCGTGGGGGAAAGTTTGAACTGCTGTGCTAGAGATTTCCTTATCTCATGAATGCCTTCATGGAATGGAAAAGGGTGATGAAAATGTACCAGTTTGTTCGGCTGGGCTGCAGAAGACTTTTTGTGTACCCATAATTGACGTACTTCAACAAATAACAATGGAAGCACAAAGCCTTTTGGGGAGAGATCATATCATCAGATGGCGCTGATATTACTTGCTAGATTCCCTTCTCAAGCTCCTTTTTAACTTTTTATTTTGAAGATGTTAGTGACAATACTACTTCCCAGCAACTGTCACAATGGGAAAGTGTGCCCTTGCACCCCAGGGTGCATAAACTCTTAAGGCCAGGATACTGCCTAAAAACCTAGTCAATTTATAGATGTAGTTGCAAAGCTATTTATTTTATTACATATGTATCCCTATCTCTTGCATTTAGGCCAGGGGTCAGCAAACTTTTTCAGCAGGGGGCTGGTCTACTGTCCCTCAGACCTTGTGGGGGGGCTATTCAAGAATCAGTTTGAGGAGGGCCTTTAAGATCTTCGCGTTATATTGCCAAACAAATTTACTTACTATTAACCATTCCAAATCTAAAGTCCTAATTTTTTTCAGGAGTCGTAAATTGTATAGGTGGGAACTCGAGGGGAAGCCAATTGAACAAGTCTACAAATTTCAATATCTAGGAATTTACTTCCAGCATAATATGGGATGGAAAGCGCATATCACATACTTACAAAATAAGGGCAAAGCCCATTTCTACGCTCTATTACGCCTTTTCTTTACAGAGGGGGCTATGCATGTTCCATCTGCCTTAAAAGTTTATAGTGCGAAAGTGGTTGCAACTATGGCCTATGCGGTCCCTTTATGGGGCGCTTTTGTAAACCTCATGCCTCTGGTGACATTGCAAAATCTTTTTCTCAGACGCCTTTTGAAACTACCCTCCTGTGTAAGCAACTCGGCTATTCGCTTAGAACTTAAGACCCCCTCCTTAGAGATCCTGATGTGGAGACATGCCTTTAATTACTGGCTGTCCCTTTGGCATAAATTGCCCAATTACCATCTTATTCAGTGCCTTTGGAGAGATGAATTTACCAGTCCATGGGCAACAAAATTCCATTCCAAACTGTTGTCTTATGGAATCTCTCCTTCCGATATACTAAATTTAGATCTAATTACAGCAAAAAAGGTCATCAAACAAAGATTGGAGGAGGTTGATTTGCAACAAAATCTTACTACAGGTGGAGGTACATGTTCCCCGATAAATCAGGGCATTACATTTATGTCCCAGATACCTCGATATCTGTCTACCTTATCGGTTGCGTCACATAGATTCACTTTTGTTAGAGCCAGATTTAATGTGTTCCCCTCAAATGTCCTGAGCAATAGATTTTCTAACGGTAAAACCTCTGTTTTATGTGCATGTGACAACAAATCAACAGAATCCCTTTATCATATCTTGTTTAATTGTCCTTTATATATTGTTCCCCGATCAAGGATTCTGAGTTCAATCATTTTGGAAACTGTTGCTAAACCACCTGAATTACATCTAGCCTATCTACTCCAGGACATTGACTCTTATAGAACATTACAGGTTGCCAGATTCCTGAATTCAGTTCTTTCATATAAAAGACTTCATGGAATGCTGCATGACTATTAAAAATCTAGTAAACTCTATCCACCATCTCTATATTCAAGGCCACAATATGGTACATCTAGAGATTGTATGTAACGTGAAGGAGATTATGCGTTGAAATTTTTTAGCTGATATTTTAGAATGTAAAATGCTATTTTATTTATTGATTGGTTTTACCTTGTGGGCTTATAGCCGAATAAAGTATTATCTATCTATCTATCTTGTGGGGGGGCTGGACTATATTTTTTTTTGGGTGGGGGGGAGAACAATTTTCTCCCGCCTGCAAAGAGGCCTAAAGATGCTTTGCTTTACCCAGGCACAGACAAACTTGGCCCTCCACATGTTTTGAGACGACAATTCCCATCATCCCTGATCACCGGTCCTGTTAGCTAGGGATGATGGGAGTTGTAGTCCCAAAACATCTGGAGGGCCGAGTTTGCCTATGCCTGGCTTTTACCTGTTCCAGTTTTCGTCCCAATAGCTGCAGTTGGGCTTCTTCAGCCAGGCGCCGTGGCAGGGTAGGAGGCTGTGTTGGCTGGCGAAGACAGAAGCAGCAGCCCCGGCAGAGGAACCGTGGACGGAGGTAAGGGAACTGGGGTGTCACTGGAGCTTTTACCCACCACCACCTGCTGCTGCTTCTGCTTCCCGAAAGGGACCGCAGAGTAGACAGAGCCACCTACCAACCCACAAGCGGCGGCTGCAGCCACCACAACAACCCGCCTGAATGCCATGGGAGAAATGAAGGAGGGAGGCAGGCAGGCGGTGACGAAGAAAGCGCGCATGGAAGTGGTGTGGAAAAGGGGCGTGGAGAAGGACGGAAGGGCGGACTGGTGGAGAGGGAGGAGAAGCAGGAGGAAAACGCAGCAGCCACCAGCATCACACGCCCCCTTCACGTCGATGGTGCCCAGCGTGGGACAAGATCGCTCTGTCCCTGAGGGGGAAAGTGCCACCATGTGAGGGAGAGGGAAAGAATGTGCGCGCTGGCGATCTACGTGGCGATTCCTGGCCCGTCCGCGGGCTGGATCTAGAAGGCAATTGGGCCTGATCCGGCCCATGGACCTTAGTTTGGCGACCCATGATTTAGGGCATGCATTTGGCAACTAAAAGGGGAGTTTTCAGATCATGCTCCCACACTGGCCTTACATTGCTGCACACGCACACCCTGACCTACTTCACAAGGTGGTTGTGAGAATAAAATGGACAAAGGGATAAGCTTGTACACCATCTTGAGCTTGGAGAAAAGGCTGAATAGAAATGCAATAAATAACCAGACCCACACCAGCAATGTAGCACCTTGTGTGCTTTCAGACCATACCCTGGGAACTATGCAGCAAGTTGCAATTTTGTGGAGACGCCTTTTCAACTTTCATGTGCTAGGTTTTGCTGTCTCTGATTCTGGGTATTTTCATAGATGTGTGGGTGAGAGAAAAAGAGAGAGACCAAGACCTTTATGAATGCAGAGGTTGAAGCAGGACCCCTAAAAGTTCTGTTACAGTGGTGCAATGGGGAAGGGGGGAGACCGCAATGCTCTTAACAGATATCCATATTATAAGCACATACTTCACTGGCTAACTTCAAAGGATAAATTGTGTTTGAAGTTGAGAGTCACTTTGATCTATGCAGTATGTAGAAAAAAGAGTGTGCAAATTCTGTTTGTCCAGGAACTGCTGGTAATTATGTTAATCTTATTATGTTAATCTGAATTAAATCATAAATCTTCTGCTCGGTTTTAAAATTCAGATTTGCTTTTCAAAGGGAATGTTGGGTAAATACATTGTCCTTCTCCACCCAATGGATAGGTATGACTGAACTGAAGCCTATTTAAGTGTTAATTTAGAGGGCAAATTCTCCCCTCTAAATGGGATTAAATATTGGGTTCTGTATCCCAACAGGTCACACTGCAATCATAGTGTATTACTGTTGCACACATATCACCAATGTGAAACTGCATGGAAACCTTCCAGCTGTAAGCAGCAAGAATTGCATATTTCATTTTCTTGTACTTGTCAGTGTGATCTAGTGTGGGAGGGGTTTTATCCTGTTTTCAGTATCCTGGGAGGGTGGCAGGACAATGCTTTTTAACTCAGTCCTGCTGAGTTCAGTGTCTTCTCCCAAGTAAACAGTTTTCCGGATCACATGCTCAGAATAAAATGTTAGGTGGGCGAGACTCTGTAAGTGCTGGGCATCCCATCTAATAGCTGAACACATGATTTTGTAAAACTTGTTGTTGTGCAAAGCTCCTTTCCCCAATTTTCATCAGGACAGCAGAACATGGGCAGGGGAAGCTTAACCCTTTTATCCCTGTCATGGTTCAGACAAAAATAATGCTGCGTTCCTTTCATATATTAACCGCTGCCCCCAGCCCCCCTCCCAATTCCCCTTTCTCAAATATTGTTTTGAAGGGATACATTGGCTTGGCTAATATGTTTAAGAAGTGGAAATTAGACCATATGTCTGCACTATGAACACTGAATATGTCATAAACATGCATTGTGATGACAGTGTATTCCTGGATGTGATATACATGCTCTGTTAATACTAATGGCCACACTTACATTTTGCTTCTATGTCCATCTTGGTATGTTGATTCTTTTGTTTCTGACAAAGACATCACACATGCACACACCCAAAAAAACATGTCATGCTGCTATTAGGCTCATTCCCATTAGCAGCAATGGATTGTCATGTGTAAATATTTCAATCACATCAGTTTGTGTTAACGTTGTTGGTTCCTCTACATGAGAAAGATTATCAAGATAATTATTGATCTAAGTTTTGGGGTAATTTACCCAATTAAGCAGTAACATCTGTGGTGTGCAATCATCACTAGTAATGGTTGCCAGATTAGAAGGCCCATGAATATGTACATGAGATAATAGGTTTTTATCTGGTAACACACTGTAATTTTAAGAACTACTAATTTTAAGAACCTGAGCTTGCTTTTTTCCTCCCTCAGCCAATACCTATTTTCCTTGTTGGTTGTGGTTTTTAGATTATGAGCTGCACTAAGAACCTTTTTGAATAAAGAGTGGGATAAAACTGCTTTAAGTAATAAAACGCTGTTAAATATATTTGCTGCAGAGAGATTTGCAGCAGGTCACAAGGATTTCTGCCCCAGGTATCTGTAAGATGCCAGTCAATTTTCTCAACAGTAAACTAAGTGATCTTCGGCAAGTCACAATTTTGTTTCTGCTTCAGTCTTCCATTTGCAACATGGGGATAATGCTGGCTTACCTTGCAGATTTATTTTAAGGATTACAGGGATGAGGTAAGAAAGTGTTTGGACCCCTAAAGTGTGCTTTCTAAATGCTTGGAGTTATTACCGGTAAGTACTTTACTGTTCATGTGGGGGTACTCCTTAAAAAGGTACATTTGAATGTACTTTAAGAGGGTTTTTTTGTGCTGGGCATTATTAAACCCTCCCCTCTGGTTCACTGTAATTTTGCACTGTTTGATTGAAATCATACTAATGCATGTTAATGAGTGTATAATTATATGCCTTCTTTGGAATTGCCATTGCTGCCTATCCTGTCATTTCATAAATATAGGTTCATTCAGCTTGAGACTGGCTCCCCAACACTGCCATTTTCTGATTAGCAATTTATTCTTCATGCTTATCACTTTATGTGAAAACTTCTACATTTACAGGAGCATTCTGTTTGTACCATATGCACTCCAGAGTTCTGGACTATTATTTATGCATATGAATAGGAAAACACAGTGAAGGCATTGTGGTCAAATGCAGTAAAGACAAGATATACTGTACTGACATATGCACTCTCTCTTTTTATAACGTTAGACTTCCATTGCAAAAATGGCAGGGCCATTTCACCTACGCAAAGGCAAAACTGTGTGCGCTATTAAGTGTACATTTAATAATAAATAATAATTTAACAATTCCATTTAACAAGGAACTTCAGTCAATCACAGTTTCCTAAAGTATGTATATGCATGGTTAAGGGTATAACATTTATGGAGCAATGTGAACTGGTCCTAAGAGTATTTTTTTGGATAATAGTCACACAGTGACTATGAGCTGATACTCCAGGTTTTTGACAGCTATCTGGCTCAATAATTCTAGTCTTCTATCATAAACATATCAGGGGATATTTTCTATGGTACCTGCAGCAGAGTGTCTAAGGATGTGCTGCAACATTTCCAGCTTAAATAAAAAGAACAGGCACTCAAGCACTTAAGGCTGCCTTTGGTGCTGTATAGGATTCTATTCTTTTCTTTGAAAATTTTTATTAGAGTTTATAAAGAGAAATATAAAGAAGATTATCAAATATATTTTTTATCCAGACTAAAACATTAATCTAAGTAAAATAAAAACATAGATCCAGAAGAAAATGAGAAAGAAAGAAAAAGGAAGAGAAATAAAAAAGAGAGAATAATTATTTAGGAATATTTAGGAAAGAAAATGAGGTGATAGTCCTAATGAGGCAATTCTCAGTGGCTACAGAATGCTGAATGTCTGCTGAAGGGAGAAATAGTGTGGAGTACCTTAGAAGAGAACATGGCTGGCTGATGGCATTTGTCTATATTAGAAACTCCATGTGCTGATACGTATAGACACTTACATGGTATATAGTTCCCTGATGCGGTTTATTTGCTTATAGATCACAGAAAGACTCCACTGGAGGTGCATACTTAAAAAACCTTTTTAAAAGTTGGAGCCGTGTAACACAGCTTCTCTGAAGAAGAAAAAGCTAATAAAAATAGATGTATGAGTTAGCTACTTTTAACACAGCAACACTAACATGAATAGACTGCTGACATGAACAAAGGTGTCTCAGACTAGGAGGTGAGATTTGCCTTGGTAGCCAGGAATGCATCTGCCTGGTTAGGGTTGCTCAGTTAGTGACTAACCATACAAATACCAGCACAATCTCTCTTTTGACAGCTTCTTACAAGACAGCTGTATGATTGCCTGCATTTCCTCTCTCTCTGTGTAATACACACACACACACACACACACACACACACATTTTCAGGAGTTGTGGGTGCTAGACTTCCCCTAAAATTCCCGGATCAAGCTAATGTTAGAATTTAACTAAGACCTAGTGTTAAAACTGCGCTCAACCTGTGCGTATTTCAGCTGTGTAGTATCTAATCCTCTGGAATAAGCAAATGGCAAAACCTAATAAAGCCAGCAATAACCTCCTGCATGAGGTGATCACTTGGGGTAATGGACCATTAAGCCATCAAAGGAACTGGGAGTTAAGACACCAATTGAGTAGGGCCCCTCCCTTTACAGATAAAGGGAGCTTATAGCAGAGAGGGTGTAAGCAATAGAAGCAATGTAGCCTGGAAGAGTAGAGTAGGAGGAGTGATGTAATGGAGATAGTAAAGCAGCGGGTTGGAGAGAGAGGGGAAGAGAATGGCTGATGACTGCACCTATGGGAGAAGAATGATCCTCTTGGAGGGTAGTGCTGGGAAACCCCTCCATCATAGGCTCAGGTTGTATAGATCTGCAAATAATCTATCATAAAGACAACCCAGTCTCTGCTGTGTCTCAAAAGGAAATATGGACCCTGGGTTAGTGAACTTGGCCACCTCACTGCTCACCCCTAAAACAGTGCAATACAGTACTGGAACAAGGAACTCCTAAGGCATTCCATGAAACTCAACCCACAAAAATGTGCGAGGAGACCAGCACAATAAAAATTTGATGCAAATCACAGGGGCTAAAAACAGTCAACCATAACACGGAGGCTGAAACATGATCACAAAAGCAGGGCCCAGGAGGAGAACAATACAGGATGCCCAAACTCTCAGGGGTGCGCACTATATGCTCAAGAGGCATTTTTATGCAGAGAATTTACTTGCTCCGCTTGAGCAATGTGGTGTGTGCAGTGGCCCACTCAGGAAGCAAGGCGTGGCGACTGCCTCAGGCAGCAGGATCTGCAGGGGCAGCAGATCTCCACGACAATATTCATTCCGGGCCAACCCACCCATGAGGTAAAATGAGGAAACTGCCTCAGGCGGCAGGATCTGCAGATCCCGATGTACCCTTTTCTTCCTCCTGATGTAGATCAGGGGTAGGCAACCTAAGGCCCATGGGCCGGATGCGGCCCAATCACCTTCTCAATCCGGCCCATGGATGGTCTGGGAATCAGCGTGTTTTTACATGAGTAGAATGTATCCTTTTATTTAAAATGAATCTCTGGGTTATTTGTGGGGCCTGCCTGGTGTTTTTACATTAGAATGTGTGCTTTTATTTAAAACGCGTCTCTAGTTTATTTGTGGGGCATAGGAATAAGTTCATTTTTTCCCCTTCAAAATATAGTCCGGCCCACCGTGTGGTCTGAGGGACGCCCACGGCTGAAAAAGGTTGCTGACCCCTGATGTAGATCTTCCCTCACCTGGTGTGAGGGAACGGGGGCGCCATTTTGGGGTCTGCCTCAGGTGCCAAAATGTCCTGGGCATGTTTGTGTGTGTTTCACGTTCGTCCAAAAAAAGAGAGTATACTGCATATTCGCTTTCCTTCACAAGGTGCTCCTCACCATAAAAAAAAGTTTTTAAAAGCGACTCCAACGGAAGATACAGAAACAAAAACACGCTCCCCCTTCCTGAGGGCTAGCGCGGGGAAGAGTTTACCTCAGAGTTTACCTCCGCCGCCTCTGAGCCGCCGACTGACTGACCGACTTAACTTCCTCTCCGCCCCCGCCCCCCATCTTTCTCTTTCCGGCGCCTCCAGAGTCTTCCTCCTCCTCCTCCTGCCACATCCTCCGCCGCCGCTATAGCTGCTGGCGCGTCAGCCCGCGCCGCCATATTGGAGGAGAAGGTGCTCCTGCCGCCGCCGCCGCCGCTGGTGCCGCAGGGGGAGCCAGGCTGGCCCAGCTCCTTCTCCCCCGCTCCCTTCCCTCCCTTCCCCCTCCCTGAGGGCTTCGGGCCGCCCCAGCTCTCGCCAGGAGTGGGGGAAGCGGAGAGAGCGAGCGAGAGCGGCAGGGAGGCCGCAGCCCCAGCCTTTCCAGCAGGGTCCTCCCGGGGCCCCCCGCCGCCGCCGCCATGACTTCCCTGACCCAGCGAAACTCGGGCCTAGTGCAGCGCCGGACCGAGGCCTCTCGCAGCGCCGCCGCGGCCGACAAAGAGCGGGCGTCCGGGGGCGGCGGCGGCGGCGGGGGTGGCGGAGGAGGCGCGGAGGAAGAAGGCCGGCGGGACGAGCAGGGCGACGACGAGAAGGGCGACTCCAAGGAAACGCGCCTCACGCTCATGGAGGAAGTGCTGCTGCTGGGCCTCAAGGACCGAGAGGTGCGGGGCCCGCAGCCTGGCGAGCGGGGAAAGGTGGCGGGGTGGGCCCGGGAAGGTGGGGTGGGGTGTCTGTGAGGTGAGGAGGGGACATGAAAGGCCTCCCCCCCCCCCCCAGGGTTGCCCTTGTGTATGTGGGGCTGGGGGGCGGGATTATGAGGCCAAAGTGAGGGGTGGTGTCGGTCGAGGGGCCTGGAGGTTGCTACGGGGTTTGGTGGATGTCTGAGGGGGAGGGGCTCCTTGGCTGGCTGGTTGTGTTGTGTTGTGTTGTGTTGTGTTGTGTAGTGTATGCGATTAGGGGTTAAGGTAGGCGGGCGTCTCTTGACACACACAAACAAAAGTGGTTGTGCCCAGGGCTTTGCATGCTGCCTTTCAGGGCCACCCTAAAAACAAATTAAAACGAACGAGACACAAGTGTCAGAATGGAAGTTAAAAAAAAAAAAAATGCCAGAAAGCTGGCAGGGAAATATAAGACACACACTCCCCAGCATGCCATGTTGTCTGCAAGGCAACCCCTTCCTCCCACCTCATCCCCCACTGCAGCTTTCAGTCCAATTCTCAAACTGCGATACTGTACAGTGGTACCTTGGGTTACATACACTTCAGTGGTACATACTCCGCTAACCCAGAAATAGTGCTTCAGGTTAAGAACTTTGCTTCAGGATGAGAACAGAAATTGTGCTCCGGCGGCGCGGCAGCAGCAGGAGGCCCCATTAGCTAAAGTGGTGCTTCAGCTTAAGAACAGTTTCCGGTTAAGAACGGACCTCTGGAACGAATTAAGTACTTAACCCGAGGTACCACTGTATATGGCAATAAATCAGATATGAGAAATACAGAAGAAGAATAAGAATCTTGCGAGAAGAACAGGATATGAAGATGGAATAGAATTTGAAAGTGGGCATCAGCCACCGCCTTCTACCCAATTTATGTACTGGGACATGCTAGTTGAGCGTTCATAGTTTTATGCTAAGTGTTTCCACTATAACTTATCAGGTATGACTGAAACTGAGGCAGCTAACGGTTTTAGGATTAGATGTAAAGGGGTTAGGGAAGGTGGTGGTGTCAGCAAAACTGGAGGAGGACGTTCTGGTGAAAAGCTTTTGGATTTGACAGACGGGCTTAATGGGGCAGGAGAAACAGCAAAGTTGCATTGAAACCCCTCAGTAGAAGTTGGCTTAGGGGCATCAAGTTTCTTAAGAGCAGAGGTCCATGTAGTTGGACTTTCTCAGACTGGAATACTGTTAATAGCTGGGGTTTTTTGAACATTTATGTTTAGGAACCATGTACTGTCATAGTTTGTATGCTGCATTCTAAGCACCTACTTGTTAGTGCAGTAAATTCAAACAACTGGGCCATAACAGTCATCTGTCTGAGAATTTCTTATACAGTGGTACCTCTAGTTGCGAACGGGATCCGTTCCGGAGCCCCGTTCACAACACGAGCAGAACACAACCTGTGCACGCACGGGTTGCAATTCATCACTTCTGCGCATGCGTGTGGCGTCATGTTGAGCATATGCGCGGGCAGCGAAACCTGGAAGTAACCTGTTCCATTACTTCCTGGTCGCCGCAGGACGTATCCTGAAAGAACGTAACCTGAACCGAACTTAACAAGAGGTATGACTGTAGTGTTCCAGCTGCAGCTCATATGGCTATTTAGGAATTTTTAAAAACACCTTTCGCTAAGTTAAAATGTACTTCTTTTCCAGAAAAACACATGACTCACAGGGTATGCTTATAAACATTTTACATCATTTAAGAAACAAGCTTGGTTAGGCAGAATGGGTTGGTTGACATACTACAGGCTTATTAGTGAGTGTAGTACTATCTTGAGCAAGATATTCTCTTTAGGATACCTAGTAGAGGAAAAGTTTGTAAACCTGTGCTGCAGATTGTAAGGTGCTATTTCAGAATTTTGCAAAGTAATGGAGCTCTGGTTTATGTTATGGGTACATTTGGCCAAGAAAGGGAATGCTTTTATCAAATGCATGGGTATTTTTTTTAATGTGTAGAATACAACTTACTGCCCTTTTCATGATAGTTGTTGGCTTCTATTTTGACCCCACAGTGTATTTGCATGGGCTTACATAAAGGATCATGCTCATATGCACTCTTTCCCAGAGTTCATTAATCTTTGGAAAAGTCATCCATTTGTAGCTTGGCTGCTGTACATTACTCTATACTTCATCTCCAGGCTTTTGAGGGTTTCTGCTGTAGTTTATATTAGGTTATACTGAGAAACATGTTACAGGCTCATTAGAGTTTAGATTAGAGTTTTAAGGTTGGGTTATCTAAACTGTGGGAGGGAGGCATATTCAAGCTAAGGAGGTATTTCCAGTTGTCAAAGCATAATTTGATGACTGGATCCAGCCATTGCAAACTTCTCTAATAAGCAAGATTGTTGTGGTTGGTTGATGTATTCTGAGTTTCAGTTAACAATAATGATTGTAGTCTAGTTCTCAAAGTACTGTTTGTTCTGATGAATTTCAGATAATAGATGTCAGTCCTTTGTGGTTGCTTCCAAATTTTGGAACAAATACTGTACTTATTTTGCAGTATGAAGTCAAGCTTTATTGTCATTAGTTATTACTTATTTGCAGACTATTTTGACAGTGCAAGCATATGTGTACAGTTCATATAAGGCACCCAAAGCATCTTGAGATTTATAAATTCATTTTTATTTGTTTCTATAATGTCTTATGCAATGTATTAATCTTCTGTTTTTTCAGATTGCTTGTAATTGAGGGAAGCCACAAAGGGGTGTGTTCAGAGAGAGAGTGTTAAAAAGTGAGACTTAAGAGATATAGAGACAATATGTAGGTCTGAATTAGGCCCTTTGAGCTTCATGGCTAAGAGGCAACCTTCTATTAACCATCTTTCAGCTGCCCTAAGCTCCTCACTCCTAATATATATGGCCTAATCATAGGTAAATAACCCAATACTGTATGAGCTAAACAAAGATAAACCTACAACTTGAGCCAAGCACATTCTTTAGGCCTTCCCCATGCCATATTGTGATTGAAATGAAGCTAAATAATCTCCAATGAGTTGCGTCTTCAGCAGTGGGATATCACAGTCCCCCGTCTGACTTATGTACTGTAGGCTTGTAATACTAATTTCTGTTGGATAAAGTCCAGTAACACCTTTTTGAAGGCAAGCTTTCCATCTTTGAAGAACTGCCAGTCTATTATTTCTTAAAAGATGGTACTATGACGCACCAGTTGTGGCACTTTGTAGGCATCAGGTCCTCATCCTAGTGAAAGTGAATTTACAGTTTGCAGGAAACTGATGGCATTCTTTGGAGCGCATGAGAGATGCACAGTGAAGGGTATGTAATTCTTTTCTGCTGCTCACATACGAACCCTTTGGTTCATTAACACTTGGCTAAATGTTGCAGCTGTACTAATAGTGAACAGTATATTAATGACAAGAAGCAACCCATTCTTGCTGGAATAAAATGACCCTAAGGAATGTCAAAGCAAAGTAAAAGTAAGAAAGCCTTCTGTTTTGTTAGTATCACTATTAAAAGGAAAACTGACTGACTTGAATAACACAAATGCCTTTATAACATCAAGGATACTATTACATTTCTGATTTGATTGTATATATGCTTTAATTTGTTTATTGTTGATGAATAATGCGCACAAAACCTTAGACACAGAGACTTGGTGTGGAGGTGAATTTCCCTGGAATATAGAAAGTTACAGCTTAGCCATCTCTTAGCAATGCAAAGATTTCCTTACAGGTCACAGCCATAAATTCCTTCTGCTGCTGAGCAGAAGGAGGAAACCTTTTTGCAGCTCCTGGTCATTGTAATGTGCTATCATGTGTTAGTCTGCACTGACCTCATGAAGATTGAACCAGTTTTTCCTCTTTCCAGCAAGAATTATATCTTTGCAGTATCTCTTAACTGCAGCAACTACTGTGTAAACCATAGCATAAGATCCGATTCATAGACTCATCATTCATTGACTCATCAAGGGTATGAAAGAATTGCATTGCTCTCCTTGCTGTTATACACAACCTTTTTATTTGGCTTCCATTGCCAAAAGTGAACAGTGAAAATATATAAAGCAAAATATTTTGCTTGTTCTTGTTATAATGGTATGGGGAGACAATTGTTTTGGAGAAGAAAGTAGCACAACTTTTGTAAGAAGGACACTGTCCCAAAGATGACAGGAGGAGTACTACTACTTTGCATCCAGATAATGTGTTCTTCAAACACCAAATTTGTAGGTGTTGGATTAAAACTAATAAAATGGATAAAACAAGTTGGGGGGTGTCTTTCTGAAAACTAGATAGTCATACCTCGGGTTGAATGTGCTTCAGGTTGAGCGCTTTCGGGTTGCGCCCTGCGGCAACCCAGAAGTAATGGAGCGCGTTACTTCCGGGTTTTGCCCCATGCGCAGACGCTCAAAATTATGTCACGGTTGGAAGCGGCAAAACGTGGCACGTGCAGACCCACCGTCTTCCATTCAGGATGTGAACTGGGCTCCGGAATGGATCCCGTTTGCATCCCGAGGTACCACTATATCCGCTTCCCTCAGAGTAAGGTGGTTCTTCGATAACACTCTGCTTTCAGCTGAAAGAGGGACAAATGCTACAGTATTGCAGGGGGGGGGGTGAGGGTTGCTAACTTATTATTTATAGTGCTATCTGTATGCATACAAAATAATTGTGACAGGTCCTTCCTTACCCCAAGGGGTTTACTACAGGAGGTATAGACAGGATACAATAGAGGAATAATATATGATTACTTTAGTTACACATGCTTTGGCTTCGTTATGATAGGGCATCCAGGACTGGGGCAAGGGTGTGTGTGACCATGATGAATTATATATTGCTTAATTGTCAAAGTGGCTTCTAGGCAGATTACAAGTATAAAATCAATTGCAAAAAATATCTGTACACATAAATACACAATAAAATATTTTTATCAAAACAGTAAAATAAACACCCATAATTTAAATGTACACTAAAATAAGTCCTTTAAAGAGTTAAAACAAAAATTAAAACAGTTAAAGCTGGAGGTTCAAGTAAGGAGATCAGGGGAATGCTTGTTTAAACAAGTGTGTCTTCAGTACTCTGTGGAATGCCAATACTGATGGGGCCTTTTGTTTTTCAGCAGGGAGCTCATTCTACAATACTGGTGCCTGAAGTGAAAATGTTTACCTCTGTGTTGCCACATAGCAATAAGCATCAGGTCATAGGAGAAACTAACTGAGTTTCATTGTTGATCTTAATGCGCTTATCTAAAGGCTTCCTAGAAATGATGAGTTTTGGAGAAGGATTTAAAGGAGATAAAGGTGGCTGCACAGAGACATTCTTTCTGGAAGGCAGTTTGAGACAAGAGGCAGCAAAGAAAACTGGACAGAGTCATTTCAGGGAGCAGGAGACCTTTGGATGCTGAGGGAGGTGGATCTCTGTGAGCGAAGGTCACAGGCAGGGATGTGTTGGGAAATAAACACAGAGAGATAAGGATGGGCAGAGTGGGGGCATGAAGGGGTTTGAAGGAGCTTGTAAAGCATCTGTGATTTGGACAGGAAGCCAGTGGAGAAGAGGAATTGCATCTCAGAGTGAGGGAAGAGGGGTATTATTTTCACAGCAAAGTGCTGAATAGATATGACAGTGGGAGGCCTAAGGGAAGAAGAACCATGATTGTGTGTGTGTGTGTGTGTGTGAGAGAGAGAGAGAGAGAGAGAGAGAGAGAGAAGTTTTAGTATTTGAATAATTTTAGTGTAGTTTTGACTCAAGTTGGGAGCTTGAAAGTTGTTCTTCAACTTGTTACTCAGATACACTTTGCTTCCCTAATTTGTATTTGCCTTATTTTTGCTAATAAAGCTGTGTAGCTGTGTAATCAAAGTGTGTTCTTAGTTTATGACTCATGGTAAGTTAAGAGAGCTAAACCACAAACCCAGGTTCTGATGACGCACTAAACTATACTGTAACTTAGCAGAGTACAGCGGCAAAACAATTGGGGAGAAGCAAAGCATCTGTGTTATCCTTCCTGGAAGCCTGAGTGCTTGCATGTTTCTGCTAAGTAATGGTTTGGGTTAGTGTGATGTGTGAACCAGGCATTTGTGGCAAAAATGAACTCCAGTGAGCTCAGTGGGGCTTTATTCCCAGTAAGTGCATCAGGTTGTAGCCTTAGTGCATGCATTGTTCTACATTTAATAAACAAAACCAAAGTACACTGTTAATTTAGTGTGCTGTATAAATATTTATATTTATTTTCTTACATTATATCAACTTTCTTCCACCATGAAACTCATGATGGCATACATATAATTACTAAGTGGTCACTCAGTGATAGCTCAAAAGTTCCTCCAACAAACAGAAGTATTTAAACTGAAATATTTGAGTTGGTGACTGTTTGTTCCTCAGATTAAGATTCACTTTTATTTTGCTTGCTTCCTGGGCTATGACATTTCCTTTCTCATCATTTTTAGGTTGTCTTCATGAAAATTAAGACTACGATGCAGGCAGCTAATTTTGCAGTTCATGTAATTCTGCTGGTTGCGATTTCATTCCTAACATACTGAATTCTCCTAGTTAAGACAGTCCTAATGTGGTGAGAAAATTCTGTGGCAAAGAAGCCACCACTTCCTAAGCCGCCCTGATAGCTCATGCCAGTCAGGGCAAAAGATGGAGGATGGATTCTACCCCCTGTCATGGCTCTTTAAAAATTCCCCTTCCTGCTCACTTTAGTGAGAGAGATAACAACTACAGTGACTTTAGTGAGAGAGATAAGCAGCTCCAGGGTTGTGTCTGGGCAATGAGGGGACTTTGGATTCAGTGGATCCAAGGCCTTCCCTGACACTGCACACTGGAATGCCCCATTTTGAGGTCAGTCGTATGTGCAGCACTACTTTATAGCGACAGTGGCAGACCTGGCAGAGCGTCTGCAGACAGTGTCAGAAACAGAGACATGAAAGCTAGGAGCTAAAGGGCACCTTAAACCTAGGTTATGGATGCAACAACGGAATATATAGGCACACTTTTTTCATAACAATACAAAGCTGAAATGAATGAACTACAGCTAAAATAAGTTCATTTTTCATATGGTCTAGTATTTCCCCTGCCTACCCCCATAATATTCTTAAGAGGGCCTCTTCTCCTGTCTTCAGAGAGTAGCTGGAAGTGGGGAGGCAGAAAAAGGTCCTCCTTTCTTTCCACACTGCAGTTTTAATCTGAAATCTTAGGTGCAGTACTTCGCCCAGAGCTCAGAAACTGCTCGCACTAATGAAATTGATTGTCTAAAAATGCACCTAGAACAATGGGAGTTTTGAACACTGCCTGCAGACCTCTCTGTTGGTGAAAGTGGTGGTCCACAACATCTGTTCTCCCAGGGAGTTTAGGATTGCTTACTAATCACTGTCTTAATTTAGAGTCAGATGTGCAGAGTCTTAATTGAGCATAGAGGTTTGTTGTACCTGTGGATTTAGGTAAAAGATTCATCTTTTTGTTGTAATTAGAAATTTATGCTGTGCTTGCTGCCTGAGGATGCTGCGCTGTACCTATCATCAATAAAAAATAACCAAGCAGGTAGACTGAATTTGTAAATAATAAACTAATAAACATTTTAAAAACCACAATAGTTTGCAAAATCTTTCTTTAGACTACAAGGTAAATTTGGAGTGGGATGGCTGGGTTAGAGGCAAAGTTGAATGAAGCATAGAGAAAAAGCTCTTAGCTTTCTCCAGTAGGCTACATACATCCCAGCCATACAAAAGTCGGTTTTTACACCCACCCACCATTCAGACAAGCAAGAGGCATCACAATTCCATTCACAAAAAAGGCAGTCAAGGAGGGTACTGGACAGCCCCAGTGAAATTCAAAAACGTTCACATCTACATTATGTTGGAAAAATTCTCTTTTATTTTGACAGCATATTTGAAGGTGTACACTCACTGCTTCCAGAGTATTTTGATGTTTTGGTTTGAAAAGCAGGCATTTTGAAATGATAAAATGTTGTGGAAAGAGGAAAAGATGTGTTAAAAATTCCTTGGCCAGCATTGTAAGGATAATGTTAGAGCTAGTTTGATAGTGTTTAGTTTATTGGTTTAAATTTCCTTCAACCAGAATAAAGTATTTCAGCATGTGAAGTTTTGTGGCTTTAACTGCAAATTCTTGTGAAGCAAGAAGTATACCTGTTTCGAAGCTTCTTTGTTTTTACTGAACTTGTGATTCCTGCAACTATTTACCACAGAACCATAGAATTGTAGAGTTGGAAGGGTCCCCAAGGGTCATCTAGTCCAACCCCCTGCAATGCATAATCCTAAGCCTGGTAAAATGAAACAATTATATTTTGAGATGTCTGGTCGAGGTCACATGTTGCTCTCAGCCAAACCATGGCTTAGCACAAAGAAACAAAAGTATGGATTCTCGGAGCAAAGCTTTCAGCCGCTGCACTCCTACTGCCACGCTTCACAGGGCTAAGCCATGGGTTGACTTGGAATTACATGTGAACTGAAAATAAAAGTCTCTTTTCCAGCTCTTAGAAAATAGACCCACTTCATTCAAACTAGACTCCCTAAATTGAAAGAAATCAATATTTTAACATTTTGGAGTAAAGTTCGAAATCTCTGTAAAGATGAATCACATTTCATGAAAGCTTGTTAGAAAGCTTTTATCACTATACTTTAGAAGTCAAAAAAAGGGGGGGGGAAGCTTGGATATGTTCTTCAGTATTTAGTTTATTCTTAAATTCTTTAGCTATTTTGGAGCATGTCAAGAGGGCAGATTTCTTTTTCTTCTTTTTGTCTGAAACTGTTACAATGAATATTATTGATTTTTACATGGATAAAAGAAAACTTACAGAGACTTCTTTCCCATCAGGGTTATACATCATTTTGGAATGACTGCATTTCCTCTGGGCTGCGTGGCTGCATGTTAATTGAATTAGCACTGAGAGGGCGTCTTCAGCTGGAGGCATTTGGAATGAGACGCAAAAGTTTGTTAACTAGAAAGGTAAGAATCGGAGGGTAAAATGACATGTAGGTCTTAAAAATTATATCCCATACAGTTCTTCAAACTGTACCAACCTTTTACATACTCATTTCAGTATTTGTAAAGAGATGGCAAGAACGCTTGTATCTAATCAATTTTAAGTTCCTTAAGCCACATATCTAATATTAAACATGTAGTGCTTATGCAATTTGCTGAATCCAGGGCCTACTATGAAGATGAATCAGTCTATGTTGCTCTTTGCGGTTGATTTTGTTGGCATTATGTGAAGGCAATTTATTTTTTCTGAGGAGATCTTGTGATGAAAAAATGCTGTTGTATGCACAGTCTGCCCTGTCAATATTATCTTTTGCTCACCTTTTTTAAAAAGCATGTTTTGAAAGGTTTCCACACTACCTCGCTGTTAAGAATTGCGTCTTTGTGTAAGTAGACAGTTACTGCTTATGTTCAGCTGCATTTAGTTAAGATTATCTTGAAATGGATCTGCTCCCTTCCCCATAGAGCTTCCAAGATTCTTTGGTGTGCCAGAAATGCAGGAATGTTCCTTGAAATACCAAGGTTATATAATAGCTTGCTTGACTATTTCTAGAATATTTTACATAGGTGATTTTAAGGAGAGTCAGACCTGAAAGCTACATTATTTATTGGCCATAATTGTGGCGAGTTGGAGTTCAAGGAAGGAGGTTGTGAGAGAGCAATTGTCACGAACTTTGGAGGAGTTTTGGGAGGAGGAATGTCTGGTGAACGTATTTGAGGTTGGTTTTCTTTTAAAAAAAATAGATCTTTTGTGGGTTTTGGGGGGAGCTTTTTAAAGTCAGGATTTTATTTTGAGCTTTTGGGGAGAGGTGTTTTGAGGCATCATCATCTTCCTCAGGTGCTGACAAACCCAAAACCGAAGAAGCAGTGACTGGTTCCACACTAGAGCAGAAACTGAAAGTGCTGGTCTGTTTACAAGAAGGCATGGGTGGGTGTGCTGTGGCACACAGGTTTGGCAGGAATGTGTAGGAATGTGTCCAGCATCCATGCCATCAAGATCTGGGAGAAGGAGATCTGGGCAGCAGCATCTGCTAGCACACCTGCAACTGCCAAGGTCGCCAGCCATGTGCTGGTTTTTAAAAGGGTTTTTCTAGGGTTTTCAGAGGTTTAGAGGGTGTTTGCAGGCTTTTCCAAGGGGTGCCTCAATTATATGCGATATCACGTATGGATGTGGTGCCTCAGAACATAACCCCCATATAAATGGGAGGGGGTGTTTGTCTGTATAACCTCCTTGTTTGGTTTCCAAATTATTTTTTATTGTTTGTAGGTACTGAAAGCTTTTTCCAAAATAACTACTAACATGCTGTAACCTTGTACTAAATTGGGGTCACCATGAAGAGAAGACATTTGCTTAAAATGATGTATTTTGCTTTTAAAAAGCTTAAGCCATCATATTTTAATTTTGTGCTAATCAGTGGAGTTGCTCATACATAGTAGCAAAGTGCATATTATTGGACCACCTATACCAGGGGTCTGCAACCTTTAAGACAAAAAGAGCCACTTGGACCCGTTTCCGAAGGGAAAAAAAACTGGGAGCCGCAAAACCGGGAAGGTGACGTCAGGACGGTGTGTGACTAACGCACGCACTGCCCCCATGCGACATCACAGCCAGTACAGCGCCCGCCACAGTGGGGAGTGTCAGGGCGCACAATGTTCCTCCTCCCCTCGCTAGTATCCACCCTGGAGCCGCGACAAAGGTGTAAAAGAGCCACATGCGGCTCCGGAGCCGCGGGTTGCAGACCCCTGACCTATACCAAATAAATAATATGTATCTAGGTATATTAAAGCTGATACTACAAGAGTTTGGGTGTCATCCAGTGTTAGTCATACGCCGATGAAATCAATGGACAATTAACGTTCACTGATTTCAGTGGTTCTGCACTGAGCATGTTTTAATTGGATTATCCTCCTATGTTTTGTGCTTAGGCCATTCTTTAGAAACCAAGTTTCTATTGAACCTCTGACTGGCTTTTATTCTATGCATTCTGGCTGATGTGTTCTTCTATCTGATGGTATAAATTTCCCTCAGTGTTGTGAAGGACTTAATAAACATTCATTAGCCAGGCCGTAATAGCCAGACACTGGCTTCCCAGAAGAATTGGAGCTCAAGCAGTGAGAGCACAGATCTAATGAGAGAATTAGCATTTCTAGGCTCCAAATAATGACGTCTATTAAATTTAGTATTTTGCCATTTTTTGTTGCTGTCCTCCATAATATAAATTTATAGTTAATCAAGCCAGCTTGATTGTTGTCAAATAAAATGTCTGTTAAAGGAATTATTTCATCATCAAAAATTTTTTAACAGACATTTAATGTGGCTTTTATTGGAATTATTGCTTCTGAGAAGCATGCTAATTATCTCTGTGACCACAAAGCGTATGTTTAGGAATGGATTATTGTTTATTGACAGATTGTCCTCTCAGCATTATGTACAGGGGGCCAGGGAACAGAAGACATTCCAGACAAATCTCCATAACTTTGTTTGCTGTCCATATGCAAGCGACTTTAGGGTGGCAGGGAGATTATTATTTTTCTCCTGTCAAGGGAGGTGATATGGGTTCATATCTGCATCACCTACAGCCTTTTAGGGAACTAGAACATTATGGTGAAAAAGGGTGACAGTGGTAACGTATACAGGTTGATAATCTTAGCTCAGAGCATTCTAATTATGAATAAAAATAACAGTAAAAATACAATGAATCTATTCTGTTGGTTTTTCATTTGTTGCCTGGATATTGTGTGTAGCTCTCATATGTCTCTCCATTGGCACTGTTTTTCCCTGTGCCAGCAGCTTTGGAAGTTCTAGTGCCTAAATCGAAGAGCTCTCTTATCTCTCTGTATTTATTTATTCTGGGCACTGTTTGAGGTAAATGTGACTTTTGCAGGCCTCTCCTCCATATGCCCTGTATACTGTGGTTTCAGGTTGCAACAGAAAGTAGTATGCCATTAATATAATGTGTTCTTCATGAAGTAACTATTTGTCTAAATAAAAAAGGATGCTAATGTACCTAGAGGGAATGGTTCTGGACTTTTATTTTCTGGTTGACATGAATGGGGTGGTATATATGGAGCATTGCCTTCCCATGGATTCAGACGTTTTCCTTTTCAAAAGCAAGATACTTGGTTTGATTTCTGAAAAACAATGACATGGTTCAAGAAGTGGGAATATTCCAACACTGAGCCTCAAGATATAAAAAAGTAGTACTGAGAAACACTTTTTCTCCACTTGGTGCTTAAAGAGTTAAAAGCAAAAGTTTGAGGTGATGGAGTGAACTCTTATATTTCCTATCAGGTGATCTGCAAATCAGATGCTCCTACAGGGGATGTTCTACTTGATGAAGCTCTGAAGCACATTAAGGAGACACAGCCTCCTGAAACAGTGCAGAACTGGATAGAGCTGCTTAGTGGTAAGATAAATCTTTGGAAATTAACATTTTTTAATGTTTAACAAACTTTTGGGCAGCCATGCATCACTGGTTTTAAGGAGCGAGTTTTCAAGTATAGGGCTTGATAAGTTCCTTATCAAGTGATGCCTTCTGTCCAAATTATGAGTAACAACTTTGGTTGCTGTGAAGATCAAATTTAAACACCAGTGTTCCGTCGAATAAATTTGGGGATGGCAGTGTTGGAATGGTGGAAGGAAATAGTTAATGCTCTTGCTATATCTGGAGTAGATTTAAGCTGCTGTCTAGCAGCATACAGGATCACCAGGTTTAGATTTAACAGTGGGAGGGTGTGGGAGATTTGGTCAGTGTTAATTACTTCATGAAATCTTAACACACAAGTTTAGTCAGATGAATTGCGCTTTTGTATTTTGACTACCTTGATCACGGTATGTATGTACTTGGCTCTTATTTCCCACTCTTCGTTCTTTTTATACTAATATTCTTCCATCTTCATTAAATATCCTATGTCTGCAGCATGTTGATTAGTAGTAATGTTGATGTAGTCAAGTTAGTTCCAGTGAATTCAGTGGGGCTTACACCATGGCGAATGAGTTTAGGATTGCATATTTATATCTTGGTGACACATTCCTGTGTTCCCTCCTGCTTTGGCTGTTCAGCAGTAGAGAGGAAGAACAGAGAGACTAATGAAAATGAGAGAAACCTGGAGCTTTTCTGGCAGAGGCAATGTTTACAGTTTTCAAGAAAATCAGAGTCTGTTCTTGAAGTTCATTTCTTAAATTAAGTAATTTTAGCAGTACAGCTGACATTGTAATAGTCAGCCTCTTGTTGAAATCTGAATTCAGTCATGAACTGTTGTCTAGCAGTTACTGTATTTTTCTGTGTATAAGACTTGTTTTCCCCCCTAAAAAATAATGTCAAAAATTGGGGAGCAATCTCCCCCCATTTTCTTAAAGCTGAGTTCCCAAAAATAGGGGGCGTCTTATAGACGGAAAAATATGGTAATATGGTATTTTGTGCTGTTTTAACTGTTTTAGTTACTTTTATTTTATTTTGTATATCACCTTGAGATATGCAGAAGGTAATTCGTAAATAATTTGCTTCCTCAACACTTCCAACCATAAAAGGGGGTTAGTACAATTGTAGATAATACTAGCAAAATAGTCTAGTTGAGATCAGTGAGAGAATGCTTGTAAGCACTTAGGGAAAACTTCTGGTTCCAAAATTAGAGTATTTGGAGATGTGAATGGAAGAGAGCCAGAAAAGAAGATGAGGCACTGATATTTGTGTGGGAATTTGGGGTGGGGGTGGGGCAGAGAAGCTGCCTGGGAACAAAAAGAGAGGCAGCGATTGGTACGAGGTCCCCTACCCCTGACTCCTGGAAACCATTTGCAGTTCCCTGGTGGTTTCTACTGAACACTAGGCTCTATACATTTCCAAATGTACTCTGTGGGTGTGTTGTGCTTTTAGTTTTAAAACCTGCAATGCCTTTGTGCAGAATTTTGAATCACATTTCCGTACTTGCATTCCTTTGTGTGTGGCAAGCCCCCAAATCATTATGCTAGAAGCATTTCTGCAAATGGAAATGTCACCCTAATTCCCACTGAAGTTCTCACTCAAAGAATAAATAAATTTTGGTCTGTACCACTTTAGACAGCGGTTAGGGATTTCATGATTGAATGTTCTCTCTGCAATCCCCTCCATGTATAAATGTAGAATATCAGGGGGAAGGATTCTAGCCCAGGCTTCTCCCTGACATGCTGTCTTTCTGTGAGCAGGAATTGATTTATGTATAGGTATAGAGTAGCCATACCCACAGTCTGAAGTGGTACAGACCAGGTATGGGCTTGCCGCCTTGATAGGAACTAAACTTGGACTCTCATTCAGTTGCATGTGGTTCCTTCCTAGCGTCAGCATGCTGGCAGCAACTTCTTGGCTTGGTTTCCTTTTCAAAGTCCATCTGCTTTCTGACATGCTTTGACCCTCTTGGGCCAGCAACGTCAGCAGACTTCAGCCTCAGGGTGGGACTGGTACTTGCAGTGGACAATAATGGCCTTTCATAATGAAGTCTGCTTTTGCAGAATATTTATTTATTTATTATTTATTTATTTATTTATTTCCCATGGTCTCGGAATGGGTTACAATAAAAAATTACAATATAAAAGAACTTTAATTAAAACTGTAACAGCACTAAGAGTACAGCAGAAAGGACAACATTCACTTAATCTCATTCCATCATCCCCCAAAGCCATAGAGGTGTGCTTTAACCAGCTGACAGAAAGCATACTGCACTATACCTCATACAGGAGCAGCTGGTGGGGGACACATTACATCACAGAGAAAGTCTTCTCAGCCACCACCCCTCATATTCCACAGGGTGCTGGTACTGCTAACAGGGGTGACATGTTGGCTAAACATGTTCAGTCTTAAAGCAAACTAATATGATATTTGATAAAATATCCTGATAACTTTATCTACCACCGCTTCTGCATATCATAAGAAAGTGAGTCCTGTAAAACATTTACTCAAATCTCCGAAGAGTTACAATTTCTGAACGCAAAATAGTTGTCTGAATTGCTTGTTCAGAGTTCCTTGTAGTTAGGAGGTTTGGTCACAAGGTGTCGCCAAGCTACTGTGGAAAATCAAAATGGATAAAAAAAAATCTATTTTAAATGTTCACTTTATTTTTGCTGGAACAAATATGCATTTCCTTCATTGCTTGTCTTAGGGTTCACAACACCTTGAGCCAATGCATGCCCTGTGTCTTCTCTTATAGCACACAGTATATCGGGGGCATTTTAGAGATGTTTTGTTCATGAGACTAATTTGGTTGGAGGTTTTCATTTGGTTGGTGACTTTTTCTACAGTGTCTCTTTTAGCAGGTGCAGGTAGTGTCACTTAATAGAAATGAAATTTTATTGTTGGCACCCTTTTACCTCGATAGACAATGGAGTGTACCTCTGGGGGTGAAGACAAACCATTGGAGAATCACAGCACCTGCTGTGGGTGCAGAGATTAGTAACTCGTAACTGCTGCCTCCTCCATTGTTTCTCTTGCGTTAGCCAGTCCCAAAATTACTTCTCCAGGACACAAGCCTGGGCAATGTGTATGGAGGTCCTGGGCTCCCCAGATGGCAAGACTCCCTCTTGCCCTTGTTGATGTGGTCCAAAGGAAAGCAGAGCAATGTGTTTGGCACCAGCTTGACTGCAGAAGTTGCTGGAAGAGAGCACACAAGGAGCCCCCAACTGTCTTAGGCTCTCACTCTCGATTTGTGAAGGGTTTATTTCTTAGCCTTTTCTTCTCTTAAAGGTGTCCCACAAGGCAGCAAGTATGGATTTTTCTTTGGGGTTTACTTCTGAAGCCTTTTTCATGAATGTGTATAGTTGCAAGACAGTGAAGGATCAGAGTTCTCTTTCTCCCAGCCCCATCTGTTCCTTAGTTCCCTCTACAGCATGTGCAGTAAATGCCTTTTAGGCCTGTGCAATAAATCACCATACCATTGAATACCAGTTTTAAAATAACATTGTGATAAGTGTTTCAACAAGACAATATACCCAGTGAACAAAAGGATCAGCTTTCCAGGGGGTAGTTCAGCTGAAGGATACTTTACAGGTACTCTGCAAAAAAAATGCAGGCATGGTGTCTCCAGCTTTGCTCTGACCCTCCACCACCACAGGGAGCCTTGTCAAGGCCCTTGGCTGCTGCTGGGAAGTGTGACGCACCCTCCGCCACCATGGGGATGTATGGCGGGACCCTCTGTCACTGCAGGGAGGTGTGGCAAGGCCCTCTGCTGCTGCAGGGAAGCGCAGCGCACCCTCCACCGCTGTGGGGAGGTATGGCGGGACCTCTGCCACTGTAGATATGTACGCCGCTGTAGATACGTATTGTGATATATCGAAATATCGTTATAATTAGCTGGTGATATATCGTGGTGTTTTCATCAGATATTGCCCAGCCCTACTGCCTTCTTGACTGTTGGACCCACTGTTGGTCTCATCTGTTCAATCTGCTGAAGCATATCTTCGCATGCAGGGGAAGTCCCTAGCTCAACAAGGGTTTGAGACCCATTGACTACCTTGACCTAGTTTAGCTGGCCGGTCAAAGCTGTTTCCCGGGGTGTGGCCACTGTTGCATGCTGTCAACTTCTAGGAAGTTGAGAGCGGAGTACGGGGTGTGAAGCAGAGGTAGACAAACTGCCCCAAAAGGAGCATGGTGTGTCCTCCAGCAGAGGTATTGGCCATCCCTTAACACCCCATACACTTCAGAAACATTCATAGAATAAACTTCAAATGAAGATTCTATCCTCAATGAACTCCGATAAGACAGATACCAGTTTATTTCAGAAGCTAGCAAGTATTTCGAATGTTAGGAGACTGTTGTTTTTCCATTTTGTTTTTCATTCTAGTTTTGATAAACAGGCAACTGCCCTTCACCATTTTCTTCAACCGTCATAATAAAGCTTTTCTAATATTTTGTGAATATTCCAAATAGTAGCTTTGATTCCCTTCCCCCCTTTAGATGGTCACCATATTTGTCTCAACACAGCTCACTGTAAGTTGACATGGTACAAATTGACTGCCTTGTGCAGAAAGTTTTTCTTGACATTAGAATAGGTGACAAACTTCAGGGAAAATTATTTCATCCTGCGGGAAATTTTTGAGGTTTATTTGGGGAATAGTTTAGGGAGTCATTCCTTGTTAGCTAGTTTAGAAGCATGGAACTCCTCATCCAAAGTATTATTTGCAAGCTGCTCTGTGGATCATCTTAGCAGCTGGTCAGTAAGTGAAGCATTCTTTCTCTACCTAATGTGACAATTAATACTGCATTTTTGCCTCTGTTGCTGTGTTACTGTGTCCTGTTTTGTCTCATTTACCCTTGCTAACCAACAGAATACCAGCAAAACATTCAGGGGCTTGTTTGTTCTTTTGCCTTATTTTAGGTGAGACATGGAATCCATTAAAATTGCACTACCAGTTACGAAACGTACGTGAACGATTAGCCAAAAACCTGGTGGAAAAGGGGGTTTTGACTACAGAGAAACAGAACTTTCTCCTCTTTGACATGACCACACACCCTCTCACCAACAACAACATTAAGCAGCGCCTCATCAAGAAAGTTCAAGAAGCTGTTCTTGACAGATGGGTGAATGACCCCCACCGCATGGACAAGCGCTTGCTGGCTCTCATTTACTTAGCCCACGCGTCAGATGTCCTTGAGAACGCTTTTGCCCCCCTTTTGGATGAGCAGTATGACCTAGCCACAAAGAGAGTGCGGCAGCTCCTGGATTTAGACCCTGAAGTCGAATGTATGAAGGCCAACACAAATGAGGTCCTGTGGGCTGTAGTAGCAGCCTTCACAAAATAACTGCAATCAGACTGCTCAAGTGTTCTTTTCCCCATTTCATGTCAATCAATTTATCTTCTATTGACGATTCATGTTTTCTGTCATCTTGTACCTCTCTTCATATGATGAAAATCAGCTCTTGTTCAAGCTTTTGTTCATGGGAACGGTAGGTGGTGTGTTCTGTTTCTCCGTGTGTGTGTGTGTCTACTACAGGATACTGCTGGTTCAAGAGAGCTTCCTGCTCTTCAACATGCTTGACAGCCACATTGACATTCTGTTTCGTATCCGATCTAAGTTACTGTGTCTGGGTTTTTATTGTACCCCTCTTTCTTCCACTGGGATGGTTTCACGCAGAAAGCACATCCCAGGAGGGAATCAAGCATCTGGTTTCAAGTTGATCCAACTGTATCATCTGCCTCAGCGAAGTGCAGCATTTTATCCTTGGCTAAAATCACAAAGGCATGTTGGAATCGCCCGAAGTGAGCCTTTTGGAGTGCAGTTGAACAGGTTCCGTTAAATCACTGAGGGTTATTTTGGAACCTCGCACAGAATCCTGCTGGAATGGAGTGGTGATTGGTGCCACAACAAAACCTAGTAGATTGCCCCTTTCTTCCTAGACATACATGTGGAAGTGCTCAAACAATTTCTAAAGCAGAAATATCCCCAGATCGACTCAATAAATAGTTCAGCCATCTCGTGCATTTTGCTGTTCATGTAACTCTTTATTGAGTTTTTGTTTGTTTACTTTAAAAATAACTGAATCCTAAGGCTAGTATCAAAAAGTCTGGTTGTTTTGCAGAGGGGTGGGATACATTCCAGTGTGGTCTGTATATAGAATTGTATATTAACACTCAAGCACATTTTAGTAAATTTCCAAATTGAATTAGTTGTGCATCTGGCTTTCTATCATTTGCTTTCAGCCACTGCCTCTTGGTGGAAAGATGGGCCTCCTATACAAAAAAGGTGTGCATGTGTGCGTGCCTGACCTTTCCTTCTATGGAGTTTGTGCCATCCAGGTACATTCTTCTTGTATGTTGCCTTTATAACATTTGTTGTATGATGAGAACATTTTATCATCCCCCCCCCCTTTTTTTTTTTTTGGAAGAGGCTTGTGATGAGTACAGTTCTTGGTTGCAGACTTCAATTTCTGTTTGTACACAAGTTAAAATTGTGTCTCATGCCATTAATCAACTTAACACTTAAACAAAAATCAGTTGTCAATCTTAACAAGTGTTGCATGTAAATTGTTAGCAGGTAATTACTACAGTTCAACCAATTACGACTTCTGTAGTAGGAAGCTCTACTATGTTTTAATTTTTATATACAATTATGCTGATTAGCACATTATTGTAAAATATATAAACTGGCTTTTTAAAGTTTATTACCTCTTTACCATTGCTTGTTCTAGCTCCATTCACAATGTAAATATTATGCATTGAACAAATAAAAGACTGACCTTTTTGTTTTGGATAACAGAACACACTAATAGTGGAGCAGGTATGTAGAAATTTTTGGTTAACATTGAAAGCAGAAATAACTAGATGGCGTTTAACTGTAGTTGAAATTTAAAGGGATCCCCAATCTGTATACTAGCTTTTTACCTACAGTAAATAAACGATTATCTTGAAAGTGCCTGAAACAGAGCAAGCATGTAATTTTGCATTTTGTGTTCCTAATTGTGAAAAGCACCGTGATGTATGATGTAACTGTGAATTCTGATTACACTGGTACCTCTGGTTGCGAACGGGATCCGTTCCGGAGCCCCGTTCGAAACCTGAAAGGAACACAACCCGCACCTGCGCATGCGCGGGTCAGGATTCTCCGCTTCTGCGCATGCATGTGATGTTATTTTGTGCTGATGCGCGAGTAGCAAAACCCAGAAGTAACCCTTTCCGGTACTTCCGGGTCGCTGCGGGACGCAACCTGAAAAAGCGTATTATGATGCAAACGTAACAAGAGGTATGACTGTAGTACACTTGAGGACAGATTTTCTCACTACCAGGAAAGCCTGTAAGTAGTGTGATGCTCATGTCTGCTTATATGAGCTTTCGTAGTGATCAGACCATGGCACCTCTACAAGGGAGGACATGATCACATCTATACCTGCGCCAAAGATCAAATCCAGTGTGGGGCCTGCTTGATGTGTGGGGCCCAAAACAAACTGGGAAAGCCCTAGTGTTGCCATGGAGTACACCAGGACCAGAGCCTGTGAGGAGGGGGCGGCATCAGCATGGACGTTGAAGTCCCCCAAAACCAGTAAGTTAGGAAACTCCAAAGCCTAGCAGTCCAAACCAGAGATGAAGACGAAGGCAAAAATTTGCTCTCTATTCTGAGATTTTTTTCAGCCCTCTATGGTTTAGCAATGTTGAAGGAAAGATCTGGAGTGATCTTGTGATTGGCACATAATAAAGTTTCTTTTGCTTCTGCAGATACTGGGACATGAGAAGAAGAAGAAAAGTATCTTCCCTCCCTGCCCTCCTGAGAGGGATTAGATCACAATCATATCTAGGATTTCCCCCCCAGCCCTTCTTTCCATTGTACAAATTTTGTGAGATATCTGTGGAAGTGGGGTTATAGATTTGACATCTTTGTGTATTGTGGGTATCTAAACCTAAACGATTTAAACACACACACGAACGAATGAACTCATCTCTGTGGCAGAACTAGACACACAATGCCTTTGAGTTCTCTTTTTTGATAACAAGATTTATGGAGAGTCAGTTAGGACAAAGTATTGTTTCAGATGTAATCCAAATGATGAAGAAACTATACTAACTATCCAAATAATGATTTATGTTCCAAACAGATAAAACATGATTTGTGCAGTTTTCCACCTCTCTTGTCTTACCTTACCTAATCTTCAGGTGCTACATGCCTCTGAAACTCTGGGTTGTTTGGGATTTAATGTAAAACCATAATTTGCCCAAATTGGTTTGCAACGTTGCATTGTGGCTTCAAATCCTGGTTTGGCAGCCACTCAGAATCCATGGTTTGGCATTAATTCTAAGGAACCATCTTAAAAATGTGTGAACCACTATGTTAGTGGAATGCTGGAGTAGAAGAAAATACAAATCACATGGAATACTGGCAGGGAAAGTTGTACACTGTGGCTTCTGGAAGTTGTGTGCTGATTCCTAGCGTTGCAACACTTAGGAGGCATACTGTTCGCTTTCTAAAGCTTATCTTTCCAACCATGTGGGCCAGAAATCTGTTTTCTTACAGTTACATACATCTGAGTTAGACACTAGGTCTCATGGCAGAGTTCACATTCTGAAATTCATTATAAGATGGCGATGAAATAACCAATTGCTTATGAATGCTGACATATCTGAAGCAAGCCTTGAGAGAAACAGTTCATTTGGGAAAGCTAAGAATAGTTTATGGGAGTTTCTGCTTTTAGTGGTTTTTCAGACTGAGGTCAGTACTATGGATGAAAGTTTAGAAGTGTGTGATAAGTGCTTGGCATTACTGTGATTGGCAGGTTTTGAGTTCTGCTTTGCATTCTTCATTGCACTGTCTTTGGAGTCCAGGAACGCCGCCAAAATCTTTGAAACGCCTTTCTCTTTAAGTGCCAAGGGTACTTAAAGATTTCAGGAAATGTGCCAAGGCGTGATGGCGGGGAAAAGTCCTGATAGTAAGTGTTGACAACATTATCCTTATTGAGACTGCCCATGGGGTTGTTTTCCCACATAGTCTTGCAAAATGTCAGGCACCAGAAAGCCCTGGCCTTTATCACATCTGCTAGAATAAGCATCGCTCCCTGCATTCATCACATGCCTGATGGTAAGCTAGGTGCAAATGGAGCCTGGGAGGGTAGCACATTTTCTTTTCTGGGAGACCATTTCACAGTGAATAAATCACAGCCGGAAGAGTGACACCTTGCTATATTTTCCCCTTTGTGTTTTGTTTTTTAATCTGTTCCTTGATAAAGTTAGTGAGAGGGAAAAGATCAGAGTTGAAATGAACCATATACCTATTTGTCCTGGTCACTTGGTTCACATAACAACCATTCCTAACCCACCCACCACCTATGAAAGCTATGCAGTTTGTGCTACAAGCAAAACGTAGAATCACAGAAGATGCTTGCAGGGTGATCCACATGATTCATGCATATGCTGTAGGTGGAGGCAGCAGCTCAGTAAACTAGATGATATATGTGAAGCACTTTGAACACTTGAAAGTTTTCATGTATTAATAAGTAAGCATAAATACAGACTAGAATTTTTAAAAATTGAGGGTTTGTATTTTAAGCGAATTCTTGTGCCCTGCCCAGAGATTGATATGAATTTATTTAGGGATGGCATTCCAGAGATACTGGGCAAACAGTCTTCACGAAAAGGTCCCTGCCCCAGTACTCGCCAACCTAACCGCTTTCACTGGTAGATAGAGCTGAGTGATACGATGTTGAAAACCAGGTGATAATATCACTGCTAAACATCACAATATCACAATGTTTGAAATAAGGATGGAGCTATGTAGAGGCATTGGCTGGCTTCATGGTTTCCCCCACATCTTTATTTTTGCATAGTGTGCACACACACAAACACATCATGATTTTCAGTATATTGCCTGGTCAAAAATTAAGAAACCAATAACATGATACGGACTTCAAACCAGTTTTGAATGATATATCGATACATTGCCCAGCCCTACTGGTGTACCACAGCTAGACCTCAAGTACAATGGGAAGATAGGTATAAGTGCAGGCAGTTCCTTGGATAAGCTGGTCCCAAAGTGTTTAGGGCTTAAGCATTTGTAATACGCTGCCAGAGAACAGTTGTTGTTTAGTCGTGTCCGACTCTTCATGACCCAATGGACCAGAGCACGCCAGGCACTCCTGTCTTCCAAGACCCCAGAGTTGGTTGCCTGCTGTGCCTCTGTATGATACATTGTTCTGGCATTGCCTCGTTCCTATATGGCTCTGCTGGGAACTGTTAATACAACATCAGGTATGATTTTCCTGCCCACATATAGCATAATTTGCCTGCACTCAGAAGAAGCAAACCCAGCATATCAGCTCTTGCAGAGAAACACAGGAGGGCTACTCTGAATGTGAGTAGGGATTCTTGCTCTTAACAAACCCTGAGTAAAAGAAAAAAAATGTGCCTTTAGTTTTAATTTAGAAAAAGAGGACTACCTTAAAAGTAAATGTTGCACCAGTTGAGGAATTTTTAAATCAATTCCTCGAATAGGGTGATCAGATGGATCATCCATAATAATCATTCTAAATGCCACATAACTGGCATAAATTTACCCTAATCATTTTCTTGTTTCTAGAGGCAGTCACTGTTGCCCTTCCAAAGGAGGTGGGGAGCAGATAAAGACCCCATCGATTTAATAATAATGTTTGACAATTACGGAATGTGTTCAAAATATTTCACATGTTTAAGATTGTGTTTTAAAATTTTAAAAGTTCCAATTGAGAGTATGTCTTTAATTCATCACAAACAAAAATATGACTCAATCTTTCAGCGCTGATCATTATCCCAACCCATACGATACAGTAAAGCAACATGATTGCTGCCTCATGTTGAATTCCATTGGCCTCAGCTGGCATGATGGGAGTTGTAGTCTCAACATCTGGAAGGCACCGTGTTGGCTACCCAGCAGTAAATTGATGGGGATTTAGCAGCCAGAGTATTGAGGGCAGATTTGCAGGTCCACCTGTCTGCTCTGATATTTATTTAGACGAATGACAACTTCAACAACAAAAAATGTTTCATGAAATTTGTACATCGCTTGATTGTGAAAAACCTCAAAGCAGTTTGCAAAACGATAAAACTATAACAGGAAAATTCATAACCATGTTGATGAAACATACAGAAGTTAAAATACTAAAACAGATTAGGATTACATCAACTTTCTAAGTTTATGAATTAACTAGATGGATGGCCTTGACCACTTGCAATCTCTCAGTCTTGGTGTGTTTTCTCTAACAATGACCCCATTCATGGGAATATTGTGACAATTGCTGTGATAGGAAACCCTTGTCTCTTGTGCTAAGGCTTAAGGATAGAATTGACTTACATTTTTTTATACTATATTTTATATGCCCAAACTGGATTCTGCATATTGCACAAATTTGCAGCGTTTGAGGTTTATTGCCTGATGAACATTCAGTGTCGCGCCCCCCCCCCCTTTAGACACCTGCTCACTGAATAGATTAAGGCTTGAAAACCCACTACAATGTAGGTCACTGAATAAGAGATTATGCACCTTTTTTCTCAGGAGGCTAGAGCTAAACTTAGAGGTCTGCAGATGCAATAATGTTCCGTTGTCTACAGGAGGTGGTTTGAATGTATCTGTTGTTGTTTTGTACCTACCCCTTTCCATGGGATACTACAGTCAGGAGGGAATGAGTACTGTATGTCACCAAACTCAGAATTTCAAAACTTATGCAGTTCTCTCCAGCCCAGTACTGACTGCCCTGATGGGCACCAGCTCTCCAAGAAATCAGGCCGACAGAGGTATTTCCCCGCTCTGCTACTTGAAATACTTTGCATTGTGTTTAAACTGCAGAAAAACAGAGGGATCTCCCACACGTATTGCCATTTGCTCTTTCACAAATGTGAGCAAGTGACTAATAGTTAACATGTCTCTTCTCCTTGGGGTCTAGCAAGGAAGCAAGGGACACATCAGAACATAAGAAATGGCCTTTGTAGTTCAACACCCTCTTTTCCACAGTGGCCAACCAGATGCCTCTTGGAAAGCTCAGCAGTCGAATGAGGTTAATACTGCTTTCTCAGCAACCTGTAGTGTAAGGCATGCTGCCTCTGATCCTGAAGAAGGCATATGACTATCATGGCTAGTTAGCCATTTACAGTCTTAGCTGTGGATTGGTTCACTGCTGGCTGTACCCACCTCTTAAAGGTAAAGGTAAAGGGAACCCTGACCATTAGGTCCAGTCGTGACCAACTCTGGGGTTGTGACGCTCATCTCGCTTTATTGGCCGAGGGAGCTGGCGTACAGCTAAGCCGGCATGACTAAGCCGCTTCTGGCGAACCATAGCAGCGCACGGAAACGCCGTTTACCTTCCCGCCAGAGTGGTACCTATTTATCTACTTGCACTTTGACGTGCTTTCGAACTGCTAGGTTGGCAGGAGCAGGGACCGAGCAATGGGAGCTCACCCCGTTGCGGGGATTTGAACCGCCAACCTTCTGATCGGCAAGTCCTAGGCTCTGTGGTTTAACCCACAGCGCCACCCACCTCTTAGGTAACCACAAATTAGTAGGACATGAGAGATGCACAGCACAGACTATCACACCAGGCCTTAAAAAGACAGCTTTAGCACCCTGGTAGGGTGTCTGCTTTGCAAGCAGAAGGTCCTTGCAATAGCAGGTGATTCTGTGTATTCTGTGTCAATTTTTGTACCTAGCAAGAAAAACCTGTCTCTTAAGAAACAAGTTTAAGAGGGGAGGGGGGAGGCACCAAGTTTCTAGTCCTTATGGGAGTAGAGAAAAAACTTGGAAAACATTTGGCAATATCTCAGAAACCTTCAAGTGGTGCCCGTGTTCTATAGTGGCATCTCTTTTACGTTGGTCCTTGGCCCGTCTCCTGATTAGCAGAAGCAAAATAATACACTTCGCGGGTTTTTAACATAATGTAAAATGAATGTTATAAGTAGGTCACAATCTGCTGCATGGTTTAACTTAGATAATACAGGAGGAAATCAGTAGGGGGAAAGGCTAACTTTTCTTTTTTAACGCGATAAATCTTTTCGTGAGCCTTTATAGTCATAGATGGATTGTACCAGCATGAAAAATTCAGGAGACTAAGCACTTAGCAGAGGAGAGCTTTGCAGGCAATGACTGCTTACGTCAGTGTAAAATGGTTACATTGACATTAACAAGTACATCACCTCTTCATGAGGCCCTGGAGACGTGAGATACACAACTCATAATTTTGCATTATGAAAATGAAAACAAAATGAGCCTTCAAACCACAACTATTTTTTAGCAGGAAAATATATCTTGGCTTGATAAAGCTGACTTTTTGTAAAGGGACAGGTACATATAAATGAGCAGTTTAGTACAGTATCTTCCATCATCTCTGACCACTGACCATGCTGGCTGGTGCTGATTGGCATTAAGAGTCCTGGATTGTCTGGAGGGCTACAGATTTCCCACCACTGGTATAGTGGACGGAGTGATATGCATGGACTGGGAAACTTGAATTCTATCATCAAGAAGCATATTGGGCGACCATTAGTAAACCTCTTGGCCAGCCACAGATGCATATTATGAGATTAAAATGGGACAGCTTCCACCTGCATCGCTCTGAGGTCCACAGAAGTAAACATAAAAAAAACCCCAACACCAAACAAATCAGTGTTGATGAAAACATCGGTCCCTGTGCATGATAACCTTCTGAAAACTTTCAAATACAACCTTTCAGCAAAATATGAAATTCATATTTCCCTCTGGCAAATACGAAATTAGTTACTGCTGTTTTGCCTCCTTTATTTTGAAAAACATGCAAACCCAAACAGGCCTGATACATTTGTTAGAACTGGCAACAAAAGAAGTCTGTCTGAAAACTCTTTAGGGCTTGTGGGGAAACAAAAATTAACATTAGCAAACCACGAGTATGAGTCTACATTGAATATGCTAGACTCCGGAGGCCAGGAAGAGATCTTTGTCACTTGTCACTTATTTCTTTTTATTTTTTAACTGCCTCTTGGTTTTTCCCAATTGGAAATGTGTAGGTTGTATGATCATCATTTTCTGCATTCCGCCTTGGCAAGTTTCCTTCAGTTGCTTTGATATTGAACATAATACAGTGGGGGACTGTGGTCTAAACCACTGAGCCTCTTCAGCTTGCTGATCGGAAGGTTGGTGGTTCAAATCCCCACAACGGAGTGAGCTCCCGTTGCTCTGTCCCAGCTACTGCCAACCTAGTAGTTCGAAAGCATGCCAGTGCAAGTAGATAAATAGGGACTGATGCGGCGGGAAGGTAAACGGCGTTTCCATGCGCTCTGGCACTCGTCACGGTCCTCTGTGTGCCAGAAGTGGTTTAGTCCTGCTGGCCACATGACCCAGAAAACTGTCTGTGGACAAATGCTGGCTTCTTTGGCCTGAAACCGAGATGAGCGCCGCAACCCCATAGTCGCCTTTGACTGGACTTAACCACCCAGGGGTCCTTTACATTTACCTTTACCTTGTAGGACTGGGTTTATGGGTTTAGAAAGAAAAAAAAAAACAGGGTAGTGTTCAACTTTTATTCAGGGTAGACATTAATGGACCTAACTTGGTCATGTTTGTGAATTTCAGTAGGTCTTTTCTGAGTAAAACTTAGTTGAATACCACCCTATTTTTCAGAAAAAGCTGGATTCTACAACACAAAATACATCATGGACCTTTTGCATACATTTACATTTTTTGGCATTGCTTAGTCGGCTTCTGCTTCCATGCTCATTCTTCACCCTAGCTAGCCCATGGGACTAAGGTCTGAGGTGTAACTTGCCAAACAAGTGAAGTGTATCTTCTCTTAAGAGCCACAGAGAGCTAGAAATACTCCTTCCTCATACATCAGTTTGTTAAGCGAAAGCAGAAATTCTCAACATGCTGACTCCTGCAACTAGCCATTTGAACACCACAGTTTCTGAGTGCTGTAGTATATAATTTTTTTCAATTAGCAGATGTTTTAAGTGCAGCAGAGTATTGCTTCATCTTGATTGCATTGTTGTGACACAACAAAAGCAGTCAGATCATCAGACATTTGCATAAATGGAGTGCTATTAACGAAGAGCAATGCTAATAAAGAGCTACCTGGAAGACACTCAGGGAGTTCAGCTAACTAGGAATTATGAAGGTAATAAAAATGTGGCAATTTGGATAGTAATGTATATTAATGCAACATGGTATGAGTTTTGCTAGGCAAGTTCCCTTTTTTCAGATACAATGGAATTCTCAACAACTTGTCTAGCTAATGGGAGTTGCACTAAATTTGTCAGAGATTTTATTGGTAGGCAGGGAATGTGGGGAAAATGGAGTCTATGAGAGTAGTATCATTTTGTAGGTCAGTTTCTTTTTCTGCGTCCACCAGGACTTCAGCTGATTGATGTGATTCGTCAGCCTTTGAATTTTTCATGCTTCCTACAATACACCTGTGCCTCATCTCGGGCAGAAGTAACAGCTCCACCATTAAAAAACAACAACTTTACATCCTCTAAACATCACCTCCCAACAATAAATTGCTGCCTAACATTCTATTTACATTGAAATGCATTTGTTAGATTTTTTTCTTAAGGCCAATCATTTATATTTACTTGTTTCCTTTCATAATAACGTCTGCTGTCTATTTGCGTTTGGCTACCTTATGAATTATACCACTTGCTCTGATAAAATATGTTGACAAAATACCATATGCAAAAGCTTCCTCCGTTCCTCTGGTGTGTGTTTTTGTTTGACTCAAGTTGCTGGTTAAGCTGCATGAAACGTGTGTAGCAAGAAAAAATAAAATATAAAAAGAAGGGAGACATTCTGAATGCACAGAAGCTGATAACCTGGAAGGGAGAGGAAAACAAAATGACAAGGAAAGTATTTCCGCTTTGGAATTCCCTGCCTATTGAGATTAAGTAAGTGCCTTCACTGTATTCTTTCCAGCACCTGCTAAAAACATTCTTCTTTAGAGAAGCCTACCCAAATGCTTAGAAAGTTGTGGTATTTTTTTAATGTGTTTAGGTATTTTAATTTTTGTGTGTTTTAAACTAGAGTTGCAAATGTTTCTTGATTTTATTGCCTTTTTTGTAAACCACTTTGAGGGCTTTTCTTTTTACAATCGAGGTATATAAATTTTATGCAATAAACAAACAAAAATAAACAAAACAGCTCCACTTGATTGTCAGCACATGGCAACCGCAGAAGCCAGTGGATGTGAGTAAAAATGGTAGGTCTGAAAAGAAGCCCTATGGATGCTTCAAAAACCTTTCAAGGATGTGTGTTTAAACTGGAGCAGATCCAACATGAAGTCACAGGACCACAGTCCCAACAAATGGTGAGACATTCACAGCCCTACTGGAGATGCTGGGGATTGAATCCCTTTCCATTCCATTGCTTCTGATGATATGTAGCTGTGTCACAATATTTTCTGAATTGTGCTAATGCCCCTTAGCTGTTTTGTGACTCTGCTGATAACATATGAGGATCGTGCTGTTTATCTACTGCAGATAGCGAAGAACAATGGTTTCTCAAAAACATTGCTGATCTGTAAGTAAGTGTATGTGTGTGTTTTATTTAATTTCCTCTGGCAGAGTATGTAAGTTAAATGCAGTATTGATAAAGCATGCTGACATTCTGGCATGCCAACCTAGGTTGTATGTTTATAAAAGATCTGCACATAAACTCAGGAGAAAGATTACTTGAACTCAGCGGGTGCCTTTAAAAGCACTGGATATTTATGGTAAAGAATGCATGCATGAATCTGCTGTGCCAGTTCTGTGAATGAGCAGCCTTCCTTCACAGCAGAATGTAAATATTCCTGCTACAGCGGCAAAAGAGTGAGAGCAAAAATAGGCTGCTATCTCTATCAAACAACATCCAAGTCTTTAATTTCCAACTGCTCCCATTGCTTTACATGCCGGGATGCAGAGGGTTCTGCATGCAAAGGGAATTGCATTTGGATTGCTGATTCTCACGTTACGTCTCTCAGAAATGGAAATGGCCGGAAACATCCAAATGGGAATATTACTGTGTTTGATTTCTTGACAGTTAAGGGAGCAAGAAGCAGGCAAGTCATTTTGGGCCAAATTCCCTTATTACTCATTTGGACAGTGCATTTTGCACAGGAGTTACAGATGAGGAGAACCTTTGATTCTCTGCCTCTCAATAAAGATAGACCATCAGTCTAAGGGTGTTTTCTCAGGGAGGGGGGAAACAAGTTCTACTAATTTCTATAGAACTGGTTTACATAGTACACAAAAGTGCAAGAGTGCTAACTCTCTCGAAGGTTCGTAGCCGTCACTACACCTTGTGTCAGTGATTTCCATAATTTAATCTGCCTGCTGTGGGAGCAAGTACTTTGCCCTGCCTATCCTGAATCTTGCACTATTTGTCATCATTGCATGACCCCTGGTTCTCTTCGTTCCAGAGTGGTAAGAAACTTGATTGCCAACATAGCACACAGAGCAAGGTCCACTAGACTTCCCAACCCTCTTCTGCCCGTGTGCCCTCAATGCCCCCTTAAACCTTTTCTGGGGATTCCCCCATCCTTCCAGAGCAAGACCTCATTCTGTTCAGGCAACAACTTAGCTGAATCTTGCCCCAACGGACAAATCTATAAATTGCTGCTAAACCATATTTTTGAGGGTAAGTTATCTCTACAGTAGACCATTCAGATTTTGAGACCAATTAATAAATCATTAGGTACAATGAAGATCAACTTCCAGTGAAGATATTCCAGGACCAGTCATTTTTTAAACTTCCAAGGAGTTACAGATTTTGAAGATGGTAGCCTGGCACATTCCCCCTGTGTTTGCACCAGATGACGCATCGACTTTCCACGATTCATGATAATTTAGACTTAAGTGGTCCTTAATGGTTACCTGCGTTGGCTCTCCATCATACATCTTTCAGTATCAAGGGAACTGTAAATTTGTGTAAAGATGAAATATGTGTGTGAAGACAGAACACAGGAAACATACACAGAGTTTCTTTTTTAGTAGGTTGATAAGCATATTAATATATTTTTAAGAAGAGCAGTTTTCGACTGTTCTGGAGAGCTTTAGGACTCTTCATTTAACAATCTGTGTGTGGATTTTCAGGCAGTTACCTCCCAAAAGTTACAAGTAAAATATACATGCAAATTCATAAAATGCCAACACTTACAATATCAGTTGCAGCATACAAATACACCAGTAGGTAGAAAGTGTGAAATCCACTCCTATAGGCTGTAAATTTAGCATTTGGGGGATCCTAATGGCGCTGTGGGTTAAACCACAGAGCCTAGGACTTGCCAATCAGAGGGTCGGTGGTTCGAATCCCCATGACAGGGTGAGCTCCTGTTGTTCGGTCCCAGCTCCTGCCAACCTAGCAGTTCGAAAGCATGTCAAAGTGTAAGTAGATAAATAGGTACCGCTCCGGCGGGAAGGTAAACGGCATTTCCGTGCGCTGCTCTGGTTCGCCAGAAGCGGCTTAGTCATGCTGGCCACATGACCCAGAAGCTGTACGCCGGCTCCCTCAGCCAATAAAGCGAGATGAGCACCGCAACCCCAGTCGGTCACGACTGGACCTAATGGTCAGGGGTCGCTTTACCTTAATCTTGCCTATACTATGCAAACTCTGTGGATTCAGTGATGACTCTACTGAGCAGGTAATTCAGATGTGCACATTGATCTAGGAAGGAATTTCGTTTGTCCAAGTGGCTTCTATGATGATGGACATCTATACTGAGCTTGTGGGTGGAAATGAACTTCTGTATTGTAATATTTTCCTTATATTCTGTGGATGGGTGTGTGAATTTTTCACTGCACTTGGAGCGCAAATTGTAATGCACATAGTGAATTTTCCAGAACAAGAGTGAATTAAATATATCTAAATAAACATTCAAACACTGTGCCAATGCTTTTGTTTACATGTGGCAATGTCAGGATCACTGGGGAACACTTGAAAGTCCTAGCTCTGATCTGAAAGAGAGTATCCAGGAATGAAAAACAATGTCCTTGGCTGTGTCATTCTCCCAAGGAGATCAATCCATTGAAAATGGTAACAAATTAAACCTGCTTCTCCTCTCACACCAGTTCCACAGCTCAGGGTGTTTTCACACTTTCCATTTTGCCAGTAACAAAGCAAAACAAGCAAATCAAGTTCTTTCAACTAAGATGCTAACTTTGCAAGTAGCAATACATTAAAGTCCATGCCAGCAATGTGTCTTCATCCAGCAACCCACACATCAAACAGTCATCTCCAGACTTTTATTTTTAAAAAAGTTTTATGACTTCAGCAACACTATAGCTTTCCTGGTGTATTAAATAAAGAACTATGCCTTGCTCTCCCTAATAATCTTAAAAAATAATTTGCTGCAAAGCTGTCGCAACTGTATAGGTGTGGCTGGATAGGTGTGGCTTTTCCTGCTATAGGTGAGGAATTTAATCCTTGTTTTGTAGAGGTATACAGTTGACCTACATGAGAAGGAAACGAGCTCGCAGTGAAAAAGGGAAGGTGTTGACTGTGTGGAGGAAAAAGAGATCATGACTCCTAAATCTCTCATCAAACAAATATAAGCAGGATCTGTGGTCTGTGGGCCCTAGGCCTAGTTTGCATACAGTATTTAGCAGAATCACAGTGAAGCTTTTCTTGGAATGCACCCTAACCCTTAAGGTTGCAGGTGGGAACTTGAACGCTTTCATGTTCTCCCATCCTGAAAAAAAAAACCATGCCAGGGAGAAGGCTAGCTCAAATCGGCCTCCTAGACATGCTGGCTTTCTGTGTGCAGGGAGTTTACACTGTAAACTGGGTCTAAGGGCTTGCCCACACCTCTGCTTTCCCAGTCACTTTCATCCGGGGAAACCCAGAGTTTAGCACTGAATCGGAGCAAACAGCAATCGGATTTTCCGCAGATGGCTGTTTGTTCCGATTTAGTGCTAAAGAGTGTGTTTTCCAGGAAGAAGCGGCAGGCCAAAGGCAAAACTGCTCAGACCTATGCCTAGAAACCACAGCGCAAGTGGGAAACTGCTTGACCCATGCTTTCTCGGCAAAGGACAAGCGGAAGTGCGGCGAGCCCTGAGGCAAGCTTTATCACTGGATTTTACTGAATATATCAACAAGGCTAGGACCTGTTTGCTGTAATTCCAAAAGTCTGAATTACACAGCTCTCTTCTAAATGTTTAATGTACTTTGTGAGAGTTTCTGTGCCTAGAAGCTTCTTGCTTACAGATCCTTCAATACCATCAGCCCCCACCGTTCTCCGTTCAAGCACCCACTCAACAGCTGAAATAAATTGTGCAAAACGACTTCCACTTGCAAAGCTGGCAGCCAGCCCTGTGTGTCCAGCATTTTGTTGAAGTTTGCTTTTTATCTGTGGGAAAGAATTTGCAGTATCAGTGCCCACTCAACAAATGGGACACTGGTGAGCGATTGTGGGCACCTCTGATTAGTTGGTTGCACACACATTTACTGTCTCGCACAGCTGGGGCACGTCATGCATACATCTGCCTTGAAACGGGCTACAAATGCAAAGAGGTAAGGTATTTGAAGCTGAACTAATGGGGGGCTGCTGAAGATGCTCCTTGCCTGGAGACCATTTCATTTAAGGCTTGACCTGCTGCAGTGACATAAAACTTGTTTATTTCCATACAGGAACTTCTTAACAACTGACAGGAGCGAGCCAGCAGTAAATCACACAAAGTAAGTGGTAAAAGGTAAAGGTACCCCTGACCATTAGGTCCACTCGTGGCTGACTCTGGGGTTGTGGCACTCATCTTGCTTTATTGGCCGAGGGAGCTGGCATACGGCTTCTGGGTCATGAGGCCAGCATGACTAAGCCGCTTCTGGCGAACCAGAGCAGCGCACGGAAACGCCGTTTACCTTCCCGCCAGAGCAGTACCTGTTTATCTGCAGTCATACCTCGGGTTGAATGTGCTTCAGGTTGAGCGCATTCGAGTTGCGCTCCGCGACAACCTGGAAGTAACGGAGTGCGTTACTCCGGGTTTTGCCACTTGCGCAGACACTCAAAATGACATCACGCGCATGTGCAGAAGTGGCGAAAAGCGACACGCATGTGCGCAGACATGCCGTCGCTAGTTACGTTTGCTTCTAGATATGAACGGGGCTCCGGAACGGATCCCGTTTGTATCCAGAGGTACCACTGTACTTGCACTTTGACATGCTTTGGAACTGCTAGGTTGGCAGGAGCAGGGACCGAGCAACAGGAGCTCACCCCGTTGCGGGGATTCGAACCGCCGACCTTCTGATCATCAAGTCCTAGGCTCTGTGGTTTAACCCACAGCGCCACCCACGTCCCTGTAAGTGGAGTGAACTCTTTATTAGTAAACACATGATCCACACTGGAGTGTCAGGCCTCATGAGCACAGCAATTCTTCTTGCCCCGATGAAGCACTTGCAGAGACTAAGGGGCATGGCCTTCCCTCAGGTGCCTCTCCAGGGTTTTTTCCAAGCAATCTGAGACTGTGCCTGCATGACACTAATTTCTCCTCTGCCTACTTAAGACCTCTTCTGATTCTGGCAGGCAGGGGAGAGGGGAGCTTGTTGCAGCAGGAGGGGGCCTCACCTGTGCCTCTCTACCAGCCTGACTCATCTCTGCATCTTGGTCTCCCTCTCCTCCTGCTTCTGCTTCTTCTTCTGGACTTCTCTCTGCTACAGACGCTCACAGGTCACTAAACTCTGTCACCACTTCAGCTTCTGACATCTCCCAGTCTTTTCCCTTTTCTCCTTTTATTGGGGGTTCCCCAGCTGGTTCCTCCCACCATTCCTCTGCCTCCAGTCAGTCCCTGACAACAACATTTCCCAGCTAGCTTCAAAACGCTCTTTGCTGGACAAATCCAGATGTTCTAGGCTGTCCCCTTTCAGCCTCCCGTCTTGCAGGTTGGTGTAGCTCCAGGTATCTTTCACTACGGTCTTTTTGTGTAGCTCAGTGCAGGCCCAATGAAGTGGTTGGGGACACCTGTTCAATAGGAACTAGCAGGCTGTACGAGAGCAGAGGAAGAAAGAGACATATCTTTGCTTGGCACAATATCTAAATAACCTGAATGAAGCTTTGCTTTCCTCGTCTCAGCATTCCTACTGTATTAGGCCCACTACTTAAACGCAGTGTGCGAGAATCAATTTTCTCTTTGTGCAGAGAGTGGCTTAACACTTTCAGATGAAAATTGCTAACTTTTCAATGAGTGCGGCAGGTAGATAATAGGCTGAAACTATTGCAGCGTTGAATTCAGGAATACAGAGCCAGATCTTGCTCCTCTTGATGCCAGTGGCAAAACTGCCATAATGAGGCAACTATAATTTGCTGCCAAGACATTATTAGAAATTCAGTAGATGGTTATTATTATTCACAAACCTAGCAAGAGAGTCAGTAATAGCTGTCACCATTAGAAATGTAGCCAAAGGAACAATTCTTCCTAAATGTCTAGCTTCTGCTTCCTTTGGAAATGGAAAGGTGCTTTGAAGTGCCACAGTCACTCACCTGTAACAGTGCCATAACTTTCGTAAGCCTAGAAACATATTATTAGATCTCACCTTTGCCGTGCTTTCGTCTATCCTGCTGTAGCTAGTTACCTGTGTGTTTCCAGTCTTCAGATTCTGCACTATGAGAGTTTCCCCTTCAGCACCACTAACTTACACCAGTTTTTAAAATAGCTAAGTAAATTCACTTGAAGTTGTTTGCAAGTGCTAAGAAAATATAAACCTACATGGATCGCCTTGCTAGGCTGGAATTTCTAGGCCAGATGTCCGCAAGGCTGGGTTGGGAACCATGGATTCTGATCCCAATACTTGCCCAGTGGATGTACATGGCCATCATCTACAGGGATCATCATTTAATACTAGTAATTGAAAACATCTTACTGCAGGTAATTTATCTTTGGATTAACACCAAGGATTAAAGGGACCACAACCCTCACATTATAGCATTGAGAAGAGAGACTTGAGAAGAACCCAAATAAGATTCTTTGAAGTATGGTTCTAAAGCTATATTTAAGGTTGTTTGAGGCAACATGGTGCCCATGGTCCAAAACGTTTTATTAAGCTTTGTAGCATTAATTGAAGGGGGGGGGGAAGGAGTGCAGGCCTAAGACGTAATGTTGCTGGAAGCTGGCACAAACACCAAGGCCAACATTTTAAAAAGTTTTGCTGTACCATCCAGACACCAGTTCTCTCCCCTCCCCCCCCCAAAAAAAATAATGTATGGTGGTTCTTGCAAGGTAATGGGGGGAATGTAAATATCTTTAGTTTTTAAGTCAGCCTTGGGGGAAAATGGAAACATCTAACCCTTTTAAAATTGTGGTGATATAATAAAAACTGTGGAGACAGATTTCAGCACAAATTGCTCAGTAAAAAGTGAGCATGCTCTTGGCTTCCTGGAGCCAGCCAATACATTCAAAATATTGGTATAAAAGAGAAGCACCAGGTACTCCCCCCCCAACTTATTTAAAATTAGAGAAATTTTCTTTTAACCCCCCCCCCACTAAAATCAAAGTATTATTTAAAACTAATTAAGATTAAGTAACTTCAAAGCACTTTAAATGCTACCAGCATTTGGGTTTGGGCTGTTCACTGACTCACCTGCCCCCTCCAGCCTGTGATCTCTGAGGCCTCCTCTCTGGTACATTTCTGCCCGCCAGCTGCTTCCAGACAACTCATAAGCATCTCTGTGCTGCTGAGAAACTGCTCACAGAATGGCACAACCCCCTTGGAGGCTCTGAACATGACTATGGCAAGCCTCAGATGTTCTTGAACCCGAAGTGAAAAGCTGTACGGATTGATGGATGGATTCTGCTCTGGGCCACGCTGGAATGTTTTAAAGAAACGACTCGGAGAGATAGAAATTGGAGGCAAGAAAACTGTGCCCTATATAGCACCTGCTGCCTAAGCAGCTACTTCATTTTGCTCTGGTGTCAAGGCTGGCCCCAAGAGAAAGCTTCAAAGTGGGGTGGGGGGAGAAGCAGGGATGCCACCCACTGCCCATGCAAGGAGATGCCCTCTGACCCTTACAGCCTTGGTATAGTGGCCGATCCGGATCAGGGAGGCTCAGCCTGTTGAGTTAATTAAGCCAGGCGGGCAATGACAAAGCCTGAGCCTTCCTGTTTCCAATCAATACCAAACCCAGCACACACCCACAAGTATTTTTGGCAGCCAGCCTAGTGGAGAGGAGGGGGTGACCCAGCCGCCCGCGAGACCAGGCCTGGCAGAGGCCCAGGCAGGGGAACTGGAGCCTCCCATCGCCTCCGAGTGCCTGCAGTTCCCGCAGGGATGTGCTGCGGATTTAATAATACCTGTGTGACAATGTCATCCTTCAAACGAGGTGAGTGCCATCAATTATTCCCTGCATACTAAGTGATGGAATTAAAGCCCTAAGCTGTTCACAGCTTGATCCCGCTGTGCTTGCATGTTGCAATTTTTAAGGAGGGGAAAAATGAGAGAGAAAAGTCCACGTCTCTCTTCACAGTTTCTTGGCGCTTTGCCTTGGTGGTGAAGCAGCTGTCACGTCGGGGAAAACAGACGTGGCCTCCCGGAGAGGGAGTCTCACAGTCTCCACTCTCCCTGCTCAGCAACTTCCCAGCAGCAAGGGAGAGTGAGGAAATCTCTGTCGCCTTCCCCTCTTTGCAGCCTCGGAGGAGACTTTCAGAATAAGCGTGGTGCAGCCACTCATCATTCATTCATATATTCATTCAGTGGGTACAGAGCGCGGCGGCGGCGGGGGAACACCGGCCCTGACGCGTCACTCGGAGAGGAACGCCCCCAGCCAATGGGGACTCCTCGGCCTCCTCCGCCTCGGAAGGGCTCCGCCCCATGCAAATGAAGGGGGCGGGGCGCGCCTCATCTTTGAATGAACGCTGGATGCAAAGGGGAGAAGGGAAGAGCGGGGTTTCCTCCCCCGTTTACCAAAAAAGCAAAGCGCGGCGAGGGAGTTGGGGGGCTCTTGGAGCTACGAATCAGAGCTTCTCCTCCCAGCCGTCCCGCCTATCGCAGAGAAGGGAGGCGGGCGGTTTCCACGGTTCTTCCCCCAATGGTTGCAAGCGGTGCAGCTAAATTGAGAACAACACTAGCGGGAGGACTCGGATCTTTGCTTAAAAAAACCCAAAACCCGCCTTTCACCTCCCTGCTTTGAACTGCGAGAATCACAGGCTGCCTCTGGACCACCAGCAGCAGCGGCAGGTGAGAGGGCGGCTTGCGGAGAGCGGGGCAGACAAGGCTGGGGCTTCTAGGGACGGGGAAGAATGGGGGGCTGTGAAAACGCTTGTGGGGTTCTGGAGGGTGTCGAGGCGGCTCTGCCTGGGGGGCTCAGGAGAAGCCAACCCCCGGGACGGATGGGGCTGGGAGGGCAGCCTGGGTGGCGGCGGCGGGGAGGGGGGCAGAGACCCTCACGAGAGACCCTCAAAGTGAATGCAAGCTGGAAAGCGAGTCCTCCATCTCTCCGCACTCCGCCCCCCGGTTTGAGTTTTGCCCCTCTGCTTTCCGAAGAGGGGCGTGTTCCGTGCCTGCCTGCATGTGTGAGCGTGGGGGGAAAGTTGTGCCCAAGTCATCTTTTCCCACTGTTGGGGGAGCGGAGGCTGAACTAAGTCTGCCCTCGCAATCATTATTATTTAGACAGAATACTCTTCGAGTTGTTTTCCGCTGAAATCCAGGTCAACACCCGGAGTCTTTCGAAGACTGTCCCAGGCATCCCCCTTGCGGGAAGGCAGAGAAGCCCAGCTCTGATTCCAGATGTGCTTCCCAAAGCAAGGCGGTTTATAGGAATTGCAGGTTTGGGCTCCGCTCCCCTTGTATGCATGTGATTTTCTTCCTCGGGACTAGCTGGAGAAACGTGAAGAGCAAAGGAACCCATCTTGGCCCGTAAGGAACTCCCCCCCCCCCAAAAAAAAATCCACAGCTGGGCAATAATACTTTAATTATGACCAATCCACTGCCCTAAAACTGCAAGGAAGCTTGCGAGCTCACCCTGGGAGGCGGTGGGATAACCTGGGGGGTGGGAGGCGCTAAGAAGAGACAAGGGGGCGGCCGGGTATCGCCGGAGGTGTAAATGACGCTGAAAAGCTGCTCTCACCGGCCCACCAGTTTTGTTGAATGAATTAAACCAAAAAGATTTAACTGGATTTTGAATAAATGTGCAATGCCTTGCTACTGTTTAGAATTCCGTTGTGTCACCACCTTCCTTAGTGGGTCGTGCAAACCACTGTTCTGAATAATGGTTTGTGTTAGGATAGGGTAGCAGGCACTGGGGAGGTGGTTATGGAACCATGGAGCTGAAGGGAGGGGGGTTGGCGGCCCCCAAAAGTTAGGGAGGCTCTGGGTTAGACGTTGAGCAAGCAGCAGGTGTTGGGAGGGGGAACTGCCCCAGTCCAGGCTGGTTAAAAGTTCTGGAGGGCTGGGCGCCTCCCGGTCCAGGGCCCGTCCCTTCGGCTCCCCGCCCAGCCGAGGAAAACCACGAGGTCGCCCAGCAGAGAACTTCAGCTGCTGAGGTTTGTCAAGAGAGCCGGACCGCAGAGGAATGGGTGGGTGGGGTGCAGGAGGAGCTGCCTTGCTCCGCGAGAAGCCGAGCGGCCTCCTCTTTGCTCAGAGGCTTTGGAAAAGTTGCTGGCTCGTTTGCACGTGAGGAAGCGGTTCCGTTCCCTGGGCTGGACACCGCGGCGGAGCGCCTCCTAGAGGAGCGAGCCGGGTAAATGGCAGCCTTTCCCAGGTAGAGATCCTTGCTCTGGGTTCATTTGCATAGGTTATTTTAATTTCCGTGGAAATTGTTTTGTTTCTGAAACAGCCCCGCGCCAAGATAGCCATTGCTTTTATTCTATTTTAAGTTGGTTTCTTGGTTTAAAATGGATTCTTTCTTCGAGATTCATGCACCATAAGGGGTTGGACTAGATGACTCTGGGGGTCCCTTCCCAACTCTACAATTCTGTGATTCTATTAAAAAGTTCTTTTTAATAGAAAAGTTAATTTTAAGGCTGATTTCCCAACAGCTGAGGAGGGGGTTTATGAAAAGTGTAGAATACTGCCAGAGTGTAGCCTTCCCAGAATGGTTCAGCTGGAACTGCCTTCATGGGGTCCTAGCCAGTGAAATTTTACTCGGAGTAGACCCACTGAAATGGAAGCATGTAACTTAGCCATGCCTAATTATTTTGGTGGGTCTTCTCATGAGCAGGATCAGCGCTGGCTACAACCCATGGTCTTTTCTGCACCAGCTGAAGAACTTTTTGTTCACCACCCAGGCCTTTAACAGGACGTGTTTTACAGACTGGGCTTCTCAGTTCTATGTTCGAATTTTAAAGTAATATTGATGCAGTCAATAAACATCAGTTCCACAATTGCCCTTAAAGGTATCGTTACAAGAAGAGGCTCTGTGGAGGAGGTGGTTGAGGATGGGTCAAAGTTTGGGTTCTTGGGAAAGTGACAATTTGGGCACATCATACATTTCAAACTCAGGGCTCCTCCCAAAGAGTCCAGGGGACTCTGGTTTGCTCCTCACAGAGCTTCAATTCCCTTCCTCCTTAACAAACTACCAGGATTCTTTGGGGAAAGCCATGTGCTTTAAATAATAATAATAATAATAATAATAATAATAATAATAATAATAATTTGTACGCTGCCTGACTGGGTTGCTCCAGCCACTCTGGGCAGCTTCCAACAAAATATAAAAGAGCACTAGACACATTAGACAGTAAAAGCTTCCTGATACATGGCTGCCTTCAGATGCATAATTATAATTAAAGATGTATAAAAGAAGATGTATAATTAGTCATCTCTTTGACATCTGATTGGAGGGCATTCCAAGGGGCAGGTGCCACTACCAAGAAGGCCCTCTTCCTGGTTCCCTGTAACAATACAGTAATAATAATTTATGGACTTTGGAATGGATGTTGTGTGGCTTTTTAAATACTAGCAGGTATATTGTGGCAATGAGCCTCTTTATCAGATATATGAACTGGTATTGTTAGTTGGCAGAGAAATATCTCTATCTAGCCTTTATCTCCCATTATTGAAAAATACAGAGTGTGGCCCAGGGAGGATTGAAAACCAAATCGCTGAAGCCCAAAGGTCATGAAATGCAAGTAGGGCTGTGACACTTACATGCAAAACACATACATACAAGATGCGAGCAGTGCAGGAATTTTAGATAATGCAATCTTCCCACCTTTGCTATGCTAATTTGACACCTGGAGTGGGAGAGAAGATCCTATCAAGAACTAAATGAATAGAATGAAACTTGAGGATAAGTTCCAGTTCAGCAATTTTGCTCTGAAGTCTCCCTTTGAAACTTTTTGTTACAGAATCAGGTCAGCAGCAGTGTGTCCTGAGAGACTGAAGTCCTCTCCCGATGCTTTCTGAACGTTGATAGTTCTGATGTCAGGCTCATGTCCAATTGTCTCTCTCCTTTGGGTAAGAGAGCTGTTTCTCTCTCTTGCCTTCCTCCCTAGAGGAGAGCTGGTCTTCGCTTGGGAGCTAATCCCATACTAGGTAGAAATAGCAGAGAAAGCCTTCACTCCTGTGCTGTGATCTTGGGAGACAGATCAGACACTCTTCCCTGATTATGTAGTCTGGATGAGCATATGGAAACTTCTTTAAATGATTCCTTTTTTCAGTTATAATTTATTAAGTTTTCAAAAGTTTCAGATATACACTCCAATATGTAATAGATTTTTCTTTTGTTTTGTCGACTTCCCAATACATTTTCCATGGCGTTTTTTATTTCTCCTTCTTTGCTGCATCTTATTTTCTCTCTCTTACACCCTAACAAGAATACAATAATCTCTAATTCCTTCTGTTGCTTATAGTTCAAATCCTGTTCGTGAATTCATCATACTATAGTAAAGGGTAAAGGGACCCCTGACCATTAGGTCCAGTCATGGCTGACTCTGGGGTTGTGGCGCTCATCTCGCTTTATTGGACGAGGGAGCCGGCATACAGCTTCCAGGTCATGTGGCCAGCATGACTAAGCTGCTTCTGGCGAACCAGAGCAGCGCACGGAAACGCTGCTTACCTTCCCACCGGAGCAGTACCTATTTATCTACACTTTGACGTGCTTTCGAACTGCTAGGTTGGCAGGAGCAAGGACCGAGCAACGGGAGCTCACCCTGTCACGGGGATTCGAACCACCGACCTTCTGATCGGCAAGTCCTAGGCTCTGTGGTGTAACCCACAGTGCCACCCACGTCCCTCATCATACTATAGTAGTTCTTTAAGTAGTCGGAAAAAAGGCTTCCATTCTTCTATAAAACAGTTACCGTTAGGTTCTCTTATTTTATCTGTTAACTTTGCCAATTCTGCACAGTCCATCATTTTACTTATCCATTCTTTTTTTGGTGGGAATTTCTTCCTTCCATTTTTGTGCATAGAGGATCCTAGCTGCTGTTGTTACAATCATTAACAGCCTAATCATCTTGTTTGGAACTTCTGTCCTGATAATTCTTAAAATGAGACTCTTAAACTCTTGGTTGTAGTTTTGAGCCCCACTTTGGGCAAAATACTCTTGTTCTTGTGCTGCAGGGGTTTGATGACCCTCGTGATCCCTCCCAGCTTTACAATTCTATGATTCTTCCCCTGATTAGAGTCTGGAAGAGTGCATAGAATCTACTTAGTTGCTTGTACAGTGATACCTTGGTCCTCAAACTTAGTCCGTCCCGGAAGTCGGTTCCAAAACCAAAGTGTTCCAAAACCAAGGCGCACTTTCCCATAGAAAGTAATGCAAAATGGATTAATCTGTTCCAGACTTGTAAAAACAACCCCTAAAACAGCAATTTAACATGAATTTTACTATTTAATGAGACCATTGATCCATAAAATGAAAGCAATAAACAATGTACTGCAGTCACACAATCAATCAATCAATCAATCAGTCACCAAAAAAACAAAAAACAAAAAAGAGCCACAAAAACGCAGAATAAACAGCAAAAACAGACAGACCTCAGCGTAACACTCGAAACGGAAGTGTGGCACTCAAATTGGAAGCGTAGCACTCAAAACGGAGCACTTTCAACTTCTGAAAAAAGTTCACAAAAGGGAACGCTTACTACTGTGTTTGCAGTGTTTGGGTTCCAAGTTGTTTGAGTACCAAGGTATTTGAGAACCAAGGTACCACTGTAATCTCTTGTGAATGGTTGAGTGTTGGCGGTTCAACTTCAGTGGCAGACTCTGACCTGCTGCTGAACCACAGCTCCCATCATCCCTGATCATTGGCCATGGGGGCTGGAGCTGTTGGGAGTTGTAGTCCAACCACATTTGGACTGCACCCTATTGGCTTTGCCTGGTGTAGCAGCCCTGTTTACTATGCACCCAAGCCGCCTTTTCATTAACTCACAGTTAGTCATAGATGGACCTATTGGCTTTTGTGGAACTGCACATTGCTCAAGAACTCCCAAAGCCACAAATCTCTAGAAACAAGAAGAATGACAGGATGACCCAAATTGTGCAGCTTTTATTTGGGTAATTAGAGAATTTATTATTGTCAAGGACAGCATTTTTTTAACCGACTGAAGTGCTGCTTTAAGAAAGTATTCATTGTTGGCTGCTAATTTGTGCTGTTGGTTGTTGTTCTTATCTAGAGTCTGCAGTCTTGTACAGGTATGGTTTTCCCCTCTGTTATAAATATTGATGCAAAAATAATTTGTTTTACAAATTGTTGCACGCTGTTTTGGGAGAAAGGTATAGTAGGCTTGAAACTCGGATAGGGAAGAAAGTGACTGAAGCAGATTCCAGAGCAGTTTATATTTTTTCACACCCGCAAATTGTAGGTGTGAAAAAAACGCTGCAAGCCAATGATATGCGTGTACATTTTCTTCCTTATAATAAAAGCAGCCCAATGTGAATTGAGATTCCCTCCCCAAAGTGGTAGCTGAGATTTCCCTCCTGCTCCTCCATGGGAGAGATGGGAAGACTATGGGTGGAGACGATGCAGACGGGGGTGGGAGGAGGGGCTCAGGATTAGGAGTTATTGATAATAGATCAGAATGGATGGCAGAAATGTTCTACTCCTCTGAATTTTGGAGTCATTCATAGTTGTCTCTGTAGACATCAAGGCCAAAAACCTGCTTCATCCCCAGCCCTTTTGTTTGTAAATGAATGTTGAGATTGTTGAGAATCCAAATAACAGATTCCACATGGAATTCCATCATTTATGGCACATGAGATTATAGGGGAGGGGGAATCCAAGCCTGGTTCTTTTTTTAACACCAGTCCCTTAGTTCCTGGTTACCCACACTGAGAAAAGATTTCTGATGCTGTCGTAAATATCACTGAGCAGAAATTTCTGATCTCGAAAGCTTGTCTTTATTTCCTCCTGGCTTTATTGTTCTTTTTTTAATTGCAATCAGTATTGTCAACTCTACTGCATCGCACTAGAATCTGGGGAGGAAAAATGTTACCAAGTTGAAAATGGGTTAGTGGTTGTGTTTTTGTTTTTAAAAGGAATTACCTTTGACTCTTCTTTGTGCAGCGACCTAATAAAATCGGACAGCATGAAACATCTGGCAGCTTTTTTCATGGGTAAAATGTAGTTCAGTGTGTCATTAAGATACATCACTCGACAGGGCTTGCTATGCGGTGCTGTAAGCTTAAGAGGAAAAAAGAGCAAACAAAACTAATAAAAGGCACCACATTCAAAACTATAAAGCAAGGGAAGCTGACATTGAAACCTAGAAATCCAATTTAGTGCATTGCAGAAAGATTGTGTGCATTTTGAATACGACGTATGAAGTTCAGGCCTTGCAAGTCTCTGTGTCTACCTAAAAGGAACCATTGAATGGCCTGGCTTCCATTCATAAGTATTGTTTACCTGTGGATCTTTGTGTGAAAAGGGAATGATAGTAGCCAATCTTATAAAGGAACATAAGCAGCTGTGTTATACGGAATCAGACTGGTGCTCCATCTAGCTCAGAATTGCCTGCACTGGCTGGCAGCAGCTACCCAGGGTTTCAGACTGGCAGCATTCACAGCCCTACCTGCAGGGTATGCCCAAAGCTCCTTGACCTGCGGTTTGCATAACTCCATATCCTCCAACATTTCTCCGATGAAAATAGGGACGTCCAAAAGAGAAGTGGGACATTCTGGGATCAAATCAGAAACTGGGGTGGCTTCTGTAAATCCAGGACTGTCCCTAGAAAATAGGGGCACTTGGAGAGTCTGAAAGCCTATGAAAAATGTTAAATGCACTTTCTCAAAACGGTTTGCCCAGTTGCAGGTAGTTTCTAGGGCAGGTTCACAAGATGTCCCCTGAGTCCTTTAAGCTTGGATGGCTGCCTAAAAGCAAAATATTTCTACCCATATGGGAAGCGCAAGGTCCCCCAATTCAAGCCTGTGAACTAGTTTCTGCCATGCGTTTGTTCAACAAGACTCGAGAGATGGCTTTGGCTCCACTTCTTTAATGCCGAGTTCTTCCCTTGCCCCCAAGCCCTTTCGCTTTCGCTGTCTGTGGTAGCTAGAAGAGACTCGGCGATGCAAAACCTGGAAAGCAACATTTCCCTCCTTAGATTCTTCTTATTGCACCTGCCAGCTGAAATTGGGAGTGCAAATACCCAGACATTAGTGGGCTGACATACAAGTTCAGCACAATGGTCATGTTGAGCTTGTTCTTCTGCAGATGAGGATCTTTTTTGCGTGTTTAAAAAACACTGATTCACGTACATATTTTCCTACGTGTTGAGAATTGCCACCGGGGAGAATTCTTCCAGGCTGGGTCTTGCCTTGATGTGATAGTTTTATACCTATAGGGAAGAGTTAGAAAACGAGTAAATCTGGAGAAGTCTTCAGAGAATGTAAACCCCAACTCCCACCTGCGGTCTGAAGTGGAAAAGCTCAATCAAGAGGCAAAGAACAAAGTTAAAGGAAAGTGGATAATTTGCATGTGATGCAATAGGAATCCTACAACCTGGTTCATGCAGTTGGAACCTTTTCATAGGCCTGTCGTGTCGGCTGTCCTGTAGCCCTGTGCTTAATTGTAACGGCATGTGGAGAACTAAAGTAAACTCTTACTGGTCATTGACAGTGACAAACTGAAGATACGACTTACTAGGCGTTCCTCCACTCCAGTGTGCCTCCCTTGCAACTCACCCTCCTAGTACATTTGCATAGCTATTTAATAACCGTTGATCACATTCATGGGTTTGCTTCATGACCTAATACTTAAGAGATTTCACATATGGAGGATGTCTGGTTGTATTTGATCCTAGTTGGGGCCTCCATTGATTTGTGCGTTATGTGTGTTTGTGTCTGTATTTCGCTTCTTCACGGATGGATGAAGGTGCAATCCCTTTCCGTGCTGGTGCCCTACAGCACAAACTCAACCTGAAAGCAGCTTTGAGTCTTAAAAGGCCCTGTGTTTTTGCCGTGTCACGTATTCTCCATAGCCAGCTGAGAAAGCTGCTGTTAAAAATACCTCCTTAACTGTGTTTCTTGGTACAGTGGTACCTCGGGTTAAGTACTTAATTCGTTCCGGCGGTCCGTTCTTAACCTGAAACTGTTCTTAACCTGAAGCACCACTTTAGCTAATGGGGCCTCCAGCTGCCACCGCGCCGCCGGAGCACGATTTCTGTTCTCGTCCTGAAGCAAAGTTCTTAACCTGAGGTAATATTTCTGGGTTAGCGGAGTCTGTAACCTGAAGCGTATGTAACGTGAAGCGTATGTAACCCGAGGTACCACTGTACTGACTTTGACAATTGGCATTGCAGTCCTAAAAACACATTTATTTGAACGCAGGTCCTAGAGTGTTGAGTGGGACTTTCTGGAATGGTAAGGTAGGCTCCCAGTCCTTCCCTCCCAAGAGTTCAAGCTTGTGGGAAATAGTCATACAGAATCACACAAGTCAACTGTGCGTGTTAGTGCATAGTCTACACGGATCAGAAAGTTTATTTAGGTAGCTGACACCTTCAGAGGAATCAAGTGTTGGGTGCAAATCACAGTGACAATTGCGCTCAGGTCCTGTTTACAGGCTTCTCAATAGACATCTTGTAATCCGCTGTGAGAATGGGATTCTGGACTAGATGGGTCTTTGGTCTGGTGCAGCATGGCGGCTCTTGTGTTCTTAGGAAATGTAAACATTCAGTTCTAAACTATTCATATATGTACCGTGACAGAGAATCACTGTGCTTCACATGCATTGACAAATGCTGTCTCTCTCATGGTACTTGTTCTGCATATGTCTCTCTCCTGTCCAAACACAAGAAGGTCATACTATGGTTCACCCACCCACCCACCCACCCACCCACCCAGGTTCGGATTGTCTGCTCTGATTTGCAGCAGCAGACTCTTCTGACTGAGCTTCAGCTGGGAGGGGGGCATGTTCAACCTTTGATCTTCTGCATGCAGCACAGCATGGCTAGTGGTCAGGGCTAAGGGGAGTTGTAGTACTACAGGAGGACATCATGTTGGCTACCCATGATGGTGCTGAGTAGAAATGGTTTGCGGTGTGTGTGTTGTGGTTGCACTTGCGTGCTAACGAAGATGATTGCTTTGTCATTGAAGAATGTTACTTCTCCCGTGCTGTAAAGCAGAGCTTTCAAGCTAAATGGGACAGAGGAAGCTTGCGGTGTCACTTGTTTCTGCTTTCCAGAGAGTGATCTTGACACAGAACCTTGAACTTGGTGGGGAAACTTAGGCAGAAAGCTTGCAAGATGTATTATTAATGACAAAGCAACCCTCTGTGCAGAGGAGTTTCTGCACATTTGTGACCTGGGTTTAGCAGTTCTGATGCCTAGTTAAAGAAGATGAGGTTCAGAAATTAACATAATGCACAATTTGCAATTGATGCCTTGCTAAAGAAGTGATTTGCTGCTAAATGAAGAGACTAAACAGTAAATCACTTCTTTAGCAAGGTAACAATCGCAAATTGTGCTTTATGTTAATCTCTTCATTTAGCTTCATGCAGGTCTGACTCTGTGCTCTGCTTCAGTCTTCCAAAGTCCAAACTGATAATGAGACTGAAGGGGAGGGGAGGGACAGTGAAGGGTTCTTGTGTTGTTTTTAAATCTCTCTAGTGTGTTCTCTAATAAGGTTAAGTGCGGTTGATGGATGATGGATGTTGTATGTATATGGATGTTAGCTTGTTAATAAAATACCTGTTTTCAATGACTTCTTTGAATCTGGAACTTCATGCTGAAAACAACACATGGTACCAGAAGTGAAACACATTGTGTGGCTGAGCTCTCCCGTTGATTTCCCCTCTGTGTCTCCCCCTTCTCATGCTCCCCTACCTGGACTTCATGGAAATCCAGGATTGTAATGAAGCATTACAGATCCTTCAATGAAGGGGGTGGTGAGGAAGGAATGTGTGATGGCACTCTTACATTCTTATTATATGTAAAAGATATCTATGTTATCAGGTTAAGAGAATACTTTGCCCAACACATGTGATCTTGGCCAGGAGGTCTTGTTACTCTGGGTAGTTAGAATATTCAACAGCATAATGCTATCCCACCGCTTTTGTGTAATACTTTCTTCATGTTTTACAAAGCCTACTTCAGATGACTAATAGTACTAAAGAACATCCATGTGAAATGTGATTAGGCTAATTTTCAGCGCTCTCAGCATGAAGGCAGATGGAATACTCTAGTACACAGCAGGCCAAAGTAACTACTTCAGCATTTTAGGGATCTGTCCAAAATAATTAATAATCTCAAATTGGGGAAGAAGTCATATTGACCTTATGCTGGAGAGAGTGGTGTGGAGCTGAAATCTTGCTGATTCATCACATTGCATGTATCTATAGGCTGGAAACAGAGCAGTAGGTAGGACTGTAGCATTGTTTGGAAGATAAGATGATGCTGAGGAGTGTTTTGCATGTTACTTAAGCTCTTGCGTTTAGAAGATGCTGGAAGTTCCAGCGTACCAAGCAAAGAGTGGAGTCCCTAAGATGGTTGGATGGTGCCTTGTACGCCTCCTTTCAGCAACTCCTGCAGACAAGCTGGTGCCAGATGTGTTGCTCTGCTTTCTTTGGACCACATCAAAGAGGCTGAGGAGGAGGGGGTTGTTGTCTGGGGAACCCAAGACCTCCACACACACTTCGTGCACCGTGAAAGGTCCCTTTGGTGCTTCTAATGCAGCTGTTTGACTTCACCTCCGGAGGCGCACTCCATTGTCTCTTGAGACGGACGGACAGGTGCCAACACCAACTCCCATCATCCTTGGTTATTGGACATGTTTGGCTGGGGCTGATGGGAATTCTAGGCCAGCAAGATCTGGAGGGCATCTGGTTGCAGGAGGCTCTTCTAAATCATCAGCCATAGTGGTTGGAGAGGGGAGGAATATGCCTCCTACCCTGATGGTTTTTCCCTTTCATAGCACCCAAGGACTATCCAGGTATTTCCTGGCTGTTCTGAGCCAGCAATTTCCCTACCAAAAGGAAGATATGACCAGCCCTGACTGGCAGGTTTGGCCAGTAGTAACAGACAATAGGCTTGTCCTGGAGATCGCGAGTTGTCACCTACTTTTAAGAACACCAGCATTCTCTGTTCGATTTGCGCGCCAAAACATCAAAAGTGAGCATTGCTGTTTTGAATTTGGAATTGCCTTGGCCATTGTTTCCTTAAAGCATCTGTGGTCTCTGCATCTTCTCTCTTCTGAGCATGTTCACATGGCTCTAACTTTAAGGGGTTCAGTGCTTCAGATCCCAAACAGGACAGGCGCTGTTTTACCCCCCCCCCCCCGGACTCCTGCCAAATTCTAGACCCCTTTAACTTCTTTCCAGAATAGCATACTGGTCTTAATTGTAAATCAGATGGAAGCAAGAAGTCAAGAGATGCGAAGGAATCCCTTGTTTGTGCTGTTCCCTTTGTTGTAAGGATTTTTAAGTAAGAAAGTCATCTGGTCCTTTCATTCTGTTCCTTGTCACTTGTGGCTTTCCCCCTTTTTTCTGGAGTATCTCCCTTGCAGATTCTTTATAAAGAACAGACGGCGCTAAACCTTCCAGTCTGAAATCTGCACAGTATCATACTGTCTAAGCCAACTTTTTATCTTCCTGTCTAAGGATTAAACGGCTCTCAACAGTCTGACTTTTTGTGCTACCTGCCTGCGGTGGTGCACGTCTAACAGACTATCCCCCAGCCGCTCCCACCTCCCCAAATACAAACACGCCTCCCTTCTTTGCCTACTCAATAATGGAAGAAGAGTGAAATCACTGGTGGAGACCAGCCTCCTTATCACAAGGCTAAAGGCTTGGATTAAAAGTCTGCCTGGCTGGGCTTTTCTGAAGTTGGAGACAGACAATGCTTCTGACAGCAAATGGAACTTAAATGTGAGAGGCTTCTCCTGTTGTGTATGTAGCTCTTTTCGCCTCCTGGTGCCTCTGGGCAAACAGGGATGGCAGGCTTTTGTGAACAAGACAGGAACCTGCTAATCGCAGACAAAATGGGATGTGCATATGCGCCATAAGCTGCAATTCCTTCCTACAGACTGCCTCCAGCTCCCAGGGTGGGGGGCTTGGCAGCCTTATTTTAATTATTGCACGAATTACTTTAAATAAACAATCATCTTCTAGTGCAGTGTTTCCCAAACTTGGGTCTCCAGCTGTTTTTGGACTACAGTTCCCATCATCCTTGATCATTGGTCCAGCTAGCGAGGGAGGATGGGAGTTGTAGTCCAAAAACAGATGGGAGACCTGAGTTCGGGAAACACTGTTCTAGTGTTTGGGTTCTTTGCCTTGTACTTGCCCTAAATAGGACAATAAGACTGCCAGGGTGATTGTTTTATCGCTCAATACAGTTGTTGTGAATTATTTCAAGTTGTCTGCTTATCTCAGGCTTTGCATTGTCAGAGACTGTGCTTGCTCTGCACTTAATTGCCATTTGACCCCCTATAACAACCCCCCCTATACCTAAATGCATGTATGAGAGACAAGGGAGAGACAAGGTTACAAGGCTGTTTTCCAGATGTCTATAGGAAGGCCCACAAACCAATTGCCCCCTCTTGCTGCTGTTCTGCAGTGACCGGTAGTTCAGAGGGACGCTCCCTCTGAACCTGGTAGCAGTATATAGGGGTGGGACAACAGCTCAGTGTCAGAGCATCCACCTTGCTTTGTAGAAGGTCCCAGGTTCAATCCCAGGTAAGGTTTAACATGAGTCAACAGTGTGATGCTGCAGCAGAAAACCTATTTCTATTGTAGGCTCCCATCAATAGATGTTTAGGGAAGTAATAGTCCCACCCTATTCACCCTTGGTCAGACCACACCTGGAACACTGTGTCCAGTTCTGGGCACCATAATTTAAGAAGGATATTGACAAGCTGGAACGTGTGCAAAGGAGGGTGACCAAGATGATCAAGGGTCTGGAAACCAAACCTTATGAGGAATGGTTGAGGGAGTTGGGTTTGTTTAGCCTGGAAAGGAGGAGACGGAGAGGAGATATGATAGCCATCTTCAAATATCTTAAGGGCTGTCACAGGGAGGATGGAGCAGGCTTGTTTTCTCCAGTGTGGTGTAGTGGTTAAGAGCGGTGGACTCGTAATCTGGTGAACTGGGTTCGCTTCCCCGCTCCTCCACATGCAGCTGCTGGGTGACCTTGGGCTAGTCACACTTCTCTGAAGTCTCTCAGCCCCACTCACCTCACAGAGTGTTTGTTGTGGGGGAGGAAGGGAAAGGAGAATGTTAGTCGCTTTGAGACTCCTTCGGGTAGTGATAAAGCGGGATATCAAATCCAAACTCCTCTTCTTCTTCCCAAGCCTTAGTAGCCTTACGCATGCCAACTAAGGGGGATGCTCCATGCATTTCAGTTGGAAAAGTTATGCCGTGACAAATTGGTTACGTTCTCAAGGTGTTGGTTTTTTTGTATACTGTATATAATTTGTATTGTAAATCACCTTTCTGTTCTAAAGCAGAAGGTGGAGGAAATGGATGGCAAATCAATTGATCACCAAATGCTCTCTTTATCACACAATCAAATTAGTTAGCCTTTAAATTCACCCACGTTCCCCACAGCCTGTTTTAAAAATTCATTTATCTCTTTGCTTGGATATCCGTCTCCATCAAATGGTGATCAGTCTTGCTGGAAGAGATGCATTTTCCTTTTCTCATGACAGAATTGGTTTCTGAAGCGGTTTGCATTCCTCTGTTCCATTTTCATAAATGGCAAACACTGGTGATTGCAGAAGTAATAATTTACTAGCCTACAAGTCCTCTACCTGCAATTTACTCCAGTTGTTAGCTCTGCAAGTCCTTAAAAAAAATAATTAGTTGGGGAGGCAGACCTGAGCTTAGTATTATCTGTTAGTTAAGAACTTTACTAGTGGGGAAGACAGACGTCTGTCTTGCTCTAACAACTAAGGCCCGAGTGAATGCACACCAGACAGTTGAGGGATGTGTGAAATGAGATTGTTGAAAAATTAGGAAAATTCTATCTGTGATTACCAATCTGTTGTGCATTCTTCACCTATGCAACACCACCATTCAAAGTCAGCATTTGAGGTGCTTTGGCAAAGTTTAATCTATTTAAATCAATTGTAATGTTGTTTTTTGTTTAGTCGTGTCCGACTCTTCGTGGCCCCATGGACCAGAGCACGCCAGGCACTCCTGTCTTCCACTGCCTCCCGCAGTTTGGTCAAACTCACGTTGGTAGTTTTGAGAACACTGTCCAACCATCTCGTCCTGTCGTCCCCTTCTCCTTGTGCCCTCAATCTTTCCCAACATCTGGGTCTTTTCCAGGGAGTCTTCTCTTCAATTGCAATGTTGTTGTTTGTTGTTCAGTCGTTTAGTTGTGTCCAACTCTTCGTGACCCCATGGAAATACATAAGTTTACATTAAATGGAATGCATTGATACTGTATCCCATGTCCTGCAATTCAGAACTATTAACCTATTGGGGATCCATTTTTAAACCCTTTGGAAATATGCAAGCCCATGCAGAATTTAAACCTATTGAGTAGCTGGAAGCGGCACAAACTGCTGCGGTCCTGAGTTTGAAAGCAAGGCTTTGTTGTGGACGCGTCACCAATATGGGCTTTTGCGGCTTGGATTAAAAGGAATTAAAAGATTAATCTGTGCCCAGTCTGCAGAGAACAGCTCTTTGTATGCGTCAGGTGGTTTTCCATGCCACAGGTATTTTTAAAATTGGCCCCATAAACTAGTAAGAATTCCTGTGAACTAACTGACCCCTTTTATGTAAAACTTTAGCTTTAGGAGCTGATAATGGCACTAAACACAAAAGATCTAAACTGTTTAGTTTTGCAGTTTTCCCCAAGGCTGTCCTGGCTTCTGGACAAATAGGACGCTGTAAAGAGTCTGTTTAGTCTGAACTATATCTTTTTTTAAGAGAGTTAGCATTCCTGGCATTAGGGTTTTTAAAAACCTGTTTTCCACTCCATGTTGTGAGATGCTAACTATGGAACACTAACTCTGTGAGGGGTTTTGGCTTCCAGATTTGTACTGAGATAACTGCTTTTAACATAAAGTAACTTGCCTCTTTGACAACAACAACAACAACAACAACATCAACAACTTTATTATTTGTATCCCACGCATCTGACTGGATTGCCCCAGGCCCTCTGGGTGACTTCTATCAGATATGAAAACATAATAGAACATGGTACGGAAGCTGTACTACCCAGGACAGGATGGGGTTGTGCAGAGTTGTTAAGGCAGCAGAGAGCATTGTTGGCTGCCCACTCTCCACCTTAGAGCAGATTTATGCCACAAGGTGCCATAGGAAGGCACTGGACATAGTAAAAGATCCATCGCATCCTGGTCACTGTCTCTTCGAGCTCCTGCCGTCGGGACGGAGATACAGGACGATGAAGACAAGAACGAGCCGTCTTAAGAACAGCTTCTTCTCCAGAGCGATCTCGGCCCTGAATGGGAAGCCTGGACTTTGAAAGTCATCTAATCTTCCTTGCTGTACTATACTGTATTTATTTAATTAGGGTTTTTATGGAGCAGCCAAGTAATTTCGTTGTCCCCGAGAGGGGGTAATGACAATAAAGATATTATTATTATTATTATTATTATTATTATTATTATTATTATTAAACATTAAAAACTTTCCTATACAGGGTTGCCTTCAAATATCTTAATGTTCCACAGTCATACCTCGGGTTACAGACGCTTCAGGTTGCGATTTTTCGGGTTACAGACTGCTGAAACCCGGAAGTAATAGAAAGGGTTACTTCTGGGTTTCGGCAGTCGCGCATGCGCAGAAGCACCAAATTGCAACCTGTGCTTGCGCAGACACGCAGCTGTGGGTTGCGAATACTGCGGGTTGTGAATGTGCATCCCGCATGGATCATGTTCACAACCCAAGCGTCCATGGTATAGTTATTTATCTCTTTGACATCTGATAGGAGGACATTCCACAAGGTGGGCGCCACTACCGAGAAGGCCCTCTGCCTGGTTCCCTGTAGCTTTGCTTCTCACAGGGAGGGAACTGCCAGAAGGCCCTCTGCGCTGGACCTCAGTGTCCGGGCTGCACGATGGGGGTGGAGACGCTCCTTCAGGTATACAGGGCTTTAAAGGTCAGCACCAATGCTTTGAATTGTGCTCAGAAATGTGCTTGGGAGCCAATGTATGGTAAATCTTTTAGGACCGGTGTGTTATGGTCTCGGCAGCCACTCCCAGTTGCCAGTCTGCCAGCCACATTCTGAATTAGTTGTAGTTTCCGGCTTGCCTTCAAAGGTAGCCCCACATAGAACACATTGCAGTTCTATGCCTTCAAACGGGAGATAACCAGAGCATGAACCACTCTGACGAGACAGTGCGCAGGCAGCCAGGTAGACAGCCTCCTTGGATGCAGAATTAACCTGTGCCTCCATGGACAGCTGCAAGTCCAAAATGACCTCCAGCCTGGTCCTTTAGGGGCACAGGTTACTCCATTCAGGACCAGGGAGTCCCCCACACCTGCCCCCCCTCTGTCCGACAGAAACAGTGCTTCTGTTGGGATTCACCAACTACTAAAGAAGAGATGGCATTGCTCCTCCTGCAGCTGATGGTGCGAAAGGCTTTCAGCCACAGTTGTTGGGAGGAACCTTAGAGGCCATGTAGTCTGACCCCCTGCTCTGTGCAGGATGCCGATGGGGGTTCAACGTATGCACATAACACTACTCATCTGGGAGTGCAGCAACCTGCCATCGTTACGCATCCGAAATAACAGATGTGGAACAGAAGTGATGTGAGATCTCTGCTGCCTCCTCACCTCTAAATACAACCACGGAAAAATCACGAAAACACCACAAGCTTCCAGTGACCTCATTCAGAGGAAACAGAAGATGAGTTTGCGCGAAGTCCCCGGGGTCCTCTCTGCCTGGATAACTGGGGCACGCATAATAATATTTTCAAGCCTCCTTCGCCCCATTCATGCTTTCCGTTTATGGGTATGTGCCAAAAGAAAGTAATGTGTCAGAAGGATTTAGGTTGCTCCATATTTCTCTCTTTCTGTGTTGGTTTTGAGAGGGGGGCGGGCGGGGAGGGCTTTTTGAAAAGCACGATAATGAATGGGCTGATGGAGGAGCTGGGTGCCCCAGGCAGGCATGGAGATCACAAAAGTAGTGAACGTAAAGTGCTTTTTCTTCTGTGCTGGGGGAACGAAGTATCAATCAGCCAAGATAGCATTTGTCACCACTAGATAGGCTCGCTGGAATATTTTTATTAAAACATCACCACCTCTGCCACCGCCTCCCCCCCCCCCCCCGAAGTGTGAGTGAGACTGGCTGTTAACTGAATACTACAATCTGAGTCTCCTGGTGTAAATGCGAATCCGGTAATTATAGATGAGCTAATACGCTGTTCAACTATCATGTTAGTTTTGTGTCTTTTTAAGTGCCGTGCTTCCCAGCCAGCCGACTTCCACCTTAACTCGGCGTTCTTCTGTTTTGCTGGTATGAATTATTAATGCCTTGTTGAAAGCTTAATAATTTTTTTCTTCTTTTGCTCTGATTAAATAAGCTGCCTTTGTTACCGATATAGCTGCCTGTCTCCGTTGCTCATCATAAACCGATCCAGGAGGTATGCCGAAATTATGCAGTGCCTGTTGTGATGCATTTAACGCGTATCCGGAATTAGAGTTTGAAAGTCACGTCGACTTTCAAGGGGACTTTGACATGATATACTGGCATAAAAAAAATTCCATACATCAGCTGGCAGTCCTCAGACCGCTGCCTCTACTCTTGCTTCTCCAGAGTAGATGTCTTTATCCCCAGTTGTGCAGCTAGTTTATTTATATACTGCTTTTTGGTCCAAAGATCCCGCCCCATGTGAAAAAACATACCCACATGCCAGTCAAATAGGTAAAAGTAAAGGGACCCCTGACCATTAGGTCCTGTCGTGGCCAACTCTGGGGTTGCGGCGCTCATCTCGCTTTATTGTCCGAGGGAGCCGGCGTACAGCTTCTGGGTCATGTGGCCAGCATGACCAAGCCGCTTCTGGCAAACCAGAGCAGCACACGGAAACACCGTTTACCTTCCCACCGGATCAGTACCTATTTATCTACACTTTGACGTGCTTTCGAACTGCTAGGTTGGCAGGAGCAGGGACCGAGCAATGGGAGCTCACCCCATCGCAGGGATTTGAACCGCCGACCTGATCGGCAAGTCCTAGGCTCTGTGGTTTAACCCACAGCGCCAAATAGAGCTCCCCCCAAATAACATTTTGCAAGGGTGCCTTGTTACATATTTGTAAGCTAGGCACCTAATGGCTCCTGAAACCAGGGTTACAGTCGCCAGAACGGAATGTCTAGCTGCGAGTTTGAGGGCAGATGTCTTGAAATTCATCCGGCTGTTGTTGGTCTACAACTCCCATCATCTGTGACCACTGCTCCTGTTAGCTAGGGATGATGGGAGTTGTAGTCCTGCAACAGCTGTCCACCCAAGTTTGAGAAACTCTGTGTGACTCAACTGGCTTTTCATGTTTCATCTAAGCTCGCTTCCAATGTTCTTCCAATAGCTATAGTAGTGAAAGTGCTGTCTTGTGTGCTCTGTGTTGGGTTTTTTGTGGTTCAGGGGAGGAACTGACTTCTCATTTGTGTGGCTTGGCTAGCATTGAATACTTCTGTGCTTCATATGAATTGGTGGTTTGGATATCTTTTTTTTTTTAATTGGGGGGTACTTTGTGGTATAACATTCTGGCTCAGAATTTAGTTTCCCAGGAACCCAAATTCCCTGTTCTTTCCCGGCCACGCATTCATTCATTCCAACGGGACAACTTCATGCTAAGTGTAGTGTGTGCAGCTTTGCAAACTGTTGACAAACTACCATATTTTTTGCTCTATAGGACTCACTTTTTCCCTCCCAAAAAGTAAGGGGAAATATGTGTGCGTCTTATGGAGCAAATACAGGCTGTGCAGCTATCCCAGAAGCCAGAACAGCAAGAGGGATCGCTGTTCTGGCTTCTGAGATTCAGAATATTATTTTTTCTTGTTTTCCTCCTCCAAAAACTAGGTGCGTCTTACAGTCTGGTGCGTCTTATAGAGCGAAAAATACAGTATTCACAGCTGCTTTTATAAGCCAATAGTATCTTTTGTTCTTTGCTGCTTTTTTGCTCTTCTTTTCATCTCCCCCACCTCCCAGCCTTATCTGGTTTCATTGTTTTCAAGAATATGTAATTCTCTTCAGGAAATCATCGCACAAATAAGCAATGATTTGCATTTGAAGCTGTGACACTCCTCAAGCTTTCCCACCCTGCCTATTTTTGACTGGGCTTCCTAGCCAAATGGGATTGCTAATTGAGGGTTTGGGTGGTGCCAAAAAGGCCTGGCGGGGTTTGTGTGTATGTGTGCGCGCGCAGGAAATTCAGTAGACCACCAGTTAAACATTTCCCCCCCTTGGGATCCCTCCAGTGTATGTTTAAGTTGAGTGATGAAGGCAAGTGTAGCAAGCCCTCTGGGCACATATGGTATCCATTCTATATGTGTATTTATAGAAAGATTGGCTGTTTCGAACCTCCTCGCCTCTCTCTTTAACTTTGCGCAAAGGTGTAAAGGCAAAGAGAGAGGGTGAGGTAACGTGGAGAGATTGTTATGAAACTGAATAAAAATGCCCATCATGTTTTGATGAAATGCACCTTCAAGAGGAATGGTTTTACATGCTCTCCATTTCAACAAAGTAATTTCTCAAAAGAAGAGTTTGGATTTGATATCCCGCCTTTCACTCCCTTTAAGGAGTCTCAAAGCGGCTCACAATCTCCTTTCCCTTCCTCCCCCACAACAAACACTATGTGAGGTGAGTGGGGCTGAGAGACTTCAGAGAAGTGTGACTGGCCCAAGGTCACCCAGCAGCTGCATGTGGAGGAGCGGAGACACGAACCCGGTTCCCCAGATTACGAGACTACCGCTCTTAACCACTACACCACACAAGCTGTGTCTTCTCTTGGGACAGGGAGCAGGTACAAGCTGTCTTGTTCTGAGTCACACCATTGATCCATCTATCTCAGTACAGTGGTACCTTGGTTCTCAAACTTAATCCCTTCCAGAAGTCCGTTCCAAAACCAAGGTGCCCTTTCCCATAGAAAGTAACGCAAAATGGATTAATCCGCTCCAGACTTTTGAAAACAACCCCTAAAACAGCAATTCAACATGAATTTTGCTATCTAACGAGATCATTGATCCATAAAATGAAAGCAATAAACAATGTACTGCAGTCACACAATCAATCAGCAGCTGAACTGGGTTCCGCACAGTCACAAAAACAAAACAAAAAAGCCGCAAAAACACAAACACAAAATAAATAGCAAAAACAAACGGACCTCAGCATAACACTCAAAACGGAAGTGTGGCAGTCAAAACAGCACGTTTGGCTTCCAAAAAAAAAGTTCGCAAACCGGAACACTTCTGGTTTTGCAGTTTTGGGGTTCCAAGATGTTCGAGTACCAAGGCATTTGAGAACCAAGGTACCACTGTATTGTCTGCACTGGCTGGCAGCAGCTCCCCAGGGTTTCAGGCAAAGGACCTTCCCATCCTTAACTTCTTATGCTGGGTGTTGAACCTGGGATTTTCTGCATGCAAAGTACTTGCTGTTCTACTGAGTTTCAGCCCTTCCTGATAAAGGTTTGATAGGTAGTCCCCAGCCGTTTGTTTTGGGTGGAAGGAACAGGACAGTCCAGTGGAATGGCAAATGCTTTGTGCAGAGATGATTCGTGGTTCAATTCCAGTGCAGGGGTTTTATGAAACAAGCCTCACAACCCCACCCACCGTAGATGAATGACTGATAAAACTATTGGACTGAGATGGCAAAGTTAACATGTTTAATTGAGGGGAGTCGTTGCTGATGTTTATTAAGGACTGGAAATTTCTTAGGTGCTTTTTGCATGAAAGAGAAAATGATCTTGTAATATCTGGATTGGAAGATTGAAATAAATACTGTTTATAGAAGATAAAATGGTTGGATCTGAATGTATGGATCTCATATGTAGCTGCAGGACAGAGAACCAGAAGTCCTTATATATATATATTTATCTCCTTTAGTTTTTTCCCCTCCCCCCTTCTCACTTTCTCTTTCTTTAGCTTTCTCCTTTTTTGTCTTTTCTTCCTTCTATGTTCTCTTATAGACTAGCTGTTTTATCTCGGTGTATTAGAAAAGGAAACTTCGTAATGGATATGTATTTTTGTATATTTTTGAATAAGTATCAATATTTTTTTAAAAAAATAATGATGGACCAGTGGTCTGATACAGTACAAACCCGTTTCAAATGTCACCAGAGTTTATCTGGTGTATGATGATATGATGTTATTTTATTTGCACACAGAAAAACCAGGATTTTATTAAGTGTTTTGTGAAGCTGCTCATAGTTCTGGTCTAGCATCTTTACCAACTGTCTGTGCCAAATTGTCCTTATACAAAATAGTTCAGCAATGCTGGGAACTTCCTTTTGAAGCATGTGGATCAAAATCAAAATCACTGTTCTAAAAACAATACACTCAAACATTTTTATACGACCGATTTAAGCCAACTCAAACAGCTCTTTTTGTGTGTGTGAGTGTATATACAGCAAATTTTACAATAATAAAAAGACTCTGGAGAACAAAGAGAGGAAACTCTATGCTAAATGGAAGCCAAAGATTGATGCCCAGGCTTTGACTTCTTGTAGTGGATTCTGTTCCTCATTATTTAACCATCTCTGTAGAAACCTGTTACTTTTGGTTTTTTAAAAAACCTGTTTTTGAAGAGTGACAAAAGTCAATCCCAATTGTTTCATCCATCACACCTCCTGCAGGTAGCACATGATGCCACAAGCTCAGCAATTAATCAGAATAACTTAATTTCTGCCTCTCTCCGCACAAACCAGCTTGGACCCTGCAGTCTTGATCAGTGGCCCCTCTCTGTGTGCCTCGTCCGAGGGGCGGCGGAGAGTAGCTTCATGAGAAGGGTCTCTTTCCACTAATATAATGGTTCCAGGGAATAAGAGCCACCCCAGCTTTCATAGATTGGCAATGGCTCTGCAGGATTCCATTCCCAGCCCCTTGCTAGAGATACTTGGGACCTTATGCATGCAGTAGCCCCATCCATACAAACTATAGGATAAAAATTGTCGGATGATTTACCAATAAATATAAAAACTTGTTGGCATCCGTCTGCCTTGAGAGACGATGGAGTGCACCTCCAGTTAATCTACTGTGTTAACAACACTGAAGTAGCCTCCTCAGTGTCATGGTCCGGTTCACGGGCAATCAAAGTCTTGGCTGGGGACGTGGGGACCGGGGGGCAAGATGGCGGGGTGGGAGCAGGAATGGGGGTCCAGAAGCCAGGAGTCAGAAAGCCAAGAGTCTGAGGGTCAGAGAGCCAGGAGTCAAGAAGCCAAGGGTCCGAGGGTCAGGAAGCAAGAAGTCACAAAGTCAAGGGTCCGAGGATCAAGAAGCAAGGAGTCATGAAGTCAAACGCAGCAAGGCAGGGAACGTGTTGCTGTGGCAAAGAGCCGAAAGGAAAATACTGACCTTATATCCCTTCCGGGCTCTTGCCACCAGGTGCTGTGAGTTACCAATCGGCCTCACCTATGTGGCCATGCCTTGCCTCTTCAGAACAAAGTTAGGAAGGCCCCAGTCCTGCAGAGTCCTATTGGTCACAGGGCCTGGCTCCTGCACGCACACCTGATGCTCAGGGTGCGAGGCTGGGCAGTGTGTATGGAGGTCCTGGGCTGCCCAGATGACGATACCTCGCTGATGGAATCAAAAGAGCAAGATGTTTTGCACCAGCTTGGCTGCAGGAGTTGCTGGAAGGAGGCATACAAGACACCATCCAACCATCTTAGGGACTCCATTCTGGATTTGTGTAGGGTTTACTCTTGAGCCTTTCTTCTCCCAAGGATATCTCACAAGGCAGTGGAGGTTTAGGATCAAAGTTTTCCTTCTTCTGGATAGGCTCCCTTCCAAGGTCAACAAAGCCCATCTGCCCCTCACTTCCTTCTCATGCAGTAACTGCCTTCTTGACCGTTGGACCCACTATTGGGTGTTGTCAGCTCAATCCGTTGGAGCCTTCTTCACATGCAGGAAAAATCTCTAACTCGCCAAGGGTTTAAGACCCATCGGCTACCCTCATCTGGTTTAGCCGGCCAGTGGAAGCCATTTCCTGGGGTGTGGCCACTCTTGCATGCTGACAGCTTCTTGGAGGCATAGGTGAGAGCTGAGTGCATGGTGGGGACCAAAGGTGGACAAACTACTCCAGAAGAAGCACAGCGTCTCTCCCACCAGAGGTTCTGCTCTTCCCTTAACACCCCATATTTCAATTACTAATTGTCTTGAGCTCTTGAACAGAGTCTTTCAGGTTTAAATCCAAATTGTTTTAGTGAACATAGATTGTCGGCACACACACACACAGGAATTGGCAAAGATCTAGTAACCCAACACATTTCTCTGTGGCATCTTCTATGCTGTGGAACCTCCTTCCTGCAGAACTGCCTTCACTATACAGCTTTTATTATATGCTGAAAATGCCCCTCTTTACCAAGGCCTTTGATACTTGAGATACACTTATTTTGTACACGTCCTGTTCTTGTGATTGCAGTTTGTTTTCACCTGTTTTCATTGTATTTTAAAGTGTAGTCACCCACCTTCAAGGTGGCAGGCAATACAATAAATTAATAATAAATAATGATAATTTTGACTGGATTCCCCCCCCCCCCCCGTAGCTCCAGTGTGGTAAGCTAAGTTCTCCAGTGTTTTGCATATACAGTGGTACCTCAGTTAAGTACTTAATTCGTTCCGGAGGTCCGTACTTAATCTGAAACTGTTCTTAACCTGAAGCACCACTTTAGCTAATGGGGCCTCCCGCTGCTGCTGCTGCGCCGCCGGAGCACGATTTCTGTTCTCAACCTGAAGCAAAGTTCTTAACCTGAAGCACTATTTCTGGGTTAGCAGAGTCTGTAACCTGAAGTGTATGTAACCCGAGGTACCACTGTAGTAGTCTGAAAAGCCTTCCTATTGTTTGGGCTGCATGCAGAACATTTATTGCAAACCATTTAAATACAAAAATCAAATTCAGCATTGTTTCCAGTCTCATCTGAGAAGTAAACCTCCATTTTTCTTCCCTCTTCCCCAGTCAAGGGCACCTTGAGGCAAACCAGTTCTTAAAAGCAGATTTTCCTCTTGCTGAACCCCCCCCCCTTTTGTTTTGAAGTCTTTTTTTTCATTTTGAGAAATTGTCAGCTGTGGAAGGATTAACTATGGACAATCAGTTTCTGAGACTTCCTTTGGAGAAGTACATTTATTGAATGTCTTCAGCTTTTTACTAGTTACCTGGCATCTTGCAAAAGGTTATTTTGTTTGTTTCTGTCAGTGTTCTAGGGCCTCGGAATAGCTGCCCTGTCCCTTTTTTTATTTTTTCAAGTGAAAAAACCCTGTATTAAATCTGACAAGCTTACCTCCCTGTTGTGAGGGGAAGAGAGAGAAATGTGAAAGTCCATATGCTTGTTTCAGCCCATGAATGTAGAATGATGTGCTAGTCGCTGAGCTATTATGCTCTGGAAGAGAGTTAATTAAGCTTCCACCAAGCTATGGTGCTTAAAGGTTCTCTGCATGCTTACTGGCAGATTAATTAAAGTTTCCATAAAGAAAATCACTTTATTGCATTGTGGCTTCCAGCTAGGGATCCAAGATTACATTTTTCACTGTGCTCTGTGACACTGCTGGACCACCTGTGATCATTATATTTAATTGCTGGAAAGAGTTAGTGGGGAAATCCTGTGCGTGTCTACTTAGAAGCAAGTCCCACTCAGGGCCGGATTTAGGTTTGATGAGGCCCTAAGCTACTGAAGGCAATGGGGCCCTTTATATGTCCAGCTGTCCTTTGTCAACAACAAATTGTCGCTGTTTTTTGTGTGTTGAATGTATGCTATATGGTAATTTATGGACCTAATAGGTATCTAAAGCCATTTGCACATATTGCCTTGCAACCAGTCCATGCAGAATGTAGGCACCCTATATGCAGAAATGAGCAAACCAGTGATATTTTACGGAGCAGGCTAGCAGGTTGGTCCCATTACTTACATCACAGGAGCCTACACAACACGAAACACTGTTGCTGTATGTAGGTTTTATTTTACTTGTTTTTTATCTTATATTTTGGAAATGTACAGTCATACCTCGGGTTGCGAACGCTGCGGAAAAAATGGGGGGGGAATAAGAATGATATGTTTCTGGATAATATGTTTTGTTTTAATTTTGAATAATAAAGTAATTAAAAATTAAAAAAAAAAAAAAACACCTGAATGTATATTTCCAAAACACAAGATAAAAAACCAACTTCTTCTTAATTGTATTTTAGTCCAACAATTACTTTGATAAAATGTTTTGTTATGTGCAAATGGCTTTAGATATCTATTAGGTCCATAAATTACCATGTAGCATATATTCAACACAAAAAACAGTGAGCGTTTGTTGTTGACAAAGGACAGCTAGACATATAAAGGGCCCCATTACCTTCAGTAGGCGTCATCAAACCTAAATCCAGCCCTGTGACCAATGGAATCATAGACCCTGAGAATAATCTAATCTGGACCCTCAATGCAGGAATATGCAGCTGTCTCTTACGGGGAGCGAATCTGCAAGTTTGGCCTTAGGAGCACCTTCTCTAACCAACTATGCTCCTATGAGTTGAGGAGGTTTCTATGCTCCTATGAGTTGTGGTCTATAACATCTGGAGGCTCCTAGGTTGGTGAAGACTGGCCTAGACATAAGGCTCAATCCTTCCCACCTCCACCAAGTGTCCATTTTCTACAGACTCCTGGTGGGGAATTCTAAAGGAAAAAGTCAATTCATCCATCCCTGCCTTCCATATTTCCCTGGTACAGGAAAAGAGATGTCCTTTCTTGCTTTTGCCCATTCCCACTGGCCGTATGAAAACAAGTTAAAAAAATAAAATAAATCATATTACTGCAATTGTTAACTGCTGTGCCGCAAAGTAATGCACAGTCACGTATAAAATTACAAACAGCATGAAAGCGTAAATTCTCAAAATAAAAATTGCTGTCAGCAGCAGCAATAAAACCTGAGGCACTTTCAGAACACCTGCTGGGACAGGTAAGCTTTAATCTGCCTTCTAAAGGTGAACAAAGATTACGGCTTCTGTTATGCGCACCCTGCTTTAGAGCAAGGCTAGATTACTGCAGTGGTCCCTAAACGGGGCTGCCTTTTAAAGGCAGCCTGGACATTGTGGCAGGTGCAGAATTGCCTAACAGGATAGGCAAAAGGATATGGTTCTTTATACAGCCCCAGGAATGAGGAGATTTAAAGGCCGAGATGGGATTTCGGCAGTGCTCTCCCTAGTCCTTTAAAAAAAAAAAAAATTATTAAGCAATTTCAACATAAATTATCAAATCATATAATCACATAAATTATTTCTCCCCTTTCCCCCCTCCATCCCTCCCCCCCACCAGAGACTTCCCTCAGCTCCTCTCTCTGATTTCTCTGCACATATTACCGGTATTCTCTGCATGTTATAAAATTATACATATCCTTGCGTTGTCTGTCTATCATGTTATCAACCAATAAATTTGTGTATGTTTATTCAAAACCTGCCAAGGAGTCCAGTTCATTTTGTTGTCTGTTTAAGGAAGAATGGGAACTTTTTACAAATTATCTAAAGTCACAGTTGTCCTTGTCCCGCAGTTTGTATGTCAGTTTAGCCAGTTCTGCATAGTCCTGGTCCAATGATTCATTTACTCCATTTAGTAAGATACAGAGGGTCCAATTTAATTACACAAGGCTAAAAGCCCTTCTGCCCTTGTTAAGAGAGTGACAACGTTCATTAAACACAAACTCCTTTGTAGGATTCCTCCCCTGTTTCCCCCTTCACTGGGATCTTCAACCTAAACAACTTCTCTCATTCCTCTACCCCATTTTCCCCAGATTAGAGCAGAGGAAGGAAAAGCTGGAAGTGATTTGCAGGGTGACCTAATGCAGCTTTTCATCAAAAGCTTCTGGGCGCTGGAGAAATTACAGGCGAGAGATCATTTAGGAACTGTAATGTGCATGGTTGTTTTTAAATAAAAAGTCCATGGTTACTAACGGACACCCTTTACTCTTAATAATCTTCTAGTTTTTGAACTTGGAGGAAGTAGCATTCACCCCTCGCTCTGTAAGTGTACTTTTGGGGGGATATATATATATATATATATATATATATATATATATATATATAGGCTTTAAAATCACTGGGCAGCATCTGCCTTCTTTAATTAGGTCTCTTTCAAACAGGGCAGTGGAACTTCATAAAAATTAATGATGTCTGGCTAGGCTTGTTGTCCATGCAAGATGTATATTTATGGGGCTTAAAAAAAAATACCCTTGGCAAAGGAACAGAAAAGCATCCTTCGGTAGTGCAGCAACTGCTGGAGTTTTTGGCGAACATTTAGAAAACTCTTCTCACACTCCAAAATCATGTACACGCTCTTAGCAGGTGTATGAATATTCTCTGTTTGTGTGAACCTGGTGTAAAAACCTAATCGTTTGATTTGACCTGGCTGGCAATAGGGTTAAAGGTAAAGGTCAAGGGACCCCTGACCATTAGGTCCAGTCGTGGGCGACTCTGGGGTTGCGGCGCTCATCTCGCTTTATTGAGGGAGCCGGCGTACAGCTTCCGGGTCATGTGGCCAGCATGACTAAGCCGCTTCTGGCGAACCAGAGCAGCACACGGAAACGCCATTTACCTTCCCGCCAGAGCGGTACTTATTTATCTACTTGCACTTTGATGTGCTTTCGAACTGCTGGATTGGCAGGAGCTGGGACCAAGCAATGGGAGCTCACCCCATCATGGGGATTTGAACCACCTTCTGATCGGCAAGTCCTAGGCTCTGTGGTTTAACCCACAACGCCAACCGCGTCCCCTGGCAATAGGGTTAGGGTCCACGAATTGCTTGTGTCCTGGGTTTAAGGCCCACCTGTGTCATGGGCTTTATTGTGCGTCCTTGGATAAGTGTCTCCCTGCCTGTGGAATTCATCTGGGATGCTGGGATGCCCACCAACTTGGATGGTTGGACTTGATATGTATAGAGAGAGTGCAGCTGTCAATGGGTTCTTGTTTCCATGGTCGTGCTTTTCCTCGGCATACAGAGGCAGAATGCCTCCAACTGCAAACTGCTGCTAATAGCAGGCAGGGAGAAGGCTGCATTTAGGTTGTGCTTGTGGGCTTTCCGTGGGCATCTCTTTGGGCACGGCAAGAAAAGGATGCTGAACTTGATGGGGCTTTGGGCTGATCCAGGGATGGCCCTTGTGGTCTATTCCAACTCTATGATTCTATGATTCTAGGGAGACTCTTGCATTCCTGCCTCTCTTTTGCTCGCCAGCCTACTTTCCTCCCTCACAAGGATGATTTACAAGTGTAATTGCAAGTGTATATTGCGTGCACTTTTCAAACAGAGTTTGTGTACAGTGGTACCTCGGTTTTCGCATGTAATCTGTTCCGGAAGTCCGTTCGAGTTCTGAAACGTTCGAAAACTGAAAACTCAATAGCCGATAGCTAGGTCTCGGGATCTTACACCCAGCAGAAGTCTCATGGCATGTTCGACTTCCGAGGCGTGTTTGAAAACCGAAGCATTCACTTTCGGGTTTATGGTGTATGAAAACTGAAATGTTCGTCAACGGAGATGTTCGAAAACCGAGGTACCACTGTAGTTTCCATTCTAGTAATGCCGATTTGTTTTTCAATGATTGTTTTTTTCTATGTACCTAAACATTTTGCAAACATAGTACTAGGGGTGTGTGTGTGTGTGTGTGTGTGTGTAGAATAGCAATATTTTCCAAAATGTTACATTTGTTCAAAAGTGATCTCCCTTGGCAGCGCCTGGCGTGGTGTTATAAAAAGCTTGGACGGAACCACACAAGCGCAGGCCTCTTTCCCTGTGATGTGGTGCGTCGTTCCTTCTCTTCAAAATTACAGCCTGCGATAGCTAATTACAAGCTTAAAGCAGAGCTGGAGTTAAACTGATTGCTGCTTTGAGATTTTGCGCCGCTCATTTCCCAGACTACACCCTGCTAAGAAACACAGAGAGAGGCATTGGTTTGCTGGCATGCAACAAAGGCCCGTAGAAGGCCTTCAGCCACCTATGCTGAACTCCGGATGGTTTCATCCTGTTCCCTATGGCTGACCACCATCATGGGCTAATTTGGGGGCGGGAATCCCAAGAACCTTTGCCTGGCTGGGCTGTTTAACTTAAAAACCTTTCCCGTTCTCCATCCATCTGTATATGCATTCCTGAAACTAAACTTTGTTTGTACAGCCCCATGTCGCCCCCTGCCCCCCCCGTGTTGTCTCCCCCCCCCCCGGGGCAAGGGCCTTTCGTCTTCATTTGCTCTTATTGCTCTGTAAAGCACTTCTGTGCTGTTGTTGTTTTCAATTACATGGAGCCGTCATTGTGCAAATTGGTGTGTGGGCGGGGAGAGGCTGCTTATTACAAAATGACTTATTTGGAAAGCATGAAAATCCTATCAATGAACCCTCCCTTTTCGGAGGCGGGAGCTTCCATCGTTGGCAGCTCACACATCTGTATCAAAACCCATCTATAGCACATAGAAGGTGCCAGCAGAAGGAAAAGGCCTGGCTGACTCAAGTAAGCAAGCCAAGCTCTGCACTCCAAGGAAAGGCATGAGCTCGGTACTTCAGAAGTGCCTCTTGAAAGTTTTGCATGTTGTGTTGCTATGATAAGGGCAATGTGGAGGGCCAGGTGAGGGTGGGGGCAGGGAGGGTGTAAACAGTTGCCTATCCCTACTATTTTATTAGGGACATGGGTTAAAAACCACAGAGCCTAGGACTTGCTGATCAGAAGGTCGACGGTTCAAATCCCTGTGACGGGGTGAGCTCCCGTTGCTCGGTCCCTGCTCCTGCCAATCTAGCAGTTTGAAAGCACATCAAAGTGCAAGTAGATAAATAGGTACCACTCCGGCGGGAAGGTAAACGGCGTTTCCATGTGCTGCTCTAGTTCGCTGGAAGCGGCTTAGTCATGCTGGCCACATGACCCGGAAGCTGTACGCCGGCTCCCTCGGCCAATAAAGCGAGATGAGCGCTGCAACCCCAGAGTCGGCCACGACTGGACCTAATGGTCAGGGGTCCCTTTTACTTTACTATGTTGTTATTATTATTTATTTACATTTATATACCACCTTTGTCTCCCAAGGGTCTCAAGATGGTGTATATGGTTTTCCTCCTCCTCACAATAACCCTGTGAGGTAGGTTAGGCCAGTGAGATCCTATGGAATGAAAGAGACTCTTCTGAAGCTGCTTGAGGCAGCAAAACTTCTTCTGTCCCTGGAAATATATATCTACTCCCTTCACTGTGTTGCACTTCTTAAAGTTCACGGAGGAGACTTGAGCAGGTTAAGACTTCTCAAATACATGCATGCATACACCATCCAACCACTGGGAAGTGTGTGGTTTGTTTGCTGACTGTGCTCTGACCTTTTAGTGCTTCTCAGCCTCATTTGGGGACTTGCACAAACCAGCAGGTCGCCTCTCTGAGGCCTGGATTGAAATCTGTAAGTTTATTATTGAACTTTAAAGCAACGGCCTTAAAGTGCAGTTTGGTCTAGAGCTGGCAAGAGATGAGACCTGCGTCTCATGCAGATTGTGCTAGAGCTGGATCTTAAATCATCCTGGGGACGGAGACTTCTGTTGCAACATAGCGACTGGCTTACTTCAGCTGCTCACCAACCTTCTTATGATTCCACTGCTTTGGAATCCTGCCCCAGTGTCTTCCTTGGTTTAAGAGTTCAAAGCGTGGGTCTTTGATGCATAAATATATTCAGTCATCTGGGGCTGGGCTTGCACATTGGAGAGAACATGTCCCTCCTTTTTGACAGCCTGGATCAGGAGGTCAAATTGGCTTTGGAACTCAAATTTGCCCCCTTGATTTGAGGCGGACAAGGAAGATTTGCCCTTCTGACCCTACTGCAAAAACTACGCAATTAAGGGGTTGTTGTTTGGGTTTGATATCCCAACTTATCACTACCCGAAGGAGTCTCAAAGCAGCTAACATTCCCCTTTCCCTTCCTCCCCCACAACAAACACTCTGTGAGGTGAGTGGGGCTGAGAGACTTCAAAGAAGTGTGACTGGCCCAAGGTCACCCAGCAGCTGCATGTGGAGGAGCAGAGTCGCGAACCCGGTTCCCCAGATTACGAGTCCACCGCTCTTAACCACTACACCACACTGGCTCTCTTAACACTACACCACACTGTTGTTGTTGTTGAGGGTGAGGTGGCAAAAGAGAGCAAGATATTTGTCACTGTTGTGTCCCATGCTCTCTTTTAAGAGTTAAGCTTTTGTCCTCTGCGATTTGGGACCCACCAAGCTGGAGATTGTGAACCTCAAGTTGGTGGGCTGAATGTGCCCCCCAGTTCCTTTTATCTGGTCACTCTCTGACTGACCCTGCTCCACACCACCTTAAAGTGCTTTCTGACTGGCTGGGATGTGTTCTTCTAACTCTGATAATGTCTCTTGCATAAGGGGCACCAGAGGGCAGCAGTTGGGGGCCCTTAAAGGCAGAGGTGGTTTTAGGGTGGCACGATTGGTGTGATTGCACTGGATGCCACCCTGCAGAGGGCATCAAAACGGTGCTGTAGAACAGAGTGCGAGAGGTGGGGGCATGCAGAATTTTAGCATCAGTCAATCAATCTTTATTGTGAGTGTCTGGAGGTGCTTGGAGGATGGATGGCGGCTAACCGATTGAGGTTGAATCCTGGCAAGACAGAAGCACTGTTTTTGGGGGACAGGAGGCGGACAGGGGTGGAGGACTCCTTGGTCATGAATGGGGTGACTGTGCCCCTGAAGGACCAGGTGCACAGCCTGGGAGTCATTTTGGACTTGCAGCTGTCCATGGAGGCACAGGTCAAATCCGTGTCCAGGGCAGCTGTCTACCAGCTCCACCTGGTACGCAGGCTGAGACCCTATTATTAAAAATTTGGATTATTAAACAAAGGGCACAGTAGAAAAAGGTTGAATAACAGAGCCCATGGAGTGGGAGTGGGGAAGTCCAGAGATTTGTGGGAATCTTGTACTTTTGGATGAGTTGTGGTATGATTGTAAATGTAAATATGTAAAACCAAATTAAAAAATTATGGGGGGAAAAGAAAGAAAACTGCTCTGCTTTGGACCTCTGACTTGCACCTTTATACTTTTTATTAATCAGGTAATTTAAAGCTGGCTGCTTGAGAGCTCTTTCCTTTGGGCCAGTAAGCTGCTTGTTTTTGTTTCCAATGTTGTAGGGATAGTGAGTTTAGAATGCATTTTTCTTGCTGTAATTTAATTTCTTGGCTTTTGGGGAGTATTTTTATTTGATTGCTCCATTTGTGTCCCGAGTTCTTAAAGCATGCATGCATTTTTAGTAGTAATTAAGTGTCTTCATAAAGTTGGGATGCTGTTTTTTTGTCTGCCTGGGACTGTAAAATTGCAGCGTGGGCTTCACGGGTCGCTAGTTATGTGGATACCTGCAGCCTGACTTCTTGAAGGTCATTCGCTTCTCGGTAGCGAAAAGCAACCATGCGGAGGGTTTGCTGCTGCTTTCAGGGATCGATGCTGCTTTAGGACGAACATCACCTGCTCCACTTCCCATCTGCTCTACCTGTATAAATAGGTATTGCAAAAACGCTAAGTTTCTAGAGCCCTGTTCCTTGCAAGTAATTATATTCTGTAAAACAGATGTGCTCTGGAACTTCGGGCTATTTAATGAAGTAGAGCATACAAAATGATCTGGAGGTTTTGCATCTGTATTTCCCCTCTCTCCGGTCACTGAGTGATATTTGCTAAGTTAGTCTCTAGCCTTTGTTTGCTGGTTGTTCGAAAGCACGTTAAAGTGCAAGTAGATAAATAGGTACCACTCCGGCGGGAAGGTAAACGGCGTTTCCGTGCACTGCTCTGGTTCACCAGAAGCGGCTTAGTCATGCTGGCCACATGACCCAGAAGCTGTCTGCAGACAAACGCCGGCTCCCTTGGCCAATAAAGCGAGATGAGTGCCGCAACCCCAGAGTCGCCTATGGCTGGACCTAATGGTCAGGGGTCCCTTTACCTTTACCTCCCCTGTTTTTGCATGTCACCTATGCAGAGCTGGGTCTTCCATGCAGCACCGTCAATGGGCGCGCGCATGCGCGCGCACACACACACACACACAGAGGCAGCTGTGCAATTGAGCTTAGCTCCCATTCAGAAGTGGCACCATTGCCCACCTTCTGCTAAAATGGCAGTCCGGGGCAAGGTGGGGAGCAGCAGTCTAGCAAGGTCAGGTTGCTGAGGGGCTCTTTTGAACCCCAATTGCTTGCTCCACACCTGTGTCCGTGTACAAGCTTCTTCCACACCTCTGTCCATGAAATCTTTAGACAGCATGTTCCTTGGAGCCTGTGGGTTTTGAAGTCACTGCCTTTCCCACTCAGTAGAAAGTCAGTGTACTGAGGCTGACAGAAGGACCATTATGCACAGAAGTTGTTTCCAATAAGTCAAGCTTTCCAAGATGAATGGGGGAGCAGAACTCGTGGAAACTGCAGTTGTCAGACATTTAGGAGTAGCCAAGTTGGAACAGAAGTTGGCTGCCCTGTCCAGGACACCTTTCAATCCTATATGTGTAGGTTCCATGAAGAAAATGTGGAATGGTATATACGGTGTTTCAGTTCTCCTTCTGCACTGTTCTCCCTACCCCCAAAAAAGTAGAAGAAAGTTGCCCAACTTTTGCCTCTTAATTTCCTTTTAATACCTATTGTCCAGAACTAGGCTGAATCTTCAGCTTTTTGACCTGAAATTTCCCCACTGGTAGGATAATGTAGTTGGAGGTACGGTATATTAGAAGTCAGCCCTTTATTGTTTCAGAGGGCGTGGGATGAGGAGTAATCCCTAGTTCTGTGCCTCCCCTTCCTCCTCACCGTGGAGCTCTCGTCCTTTTTCAAATGCTCTATATGTGTCTATTTGATCACTTCGATCTGTGGAACTTTCACTTTCACAACTGTCACATGATGTTCATTCCACATCCTGTAAGAAGTCCGTCCTTTATTGTGGCAGCATCTGTGCTGTGGAACTCCCCGCCTATTGATATTAGGCTGTATTGTTTTGGATGCCTCCATAACATTTCTCCCCCCTTTTGACAAGGCCACCCCAGTAATATAATTTAGTTTTATTTTGTTGTATATATATATATATATATATATATATAGAGAGAGAGAGAGAGAGAGAGAGAGAGAGAGAGAGTGGTGTGTATGTGTGTGTTTTAGGTGAGCTTTTCTCCAGTTGTCATATTTGTACAACACATGGAGAACTTTCATTCTCCAAGTAGTTTCTGAGTTTTCTCATTAAATAAAAGAGAGGAATATAATCTGGGTCCAGTTCATTATTTTGGGAGTAAATGTGGCCAGCTAATCTTCCTTAAGACAGCATCTTAAAAAGCAGAGACATCACCTTGCCAACAAAGGTCCGTATAGTTAAAGCTATGGTTTTCCCAGTAGTATTGTATGGAAGTGAGAGCTGGACCATCAAGAAGGCTGATTGCTGAAGAATTGATGCTTTTGAATTATGGTGCTGGAGGAGACTCTTGAGAGTCCCATGAACTGCAAGAAGATCAAACCTATCCATTCTGAAGGAAATCACCCCTGAGTGCTCACTGGAAGGACAGATCCTGAAGCTGAGACTCCAATACTTTGGCCACCTCATGAGAAGAGAAGACTCCCTGGAAAAGACCCTGATGTTGGGAAAGATGGAGGGCACAAGGAGAAGGGGACGGCAGAGGATGAGATGGTTGGACAGTGTTCTTGAAGCTACGAACATGAGTTTGACCAAACTGCGGGAGGCAGTGGAAGACAGGAGTGCCTGGCGTGCTCTGGTCCATGGGGTCACGAAGAGTCGGACACGACTAAACAACAACAATCTTCCTTATGGGAGAACGAATGGAGCTTTTTTCCAGATTTAGAAAGGTTATTGTACAAAGACACTTTATTGCCCATGTTCCACATTTCGTCTTAAGCCACTGAATACCCACAGCATGAGAAGAATTCCAAAGTCTGTGTTGCAGCAATGCCTTCACTGGGGCGACTGAAATGCAGAAAACAGTGTGCAAGAGTCCCAGATTAGATGGCAAAGAGTCCCAGATTAGATGGGGATTGTGGGGAGAACGAGGGGGGGGGGGGCTGGGTGATGTTGAGGCTTTCATTGGGGAAACCACCCAGGTTGAAACAAGGTGCCTAAAGGCTCTGTTTGCTGCAACTCCCTCATAATAATAATACTTAACAAAATATACTGAACCACTGTGTTTTTCATTTTATTCACATTTCCTTCTCAGCAAGCAAACCTGGAACAGCTGTTTATTCAGATACGCGAGGTGACTAAGGGAATTATGTCATTCTGATATTAAGGCCTTCCTGTTTCCTATTTTGTTTTCAGTTATTGCCTGAACTTCATGTTTCCTACCCCAACCCTCCCTCTCGGGCAGCGGCTTCCTGTTTTCTCACCCAAACACTAGGGTTCTGTCTACCACTCCTGGGGGGGGGGGGTTTCTCCTCGTCTCTTAAGCACCTTTCTGAGTAACTAGCCACACGGGTTTCCTCTCTGGCCAGAGGACAAATAAAGGAACACTGGCAATTTCCACTCCCATTTCCATTTTTGTCAGAATTCTCTGCCCACTCTACTTGCGAGGTGTTCTGATCTTTAGGTCTAAGTTCTCCTGAGTCAGATTAGGCCATTGAGATGATTTTTAACAGGAGTAAAAAAAATAAAAATAAAATTGTCCCGACAGCAAGACAAGCCGGAGAAGAAGTTTTTGCTTTCATTCCTGTTAAAGATTCAGGTGGGCAGCCGTGTTGGTCTGACACAGTCGAAATAAAAATAAAAATAACATAAAAAATTGTCCAGCAGCACCTTATAGACCAACTACTGTAAGTTTGTTCTGTTACAGTCATACCTCGGGTTACAGATGCTTCAGGTTGCGTTTTTTCAGGTTACGGATGCACCGAAACCCGGAAATACCGGAACGGGTTATGGTGGTGGTGCATGCACAGAAGTGCTAAATCGCGCTTTGCGCATGCGCAGAATCGCAACCAAATCATGCTGTGAACGTGCCTCCTGCATGGATCATGTTCGCAACCCGAGCATCCACTGTACAGTGGTACCTTGGGTTAAGAACTTAATTCGTTCTGGAGGTCTGTTCTTAACCTGAAACTGTTCTTAACCTGAAGCACCACTTTAGCTAATGGGGCCTCCCGCTGCCGCTGCACCACCGCTGAACGATTTCTGTTCTCATCCTGAAGCAAAGTTCTTAACCCGAGGTAATATTTCTGGGTTAGTGGAGTCTGTAACCTGAAGTGTATGTAACCTGAAGCGTATGTAACCCGAGGTACCACTGTATAAGGTTTCGTGTGCATGTAAATACACTACTTCAGATACACTGAAGCAGAAGTCAGCAGACCCTTTTATATAGTTAAAAGTCGTTAACAGTGTCAACAGGTTTACCATACCCATTGAACCGATCACCCATCTCCTACTACCCTTCTGAGAAATGCCCCACCCCACCCTCCCACTATATAAAGGGTTTGGTGACTTCTGCTTCAGTGTATCTGAAGAAGTGTGCATGCACACAAAAGCTCATACCAAAACAAACCTAGTTGGTCTATAAGGTGCTACTGGACAATTTATTATTATCATTATTTCCCCCCTGACTGCATCAGACCAACATGGCTGCCTACCTGAATCTTCAACAGGAGCGAAAGCAAAAACCTCTGTTTCGGCTTGTCTTGCTCTCTAGCCGTAGCAAAGTTGCACATGCCTTAACGGGCTTGGAATTATTTCTTTTTGGTCATCTGTTGTATTGTAAAAAGCCCTTAAGCATATGCCGCAGAGTGCTAAGCAGGCAGAAATGTCATTGATGGGTGGGGTGACCTTTCCGTGACCAAAATTCCTTTGGGGAGGAAAAATAGAAACGTGCTGTTGCGTTTTAAGTCGAATTTGACATTTTCCTCTGTGCCTCTCACAGATTCTTATGCCAAGTAAGGTTGACACTTAAGGGCAAGACATCTGCATCACAGAAGCAGAAATGCGCCTTTGCAGGGTGTTTTGGGAACAGCTGATATTGCCATGTGATGCTTCTGTCTCTGCAGCTTTTGAGAGGGGATCCTCATTGTCCTTCCATCAGTGGAATGTTACTTGCATTCAGGGTTGGATATACTTGGGGCCACTAAAATAAAAATATATAAGAAAAAAATATGTGCTAAGGAAATGGGGAAATGCCCTTACGCTGTATAATGCATTCTGGTCACAGTATACAGTATTTTAAAAAGTATTAAGCTGTCTTCTAAATGGTAACTGAAGGATCAAGGAGCTGGTATGAGAAGAGATTATAACCTTTCCTTAATAACTCCCCCAAATTTCTCCTATGTAATACTTAAAAGGGGGGGGAGCATTCGGTAAATGTTTCTGTAAGAATGAGGATGCAAAACTTATCTGTTCTCTTCTTTTTCTTCCAAATTGCATTTTAAAAAAGAAAGCTGTTTTTAAGGAACAAAGAAACTTTGCTTTTTAAAAATGCAGTTTGTAAGGCAAACTGTTCAGGTTTTGTAGTATGTGTGACCCCCTCTGACCCCTTCCTACCTCCTGTATATTCCACCTGTCATTATTTATCAGGTGCAGTTAGGAGCAGATGAAAACTAAATCATTGGTAAGCATAATTCAGAAGCATTCTTACGTGTTGTGAGTATGTTTGGAAGAGTTCTGGGTATGGAGGAACAGACACTCCTTGCCACATGAGAAGGAGTGACCAAACTGTGACATGTTCCCAGTCTTCCAAAACCCTCCCCTCTTATTCTTACAGTTCTCTGCCTTTATTCTGCACTTGGCTAGGACATCCCTTCGAACAGAGAACTTACAAAGCAAAAGACACATGGCTGCCCTATGTGTAGACTCCCGTCACTGGGCCATGCGAGGGACAGGGTGCTGAACACATCCAACCGGATAGCTGAATTGTTCATGGCACACAGGTTGGCAGTCAGTGATTTAAAGGATCACTTAATAAGTTTTCCCCTCCCTCTTGAAAACTTGGTGATCTTCCGGCAGTGGCCAGAGTTGCTCTGGGGCCTTTGAAAGCCGTTTAGTTTTATCAAAACGACACTCCGGCAACTCCTAAATCTCTCTAATCCCAAGGGGCAGAGGGAAGGAAATATTCTCACCGTTTTGTTAAAGTTCTCCAAATTTAAAAATAGCGTTCCTAATTTCCTGCTCTGCTGAGCAGCACCTTGCCTTCAAATCAAATTATGTACATCCTCCTCTAGGCCAGCCCTTTGGGGGCCCAGCTCCTGTGCGCGGGGACTAAGTTTTTCCTCGAAACAGCTGTTGGGAGCACGCCAAAAAGTGGGGCAGAGCAAGAAGCAGATGGTACTCTTCTGCCACAATTTAAAAGAGAGGGGTGGTGTGTGTGTGTGTGTGTGTGTGTGTGTTTTTGCACTATCAGCGTAAACATCATAGGTTCACACAAACACACACACACAAACACATGCACAGATTTATTCTGAACGATACTTGAGGCCTCCTAGGCAAACCTCTTTCATGCAGGAAGAGCAAGGTTATGACTCTAGGTCAGAGTTAGCCATGTGGATGTGGTTGGACTACAACTCCCATCAGCTCTACACAGTGTGGCCAATGGCCAGGGATGATGGGAGTTGGAGTCCAATAATATCAGGGCCACATTGGCTGCCCCTGCTCTAGGTAGCTGTGAGCCCTACTTTACAGTGGGCATCCCTCTGCTTGAAAGGCTGCCTGGGCCAAATCTGGTCTAGAGATAGAGAATCACAAGGAAAAACCATTGTTTTCTCAAAATTTATCTTCTGTATGTACCATGAAAATAAATAAAAACATTATTAAAATTTTTAAAAGGGATACCCCCCAAAAAAATTTTTTTGAGAAGGGGCCTTGGAGCTACCCATATAGCCTGGATAGTTCTGTTGGTTAGAGCGTGGAGCTGATAACACCATGGTTGCAGGATCTACCCCCTATGGGACAGCTGAATATCCTCAGGGTCCCTTCCAACTCGATAATTCTATGGGTGGGAGGGCACACAGATCACCTGGTTCCAGTCTTCCCCCACTATTATGAGACGTGTGCTATTTCTATTCAAAGTAGTTCTGACTTCAGAGTCATAGAATTGTAGAGTTGGAATGTACCCAAAGGCCATCTAGTCCAACCCTTGCGTTGCAGGAATCTCGGCTAAGGCATCTGTGACAAATGGCCATCCAGCCTTTGCATAAAAACCTCTGTAATGGTTCTAGGGGTTGCTCGTGCGTAAGCCGGTGCAAACACCTGGCTGGGTTGCCTGAGTGAACCTTTCCTGTCCGGACAGCCACTCACCCGTGGCTGTCTCAATCGCTGGCAGAATCCGTCAGTGGGCGTTTCTTAAACTTCTTCCAGCAAAGAAGCTCTTTGACGCCCAGTCTTCTCCTACTCTCCCTGCGCGGAAGCCTTCTGCGCAAGGAGGGCGTAGGCAGTGGAGGACCCCTACTCTCCGCGCTGGTCCCCGGCAAGGAGTCATGGGACCGCCTCGCCTCTTCCCCCATCTGCCCCCCTTCTCCACTGGTGCTACGCTGATTCTCTTCCCCAGAAGATGGGCTGCCTCTCCCAATCCCGGGACGCTCTCTGGGATCCCTCTGGATCTTGCTCTCTCCCTCCGGCACTGATGGCAGTTCCCTGACAACCTCCAAGGAAGGAGAGTCCAGCTTTGCAGCTTTCCATATAAATTAGTCCATGTGGATGCTAATGTTATGCAAATCTGCATCCTCTTTAGTCTTCGTCTGGTGGTTCCTCTGTTTTGACAGGGCGTATAAGTGGCAGGTGAATTTCAGGGTTTGCCTCGATTTGTGGGGGTCCTTTGGTAGAATGCCCTCTTGTGAGCCCTTGCAGGCTTACTCTGTGCTGGTGCCAGAAAACAGCAGTAACTGCAGCGTTGATGCTGGCCAGGACTGCCATTTAAATTTCCCACGGCAATTCCCCCTGATACAGCATCACTCCAGGGCACTTTGGGAAATTAAAATAGTGGATCGCACTTTGTGACGACCAAGACTCCATCTTCCCATCCTCTAGGGAAGGGGGGCATATAGATACAGAGGACATCTCTGACCAGGAGGGGGATTTCCCCTCTCCTTTACAGTGGTACCACTGGTTAAGTACTTAATTCGTTCTGGAGGTCCGTTCTTAACCTGAAATTGTTCTTAACCTGAAGACCACTTTAGCTAATGGGGCCTCCCGCTGCTGTTGTGCTGCCGGAGCATGATTTCTGTTCTCATCCTGAAGCAAAGTTCTTAACCTGAGGTACTATTTCTGGGTTAGCGGAGTCTGTAACCCAAAGTGTATGTAACCCAAGGTACCACTGTATAAAGGTAAAGAGACCCCTGACCATTAGGTCCAGTCATGGCTGACTCTGGGGTTGCGGCACTCATCTCGCTTTACTGGCTGAGGGAGCCAGCGTACAGCTTCTGGGTCATGTGGCCAGCATGACTAAGCCGCTTCTGGCGAACCAGAGCAGCGCACGGAAATGCCCTTTACCTTCCTGCTGGAGCGGTACCTATTTATCTACATGCTTTCGAACTGCTAGGTTGGCAGGAGCAGGGACCGAGCAATGGGAGCTCACCCCGTCACGGGGATTCGAACCGCCGACCTTCTGATCGGCAAGTCCTAGGCTCTGTGGTTTAACCCACATCGCCACCCACGTCCTTACCACATACATAGATGACACCATATTGTTGGCATCTGTCTGTCTCAGGAGAAATGGAAGTGTGTGTTACAGCGCCTGCTGCGGCTGCAGAAACGGATACAAGAGAGACATGTTTTGTTGCAGCTGAGGCAGATGAAGGCGTCTGGTTGTGCTGTTGCAGATGCATCATGGCGTTTCTTCTCTCTGCGCTCCTCCCAGCTGTCATTCCTCCTCTGATCACTGCTGTGGATACACAACCTGTCAGTCTGTTTCCAGGCACTCCGGTCATCTGCAAGGGATTCCCACACTGCAGTGTTGGTGTTGCCAGCCTTCATGTCCTGTTTGCAGACATCTTTGTAATGCAAATTTGGTCTACCAATGGGCCTATTGCCTGAAGCCTGTTCCCCACAGAGCACATCTCCCCGATAGATTTGTGTTGCGCTGACAAGAGCTTCTAAATCAGGCTTCCTCAACCTCGGCCCTCCAGATGTTTTGAGACTACAATTCCCATCATCCCTGACCACTGGTCCTGCTAGCTAGGGATCATGGGAGTTGTAAGCCAAAAACATCTGGAAGGCTGAGGTTGATGAAGCCTGTTCTAAATGGAGCACAATCAGGACGTTGAATTTTGCACAGCTGTTGCTATCAAAGCGCTTTGTTTTTATTGTTCCGATGCACATGTGAAACCACAGCTGCCCATTTTGTAGTTTAAATATTGGGGGAGATGCTGGCTTGGATGTTATCCCTGGGAACCTTCAGAGACTACTTTGCTATTCTCTATGGTGAGCTCACAAGAGGATTCCATTCTTTGGAGGTGACATTCTCAGCAAATAAGAAAAGATTTTAAGTCTTCGGAAGAAGATAACTTTGTTAGGATTTGCAGCCAGGCTATGAAACACTATTTTTTTGTTGTTGGACCAAACTACAAATGACCTGACCTCATTTCCTTCCTACATACATTCTAAGTACAAAATGCATCTTGAGACGTTTTGTTTTTCTGCCAAAATGGCCATATAACTCTCTCTGTGTTACCGCCAACAGAGGGATGCAATCGGATACCATCGGTAGGATGTGAAAAACTTCACTTTGTTAAATCCAATATTCTGTCCATTTTATCTCTACTGGGCAGCTGTACATCGTCTCAAAAGATGGACAGGAATTCTATTTGCCATCAAAGACTTTGTCCCCTCCCGTTTCTGAATTTCCTGTATGTATTCTATATCTCCTGTGGAATTCAGTCGAGAGAAAAGCCACATTCTCCAAACATTTCGACAAGTGTATCCACTTCTCTTGCGATTCCTTGGAGGACTGGAAATGGGAGGCATGGCTTAGAAAGCCCCACTTAATAACAGAATTCATTAGCAGTGATTTGCCATGGCTTGAAAATAAATTGTAGCAAGGACTTTTCCCATTGTTTGGGAGAAGAGGCTCAAGTGGTGCCTCAGATAATGATCCCTTTTGACCTGCCAGGGCTGTGCTTAATTTAAGGGGGGGGGGGAAGAATCTGCCCCAAAACAACTCATGTTCTGCCTTGAGGAAGGATGTGACCTCTTTAAATGAAGCAGATGACCGTGATCTGTCTTTTGTTCTTAATTTATTCTACATTTACTAGTCATGGAAAGGGAAAAGAAGCTAAGCAGGTCTCTCTGTTTAACTAACTTCACAAATCTTATTCCGGGGCTGCCCATGCACTCAGGGTTCCTAGGGTTGCCATAGGTCCTCTTTTTCCAGGACATGTCCTCTTTTCCCTCCATGGGTATGTAAAATGAGAGTTAAAAGTAGAAGTCTGCAAATGTGTCCTCTTTTTTGCTCTTCAAAATATGGCAACCCCACCAATGCACTCAGGGGTCCCCCCCCCCCCCGGAATTAGGCCTGGAAGAAGTATTCTATTGTAGTAAATAGAACAGGTAGCGCTCTCTCTCTCTCTCTCTCTCTCTCTCTCTCTCTCTCTCTCTCTCTCTGTGTGTGTGTGTGTGTGTGTGTGTGTAAGATGCTCACAACAGTTTTTCCGATTTGCAAAGACGCCAACAGCCCCCCAAATCCTGGCAACACCTGTCTTATTCACTGCTCCTCTGTGTTCTGAGATATCACCCAGGGCAATACCCATGTACTTTGAAGTAGACATTTACAGCCAAAAGGACCACCAATTAAAAAAATATATCATTATTTTAATGAAAATTGAAATGTCAAGGAAGCCAACAGGCTGCCATAAGCCACATTTAGGATTGCCCTGCCGTTGTGTTTGTGTTGTTAGAATCGCAGAACAGGGAAATACAAAAGATTTGGTCTCCCAGTCTGGCCTTGCCTTGCCAATCTGTGAATCTTAGCGGAAGAACAGAGGATAAATGCTGAAATCCTGTAAAACTTATAAGCAGTGTTGTGTTTTATTTTTAGCAGTTTCTAACACGTTGAAAGGCTGGATTCAGCCCCCACCTCATGATCCCAGCAGGCTTGGATCTCAAAGTTAACATTTAGAGAATGTTTACCATTCAGATCTTCTTGGCTGGTTTGAAATACAGTGGTACCTCTGGTTGCGAACAGGATCCGTTCCAGAGGCCCATTCGCAACATGAAAAGAGCGCAACCCACAGCGGCGCATCTGCGGGTTGCGATTCGTCCGCTTCTGCGCATGCGCGTGACGTCATTTTGCGCTTCTGCGCAAGCGGTGAAACCCAGAAGTAACCCTTTCCAGTACTTCCGGGTCACCGCAGGACGTAACCTGAAAGAACGTAACATGAAGCGGACGTAACATGAGGTATGACTGTAATCTTCTTCTTATCCATCAACCTGCTGTTTGCTTTGCTGTGCCTGTAATCCTCCATTACTTTATTAATGCACATTTCAAACCCAAGGGCCTTTTTATTATTATAATTACTTTTCCTAACTTGATTGCCACATTCACCCTCCCCCCCAAAGGTATTGGTGTGGGGTGTTGGGGAGTGGTCCTGTGGAAGCGACCGCTTGTGTGGGTAGTTTGGAACATCTGGAAGGAATATCTTCACATATCCAGACACTTAACAGCCTGTGCTTTGAGAAGCTGGCTAATTTTAAACACATACCATACTGTATCGGCGTTTGTGTGTTACTCCAGCCCTTCCTCTCATCTTGAAAGAGCGCAGCTGCCTTGTGGGCATTTGCCAAAGGGTAGCATCGCATGACGTTAGATAGTTGGAGAGAGGGGGGTCTCTCTGTAATAGGATTTATCCTCTCTTGGCGGCTTTGGGTGGTAATGATATGTGTGAACACAACAAGCTTCTTAAGGAAACAAAGTCAAGAAGGGAGGGTTTCTCTCCTCTTGGGATCAGACTAATGAGGGACGCTGATTTGTAGGTCTTTGATTAGGCTTAGTGAACCAACACTTTTCCAGTCAAAAGGCAATAATAATAAAGAAGAAGGAGCTGTATAAGGGATAGCCTGGCCACTGTGACCCATCCATTGGTAATCTCTAGATAGGATTACTGTAATGTGCTCTGTATGGGGTTTCCTTTGAGGTTGGTGGCAAGATTGCTCTCTGGAGTGTCCTATCTCACAAACATATTCCACAGCTCCTAAAGGGGTGGTTTGGCTACCCAAAACCTATCAACCTGCAGTTAGCAGCAACCAAGGGGAGGGCCTTCTCCATGGTGGCCCCTCTTCCTATAAAATTGCCTCTTCTCAAAACTCCAGTAAGCACCAACGCTGATTTTTTTATACTACTACAACAACAATACATACTTGTTGTAGTCAGGCTCTTTCGGGTGCTTAACATAGGGATTTAATTACTGGTGCGCCTAGCATTATCAGTTATTGTGATTTTAATGTTCTATTGTTTATTTCATCGTTTTAATCTGTACACTGCTTTGAGATGGGTTTTAATAGGTGCTATAGGAGTAATTTCATGAAAAAAACAACACCATGGAATTAATTGAATAACCACTGAAAAGGGTCTTGGACTGGAAGCAATTTGCTTTCTACTTCACATGCTTAGTGTTGACTAGCGCATTGGAGGGATGGACTGTGAAGGTGGTGTTGGATGCAAGCTAATTTCAGGACTGGAATGCAGATAGGATTCTAGCCCGTGGAGAATTCTGAGATATCTTATCCAACCTTAATTACCACGGCAATCTCTAACTATAAATAATACTATTGAGAAAGGAGTTCCTCTAGAGAGGAGCTGCATACAGCAGCTCACTACATGGACTACATGGAAATTTCTACCATGTTGTTGCAACTCCATATATGTTCACAATGACATGAAATCCCATGTGCTGGATAAGACACTGTCTGTGAATGACTTGGTTTTCTGCTTGGGTCTCTTTCCTCTCATAAAGTAAAAGTAAAGAACCCTTGGACAGTAAAGTCCAGTCAAAGGCAACTGTGGGATTGCAGCGCTCATCTTGCTTTCAGGCCGAGGGAGCCGGCGTTTGTCCACAGACAACTTTCCAGCTCATGTGGCCAGCATGATTAAACCACTTCTGGCATAACGGAAACCATGATGGAAACCAGAGCGCATGGAAACGCTGTTTACCTCTCTGCTGCTGTGATACCTATTTATCTACTTGCACTGGTGTGCTTTTGAACTGCTAGGTTTGCAGGGGCTGGGACAGAGCAATGGGAGCTCACCCTGTCGAGGGGATTCAAACTGCCGACCTTCCGATTGGCAAGCCCAAGAGGCTCAGTGGTTCAGACCACAGTGCCACCCGTGTCCCTTTCCTCTCATAAAAAAGCATTCAAACATCTGATTTCTCAACTTTCAATTTGGTTTCATCTATTATTCTTAGGATTTTGCCACCTCGTTTAATTTAGTGCTTTTATTCTGGATTTCCTTCCCAAGAGGAGCTCAAACTGGCATGCAGAAACAGCCCAATTAATGCAGACTGTGAGAATAAACAATATTAAATTAAACAAATAAAAGCCACATTCAGGTCAAGTAGTATTTTAAAAATCCCATTGAAAGCCATAATAATTAGTTCAATGACAAGGACTCTCCTGTTCACCTTGATGACCCTTCCCCGTGCACCAGTGAGGAGTTCTGCCAAAGTTTCCAAAGGGCACAGACATTTAGAGCAAATGGTTGCAGTGGTGACCTACGTTGTGAGGTGGAACCGCCGTCTCCTCGCCATTACGCTGCCACCCCATCCAGGTATGCTGCAGTGACATCAATGACAGGAGGTGTCAGGGATGGACTGGACAAAGAGGGGTGGTTGGAGGCACTAGCCAGGTAAGCCCCCAAGGGAAACCCCAGAGGAGGAAGGCTCACAGCCAGGGGATTGTGGTGGGACACTGAGAAGAGGTCAGAGGGAGAAGATTGGGAGGAGATGCCAAAGGGTGAAGAGGCAACAGGGTTTAGTGAGCAGGAGGAACCTGTGACAGGGAGCAGTTCAGACTCTGAGGCTGAAGCAGAGGAGGGGCGGTGATCAAGAGGCTGCTGAAGAATTTGGGGGCTCTCCCTGTTTTGTTCTCCTCCGCCCTGGTTTCCAAGAATGCACAGGATAATGAGGAGGGCAGAACCAGAAGTGCACAGATGCAGTTTGAGACTGCTTGGTAAACATTCGAGAAAGGGTGGAATCTTCAGTCCTAGGAACTGCTCCATAGAGGTAAGACCTGCTGGGAAGGGTTACTGAGTTGTACGCTGTTTGCTTGAACAAAGAGCTAACTTCACTGACAACAGAGCCCTGTGTCTGACTCCAGCCCTGACGGTATATTCCAGATGTTGTTGGGCTCCAGCTCCCATCATGCTCAGCCAACATGGCCAGTGGAGAGGGATGATAGGAGTTGTAGTCCAACAACATGTGGAGAACACGACATTGGCTACTCCTCTTCTGGAGCTGAGATATTGCCCTCACTTCTCCCAATTCTTGACTGATAAATGCCCTACTGCTGCTTGTGAAGGCCAGGCTTTAAAATGCATAAGAGGAAGAAATTGGGCACACATGAAAAACTGCCTCATCTAGGCAGTCTCTCTCCTGGAAAAGAATAAGGGGGGAAGAAAACATGGCTGCTTTTGGCCCTCTTCAGTTTCAAACAATTTTTCATGGGTAAATATTTAACAGATAAAATTTATAAACCCAGAAAGGCTTAGGGGGCGAAAGGAACATATGGAAGTGGTTCTTTATGCTGATGTAAAAAAAATAAAGGAAAAGAGAGGGAAAATAAAAAGGCACTTCAGAATTAAGAAATGAACCCAAAAGACTTTACCGCATTTTCAAAGGCGAGAGGGAGAAAATTTTGCACAGAAAGCAAGGGGGAAATGGATTTTTGAGTAACAATAGGGACATAAACCAAAATGAAAATTGAGGCTAAATGTCGCCCTTCTCCTCTCCCCCTCCCCTTCTCTCCGCTAGTTGCATTTCCCCCAGACCCAGGCGCTCAGCAATATTTTTATCCTTCCCTCCTGACACTTTTCAAAGCCTCGTTTGCGCCCTAATTTCTTTGTGAGGTCTGAAGAAGTTGAATTAATTTTTAATGTTAAATGCACAGATTTTTTTTTCGTTCTGGGGGTGGGGTGCAGGGAAGAGATGGAATTGTAAATGTATGAGTAGAATTTTGTGACTTGTTGGGGCGGGGAACGAGACTGCTGGCAGAGAAGCAACTCCAAAAGGCTCTGTGACATTAAGAATTTCCTTCCAGAATTTTAAAGAGTCCGGAGGGATGGTAAATGCAGAGATAATCGGGGAGCTCTTGATTTTTGATTAACTCTGGTGCTAAACCGTTTATAATAAAAGACCATTCCAAAGTATCTTTTTTAAAAATTCGCCTTCTCCCTCCCCCTCACCCCCCCAAAAAAACTGTGGCAAGAGCCTACTTAATATAATACATGAAACTGAAGGCTGTTTCCTTATCAAAGCTTTGCAGCCGACTGTGCATTATCAAAGGGCTGCTTCCAGGGCTTAATTTGAACCGGGGCTTACCAGACTCCTGTTTTTGAAATTACCTGGAACATGAGAGAAGCAACAATAAAGAAAATCCTGCCTCTGAGCATGGGCGGAGTGCTTTCCTCCTGCCGGGGACGATTGCTTCTTCCAGGTCATTTCATACCTGAGTTCTTGGTACTACTGTGTGAAATACGTGCATTAATAATGATAATAATAATAATACCATCCATACTGTGTTGACTGCAAAGTCTGCATGTATAAATCATGGTTCTCCCCTCCTTCCAGCTACATATGATTTGGAAGGGGTTGGAAAATTTAGAAATGTGTGATTTGGGAGAAAACGTGTGCAAAACAAAATTGTAAGTACACATTTAAATAGGGTTTTTGGTGCAGATTTTTTTTTTTTTAAAGTGCAGATCCAGTTCCCACACCTAGTACAGTGGTACCTCGGGTTAAGAACATAATTCGTTCTGGAGGTCCGTTCTTAACCTGAAACTTGTTCTTAACCTGAGGTACCACTTTAGCTAATGGGGCCTCCTGCTGCCGCCGCACAATTTCTGTTCTCATCCTGAAGCAAAGTTCTTAACCCGAGGTACTATTTCTGGGTTAGCGGAGTGTGTAGCCTGAAGCGTATGTAACCCGAGGTACCACTGTATAGGGTTGCATTCAATAGGGCTGGCCTGCCTGCAGAAGAGACTTTTGCTCGCATAAGTGATGTTTACCTTTCCCCTCCTCTCTCCCGCAGCTCCCTGTGGGTGGTGCTGTGGTCTAAACCACTGAGCCTTTTGGGCTTGCCAGTCGGAAGGTTGGCAGTTTGAATCCCTGCGATGGAGTGAGCTCCCACTGCTCTGTCCCAGATCCTGCCAACCTAGCAGTTCGAAAGCACACCAGGACAAGTAGATAAATAGGTACCGCTGCAGTGTGAAGGTAAACAGTGTTTCCATGCACTCTGTTTCTGTTATGGTGTTCCATTGCTCCAGAAGCAGTTTAATCCTGCTGGCCACATGACCCGGAAAGCTGTCTGTGGACAAACGCCGGCTCCCTCGGCCTGAAAGAGAGATGAGCGCCACAGCCCATGGTTGTCTTTGACTGGACTTAACCGTCCAGGGGTCCTTTACCTTTTACCTATTATAGAAAGTAAGGGAACCCTCTGGAACAGACTGGGTGTTTCTGTGGGGTTGCAGAGGAGGAAAGGAAGGAAAGGTCATGTCATGTCTGCCAGGACAACATTGTAAGCTGTTCATATTTGTGCTGTGTTTTTCTTGTTTCTTATTAGGATTTCTAATTTTTCATCTGCTGAATATAGGCCTCTGGCTGCATGTACGTAATTAAAACCGCATGTTGTTGATAACGTAACACCAAATCCAAGAATAAGAGGCAAGATGAAAACCAAAGATTTAAAGCCCATTCTTACTTCTGCACACATGAGCATGAAATTAGCCATACAGAATTCCTTCACTGGTTTCCAAAAGGATGACTATTGGGGTCAGAGCCAATAGTGTACATGTGTATCAGCAGCAACTTAAGTAAAAGGTAAAGGTAAAGGGACCCCTGACTATTAGGTCCAGTCATGGCCGACTCTGGGGTTGCGGCGCTCATCTCGCTTTATTGACCGAGGGAGCCAGCATACAGCTTCTGGGTCATGTGGATCAGCATGACAAAGCTGCTTCTGGCGAACCAGAGCAGTGCACAGAAATGCCGTTTACCTTCCCGCCGGAGCGGGAAACTTGCATTTTGACGTGCTTTCGAACTGCTAGGTTGCGGGGATTCGAACCACCGACCTTCTGATCGGCAAGTCCTAGGCTCTGTGGTTTAACCCACAGCGCCACCCGCGTCCCACAACTTAAGTACAGTAGCTAAATGGAACTTCCATGTCCAGAAGCAGTATAACTGTGAATCCTGTTTGTTGTGGGCAAGCAATGGCTTTTGCCCTGCTTATGAGCTTCCTAGAAGTATCTGGCTTGCAACTCTTGGGAACAGGATACTGGACTAAATGGATCTGTGATCTGCTGCTAAGCTTTTCCTATGTCGGCTCTAAAAATATTGACTTGGAGAGTAACATTTAAGGCTTGACATCATTAACTAAGGTGTTTTGGCTTGTTATATCCTCATAAACCTGGAGAGGGGGTGGTAAACTATTTTTAAAAAATGACTGGGTTTCAAAGCACCCTTGGAACTTATAAATATGGTGAGCACCTCTTTCCAAGGCAGGAAAATGATGAACACAGTATATGGTCTGTTTGGCTTCACTGTATGCCTTCCTGAACTCGAAAATAGTAGCTGTGCTCCTTCTAAGGGTTCAAAATCGTGCTGGTGTTTGAGTGTGCATTATGTACTTTAGTTTAATGTCACACAGACCAGAGCCCTGCTGAGGTGTTTAGGCCTGAACAAGAAATGCAAATGCTATTGCAGATACTAATATTGCATAACCTGAAGCGACTGGATGCACAAAAGCAGACTCCTTTTGGAAATAAAACATTGTCAGTTTAATTAAAGCTTCACTTCCAGAACTTTCTTCAAAACAGAACAAAAAAAAAACAGCAAATGGTATATCCAAAATATCCATAAGATCATGTGCAATTCCAGCACAGGGTCAGTTTCTTATAAAATATGAAATATTCCAAACAGATCTCAAATCTGAGCTGTGTCTCTCCTTACAGTCTCCATTTTGCCTGGAGCTGTATTCACTCACTAAAGGTAAAGGTACCCCTGCCCGTACGGGCCAGTCGTGACCGACTCTAGGGTTGTGTGCTCATCTCACTTAAGAGGCCGGGAGCCAGCGCCGTCCGAAGACACTTCCGGGTCACGTGGCCAGCGTGACGAAGCTGCACTGGTGAGCCAGCACCAGTGCCACACACGGAAACGCTGTTTACCTTCCCGCTATAAAGCGGTACCTATTTATCTACTTGCGCTTAGGGGTGCTTTCGAACTGCTAGGTGGGCAGGAGCTGGGACCGAACGACGGGAGCTCGCCCCGCCGCGGGGATTCGAACCGCCGACCTTACGATCAGCAAGTCCTAGGCACTGAGGTTTTACCCACAGCGCCACCCGCGTCCCAGAGATTTCACTCACTAGAGAGGGTCATTTACACCTCCTTACTTCCACAGACCCCAAGAACAAAGACTGAGCCACCACCCTTCCAAGATTATGAATTTGCAGTTGTGAACTAAGGTTAAACACTCAGGTGCTAGCTAGCAGAGAACAACAGTTAATTATCAACCCATCAATGAGTTCAGAGACCACTTAGTATACTTAAGTGGAATTTCCCCACATTAAAACCTTCAGTAATACACATTTAGGCATTCCCCATTTCAGTGTCAATTAAATAATTATACTTGACAAGCCCTTTTGCACCATCCCTGCTTGCTACACTCCATGCCTCCCTTTCTGAGTGGGAAGATCTGAAGGGTGGATGCATTTGGCTGAGTGTGCTTGGAAGATTCACCGTCAGGAAGTCTGGTCATGCATGGACCATGGAGAGGCTTCTAAGCTCACTTGGCTGAACATACATAGAAGTATCTCCTCTTTTCAGACCTACCTGCTCAATGCAGGACGTGTGGGGCTGGGGCATTGTGCATGGCCCCACAACCCCTACATACATTGACATTCCTTATTCAGGGCAGTAACACCTCAACAGGGCTACAGAAAATGCAGACACTTCGGCCATTGATAAGAGAGCCGGTGTGGTGCAGTGGTTAGAGTGTTGTGCTTGGACCCGGGAGACCAGGGTTCAAATTCCCACTCAAACAGGAAGCTCACTGGGTGATCTTGGGGCAGTCACCGTCTCTCAGCCTAACCTACCTCACAGAGTTGTTGTGTGGATAAAAATGGGCAGGACAAAGAAGTGTGTGTGCCACCTTGGGCTCCTTGGAGGAAGGATGGGTTATTAATGTGATAAATAAATAAAATAAAATGTATTTAGAGTGAAAGCCTTGATATGTCTGCTCAGAGGTAAGCTCAACTGAGTTCAATGTGGCTTTTCCCATGTCAGTGTACGTAGGTTTGCAATCTTAGTTGATTATTCGTCCCCTGATTAAATTACATTTGAATAGATTTACTTTTCACCAGCATCTCAGTATGCATTCATTTTTGAGATTTTGGAGAGAAAAGCTTAATAAATATGGACACAATCTACTGTTGAAAGGAAAGGCAATCTTTTTTTAAAATTTCAATTATTCAACAAAACTGCGTTAAAAATGTGCCCTGCTAACCCTCTGCCCTAACCTATTAAAGTTCCCCTTCATTGATTGATCAACTAAAGCTTCCTTTGGTTTTAATCTACTCATTTAAATAGATCAGCGCAAGCCTATTTAAGTGCCTCTTTGTGAAAGCCGCTTGAGGAATTCTTGCTCCACGCAGAAATGGGTGGAAAGGTTTCCAGGAGGATAAGTGAATTTGCATTCCTCCCAACAAAGCTCACACCCTAAGTTCATTAAAGGTGACGCATGGATTTGAAAACCAGGAGAGTAAACAGCAGTGAAATCCGGGTGTGAAGGCAGTAAAAGCCTCACCCCTTCGCTCCTGGAATGGGAAGCCTACTCTTTGTAGGTTCCTTAAGGTTAGCCTTTAAGAGAAACCACACAGCCTCATAACATCAAATCAGAGCCATTTGGGACGTGTGCCTTACACATTGCTAGGAAAAGCTTGTGTGCAAATGAGCAGAGTAATGCCACACATTATGGAGGAGACTCTTGAAAGTCCCATGGACTGCAAGAAGATCAAACCTCTCCATTCTGAAGGAAATCAGCCCTGAATGCTCACTGGAAGGACAGATCCTGAAGCTGAGGCTCCAATACTTTGGCCACCTCATGAGAAGAGAAGACTCCCTGGAAAAGACCCTGATGCTGGGAAAGATTGAGGGCACAAGGAGAAGGGGACGAGAGAGGACAAGATGGTTGGACAGTGTTCTCGAAGCTACAGTGGTGCCTTGCAAGACGAAATTAATTCGTTCCGTGAGTTTTTTCGTCTAGCGAATTTTTCGTCTTGCGAAGCACGGTTTCCCATAGGAATGCATTGAAAATCAATTAATGTGTTCCTATGGTCAAAAAAAGTCCAAACAAAGCCAAATTTGGTACAACAAGAGTTTATTAAGTGCTCTTTAAAGTCACACATACTGTAAAGAGCATTTCAAAATTCAAACCCATAATTTATTTTAAAAAACAGCAGAGTTGCCCAATGGTCACAGAAAATCATAAAAATGCAGAAAAAAAATCACAAGCTTCCAGATTCTTGCAAACCCCTCCCCAACTGTTCCCCCAGCCAGCCATCACACAGAAATTCAAACCCAGAATTTTTTTTTGAAAAACAAAAACATGGCCCAATGGTCACAGAAAATCATAAAAATTCAAAAACAACAACACACAAGCTCCCAGATTCTTGCAAACCCCTCCTCAACTGTTCCCCCAGCCACCCACCACAAAAATTCAAAACCAAATTTTTTTTCGTCTTGCGAAGCAAGCCCATAGGGAAATTCGTCTTGCGAAGCAACTCAAAAACGGAAAAACCCTTTCGTCTAGGGAGTTTTTCGTCTTGCGAGGCATTCGTCTTGCGGGGCACCACTGTACCAGTATGAGTTTCACCAAACTGCGGGAACAGAAATTGTGCTCTGGTGGCGCAGCAGCAGCAGGAGGCCCCATTAGCTAAAGTGGTGCTTCAGGTTAAGAGCAGTTTCAGGTTAAGAACGGACCTCGGGAACAAATTAAGTACTTAACCCGAGGTACCACTGTATTTGCAAAATTAAGAAAATGGTTTGGATCCACAGAATTCTTTCAAGATGAAGACATATGCAGCAACTTAAAGTGTGATGGAAGTGGTGTCATGTGCTGCCTTGAAAGCAACATATGAATACGTGTTCAGATGTCTTCCCTTAGCACCTAAAACCTTGCATCTGCCACAGAAGCTTTTTGTTCTCCATGAGCTTTTGATTAGAGCCAGGATCTGTGGACGTAGGTACATAGGGAAGCGGCCTTTGCACAGAGTGCAGACCATTGCGGCATCTAATTCAGTGTTCTGACGGTGCCTCTCTCACGTTTCAGACTGGAAGCATTCCCAGTCGTACCTGGGGGTGCTGCAAATTGAACCTGGGACCTTCTGAATGCAAAGTGGACGATCTTACCACTGAGCTACAGCTCTTTCCCTATTTATTTTGTGCTTTCCGATCTAGAAGAACGGAGCGGCTTATGCTTCTGTGTGCATTAGACATGCCGTAGTCTTCAGCCTTTCCAGACCCACGATTCAACTTCAACCCAGACACGTGTATGGGGATTCATTACTCTTTTCTTTTAATGATAAATTTGTATAGTGGTAAACGGGACGCGGGTGGCGCTGTGGGTTAAACCACAGAGCTGATCAGAAGGTCGGCGGTTCGAATCCCCGTGACGGGGTGAGCTCCTGTTGCTTGGTCCCTGCTCCTGCCAACCTAGCAGTTTGGAAGCACGTCAAAGTGCAAGTAGATAAATAGGTACCGCTCCGGCGGGAAGGTAAACAGTGTTTCCGTGCGCTGCTCTGGTTCGCCAGAAGCGGCTTAGTCATGCTGTACGCCGGCTCCCTCAGCCAATAAAGCGAGCTGAGCGCCGCAACCCCAGAGTCGGCCACGACTGGACCTAATGGTCAGGGGTCCCTTTACCTTTACCTTAAAGCTGCTGTTGGTCTTTACCCAAGACCAGGCTAGTAGTGCTCCAACCATGCACTGATGGGAGTTGTAGCCCAAAACATGGAAGGTACCAGTTTGACAAAGGCTGCTATATGCCATGAACGCAGCACTGTTTGCTATGTTCAGTGGACCACAGTATTAGGCTGAAATGAATGTGCAGCATGATGAATATTTTTTATTAACTTGTGCTGACATGGGCGCAGCGGGGACAACGCACTGGAAATTGTCAATAAAGATAATATCTTAAGTCCAACCATTCCTCTGAAAGTCTTGTTTGGCATTGATGCTGATGAACCCTTACAGCCGATCGCTAGAAAACTGTTTCCAGCCTTGTGATGATCGGATCAAATTGAGGGCAATTACATTAATAGATTTTGGAAGTATTTATGTTGGAAGTCCATCTCGTTGCAGCTGGTAATAATTTTTACTGGTCTTTTGTCTTCCCACAGTTTAAAAGAGCTGTTGATTGAGTTCAGCGTCTGGGATGCCAGAGTCTGTGCAGCTAGTTCTACACATTTGGAGATCAAATACCACCCCCCTCAGGCCCACATGGCAAATCTTGGCCCACATGGTGACTTGTGAGAGCACCTTATGTTACGGCATGACGCTTCAAAATCCATGGAAATGGTTCTAGTTAGCATTAGGGCTGGGCGATATCTGTTTTTCATCATTGTGATATATCACCAGCTAAACATCATGGTATACTGATATAATAATAATAATAATAATAATAATAATAATAATAATAATAATAATAATTTATACCCCGCCCATCTGGCTGGGCTTCCCCAGCCATTCTGGGCGGCTTCCAAAAAAATATTAAAATACTGTAATATATCAAACATTAAAATCTTCCCTATGTTTGAAATAAGGATGGAACTATGTAGAAGCATTGTCTGTCTTCATGATTTTTCCTGCATTGTGATTTTTGCCGGTCCTGCTCTTATGATTTGCCGCTGAGCCGCAGGGTTAACAGGGGTTGCAGGAATCGAGAGAAGGGTTGGCTTCACGGTCTCCCCCACATTGTGATTTTTGCATACATCATGATTTGCAATAAAGGTAAAGGACCCCTGGGCAGTTAAGTCCAGCCAAAGGCGACTATGGGTTTGCGATGCTTATCTTGCTTTCAGGCCGAGGGAGCTGGTGTTTGTCCACAGACAGCTTTCTGGGTCATGTGACCAGCCTGACTAAACTGCTTGTGGCACAATGGAACACCGTGATGGAAACCAGAGTACACGGAAACGCTGTTTACATCCCCCCCCCCGCAGCTGTACCTATTAATCTACTTGCACTGGCATGCTTTTGAACTGCTAGGTTGGCAGGATCTGGGACAGAGCAACAGGAGCTCACCCTGTTGTGCAGATTCGAACTGCCGACTTTCTGATCAGCAAGCCCAAGAGGCTGAGTGGTTTAGACCCCAGCGCCACCCGCATCCCTGATTTGCAATATGTTGTCCGGGACTGAGCTACATTAGTCAAAAAACAACGCTTTGAATGCGTTATAAACACGCAACACCAGATGATGTTACAGAGCAAAAAATAAAATAAAAATCTGTGCTATTTTTACATAGAGTTTTTTCTTTTTGTTTTGACGATTTAATTTCTGACTTATTTATAGTGGGTTTTTCCCTGTGTGTAGATCCCCCCAAGTTAAAAAAAAAAGAAATGAAACCAATATCATGATATGGACTTGAAATTGGTTTTGGACGATATGTCAATATACCGCCCAGCCCTACTGAGACCGATGACCGGACTCTGCAAAGGGCAGCATCCAGTCTTCCTAGGAAAGTGTCATTGAACTGGTGCTTGCCTGGACTGAGGTTTAGGTGTGTATGTAGAAACCTCTGATATTTTTATATCTGGAATATTGAAGGTAAAGGGACCCCTGACCATCAGGTCCAGTTGTGACCAACTCTGGGGTTGCGGCGCTCATCTCGCTTTATTGGCCGAGGGAGCCAGCGTACAGCTTCCGGGTCATGTGGCCAGCATGACTAAGCCGCTTCTGGCGAACCAGAGCAGCTCACGGAAACACCGTTTACCTTCCTGCCGGAGCGGTACCTATTTATCTACTTGCACTTTGACGTGCTTTTGAACTGCTAGGTTGGCAGGAGCAGGGACCGAGCAACGGGAGCTCACCCCGTCGCGGGGATTCCAACCACCGACCTTTTGATTAGCAAGTCCTAGGCTCTGTGGTTTAACCCACAGCGCCACCCGCGTCCCTATCTGGAATATTAGCCAGCTTTAAAGAAGTAAGAGTCACGTCTGTTACGCAACCGATGCCAGACCCCTGCAGCCATCCCCACCACCTGCGTGAGGCCCCAGAAGATCTCATGTGAAGGAGTGCAGTCCTCAGACTGAAATCTCTCCCCCCCCCCTGCCATAGAGGGGAAATTGCTCTGGGGCTTTTTTCAGAGCGGGAACAATGACATCATCTGCCAGAGCCCAGTGTACTGGCAAGTGAATGAGACAATAAAGAGGCTTTAAAGTTTCACTATTGTTTGTGACAGAGGAGCATAGAGGCGAGAATGAGAAAAAATAATAAGGCAAAGCCTGCATACTTTGCTTTCTGTTCTTGGACCGGGGTTCCTATAAATAGCAACGCTTATCCTTTGCAAGGTGGTTTGCACTTCTAATTAAAAGCTAAAGGCTTCATTTCAGCTGGCTGAAGATCTTTTGTTCAAACTCTGTGTGTTTTACAGACAGAACCTATGTAGTTAGGAGTAAACACCCACGAGTTCAATGGAGCTTATGCCCAGGAAACTATGCTAAGGATTGCAGTCATGCTGATCCTAATGGACTGGGTATTATGCTAGGCACTGCTGTTTTCCAGAGTATTTGTGTGTATAAGAGAGAGAGAGAGAATGGATGTATTATTTGACTCTCGTTGGGAGAGTGACACTGGGAGCTATGAGAGCAAACTTCTGCACTTCAAGATCTACTACACCACTTCTAGGGTTCTTAGATTGTGTGTGTGTGTGTGTGTGTGTGTGTGTGTGTGTGTGTGTATTTTGGAAGTACTACAGTGGAACCTCTGTTGTCAAACGTAATCCGTTCCGGAAGACCGTTCAACTTCCAAAATGTTTGACAACTGAGGTGCAATTGCCGGTCAGCAAAATCAATTGAAAGAATGGAGAAACATGCCACGGAAGCTGTTCGAAAATGGAAGCATTCACTTCCGGGTTGCCGGTGTTCAAAACCGAAACGTTTGACTTCCAAAGCTTTCAACAACCGAGGTTCCACTGTATAAAAAAGAAGTAACCCCCTTGCATTTCATAGGATCATAGAATTGTAGAGTTGGAAGGGACCCCAAGAGTTGGGTTATAATCAGTATCCTAGATATGAATAGGAAGGAAAGTCGGTTTTGGAAAAGCAAGTAACAGTGATGGTGATCGAGGTATGCAATTACCTGATGTGGAATTCCAGTTTATTGCATTTATAGGTACTTTATGTATAAAAAATAATAATAAAATGTAATGAATACTTTGCTGGCATACCACTGTCTTGGGAGACAACGGAGGAGTGTGCCTTTTGGGAGTGAAGTTGAACCTTTGGAAGGTTGCAGCGCCTGCAGCTGTAGGGACTGATACAGGGCAGATGAAGGCATCTGGTTGTGCTGCTGCAGATGCTCCCCAGTGGTCATTTTTCCTCTGATCTCTGCTATGGATGCACAACCTGACTGTCTTCAGGCATTTTGGATGTCTGCAAGGAGTGGGTTGATGTTGATGTAATTTATAATAAGCTAGATTTAATTGAGAGGGACGCGGCGGTTCGAATCCCCGCGACGGGGTGAGCTCCCGTTGCTCAGTCCCTGCTCCTGCCAACCTAGCAGTTCGAAAGCACCTCAAAGTGCAAGTAGATAAATAGGTACCGCTCTGGCGGGAAGGTAAACGGTGTTTCCGTGCGCTGCTCTGGTTCGCCAGAAGTGGCTTTGTCATGCTGGCCACATGACCTGGAAGCTGTCTCCGGACAAACACCGGTTCCCTCGGCCAATAAAGCAAGATGAGTGCTGCAACCCCAGAGTCGGCCACGACTGGACCTAATGGTCAGGGGTCCCTTTACCTTTACCTTTAGATTTAATTGAGACATCTAATTAGTAGATTTATATCCCAATTTTAAAGCAAATACCTTCACAAAGTGGCAGGCTATACTACACAACTAAACAGCAATTGCATGCCACAAAAAGCACAAGTGTGAAACACCCCAAATCCTTAAAATTGCCAGCACGGTCAATTGCCCCAGCATTGCCACAAAATACAGTTGAAACAAAATTAAAACAAAACAGTGCAGCCGGTCCATTTCTGCATCCTGATTTAAAACCAGTGTATTCTATGCCTCCACAGGTGTTTTCTTGATTCCCTCACTGAAAAGTGTCCATGATCCTATGTAAAGTTCTGTATTCAGATTTTTGTCATATGTAAAATTCAGACTGGGAAAAAAAATCACCAGAAACTTAAGCCCTTGATGTGTGTTTTGAAATTAGAATTCATGAGCCCTTGGAAGAAATCCGTAAGGGTTGAGGTTTTTTTGTTTTTGTTTCCTAAGCAACTTTATTATTGTGAACTTTTCCCACAGGAAGGGCTTGGGAAAAGAATTGAGCACATTTGCAGATGTGCCAGAACTTTTTTGATCCCTAATATTTCCAGATTCCTCATGTTTAAGTTCTAAGAGTGGTCACATGCAAATCTTCCTTTGATGAAATTAGCAAATCTGTGATGATGGAGTAAATGTAAATATTGTATTGTGGTTGCAAAGAGGTCTTCACAAAGAGGTCTTCAGCTGTTCAGTGTTCTGGAGATCCACATCTACATCTAACCATAGGTGGGACATCTGATTTGGCTTGGGAACCAGGTATGCACGAGGTCACAAGCCTTAACCTTTTACTTTCTACTGTGGTCCCAATCTAGTGAATGCCTGGGGGTGACGTGTGCCGGGGGGAGCTGCCATCTGCTTCAGTGGGTGGTTTCCCCTGATGTAAATAGCATGGAAGACTGACTCCACGTTGGGACTGCAGCAGAGGGCAAAAAAAAATCAAATCCTCTTCACTTCCCATGGCAGGGTCCCTGTCCAGATTAGTTGTCCCTGCACCACCAACTGAGTTTAAGAAGCCTTTTCATGTAATGTCTATATTTCGTGAATGGTGTCTCTTCTGGTTTGGCCTTCTAGAAGCTCTAAGTAAAGGTAAAGGTACCCCTGCCCGTACGGGCCAGTCTTGACAGACTCTAGGGTTGTGCGCCCATCTCACTTAAGAGGCCGGGGGCCAGCGCTGTCTGGAGACACTTCCGGGTCACGTGGCCAGCGTGACAAAGCCGCATCTGGCGAGCCAGTGCAGCACACGGAAACGCCGTTTACCTTCCCGCTGGTAAGCGGTCCCTATTTATCTACTTGCACTTAAGGGTGCTTTCGAACTGCTAGGTTGGCAGGCGCTGGGACTGAGCAACGGGAGCGCACCCCGCCGCGGGGATTCGAACCGCCGACCTTTCAATCGGCAAGCCCTAGGCGCTGAGGCTTTTACCCACAGCGCCATCTGCTAGCATTAGCTAAACCACAGCCTGCCCTTTTGAGGAAGATGAACAACACATTTAAAAAAACGTCAAAATGGGCTGAGCTTTGGATGTGTCTAATACACAATCTTTCAAAATAGTATCTGAAGAATGTATGCAAATAAATCAGATCTTGAAGAGTCAGCAATGGGCATTGTAATTACTTTTGTCTCCTTTTTTTTTAATTCTCTTTCTATAAGCCAGGAAATTGGTACTGAGGACGCTTTCGATACTCCGCTGGGAGGGACGTAAAAGGAAGGAAGAACTCAATTTGTTAGAGGGGATGAAACAAAACTTTGCATGTAATCAGGATATCCCAAAATGCTCTGGGACTGGTTTAATAAAGTAATCTTGAGAAATATTAGTGTTGCATTGTTCTTCTTCATGTATGCCCGCCTTTTAGATGTTATTCTTCTCCTTTCAGTGCTAGACTTGGTGCCAATTCAAAGACCCCTCTATATCTCTGTTTGCAAGGTCAAAGGTAGCTTTCTTGAAACTGTTAGGGCACTTTCCTCATTCAGCTATTTGAGGATAATATAAAGTGAAAAGAAAGACAGAAAATGTAGATCAGTTGGAAGCCGCCCAGAGTGGCTAGGGGAAACCCAGCCAGATGGGCGGGGTATAAATAATAAATTATTATTATTATTATTATTATTATTATTATTATTATTATTGCAGAGAAATTGTATATTTTATTTTATTCTTTTGCCAAAATTATTCAAAGAAAGAGAAAACAATAATGGGTTGTATTCAAAGTCTCGTTAGTGCAAGGACTTTCACTTTCTCAGTTGACTGTTCCCTTCCTGTAACCCCCCTCCTTGCATATCCCAAATCTACTACAGTGGTACCTCGGGTTAAGAACTTAATTCGTTCTGGAGGTCCGTTCTTAACCTGAAACTGTTCTTAACCTGAGGTACCACTTTAGCTAATGGGGCCTCCCGCTGCCACCACGCAATTTCTGTTCTCATCCTGAAGCAAAGTTCTTAACCCGAGCTACTATTTCTGGGTTAGCAGAGTCTGTAACGTGAAGCGTCTGTAACCCGAGGTACCACTGGGGCTTCCACCAAACCTCTGGAGCAGATTGGGGCAAGGGCTCCTGGGAAGAGCATAGAGAATGGAAGTTCTGTTGCGCTATCAGGACATTTTTGTTGCATACAACTGAATGCGGGCTGCCGGTTTGGAATTTTCCCTACCAATTGGCTGCAAGAGCTGTGACTTTGATGTATGAAATAATAATAATAATAATAATAATAATAATAATAATAATAATAATAATAATAATTTATTATTTATACCCCGCCCATCTGGCTGGGTTTCCCCAGCCACTCAGGGCGGCTTCCAACAGAACACTAAAATACAATAACCTATTAAACATTAAAAGACCTATATATATGCAGACCTATATATATCCCCCGAGAATTTACAGCAGTACTGATAACTATAGTATACATTGCACCTGATGCGAACATCAATGAGGCAATGGGTCTTCTGCATGATGCCATTAGCAGACAACAAGGCAAGTATCCCGAGGCTGCATTTCTTGTATGCGGGGATTTTAACCAGGCAGATTTGAAAGTGGTCCTACCTAAATTCTATCAACACATAAAGTGTGCAACCAGGGGAGAAAGGACTCTGGACAGGCTGTATACAAATGTCAAACAGGCCTATAAGGCCGAACCACTGGCACATCTAGGCCAATCTGATCATGTGTCCCTGCTCCTGACTCCTGAATATATTCCAGTGAGGAAACGGACTCCAGCTATAAAGAGGGATATTACAATATGGCCAGCTGAAGCATCCCAACAACTACAAGACTGTTTTCATGACACCGATTGGGAGGTATTCGCCCAACAGGATGTAGAGACTCATACTGAGCAAGTGTTGGACTATATCAGGTTCTGCACTGACAATGTAACACAGAGGCGTCGGATAAAGATCTACCCAAACAGGAAGCCCTGGATGACAAGGGAGGTCCAGGGGTTGCTAAAGGCAAGAAATACTGCTTTCAGAAGTGGAAATAAGTCGTTGTACAGCTTAGCTAGAGCGGATCTAAAGAGAGGTATCCGTGTAGCAAAGGAGGCGTATAGACAGCGGCTGGAGAATCATCTACAAAGTAACAACACCAGGCAGGTGTGGCAAGGTGTACAAGAATTAACAGGGTATAAATCCAAGGATTCCCTGGCAGATGAGGGAGGGGCATCCCTCGCAGAGGATTTGAATGCCTTTTTTGCCCGTTTTGAAGTAACATCTGCAGCAACACCTGCTGAGGCTTTACCACCACCACCACCACTCCCTGTGAAGGCTTTGCCATCATCACCACCACCATCACCATCATCAGTACAAAGGAATGTGGTAGTCTCTGTGGAAAAAGAAGAGATGAGGAAGGTGTTGAAGGGAATCAACCCAAGGAAGGCCACAGGGCCAGATGGGGTAGCTGGAAGGGTATTGAGAGACTGTGCAGATCAACTAGCAGGAGTTTTCACTGGGATCTTAAATCGATCCCTAGCCCAGGCTATTGTTCCATCCTGCCTAAAGTCCTCTACTATCGTTCCAATAGCAAAAAAATCTAACCCGGAAGATCTGAATGACTTTCGTCCAGTAGCACTCACACCTATAATCATGAAGTGCTTTGAAAAGCTGGTACGAAATTATGTCATTGCCTGCCTACCAGAGGGACTGGACATATTCCAATTTGCTTATAAAATGAAAAGATCGACAGAGGACGCTGTGGCGATTGCCCTCCATGCCGTTCTTGCACATTTGGAGCAGCGGGGGGGTTATGCCAGACTGCTTTTTTTAGATTTCAGCTCGGCATTTAATACCATTCTACCACAATGTCTGATGTCCAAACTGGAAGATCTGGGGCTTCCGTTATCACTTTGTGGGTGGATATTGGACTTTTTGTCAGACCGCCCCCAGAGGGTTCGGTTGGGCCCTTATACCTCTAGTATGCTTAAGACTAACACAGGAACACCACAGGGATGCGTACTCAGTCCGCTCCTTTATATTCTCTACACGTACGATTGTGTCGCTGCTCACCCTAGTAATAGGGTTGTCAAATTTGCAGATGACACAACCGTGATTGGGCTCATCTCTGAAAGGGAGGGTGAAACGGACTATAGAGATGAGGTGGAGCGGCTGACAGAGTGGTCCAGAGCTAACAACTTGCTCATAAATACAAGGAAGACAAAGGAGCTTGTGGTGGACTTCAGGAGACAGAAGAGCAATGTCCAGCCACTTTTGATTGATGGGGTCTGTGTGGAGAGGGTAACAACGTTCAGATTTTTGGGCATTGAATTACAAGAGGATCTGTCCTGGAGTGTCAACACAAGGGGGCTTTTGAAGAAGGCGCAGCAGAGACTGTACTTTTTGAGAATTCTAAGGAAAAACCATCTTCCGCAGAAACTGCTGCTTGCCTTCTATCACTGTGCCATTGAGAGCGTGCTCACTTATGGCTTATGTGTGTGGTACGGAAGCTGTACTACCCAGGACAGGATGGGGTTGTGCAGAGTTGTTAAGGCAGCAGAGAGCATTGTTGGCTGCCCACTCTCCACCTTAGAGCAGATTTATGCCACAAGGTGCCATAGGAAGGCACTGGACATAGTAAAAGATCCATCGCATCCTGGTCACTGTCTCTTCGAGCTCCTGCCGTCGGGACGGAGATACAGGACGATGAAGACAAGAACAAGCCGTCTTAAGAACAGCTTCTTCTCCAGAGCAATCTCGGCCCTGAATGGGAAGCCTGGACTTTGAAAGTCATCTAATCTTCCTTGCTGTATTATACTGTATTGTTTTAATTAGTGTTTTTATAGTGTTTTATAGTGTTTTTATAGTGTTTTGATTTTGTGTGGAGTGCCCTACCTGGGTGGATGGAGCAGCCAAGTAATTTTGTTGTCCCCGAGAGGGGGCAATGACAATAAAGATATTATTATTATTATTATTATTATTATTAAAAGCTTCCCTAAACAGGGCTGCCTTCAGATGTCTTCTAAAAGTCTGGTAGTTGTTTTCTCTTTGACATCTGGTGGGAGGGCGTTCCACAGGGCGGGTGCCACTACCAAGAAGGCCCTCTGCCTGGTTCCCTGTAACTTGGCTTCTCGCAGTGAGGGAACTGCCAGAAGGCCCTCGGCGCTGAACCTCAGTGTCCGGGCTGAACGATGGGGGTGGAGATGCTCCTTCAGGTATACTGGACCGAGGCCATTAAATACGTGAAATAAGCACGTACACAACCTTCAATTGGTTCTGCTGCTTAGGTGGTTTAGGGATTTGTGTGTGTGTGTGGCATTCCAACTGCTCAGAAGTCACAAAAACAGCAGTTGTAGGGATCAGCTGAATTTGGACAAGTGTGGAGAACAGGGAAGAGCACCAGCAGCGCTAGCCCAAGACATTTTGCTGTAGATGATAAGATATTCCCCTCCACCCCTTATTCCACATGCTCCATTGCATTTTAGAGGGGAAGGCTAATATGGGAGATACAGAACAGGTGGCATTGACAGCTGTCTTCCCACACCTTGCTGCTGTTCCCCATCACGCGTCACCTGCTTCTTGAGGCGGCTGCCTCGCTCCATCTCCAGGACTGGCCCTAAGCTAAGCACAGTTGCAAGAGCAGTCAGTTCGGAGGTTAAGCTTGTGAATGTTGTGTGTGGGAGAGATTGGAGGGCGGCGAATTATACGTGAACCGGAGGCATGACTGGAGAATGGACAAAGTAGCTATGACAAAGAAAAATGTGCCTACAATTTATATTTGCTTCACAGGATAATGTTATTGGCATCTGTCTGTCTCAAGAGACGATGGAAGAGTGCGCCTTTGGGGGTAAAATCAAACCATTGGAGAGTTACAGCGCCTGCTGTGGCTGTAGAGACAGATACAGGAGAGAGATGTTTTGTTGCAGCTGGGGCAGATGAGGGCATCTGGTTTCGCTGTTACAGATGCACCATGGTATTTCTCCTCTCTGCGCTCCTCCCAGCAGTCATTCCTTCTCTGGTCACTGCTGTGGATACATGACATGGCTGTCTGTCTCCAGGCACACATGTCCATCCATGGATTCCTTTAAGGAGGATTCCACCAGTAATTCCAGGGGTGATAACAAAGAAGACGAACCTGTGGCTGCGTTCATTGCAACCCAGAGCAAAAATAAGGAAGGCATATTTGGAGGGTCATACTTTGGCAGAATGTGTAGGTTAAATAGACATGCTATGATTAGCAAGATTAAGAAGGCCTGCATGCGTATGCGCGCTCAGTTTGTGTCTCATTGTTCATTGTGTTCCATGTCATGGCCATGCTAGAGCGTGTCAGAATCTTGGAAACTGGTTTTGACGTAAATGGGCAGATACTAGATTCATACACATACGCATAATCTCCAAGTGTGCAGGAAGACATACGCATTTATAAACATTTCCTTGTATTCCTGCTCGTGTTCCTCTTCTGTAGTCTTTCCAGAACATGACTGATAACCCAAGAGTGTATTTAAAACACACACAAATGAATAGAAAAACAGATTATAGAATTAACAAGAATAGAGAATAACGTTAAGGAAAGCTTTCTCATTAATGAGCATTGCAGACAGCTCTCAAATCCTTTATTTGAGAGTGAGAATTATGGTTTTAACTATGTTGTTTTCCCCTTTCTAGGTCAAGCAGGTGTTGATGAATGTGGAGGAGCAATTATGGTCGCTGCTGGTGGAGCAGTGAGGGCCTGAGCGATTTCTGTGCGGACAGCTGTGGAGAGAGCCAAACCTCTGCTTCCTTCCTCTTCTTGCTGAATTCTCCAGAGCAATTGTGTTCATTCTTTTTAATTAAAAAGCCTGCTCTGTTATCTTTGGCTAAACCGGCAGAAAAGAGAGAACTGTTTCATTCCTATTATTTTACTTTGGGCTCCCTCCCTTACTTTCGGTTTCCCTCAGTATGGCGGCTCATGAAGCGCAGAACTACCTTGATGCTGAAAGGTGCGTTGATCAAATCTCGACCACCCAGTCCAGGAACAAGTTCATCACATAATGGGACTCTGCCGTGGCCACAATGCCCATCACTCCGGAGAACGCCGTGCTGTTTCTTCCCATCCTTTACCGGTGGCTCCAAAACCATCTGAAGGAGGAAGTGGAGGAGCCGGAACACAGACTTTGCCACTCTGCCATTAAGAAGCTGAGGGAATACATCCAGCTTAACTTCCCAATAGAGGAGGGCAAACTGCAACATGGTACTTACTTTGTGGATATGGAGATCTGCACACTATACCTGACCAAGGATCCAGGAAAGACAGAGGCGCTCGGCCTAAGTTTTGGGAACATCCCTGCTCTGGGGGACTATGGTGAAAAGAGGAGAGTGGGGAGGAAGAGGAAGGGGCATAAGGGTCCGGTGCTGGATGTCGGAAGCATCTGGGTCACCGACTTGAAGAAAAACAGCCCCGCAGGGAAATGCGGAAAGGTTCGCTTGCGAGATGAGATCCTTTCGCTGAATGGACAATTGATGGTCGGAGTCGATATCAGCGGTGCAAGGTAGGAGGTTTAAATAAACTCGGTTGGCATGCAAAATCGTTGTGTTTAAACTATCTCTCTACCTAGGTAAAGGTAAAGGGACCCCTGACCGTTAGGTCCAGTCGTGGCCGACTCTGGGGTTGCGGCGCTCATCTTGCTTTATTGGCCAAGGGAGCTGGCGTACAGCTTCCGGGTCATGTGGCCAGCATGACTAAGCCGCTTCTGGCGAACCAGAGCAGTGCACGGAAACACCGTTTACCTTCCCACCAGAGTGGTACCTATTTATCTACTTGCACTTTGACATGCTTTCGAACTGCTAGGTTGGCAGGAGCAGGGACCGAGCAATGGGAGCTCACCCTGTTGTGGGGATTCGAACTGCCGACGTTTTGATCAGCAAGTCCTAGGCTCTGTGGTTTAACCCACAGTGCCACCCGCGTCCCTTTTCTCTACCTAGGTAGTGATCTTAAATGAGCCATTTTCCATCCATGCACTATCCCAGCGGTTCTCAACCTGTGGGTCCCCAGATGTTGTTGGACTACAACTCCCATCATCCCTGAGCTCTGGCCTTGCTAGCTAGGGGTGATGGGAGTTGTAGTTCAACAACATCTGGGGACCCACAGGTTGAGGAAGGCTGCACTATCCCATACTGATATAGTAGTGCATCTGGTATGTTTTGATCAACAAGGCAGAAACCGCAAATGTTCCACTGCCATCACCAGGGATCCAAAATGTGGGTTTCGTTAGCGTAAACGGGGATACAGCTGGAAGTGCTTCCAAAGCCTGCTTGCAGATGTCTTGAGGAAAGAGAAAGAAGCCACCACTCACCCCACTGGCTTGTAGTATTCACTGTTTTGGAGCTAGATGAACAATCGGTGCAGGCGTTGGGTGGGGAAAACGTCCGGTGCAGTTTTGTGTGCTAATACTCCTTCAGGTCTCCAGTAGGAGTTCGGCATTTGGCAAGATCAGAGTACTGAATCCTATTGGCTTTTCGCAGATTGCTGTGCTGTTTTAGTTGAGCCCAGTAAGGACTGGGCAGGAATAGGAAACTTTTTATGCTTGCAAAGAGTCCAGGATGTGCTCACAAAACTATCGAGGTCCCCAAAGCAGCCGAGATTATTTGGGGCCCTTTCAGGGATTATCCCCCAGTGGCTCTAGCATCTGGGGGGGGGCTGGATATGGGAAAATGCCTTGCCCCATTGCGCCGGGCCTGCATGCAATGGCCAGTGTGCTGTCTTGAGGCTGCCCCAAAATGCCACCGAATAATGCAAATATAGGAATGAATGCTGCGGAGGGTCTGGAGGAGTTGCGGGGGAAACCTGATCGAAAGAGGAAACAGATCTGAAGAGAAAAGAGCAGCCTGTGCGTGTCAAAGTACTTTAGGAGTCAAGTCTTTTTTTTCTTTCTGTTAAAGAGCTTTGCATTCTCCTTATTTGATCTGACACTTCCCTCTGGGCTTAGAGCACTGACACGTGCTACTTGGACTTAATTTCATCTTCCTTCTTAACAGGTGTGTGTTGCAAGGGAATGTCACATCCAGTGTCCTGCTGCTCTTCAATGCCCTTTACCTTTTAAAATAAAATAAAATAAAATAAAATAGTGCCCTCCTTTAAAGACAAGCTTCTGTGGAAACACAGCCCATTAAGTTCTGCATGCCATAGAAATAGACATACACTGCTTAGATTTTTCTGTAGGAGGTTGCTGTCTCAGTAATGGTGACTCAGTAATTTCTCTACCTTCTTTGCACAATCTCTGCGTAAGATCCTCTGAGGCACCTGTGTTAACTCAATAAATATATATTCATGTATACAGGCACCTTCCCACTTAACTCGGGGGTTATGTTCCTGGGTACCGTGCATATACGTGAAATTGCATATACAGTCATACCTTGGGTTACAGCCGCTTTTTTTGGGTTACTGACTGCCGAAAGCCGGAAGTACTGGAGCGGGTTACTTCCGGGTTTCGGCGGTCGCACATGTGCAGAAGCTCTGAATTGTGCTATGCGCAGAAGCACCAAATTGCAACCCGCGCGTGTGCAGACGCGCCGCTGTGGGCTGTGAATGTGCATCCCGCACCGATCACGTTCACAACCTGAGCATCCACTGTAGTTGGGAACGCCACCTCAAAAGCCATTAAACGTCCTCCTTTCTCAACTCCCAACTCTTAACAAGCTTCAAAGGCTTATGGGATTGCAGCTGCAAAGGCCCCTGGGATTGCTAGCTGTTTTCCCGCTCTTTTCTCACTATTTTTTGGCAGATTCCCCACTCATTTTGGGCCCTTTTTGCATCATTTTGCAGTTTAATTATTATATACTGTATTTTTCTGTCTATAAGACTCCCTCATGTGTAAAATACCCCCTATTTTGGGGCTCAGATTTATGAAAACGGGAGGAGATGTATCCGTGTATAAGACGCCGCCTAATTTTTGAAATTTTAAAGGGGAAAAACCCTAGTCTTGGAAAAATAACGGTAATTATTTACTGGTGCTACACGTCTATGTGAATGCATGCAAGTTGAATGCTCATTAAGTGGGGAAGTGCCTTCATCGTCTACACTGACTGGCAGCAGATCTCCTGGCCATAGACTGATGTCCTGGGATTGTGCTATAAACTTCTACAGTGTAAACACGGGGGGAGGAAGGTTGTATACAGTGGTACCTCTGGTTAAGTACTTAATTCGTTCCGGAGCTCCATTCTTAACCTGAAACTGTTCTTAACCTGAAGCACCACTTTAGCTAATGGGGCCTCCTGCTGCTGCCGCACTGCCGGAGCACGATTTCTGTTCTCATCCTGAAGCAAAGTTCTTAACCCGAGGTAATATTTCTGGGTTAGCGGAGTCTGTAACCTGAAGCGTCTGTAACCTGAAGTGTATGTAACCCGGGGTACCACTGTACTTCCAATATGTTTGTGCAGGTTCCTCCCCTACCCCAGTACATAGGAAACTGCCTTACATCAGGCCAGACTATTTCTCCAGTATTGCCCATTCTTACTGGCAGCGTTCAAAATTCGCATTGTTCTAGGCGCGTTTGGCGACAGGGAACTTCATTAGTGCGAGCAGTTTCTGAGCTCTGGGCGCAGTACTGCACCTAAGATTTCAGATTAAAACTGTAGAGTGGAAGGAAAGGAGGACCTTTTTCTGCCTCCCGACTTCCAGCCACTCTCTGAAGACTGGAGAAGAGGCCCTCTTGACAATATTAGGGGGGTGGGACAGGGAAGTATGGCTTTGTTTTTTGCAGTCTTCAGATGAGGACCAGACCATGTGAAAAATGAGCTTAAGATTTTAGCTGCAGTTCATTCATTTTCAGCTTTGTATTCTTGCTATAAAAAAGCGTGCCTAGACACTCAGTCGTGACACCCATAGCCCAGGTTTAAGGTGCCATTTAGCTCCTAGCTTTCATATCTCAGTTTCTAATACTGGCAGCTGTTCTCCATAGTCTCAGGGAGAGGGCTTTCTCATCAACTGCTCCCTTATCCTTTTAACAGGAGATAGCAAGGATTGAACTCGAGACCTTACATGTGCAACGGATGTGCTGTGCTAGTGAGTTGTGTCTCCTCCTCATTTGAAAATGACCCCCTGCACCCACAACACAATAGATTGTTTACGCCAGTGGTTCTCAAACTTTTTTCCCTCTAGGCCACACTTTGAAAATAAAAATTTGCTTGCACCGCACCATTTTTTTTATTCATAAGAAATACATTGGGAAACAAAACAAAAAACAACTCCCAGCAGTGCTTGATTTATAGCACAAAACACAAGTACTTTATAATATGCTCACAGGACACCCAGAAAGTATAAAGCAATGCATAAGAACATGAATCATTCCCAAAACACAATTATAAACGAGTCTTCTCCAGCGCTTTGTCTGAATGGTGATTCTGGATCACAAACAGGATTGACCTTGATGCGCTTGCTGCCGTTATGAAAAGATACCTATCCACCTTCGGAAAATAAAAACAAATTATTTTGATACCGTACTACACTGAAATGTTTAAATGTTTCTTTGACTGTCCTTGAATCTTCTTGCTACTCCAGTGTGGCATGCCACACCTTTGTGAACCACTGTTTTATGCGCATGCGTAACTTCAGACAAGAGGCCACACTGTTGTCCTTTCTTCAGATGCTTAAAAAACCCTGGAATGAGGATGCAGTGATGCTCAGTACTGGAGACAAGCAACAGTAGCTGGCCAGGGCATCACGCCCATACTTTGCTTGTTAGAGGCATTTGACTTAGACACTTGCAAAAACAATCCAGGGCTCTTCTGATATTCTTAATTCAACAGAGAATTTATGATTTGCCATGGAATTTCAGTACGCAAGCCAAAGAGGTAGACCAAAGCAAATAAATAAACCTGTCATATACTCCGTGCGCCATAATTCTTTATGAAATATTTGCACCAAAAACACACACGGAAAAGGTGGATTTATGCATTTCGGTTTGCCAGGATTTCTAACTGAGTGCCCTTGTTTTCTTCTTTCAAAAACAGGAAAAGCAGCTAATTCCATTTCTAAGGCTTATTCCAAGAAATGTCATGTGTTGGATGTGTGGCACATTTTTTGCTGGGAGACCAGGATTCCTTTTGAAGCTTTCTGAGTGGCAAAGAATTAAAACTAGGGTCCCCAGTGAATGGAATGTCTGAAATACTCTGCAAATAGAAGTGTGCAAAGGAAAAGGGAAGGGATCCATTCCAAAGTCACACTGCTGCTGCCCCTGCCCCATAGCCAGTATAGCCCCGTAGTTTCTCCTTGTTAACTGGAAATGTCAACATGGGCTCACTAAGCTATTCCACACTACACACCAGTTTGAAGCCCATAGATAGTATAGGGTCAGTGTCATTCAGGGATGCAATGGAAAATGCAGGGTAGACTGAATGCTTTTCAAACTCAGAACAGCCCCCTGAAAGGCAGGAATCTCAACTAATAAAAGAGTTTCCACCATGAGAAGGTAAGTCATGGCAATGGCAGGTTGCTTGTTACTGTCAGTCCAGCTCCACTCCTCTGCAATGTGCAACCACTGGGAAACATTAGGTGTTTTGTAGGGTGGAGCATCAGTTTGCAATGACTGATGATGAAGTTCAAGAGTCCTGGGCAACATTCGTACGCAAACACCACCCCACAGCATGATCTACAATCTAATGCACAGGTTTTTTTCCAGGAGAGAGAGGTTATTCTTGAGACAAGTTGGTGTGGGCAAAGTTCCCAAATGGCTGGAATCTTCAAAACTTCTGACCGAACAAACAAAGGTCTGAAGTAGAGTTGAAATTAAATGTTACATATTTTTGTAATTTTGTAATCTGTCATATTTTGCAATACGAGAATTGGAGTGAGGGCTTTTCTTCCTGAACCAGTTTCTGCATTTCTTAGCCTATTGGATTCTTTCAGATGATCGGTGTCAAAATAAGTGACGTTTTTGCCCCTTTTGAGGCAGAGAAATAGGTTGGTGGCTACACAAACATTACCAAAACATCGCACACTATGCAGATAATGCTTCCTTGCACCCTAATAGAGAATTTTAGGTCCATGCACTTCCAAATACAAATCTTTCCAGGTACTTGGGAACCCCTCTTCATTTAACTTCTTAGTTTTCCAGATGCTAGGGAGTTACAGGAAAATAACTAGCATGCCTTATTTAAATGCATTGAACTGGGTCAACAAATTTGTGTATGCTAGAGACTTGCAATGTGGTGATTGAAGCCATATGTGGTGAATACTCCTAAGCATTACCAGCTGGGTAGCATAGGAAACTGCCTTATACTGAGGTATCGTATTTTTCGCTCCATAAGACGCACTTTTTCCCTCCTAAAAAGTAAGGGGAAATGTGTGTGCATCCTGTGGAGCGAATGCAGGAGGGAGGCAGGCAGGAAAAGCCCCCAAGAGCTGCACACCAGCTCCGCGAGGCTCTTGCGGGCTTTTCCCCAGGAGGGAGAAGGGACTGACGCGGCCAGTCAGTCCCTTCTTCCTCCTCGTAGAAAAGCCCACAGGAGCCGCACGCTCCTTAAAGGGTGTGCGGCTCCTGTGGGCTTTTGCGGGAGGTGGGGCTTCTGCCATACCCTTGTGTAGCTTCTCCCGGCCGGAGAGGCTGCATGCGGCTAAAGAAGCCATGACCGTGAGCAGGATCCATCCCGCTCGCTGTCTTGGCCTCTGCCATAGCCGCGCGCAGCCTCTCCGGCGGGAGAGGCTGTGCGCGGCTAAAGAGGAAGCCAAGACAGCGAGTGGGATGGATCGCGTTCGCTGTCTTGGCTTCTTTAGCTGCGCGCAGCCTCTCCCGGCCAGAGAGGTTGCGCACGGCTATGGCAGAGGCCAAGACAGTGAGCGGGATCCATCCCGCTCACGGTCATGGCTTCCTTAGAGAAGCTCTGGGAGATGCGCTTTGGGGCTGGGGGGGAGGATAATATTTTTTTCCTTGATTTCCCCCTCTAAAAACTAGGTGCGCCTTATGGTCTGGTGCACCTTATGGAGTGAAAAATACGGTAGACTGTTGGTCCATCTAGGACAGTGTTGCGTACACTGACTTGCAGCAACTGTTGATGCTAAATTTATATTAAGTGAATAGCAGAAAGCATGGTTCCAGGGAATGTTTACTATTATGGCAACAAAGGCATTTGATGGTTGAATTACGCAAAAAAAAAAAAAAAAAAAAAAAAAAAAGGCTAGATGTGCTGTTACTAATGTTGTGCCTTCAGGAAGAATCTTCAAAAGCTGATTTCTACTTTCTGCGCTAGAGCTTCACTCATAACTTAAAACGTGAATATCAAGCCTGAATTTATATATGATCTAAAGAGAAACCAGGGTATCTGATCAGAGTTTCTGATGTGTGGTGTGGGGAGCAGATCTTGGATTTTTGCATGCAGATTTCAGGATGAATGAACGGTCGTATTCCCCTACACACATAGGCAGACACACTTCGCCTCAGCAGTATTTGCAGCAGTCTGATTTTAATATGCTGGCAGTCTCTGTGACCATATCTCCCTCTAGTGGCGTCCCTTAAAGATTCATTGTGCAGATTCTGTGGCTAAAAAGGCATAAGGCACAGACTTCAACGCTGCAATTTGATCTGGTCTGGTGGCTTCATATTTTGTCTGCAGGAAAACGAGATAGGGTTGGGTATCCATTGCTGCAGATGCGCTGAGAATATGGCAAATGATGTTTTATGTTCAGTCCCTTTTTGCCATCTTTTTTGCTTGTTTTGAAATGTTTGCTTAATAGGGAGAAGTTGCAAGACTTTGACATTTTGTCATTGTTCGGCTACAGACAACAGTTTGAGGTACTGTAGTCCTGGAGCTAGGATCTAGGGTGATCACATTAAGCCTGAAGACCAATGAGGAGGCAGGAACAATGATAATTTTATATCTCCAGGGCTGCGTACACACTAGACCTATAAAGCACAACAACACCCCCCCCCACACACAAAATATGGGAGCTGTAGTTTACCCCTACAGTTCCCAGCTCCTTAGCAAACTACAGTTCACACGATTATTTGGGTGGGGGAGTCTTGCATTGAATTTAAAGGTCTGGTGCGTAACTCAGCCTAGAAATTGTTTTATTGTTCTTATACAGTGGTACCTCGGGTTAAGAACTTAATTCGTTCTGGAGGTCCGTTCTTAACCTGAAACTGCTCTTAACCTGAGACACTACTTTAGCTAATGGGCCCCCCCTCTGCTGCTGCGCTGCCACCATGCGATTTCTGTTCTCATCCTGAAGCAAAGTTCTCCACCCGAGGTACTATTTCTGGGTTAGCAGAGTCTGTAACCTGAAGTGCCTGTAACCTGAGGTACCACTGTAATTTGCTTTTAGGAATAATAGCTGTTTTTAGAACTTGCATTATTATTGCTTTCTGTATTTTGTCTCATTTTTATGTTCGTGCACACCACTTTGCTTCATAGCCTGAAGAAATCAATGCACAAACTTGGAAAATTAATAATAAAGGAACACACAAAGAGGCAGGTCAGAACTGAAGAGAAACCAAAGGATACAGGGACACATGGAAGAACTCAGGAAGGCCTTATTATTGGCCAAATGAGCCTTAACAGGAACAGGAAGCCACCGTCTAGTCCTTGCTGTCCAGGAGGTCCTAATAGTCACCTTGGATGGGCAGAGTCAGTTCAAGACCGGAGTGGTCATGCAACATGCAGTTCACAAATCGAATGTCTCCCAACTTGAGACTTGGCAGCTCCTGACATGATTTTGCCACCATGATCTGAAACACTGTGCGCGCTTTGATGCCCATGTGGGCAGTAGCAGTGTTGTGGGGCTGCGCTCCTCACCTGATATCCGCATGGCTGAGTTGCTGCTGCATCCTGGAACAGAGATGGGGAGAAGCAAGAAGTAAATACTGTACAGTTGTACCTTGGAATTCGATCGCCTTGTAAATCGAACGTTTTGGCTCTCGAATGCCGCAAACCCGGAAGTGAGTGTTTGTGAACATTCTGATGTGGCCTCTGTGGCTTTTGATTGGCTGCAGGAGCTTCCTGCAGCCAATCGGAAGCCATGCCTTGGTTTCCGAACGTTTTGGAAGCCAAGCAGACTTCCAGAACGGGTTCCGTTCGACTTCTGAGGTACGACTGTACACCAGTAGGCATGCCAGCTACAAATGCATTTCTTTTCCCTTTAGCTGAGGGGGACTGTTCCATACACACATCCTCCTGCACTGAAATGAGTTTGGATGAGATTGTGGGTGAGTGTACTTGGTTTTTTGTTTTGCATCCCTGGGAAATGGGTCTGAGAAGGATGACTCCAGATTAAGTTTACAACAACATTTCTGGGCGGTGTGAATTACAGGCTCTGTACATGTGACTTTTCGTTTATGCACAACATTATCCTTAATGAAGAGCCATCCTTTAGTTTCTTGCTTGATTTGTTTCCCCTCAAACCAGCTTCCATCTGATTCGAAAAGGTAAGCCACAGTCACTTCACTGTTAAGCTGAGGTGTGTACATTTGAGACAGTTTCTTGCACATGTGCAGTTGACCGCTTCACGAATAGGAGTTTGGGTGTGGTCACAGGGATGGAGAAACCAAGCGGATAAATGGACTTTGGGTGAAGACTTCCCTACGCTCTTTCTGGCGTGTACCTCAACATTCAATTGCACAGCAGGGGTAAATGACCGTGTGTTTTAAGCCGCTAATGTGTACGTAACTGCAGAACTGCTGCATTTATGGTTGTGCTGTCCAAGTCTTTCTGGTGGAGGGCCAAAAGTTTATGATATGTTAAATGCATGGAAGCATTCCAGCTTTTGTTCTTACTTTAAAAAGAGCAGCCTGGGGGCAGGAGGATAGCAGAATTGAGTCTGTTATATGAGAGGAGGGGCAGGGTTCACCCTTTTCCTCCGTGTGGTGATTTGTGGTTCGAGTTAAAATCTTCCCCTGAGAGTTGCTATTTCCCCAGGAGAGAAGTTGTCACTGATGCCAATAGAGGTTTCAGAGGTGAAAGGTTCCAATCCTGAATAGGCTTTCTTGCTGCTGCATTGTAGGGTTCTTCTGTACTTTTAAAAGTAATGAAAACATATGTGGGAGAAATTCAACATAGCACTGTGACCGTCAGTCCATCAGTGCAAGTACAGTGGTACCTCGGTTTTCGAACATCTCCGTTGACAAACATTTTGGTTTTTGAATGCCGTAAACCCAGAAGTAAATGCTTTGATTTTCGAACACGCCTCAGAAGTCGAACATGCCGCCTGGCTTCTTCTGAGTGCAAGATCCTGAGGCCTAGCTGTCGGCTGTTGAGTTTTCGGTTTTCAAATGTTTCAGAACCCGAATGGTCTACCGGAACGGATTACGTTTGAAAACTAAGGTACCACTGTATTTCAGCCAGATAAAACAATCTCTCCTCCTGCTATACACTGTTCTTTGGGTTACCCTCAGAGCTGATTTCAGGGGGTACACAGGGGAGCGCTTTTGGGCTAACAGAAGACCTTGTGTGGTCTTCCATTACTTGAACCCCACACTTTGTATTTAACTCATTTACTAGTATAGAAGTAGAGACGTCACCTTGCCAACAAAGGTCCATATAGTTAAAGCCATGGTTTTCCCAGTAGTGATGTATGGAAGTGAGAGCTGGACCATAAAGAAGGCTGATTGCCGAAGAATTGATGCTTTTGAATTATGGTGCTGGAGGAGACTCTTGAGAGTCCCATGGACTGCAAGAAGATCAAACGCATCCATTCTGAAGGAAATCAGCCCTGAGTGCTCACTGGAAGGACAGATCGTGAAGCTGAGGCTCCAGTACTTTGGCCACCTCATGAGAAGAGAAGACTCCCTGGAGAAGACACTGATGCTGGGAAAGATGGAGGGCACAAGGAGAAGGGGGCAACAGAGGACGAGATGGTTGGATAGTGTTTTCGAGGTTACCAGCATGAGTTTGACCAAACTGCGGGAGGTAGTGGAGGACAGAGGTGCCTGGCGTGCTCTGGTCCATGGGGTCACGAAGAGTCGGACACGACTAAACGACTAAACAACAACAACTAGTTTATCCCAGATTCCCACCCAGCTTGGTTCATATTCTTTTTAATGTTTCAGTTCAGTTGTGTACTTTTGAATAAAGAAGTGAGCAGAGGCAAGCCAGAGTGGGTAAATGCCCTATCAACAAGGAACAAATTTGCACCCTGGGCCTTATTTACCATTGCCCTGATCCAACAGGAAAAAATGTGCATGTGAACAGTGTGTGTGTATTTCCCCAGGCAGAGTGCCCCAGTCCAGGAACTACATCGACCATCAATCGCACAGTCCATCTGTTTGGAAGTGTGATGGAATCCAGCCCTTTGATCCTCTGTCCAACTTCCAGAATAGATGGCTGGTGGTGCTTTTGAGATAACCTGCTTGGGGCTCTGGACAGGCCCTGGCTCCAGAACTGGGACTTCCAGCTTTTGGGGACGACGACACACACCTGCAGACCCCTTTGCACACGTCTCCTCTTGCTCAAGTGGAGTGTTGAGTGTTAAGGAAATAAGCATGAGGTATCGGAAAGCAGGAAGCTCTGAATCATAAATTCTTCATTCAGATAGAACTGGCTAATGCAGTTACAGGTCCGTGGAATTCAATCACTCGCTACTTATGCTGTGGAGAAAGAGACAATAAAACTGATTTATATTGATGCCAAAGCACGCAGGTATTTAGAGGGCGAGATCTTCAGAATCAACAAGGGTTTTTTTTTCCTAATGCAAAATGTGTGTTAAATAAAGATGTGTAGAAAACTGGATCCTGCTGCTGTTTTAAATTGGCATCGTTCACTGCACAATGCCTAAGAGGCATGGCTGTGGGCAGCTCAGAGATGTGAAGCGAGTGGTGCAGCAAAAAAGAAACTGCTAGCACATTTGCTAAGCAGGGTCCGGTATGGTTTCGAATTGGATGGGGGACTGCGCGTTGAGATTCCTGCATTTCAGGGGGTTGGACAAGATGACCCTGGGATCCCTTCCAATTCTGGGATTCTATTATTCATGCCCCATTCTCCCCCTGGTGTGGATAGCCACTATTTGCTCACAAAGCAGACCAGGACAATGGTGGTTGAGAATTGGAAGGAATACTAAGGGTCATCTAGTTCACCCCACTGCAATGCAGAAATCTCAGCCAAAGCATCCATGACAGATGGCCAGCCAACCTCTGCTTAAGAACCTCCTGAGGCAGTCCGTTCCACTCTCGAACAGCTCTTATTTTCAAGCAGTTTTTTTCTGATGTTTAGTTGGAATCGCCCTCCTTGTAATTTGAATCCATCAGTTCAGGCCCTAGCCACCACCAGGCAAAAACAAGCTTGCTCCATCTTCCCTGTGCCAGCCCTTTAGATATTTCAGAATGGCTATATTATCTCCTCTCAGTCTCCTCTTATCAAGGCTAAACATACCCAGCTCCTTCGAACATTTCTCATAAGGCTTGGTTTCCAGACCCTTGGTCATCTTGCTTGCCCTCCTCTGCACACGTTCCAGCTTGCCAACAGCCCAGAACTGGACACAGTATTCCAGAGAGTCTGTGGCCCTCTGGACTCCAACCCGCATTATCCCCAGCCGCTATGGCCAAGGGTTAAGAATGATGGGAATTGTAGTCCTGCAACATTTGGAAGAACATGGGTTTCTCCATCCCTGTCTTGGGAGGCCTAGTCTAGCTTGATTAACTGACAGCATTCAGGGCGCCTTCAGAGCACAACTTCTGTTCTCATCCTGAAGCAAAGTTCTTAACCTGAAGCACTATTTCTGGGTAAGCGGAGTCTGTAACCTGAAGCGTATGTAACCCGAGGTACCGCTGTACTGCATTATAAGGGTTTTCAAAGCTCCCATCACTTTCGAAAGCGGTTTGCCATGTGGAATTATGATCAACAGAGGCTGCTATTCAAGAAACTCGAATCCAAAGCAGCCTCGGATGTGTAGAACTAGCCGTGGGGTTTTTTTGTGGGGGTTTTTCATGCTGGCTCCCTATAGCAAATTATATTTCATTTTTAAAAGCCTACCATATTTAGTGGCTCTAGATAGGAGAGACATATAAATAAAAGTAGGTTTGCAAATTATCTACTCACTGGAGTAGCTGGGAATGTATTTTTCCACAGTGCTAAGAAGTTCCCCTTTGGCCCTGATCTGTGTCTCACTTTATGCTTCTTGCGCATACATTGTGAAATGAACCCCTTGCACATTCGTTGCTCCAGCCAATGTACATATCACATTTGGCTTCAAGATACTGTACTTTATGTCTGCTGTCATTTCAGGCTTCAAAGCCAAGTGATGCTGGAGCCGCCAGTTTTCTGTTTTGAAAGAGAGGCTTCCAAACAAAAGATGCTCACGATATTTATAAAACTTCTGCCCACGCCGGTTTATTCTGCAGAGCCCAAGTGGCTGAGAAGCCCAGAGCTTAAACTCTCTGCCGCACTTTCTTCTCATGAAAAAATAAGCACGGCGACAAAGGAAAATGTATTAGCGCGGATGAAATGTTATCCTATTTGGTTATATTTTTATATTTTGTTTAAGCATCTATTCTGGAGTGTCATTCTGCGCAAGTTTCAAAGAGGCCTTTTTGTAAAGCTGTGGAACTAAGAATGAAAAAGAGTCTGGACAGCAAGATAAATGAACACAATGAGAAGGCTTTGGGCTGGAATATGTGCAACAGCAGCACCATGTAAAAACTTTTATGGTGAATTGGCTCAGTTGTAACCCAACATAAAGCCCTAAATGGCCTCGGTCCAGTATACCTGAAGGAGCATCTTCACCTCCATCGTTCTGCTCGGACACTGAGGTCCAGCGCTGAAGGCCTTCTGGCAGTTCCCTCACTGTGAGAAGCCAAGTTACAGGGAACCAGGCAGAGGGCCTTCTCGGTGGTGGCACCCGCCCTGTGGAATGCCCTACCACCAGATGTCAAAGAAAAAAATAGTTACCAAACTTTTAGAAGACATGTGAAGGCAGCCCTGTTTAGGGAAGCTTTTAATGTTTAATAGGTTATTGTATTTTAGTGTTTTGTTGGAAGCCGCCCAGAGTGGCTGGGGAAACCCAGCCAGATGGGCGGGGTATAAATTATTAATTATTTATTATTATTATTATTATTATTATTATTATTATTATTATTATTACACAGAGAACTTCCCATCAACTTTTGGGGGCTCCCCAGCCACCTCAAATATTTTATTGGGGGGGGGGGTCGAAGGGACCTCAGCCCCTAGGAGTTGACTCCTATGTATGAATAAGTCCACAGTGCTTCCTGTCATGTGGAGAAGGTATTTGGCCATTCCACCTGCAGCAAAAATCAGAAAAGCAATGACTGGTCAGCTCAGCGCTATCATGTAGTAGTGCCTAACACACTGAGTCCATGAAAATAAACCCCAACTGTGTATCTTTTTGATTACTTTAGCAGAATTACGCGAGCCTGGCCTACAGCCTTGGACCCAAGAACCTAGTTTTGTGTCACTGCCTGTGAAAAAGGGAAAGGGCAGGTTCCCGTTGAAGACGGCAATCAAGTTGGAAAGGGTGAAGAAAGGTCTTCGGGGGGTGGGGGTGGGAGTTAATGGAGACGCCATCTGTGCTCGCAACATTAAATTCGACGTCTGAAAGAATGCCCAGACTCCTGACTGGAGAAAGTGATCAAGGGAAAATCCAGGAAGAAAATCCTCATCTATGATTTAAGCCTGGATTCTTGAAACATTAATAAGTGGCAGGCTTATGGCACGTTTTGGACATGTGTTTGCTGGTGCATGAAAATGCAGTGGAAATTGCCTGGATGAGATAGTAAAGCAATCGGCTTTGTATAGCTCTATGTCTAAAAAAAGGTAAAAGTTATAGGACCGCTGGACAGTTAAGTCATCTCGCTTTCAGGCCAAGGGAGCCGGCGTTTGTCCACAGACAGCTTTCTGGGTCATGTGGCCAGCATGACTAAACCACTTCTGACGCAACGGAACACTGTGATGGAAACCAGAGCGCATGGAAACACCACTTACCTTCCCGCCACAGCAGTACTTATTTATCTACTTGCACTGGTGTGCTTTCGAACTGCTAGGTTGGCAGGAGCTGGGACTGAGCAACGGGAGCTCACCCTGTCATGGGGATTCGAACCGCCGACCTTCTGATCAGCAAGCCCAAGAGGCTCAGTGGTTTTGACCACGGCACCACCTACACCCCTACATCTATAGCTATATGAAGTAGGTTGCTTTTCTATCCCATCTGTCCTCCTAACACTGAAATTGCTGCAGCTCACCTGGGTAGGTCACCTAGGGCCAAGGTGGCAGCAAGGTTGGTGGAACCAATTTGGTTCTCTTGCCAGTGTGACTGCTTCACAGCTCTGATTCTGCCCCTGCCCTGCCCAATCCAGGTGGCTGTAGCGATGTTGATGTTGGGGAGGACGTGCTCTCTCTCACTACACCAGCCACTACTGATCTGTAGGGCACACCTATGTTTATAGGGAGGGTATCCCTGCAGGGACACGGGTGGCGCTGTGGGTTAAACCACAGAGCCTAGGACTTGCTGATCAGAAGGTCGGCGGTTCAAATCCCCACAATGGGGTGAGCTCCCATTGCTCGGTCCCACCTCCTGCCAACCTAGCAGTTCGAAAGCACGTCAAAGGGCAAGTAGATAAATAGGTACCGCTCCGGCGGGAAGGTAAACGGCGTTTCCGTGCGCTGCTCTGGTTCACCAGAAGCGTCTTAGTCATGCTGGCCACATGACCCGGAAGCTGTACACCGGCTCCCTCGGCCAATAAAGCGAGATGAGCACCGCAACCCCAGAGTCGGCCACAACTGGACCTAATGGTCAGCGGTCCCTTTACCTATCCCTGCAGCACCCCTGATGTGACTTACCTGTGACTAGTGGTGGGGAAATTTCCCTCTGCTTGAATTCAGAAATGAGTGGCTTTATATTCAAAGATGAAGGAGACCCATTTGCAACTGCCGGGTGCACGTTCAGTAACGAAGAAGCTGGAGACATCAAGGTACCGTCATCAGAACGACACAGAAATGCTAGACGTTTTCTGCCATGTACGCGGCACTTTGCATTTGTAATGTTAGCAAACCATTTTCTCACGTTTCGTTTTACCACCAGTGAGCAGAAGCCTACTTGGGATACCATTAGGGAGAGTAAGCTCATGTGCTTGCCAGATTTGCTCAAATTAAAGCAAATTTTAGTGTTTTGAAATCTAAGGCAGAGAGTAGTATGTTTGTGTGCTCTGAGGAGGTTCATAAATTGCTGCTTTTATTTTTGTGAAGAGAAAGGAAACACAACCTTTTGATAACACTGTCCCCTCTGGTTATACGTGCTTCTTGTGTTACTCTGAACATTAAACAGAACCAGAGTTAAAAATAGTTTTTGTGCTGAAATCTCTCTGGATTATACATGTCCTTAGGTTATTTTCTGTAACGATAACCTTTGTACCAGACAAGGGAAGAAAACATTCAACGTACCGCCTTTGGCCGAACAAAACAGTTGCACAAATAATATCGGGGACAAATTGAGCGTTGAAGAAACACTTCCTTCACTTTGGAAGCAAATGAGTATTTTATGTAGCAAGAAAGAAGAAGAAAGCAAGAGCTACTTATTTTGAGGTAATCTTTATTGGGGTTGTGGGTGTAAACCTGTTTGGCTGAGTAATGGTTGGTGTCCATTCTATTTGGCTTGGATTCCATCCCATATGGTGTCCGTTCCACTTTATACAACATGGGAGACAGAACCATAGTATTGTGAGTTGGAAGGGACCCTGAGGGCCATCTAGTCCAACCCCCTTCAATGCAGGAAGCATGGCCAGCATGGCCAATGGTTAGGGGTGATGGCGGAGATGTAGCCCAACAACATCTGGAGATCAACAGTTTCTCCATCCCTGGGCTAAAGGTTCCCTAATGCGTGTGCATATCTTCTGGATTCAAAATGTGCCTTTCATGGTCGGACACTAACAAATGCACCGCAGGCATATACATGCTGATACAGTGCGTGGGAATCGGCCCTCAATATTAACACAGGGCAATTACGTATAAACAGAAGTCTGGGTTTTACTGAGTTGTTTTCAAGTGATGCAAACATCTGTGCAGAGAAACTTCAGATGTGGCCATTTAATGACTCCCGTTTACCGCCTCTGAATGAAAATGTCACGAGAATTCCATTACTGATCATGCCAAGGATCTAAGTAGACTGGCGTTTTTTTCTCCTATGGTCAGCGAGAGGCCCCTGGAATCTCATCAGGAGACATGAATAGCCATCCCCTGTTGCTTGTCTCCAACACCTGGTATTCAGAGGGGCACTGTCCCAATTAGCTAGTAAACTAATATTTCCTCCACAAATTTGTCCTTAAAAAAAAAAAAAGTCATTTAAATAGCGGCCATCGCCACTTCTAAGGGTAATGAATCCCGTTAGATAATAAATAAGGACTTTCTTTTTCTGTACCTCTGAACTGACTATAAATAAGTTTAATTGGGTGACCCTGAAGTCTTCTCTTAGAATGCTCAGTGCCCTGCCCAAAGCAGGCCTGTACCATATATGTTCATCCATGTTATTTATAATACGTGGCCATTTTATTTTTATTTAAAGGGTTTATAACCCGCTTATAAAAGGACCTTTGGGAGTCATCCAACTCGGCTCAAGGCTGGATCTACATTGCAGGGTGCAGCTACATCATCATCCCTGGCAAATGGTTGTCCAGATATTTATCTCTGTCTCCTGAGGCAGGATGTACCACTGTCAGAAAGCTCTTGCCATTAGGAGCTTTTGCTGAAATCTTTTTCCCAGTAGTCTCTGCCTATTGTCTCTATTCCCGCCCTCTGGGCCAACAGAGAGCAAGTTTGGTCCATCTTCTGCATGAGGGCCTTTCAGATATTTGAAGACAGCTATCATGCCTCACCTTCATTCCCCCCCCCCCCCCAGGCTAAACAGGTCCTCACAGGACTTAGGCCACTTCCTCATCTTGTATTTAAAGCTCTTTTAAACCACTTCAGCATTCATGGAGAATCCTGGGAACTGTAGTTTGTGAAGGGTTGTGAGAGTTGTTAGGAAACCACTATTCCCTTCTCAGAGCTACGGTTCTCAGAATGGGAACCATGGAAATAGACCAGCTGAGTACATGAACTTTATTCCCAACACATTTCAAATATAACTTCTCCTCAAGTTATACAAACTTTGTAAATAAACATGTTAAGAATCAAGTCAACTTGGGTCTTCTTGGACACTTGTAACATTTGTCTGGTCCCTCTTTTTCTGTGCTGAGCAATGTGCTCGTTCGTGTCCGTTTCCTGGGTGCCATTCGAAACTCTACTTGATTCTTCCGGCAATATTTTTTCACAGTAGATGTCTGAACTGTCTGAGTTTATGATACTTGACAGACGCAGCAGATTAGCATAGCCAGGAGTGGGAAGGCGGAATGTTTTTATGAAGCTGCAAGAAAAGTCTTTTACCAGAGTGACCTTTCGTGCTCTAACATCTCTTTCTTCCCCATCCTGCTACAATCCATTTTGTTCAGTGTAAAAACAACCACACACACACTCCTTCCAAATGGTCCCTCCCTTATCCATCCTCCTCTTCTTCAACTCCTGTAGCATCACTGCCAGAAGCCCAGGTGGGCAAGTTCAAAGGAACAGCACATAATAATCCACGCAGATTCCAGCGGGATGGAGGTTTTATCAAGAGTGTTACCATACAATCTTATCATATGCTTTCTCAGAAGCCTCACCAAATTCAGTGACACTTATTCCCAATTACTCCCTAGTATTGCAAGTTTAATAATAATAATAATAATAATAATAATAATAATAATAATAATAATTTATTCATACCCCACCCATCTGGCTGGGCTTCCCAGGCTCCTGTGTGCTGCACCTGAACAATCCCGAGCTGTAAAACTGATGGGGTTCTTTATTTATTTAGATGGTTTAAATACCACCCTTCCCACAGGACACAGGGGGTGGTTTACAAATAAAAACATGTAAATAAGAATACGTAAAATCCATTAAGAGATACAGTCCGTTGTAAACTCACAACAATAGATCATTGAATGACAATAACAGTAGCAGCAGCTGGGTCTCTTCTCCTCCAAATGCCCTCTGAAAAGGATGCATCTTGGCCAACTGCCTGGAGCTATAGAGATGAGGCCAGGCAGACCTTAGCAGGGAGAGATTTCCACATGCAAGGAGCCACCACTGAAAAAGCCCTTTCCCAAGCCTGCACATCATGTACCTCAGCCCGCTTAGGACCACTGCAGATAAAAACCCCAAATCTAAAGCCCAACTTCCTAAATCAAATAGGGGCAAAGTAGATTTGAACCTGCTTTATGCAGAGTCTGATGGTTAGCTCAGCATGTCTCTGAATACCAGTTACCAGGTGACACAGGTGAGTCGGTTGCTGTCACGCTTTGGGGCTTCCCATAGGCATCTTTTTGGCCACTGTGAGAGCATGACAATGGACTAGATGTGCCGTTGGCCTGATCCACCTAAAAGGCTCTCCTTATGTCCTTATGCCACTCAGTGTAAAACCAGGGTTTCCCAAACTTGGGTTGGGGCTTCATCTGTTTTTGGGCTACAGTTCCCATCATCCCTGACCGCTGGTCCTGCTAGCTGGGTGTGATGGGAGTTGTAGTCCAACAGCAGCTGGAGACTGAAATTTGGAAAACCCTGGTGGCTGATAATACTGATTTAGATGGTATAGGATATCCGCATGAGTTCCAGTATTATAACTACAGCAGCTGCTGACCTCTCTGTGTGATTTCAGGCAAGGGTCTTTTCTAGCCCTGGTGCTTGAGATTGCTTTTAAGGCGAGATCCCTCTGATTGAGCCAGGATCTTCTTCATGCAGAGAATGTGCTGCAAGATGGAGCTGTGGTTCCTTCCCATCGGAGCACATGGGTCACATACTCTTGTGTAGTGGGATCCAGATAAACGGAAGTGTTACTGTGTGTCTGTTTCTCTTCAGCCATTTATTGGCATTAGATCTTTCAAAGAATGCACACACAACAATGCATTATTTATGTTGCACTGTGGGAATGTTTTGTACATCACGCCCCCCCTCCTTCCCCTCCACGACACATTCCAGTTCTGAAGCTTATTTATATTTTCCTTGAATTAACGTTTTCTGTTTCGTATGGCTATCGAGGGACTGCTCTAAATGGGAAATAAAATGCGGCGCTCTGTCAGGCCTGATGCAAGCGAGCAGGTTTCTTGTGCTCCATTTCCATGTTTAAATAATGATGGGCTGAGAGCATACCATATCTCCATGTGTCAAGAGAGTTGCCTGATCAGCTGGAGAGCCGATATGAATCCCACCCCCATTAATTCTCCTGAAAATTGTTCGCTACGAATCTGGATATCGAAAATTTGAAATTTAACACCAATCTTTTCAATCCCATGATATTTGAAGTCTGTGCTGGTTATCACATAGTAATTAATTTGGCAGTATTTAATAGCTGACACACAATACATTTTGGTATCTGATAGCTAGCAAACTATGATATTTTTAACTATCTCTGGAATTCTTGAAGCATCTGATAATTGACAGCTTCATCCAGGGGTATCCAATATGGCAGCCTCTAGATGTTGTCGGAGTACAATTCCCATCATCCATGACCATTGCCCATGTTGGTTGGGGTTCATGGGAATTATATTCCAACATCATCTGGAAGGCACTACGCTGACTCCTTTTGGCTTAGGCTTCCCCAACCTGTTGCCTTCCAAATGTTTTGAATCAGGACTCTAATAATCTCTAACCATTGGCCATGCTGCTTGGGAGTTATAGTTGTAGTAGTGCAAGACATGTGGTGCACACCAGTTTGGGGGAGGCTGCTATTGCATGCACACACCTGAATGATAAAAGAGACTGTTGGTAAGGTTAAAGTCGTCAAATTTGAAATCAGGAGTTTCAAATTTGAAATCCTGTCAAATTTCAAAATATTTTGTTTTGGTTCAAGTTCTCTCAGTAATCAAAACCATGTGGAAACAGTGGTTATGGAAAATGGGCTTCATGTACTAGGATAAACATTGCAAAATGTTGCCGTGAATGGGTCTCTAGTTTATCTTATGTGGCAGGAAATAGAAAGGGCTGGCCTTAACAGATTTGGAACAAGGGGACCCAACTGCGGCTCTGACCTGTGGTTTGTGGCAGCCAATACGTAGTCAACCCGTGGATTGTGCTCGTGCGACGTGAAAGTTCTAGGTCACTCATGACATCCAGACAGTGACATTCAGCATCTAATGCTCATATAATATTGGTGCAAAATTCAAATATTGGCCAGTTTTGCTATATAGTTGCACACACAGTTGACTGATTCCATCGGGCAGGCAGAGGGCCTTCTCGGTAGTGGTGCCCGCCCTGTGGAATGCCCTCCCACTAGATGTCAAAGAAAGAAACAACTATCTGACTTTTAGAAGATATCTGAAGGCAGCCTTGTTTAGGGATTTTTTTTGTGTTTTTAATATCCTGTTGGAAGCCACCCACAGTGGCAGGAGAGGCCCGGGTAGGACCAGCAACCCTGGTTATATGGGGGGCGGCGGCAGCATGGGCTAGTAAATAAAGTAAGTTTTTTTGTGCGGCGATTGATTGCATTACCATATTTATGTGAAGCCCAAGTGTGCCACCACAGTAGTTGCTTAAAGCTGGCAGCCAGAGAGACGATGGTCTTTATTACGGACACAGTCTTCCCACCCATGGCTGCAAGCAAGGGTTTGGAGGTGGGTGGGACTGGAATCTCTGGCATTTGAAGAATGAATGGTGGGGTGCTGGGATCACTCTGGGCTTGTGCATACATGCTCATTAGTCTCTAATGGTTTTCCAAACGCTGTGCCGCACCTTTATTATCTCCTCTACCTGCGCTGATTGAATAGATACGGTACCTGTTTTCTCGCTATATGTGGCAGTTGCTGGTGTGTACTCTGTAAAGGAGCATATCTACCAAAATATCTCTTTGGCTGCTGGAGCACCAGCTGTTCTGCTCAGATACAAACTCAGTCAACCTGGCTACCGTACACTGTGAGTTTTGAATGATGGACTATGGTTAATGGTAGACTGGCACAACGCTGAGCATTTGTGGTATTTAACTGTAAAAGCAAGCAGGGTGCACAGCAAGCGGTAGAGAGAAGTTTGATTTGAAGAATGATTCTCTAGCAGCCTCAGGGCTCCCTGGGAAACACCTTTCTGAGGCCCCTTACTCATTTGCAGGCTATGAAGAGCTGCTGTTTCGCTTCATGTTGTAAAATAAGTGCCTCTGCTTTCATAGAATCATAGAGTTGGAATAGACCACAAGGGCCATCGCGTCCAACCCCCTGCCAAGCAGGAAACACCATCAGAGCACTCCTGACATATGGTTGTCAAGCCTCTGCTTAAAGACCTCCAAAGAAGGAGACTCCACCACACTCCTTGGCAGCAAATTCCACTGTCGAACAGCTCTTACTGTCAGGAAGTTCTTCCTAATGTTTAGGTGGAATCTTCTTTCTTGTAGTTTGGATCCATTGCTCCATGTCCGCTTCTCTGGAGCAGCAGAAAACAGCCTTTCTCCCTCCTCTATGTGACATCCTTTTATATATTTGAACATGGTTATCATATCACCCCTTAACCTCCTCTTCTCCAGGCTAAACATGCCCAGCTCCCTTAGCCGTTCCTCATAAGGCATCGTTTCCAGGCCTTTGACCATTTTGGTTGCCCTCCTCTGGACACGTTCCAGTTTGTCAGTGTCCTTCTTGAACTGTGGTGCCCAGAACTGGACACAGTACTCCAGGTGAGGTCTGACCAGAGCAGAATACAGTGGCACTATTACTTCCCTTGATCTAGATGCTATACTCCTATTGATGCAGCATTGGAAGCATTGGAAAGCATTGATGCTTTCATTGGAAGGTTGTTGGATGATTTGTCTTCCCAGTTTTAGCAGACAGGCAGTCAAGTCGTGTATCCATAGCTGTGGCCAGAAGAAAAATGACCACCGGGAGGAGCACAGAGAGAAGATACATTGCAGCAGCACAACCAGATGCCTTCATCTGCCCCAGCTGCAACAAAACATGTCTCTCCTTTATCAGTCTCTGCAGCCACAGCAGTCGCTGCAACCTTCCAACAGTTTGACTTCACCCCCAAATGCACACTCTTCCATTGTCTCCTGAGACAGATGGATGCTGGAACCTGACATAATGGCAGAAAGGGAAAACTCTTTCTCTATGAAGGGGTTTTAAGTTTCATGTACAATAGCATGGAACATAGGCTGATATACTTGGGAAAACCATTGGTTCACTGACAGAATCATCAGATCCTATTGTGCATAATAGGATGATAACAGTGAAAGCTTTCATAACAGCGAGAGCTGGATCATAAAGAAGGCTGATTGCTGAAGAATTGATGCTTTTGAATTATGGTGCTGGAGGAGACTCTTGAGAGTCCCATGGACTGCAAGAAGATCAAACCTATCCATTCTGAAGGAAATCAGCCCTGAGTGCTCACTGGAAGGACAGATCATGAAGTTGAGGCTCCAATACTTTGACCACCTCATGAGAAGACTCCCTGGAAAAGACCCTGATGTTGGGAAAGATGGAGGGCACAAGGAGAAGGGGACGACAGAGAACGAGATGGTTGGATAGTGTTCTCGAAGCTACGAACATGAGTTTGACCAAACTGTGGGAGGCAGTGGAAGACAGAAGTGCCTGGCGTGTTCTGGTCCATGGGGCCACGAAGAGTCGGACACGACTAAACAACTAAACAACAACAACATTGTTCATAATTTTAAGGCAGACTTGAGTTGGCGGCTGGGGAGCGGGACATCAACAAGGGAGTAGAATAGCTAACATCACGTCAAGCCAAGCAGGGCTGAACAGGAATGTGGTGGGGGAGGAAGTGGGGATGTTCCTTTGTCAGGGATGTTGTGAGCCCCTCCCTTGAATTTCCAGATAACTTAATAATGGAGTTTGTATTAAGAAATTTATATCCCACCCTTTCCCAAAAGGACAGAGCATGCTTTACACCATAAACCACGGTAAGAACCTTAAAACACAGAAAAATTATTGGCAGATTGGGGCAATGTGACTTTAACAAAACAGCATGCCAGGAACACCTGTGATAAGAATTGCCTGGGGGCGGGCAGTCTTGAACGACCACAAGAGGTCAGAAACATGACTTTGTGTCTCAGTACTCAACAGCCACCCACCTGCGGAATTCATGTTCACCTAGAGAAAACGTGAGAGCTTTAATGCAGAAATTCTTTAGAGTTGCTGGTGGTTTTAGACAAGCGTTCTTTGGCTGCAGTCCTCAAACCACTTCCTTTGGGGGTCATCCTCCTGTGAAAGCCAGTGGGGCTACTTTTGAGCAAATGGTGTGATGGTTTGCAGCCTTCGTTTGCTCTTCATGCAAGAGTGGGGAAACCTCCCCCCCCCCCCGTCCGAGTTTATCCATCGCAAACTTTTGATGTTCAGGTTGTTTTCCCCCCAGTGACCAGATGGCTGTCCCTCAAAAAAATGCAGGAGAATTTCCCTCTCTCTGTTTGATAGCACCACCACCAACTGCCCTTTTTTTGGGGTGGGGGTGAGCAACTTAGTGTTCCCATTAATTCAAGACAGGAAGCCCTCCAGAGAGGTGATATAAACAGCTTAGCTGCCTGGGTCATGCTTCCTAATCGCTTTGCAGCTGGACGCTTGAACGTGTGGGGAAAGGGGGCTGCGCTTTTCCCCGGGGAAGGACCTCGCTGATTGAAGTTAGCCTGAGCGGAGGGGGAGGAACCCTGTGTGAAAGAAGGTGGAAAGGAAATGCTTGAGCTGTACAGTCAGATCAGACTCTCTGAGCCAGCGGGGTTGAGGGAGGGACGTATTTTACTACAATTGAATTCCAGGGTCTCTTGCAACCCGTTTCCTGACTTCTCGCCCCGTAGGTTAATTCCTAGACTCTCCATGGCAGGGGGAAGGGTTGACCATGCCTGAAATAAACCGGTTAGTGGCAGGGTAAGATTGGATTTTGTTTTTATTTTCGCAGCGGAGAAGATCTCTGGGCTTCGCCGTGCAGCTGAAACCCCTTCTCTCTTTCTGTTTCACTTTGGATGCTGTCACCCCCGTTCGTCCCACCAACTGGCAACCTGAGAAAATAATGTTAGATTCACCTGCCTGGCTAACCTGAAGGCTCTCGTTGCTTGGCTGCCCCTTGTGTTTCTGTGGGTTTTGAGTTTTGGTGGGGTTTTCTGTGCATGTTTTTTGGGGAGGTCCGATTTGGGCAGCTTTGACAGCTGAGCACATTGCTACTGACAGAGCAGCATCAGGAATGCACGGAAGACTATTTGTGCTCCCGTAGCCAGAGGCAGCGAAGAGGAGGGCAGTAAGCTCTCCCAGCCTTCTGGAAACTCATGCAACGGAACTGAAGGGTTTGCTGCTGCTGCTGCTTTCTGTTTTTTTAGGGTAAACAAGCCCTGTCTTTTTTTTGGAGGGGGAGTGCTTCTTGGGCAGAGGCGGACACAGCAGTAGCAGCCGCAGCAGCAGCAGCTGGATCGCCCTCCCTCCCTCCTCGGGTGTTCAAGTGGCCTCTCGTCTTGGGTGCCAGCAAGCGATTAAACTAATTAACAGACTCATGGGATTGCTAAACCACCCGCTCGTGGATTAACCCAGAGAGAGAGACGCCAGCTGCTCCTTACAGGAATTCCACGGAAGACGAGGCTATCACGGAAGAGGAGGAGGAGGAGGAAAACCCATGAAGGGGATTTAGAAGGAAAAGAGGTATGTGTAGCATACCGTAAGAATTGCAAATAAACAGGCGTGTGTTTGGGTCCGCTCCAGGAAAGGGCTTGGTTGAATGTATCCAGAGGCTGAAAAGTTATGTAGCAAAAATGCCAGTTCAAACGCCAGCTGTGCTTTCCTCTCTTTTCTTTTTAAAGGCGCTGATGAAACATAATTTTTGCTTTATGGCTTGAAGTATATCTTGTGAAAGCTCCCATTTGCAGCTGGTTATTTTTAAATCGGGCTCTTCAGAAGGTTGCTCGGGTTAACTTTCCTTGTCACATAATGCCGCAGGTATACTTACCTGCTGCTACTGCTTATCCTTTGCGGTTTTTCCTCCCGTTGCGACTTCTGTTTGCAATCAGAATTAATCTGTCTTGATTAAATCTGGAAGGTATATTAGAACTCCGACTGCATTCAGCAGCCGCAAGGTGAAAAGTCAGCAGAGACAGTGCAACAAGCCGATAACAGCCCCGGCTTAACAGCGTATGGGTGGGGGAGAGCGTGGGGAGGGAACCCAGCTAATCTAGGACTAACACCAATTTATCGGTGCTTTGATTTCCAGTGTGGTTTTGCTTTTGGAGCTTTCAGCTCCAATGCAAAACTGGACGGGGTTCTGGGCAAAACATTGTTTAGGATTTCGCCTGAGATTACGTTCTGGCCCGAGGCAAACAGGGTTCTGTCCAAAACCACTAAACACTTCATCGGGAGGAAAATGTTTCAGAATCGAAATCAGCAAAATGTTAAGGCATCCTATGTGCCAGCATGAAAAGTTTTTTTTTTTTAATAATCTAGTCCCAAAATAATTCTCTATAGCAAGGAGAACTAGGAAAGTTTTTTTTTAATATAGAAAAAGGATACTTTGTGCTGAATTGTAAGCAGATTGCTATAATCAAATGTGTATTGCAAGTTGCACTCTGTGTGTGAGATGTCATATGTACACAAACACACACACATAATAGATGGGGTAAAAGTTCTTGCAGGGAGGTCTTTTTTAACCAGACTTTTGATTTGTGTGGAGTTTGCAGGTTATACATTTTAAGGGATCACCTTGTATTTACAGATAATAGGTGCGGTTAAAATAAACTCTTTTTAATGCACATGCAAAATATCTGCTGAGTACTGCATTTTGGCAGGGTCTTGGGACTGTGAGAGGGGGCGGGTGGGCGGGAAAGATTGCAAATGATACTAATAACTAAAATATGGCTTTGAAATAAAAGGCAGCTGGGACTGTTAAATATTAGATTGCTCAACCGCGTCTTTCCCATGGCAGCAGCTTTTGGCAAATGACTTTCCACACTCAGAGCCTTTATTTTTGGAATGGTCTTGGCAAAGACAAATGCCCAAATTATATCGGTGTGCGTGCCGTTCTTGTGAATGAATGAATAAGTAAACACATTGCAAGAAGACCAATTAGCATCTATCTCTGTTGTGCACCGGTCAATAGTATCTCATCAAATATGTATTAATAAAGGATTCCCTTTTTGAAAGGACATTAAAAGACAGAGAATGATGGCCTGAGACCTAGTAGGTGGTATTATTCTACTCTCTCTGTTGGCACTTTCTATCCAACCCCCTGCCCCATTCCTCTTTATCTCTCAAGTGCACACCCTTGTTGCACATGGCAGAACTCCATCTTTGACTCCCTGCTCAGCAAAGAGCAGATCTACATGTCTTTTGGGGTCTTTAGGGTCTCCTTGCAAAATTCACATGAATACTTAAAGTGCCTTAAAGGTAAAGGGACCCCTGACCATTAGGTCCAGTCACGGACGACTCTGGGGTTGCAGCACTCACCTCGCTTTATTGACCAAGGGAGCCAGCGTACAGCTTCCGGGTCATGTGGCCAGCATGACTAAGCTGCTTCTGGCGAACCAGAGTAGCACATGGAAACGGCGTTTACCTTCCTGCCCGAGTGGTACCTATTTATCTACTTGAACTTTGACGTGCTTTTGAACTGCTTGGTTGGCAGGAGCAGGGACCGAACAACGGGAGCTCACCCTGTCGTGGGGATTTGAACCGCCGACTTTCCGATTGGCAAGCCCTAGGCTCTGTGGTTTAACCCACAGTGCCACCCGCCTTATGCAGAGTTAAATAACTTTCCCAATTATTCCCAGTAATATTTTATTGTTTATTTCCCACCTTCCTCCCACCATGGAACTCAAGGTAGCAGACATTGGGTTCCCCAGGTGATTTTGCCTAGATTTCCTGCTTGGCTTCGGCCGGGTGGCTTGAATTGCATTCCTTTAGCAGCTCTCCAAAGTGTGGCTAGCAGAGGTCTACCTGAGACGGCAGGGACTGAGCCTGAGACCTTGTGCATGAGAAACACGTGCTCTGCCACTGAGTTAGGCCCCTTCTTGTGTGCTTAATTAATGCCATCCATGTGTGGGGTTGATGACCCCATATTCATCAGCATTCAGTTGCATTTGTAACATGTCTTCTTGGTTGAACATGATGTGGGGCAGGAATGGGGAACCCGTGTCTCACCAGATGTCATTAGGGCTGTGACTCCCATCAGCCTGGGATGATGGGAGCTGAAGTCCAGCAACATATGGAGAGTCACGTATTCCTCACCCACAATGTGGGGAATTGTAGAAGTGTTCTTAGCCTATTGTCAAAGAGCAAGGTGTCAGTAAATCACAGCATTCAAAGTTGGAGTTAACTCTTGATTAGCAAAAACAAGCAATAAATCTCAACATCATAGCTTGAAATAAGACTTAGTTGTGTGTCCCTCTCTCTCTCTCTGTGTTTTTCTTAAAGTGCTGAGGTCTGGTATATTGAGCAGGTGCTGTGAGCCAGGGAATAATTTTCAGTAATCCTGTTTCTGCCATGGGCTCCCTGTATGGCTTTAATTGTGGTTTCAATTAGTTTTGAAATGCTCCATTATGCCCAGCAAGACAAACTGTGTTAAAACGCCACTGTGCTTTCCCCACAGATTGGCTGTGTGCTTGCCATCTTATTTTGCAGGTTCGAAATATAAATTGGCCAAGTTTTTGCACCTTGTGAATGTGCAGAACAAAAACTGCAAGATAACTTTTAACATTTCTTGGTCTGGTCTGATCTCCAGGATTGGTTCACATGCAGCAGAGAAGAGAGCCTCTTGCTCTTGGGGGTGGGGCAAATCTCAGCAGTGGAGAATCTGCTTTGCGTGAAGATGGTTGCAGGTTCAATCGCTGGCATTTCTAGGTAGGGCTGGATGAGACCCCTGCCTGATACTCTGAAGAGCCTCTGCCAGTCAGTGAAGAGACAGTTTTGTGCTAGAAGGACTTGGCATAAGTCATCTTTTGCTTCTGTGCCAGCATTGAACACTGCTTTCCCTGCTGAGCTATAGCCTTACCCATTCATGAATGTACACCAGTTCATTTCATTGGTTACGGAACACTTAGGTTACAGGCAGCTGACGTCAAGCATTGTTTTACAAGTTCTCTGCATGGTGTGTTTGATCTGTGATATCTCACTCTCACACGCAGACATTGTGATAGATCAGTATATTGTGATGGTTAGCTGGTGACATACCATGAAGCTGAAAACCAGATATCGCCCATCCCTACTGTTCGCCTCTACATAGTTCCATCCTTATTTTACACATTACAATATATTGGTATACAACAATGTTTAGCTGGTGACATATTGCCGTTTTGGAAACCAGATATCACCCAGCCCTAGTTGCAGGTCCTGTTCCAGTCTGGCAGAAGCACTCAAGGAAGGGGGCAAAGCAAAGTTGGTGACAGGTGTGGACTGGGAGGGTGTGTGGCTGGGGAGAGTCTCAAACCCAGACAGAGTGGCCTAGAGGGCCATAATTGAGCACACTAAGATTCTCCATTCCTGGCCTAAAGGATTTGGATGTCCTAGTATCCTTTGCCGGGAGAGACAACTTCTTAAGACAACCAGGCAGAGGGCCTTCTCGGTAGTGGCACCCACCCTGTGGAATGCTCTCCCATCAGATGTCAAGGAGATGAGTAACTACATAACCTTGAGAAGACATTTTAAGGCAGACCTGAACAGAAAAGCTTTTTAAGGTTTAATGTTTTATTATGTTTTTATATATGTATGTTGGAAGCTGCACGGAGTGGCTGGGGCAACCCAGTCAGATGGGCGGGGTCAGGATACAAAACAACAACAACAACAACAACAACAACAACAACAACAACAACAACAATATCTGGAAATAGTAGGTGGGGAAGAAAAAAGTTCCCCACCCCCAAAATAGGCAGTAATGAGCTGGATGGACCAATAGTTTGACTTGGTCTAAGGACACTTCTCATGTTCCCATGACTCAGGCTTGCAGATAGCCACTCGCCTATGGCAAGTAGTGACTTTTAAAGACAAGGTTTAAGGGGAAGCCTTTGTAGATTGAAAGTTCTGCTTCTTTCCCTTTTGACCATTGATGTGCCCCAAATCAGCTCAGTGGACCCCAAGTAGCAAAAATTAATGCAACAGAGATCTGATGACAAGAGCTGTTGGTTTTCTGCACCTTTTAACTCCCGTCTCGCAGTGACAAACCGAAGAACGCAGTGCAGGCAGCGAACCCCGCCTTGCGCGTCTGTTGGTAGCAAATTGAGTTAAATTGGCTGGTCCGGGCACATCGTTGCTCTCCTTCCTCCCTTGGAGCTGTGTTGAGCTTGGCAGTAAGTGGAGTGGAAGTTAAGCACTAATCATCCATCTTTAATGATGGGCAATTTGTGCTAGATGAAATTTGTGCTTTGCTTAGGCCTCTGTCTGGCTGATAAGGGAGGGGGGCAAATTAAAGACCCTCTATCACCCAGTGCCAGGGTGACAGTTATTGTGCAAAAATGTGGAAGGAGTGCTGCCTTCTCAATGAAACTGAGAATCTCAGGAATTGCTGTCAGGCCAACTCCCAATGAGTTGCTTTTCTTACGCATGCCATGGATCCGGCAGGAGAAAGCCGCACACTCTCCCAAGATCCTTCTGTGCTCTTTTAGACATTCTTCTGTGCGCTTTTAGTACAAATATTTATTTAGAAAGTTACAACTTCCTGGTTTCAGTGCCATCGGCCAGTGACCCTGAGATAAGTGTGATTAAGTGAGCTGAAACGGTTTTCGCCATTGGTTCAGAGGTGGCCTAAATTCCTTTGGAATCTTGCCCTTTAAACTGCGGCACCATCAGAGCTGCTTCAGAGTTCCTTCTGATATGGTCACCAGGAACCAAACATCTCAGAAATGATACCATGGAAAAGGACACTCAAATTGATAAAAGTCAAATGGATTGTCAGGGCAGGGGGTTGGAGCCCTTTCCATATCAGGAAAGGGATTTTTAGTTTATAAAAAAGATGTCTGGATAAATAAGACAGAAAGAGTCATTCACTGCCAACTTGATATGTCAAGGCTACACAAAAGGAGGTTTGGAGTTCCTAATATTATTTGGTATTATTATATACAGGTGAAACTCGGAAAATTAGAATATCGTGGAAAAGTTCATTTATTTCAGTAATTCAACTTAAAAGGTGAAACTAATATATGAGATAGACTCATGTCATGCAGAGCGAGATATGTCAAGCCTTTATTTGTTATAATTGTGATGATCATGGCGTACAGCTCATGAAAACCCCAAATTAGTTAGAATATTAAATGAAATCAGCAAAACAAGGATTGCAAATAGGGCAATATTGGACCTCTGAGAAGTCGAAGCATGCATATGCACTCAGTACTTGGTTTGGGCCCCTTTGCATCAATTACTGCCTCAATGCGGCGTGGCATGGATGCTATCAGTCTGTGGCACTGCTGAGGTGTTATGGAAGACCAGGATGCTTTAATAGCAGCCTTCAGCTCTTCTGCATTGCTCGGTCTCATGTCTCTCATCTGTCTCTTGGCAATGCCCCATAGATTCTCTATGGGGTTCAGGTCAGGCGAGTTTGCTGATCAATCAAGCACAGTAATCCCATGGGCATTGAACCAGGTTTTGGTACTTTTGGCAGTGTGGGCAGGTGCCAAAGTCCTGCTGGAAAATGAAGTCAGCATCCCCATAAAGCTCGTCTGCGGAAGGAAGCATGAAGTGCTCCATACTCTCCTGGTAGATGGCTGCGTTGACTTAATGAAGCACAGTGGACCAATACCAGCTGATGACATGGCTCCCCAAATCAACACAGACTGTGGAAACTTCACACTGGACTTCAAGCATCTGGCATTGTGTACCTCCCCATTCTTCCTCCAGACTCTGGGTCCTTGGTTTCCAAATGAGACGCAAAAGCTGCTCTCATCAGAAAAGAGATTTGGGGAGCCATGTCATCAGCTGGTGTTGGTCCACTGCGTCAGAGTGGTGCATGCTGTAGTTATCTCCCACTTGGATTACTGCAATGCACTCTACATGGGGCTACCTTTGAAGGTGACCCGGAAACTGCAAATAATCCAGAATGCGGCAGCTAGACTGGTGATTGGTAGTGGCCTCCAGGACCACATAACACCAGTCCTGAGAGATCTGCATTGGCTCCCAGTACATTTCTGAGCACAATTCAAAGTGTTGGTGCTGACATTTAAAGCCCTAAATGGCCTCGGTCCAGTATACCTGAAGGAGCGTCTCCACCCCCATCGTTCTGCCCGGACACTGAGGTCCAGCGCCGAGGGCCTTCTGGCAGTTCCCTCATTGCGAGAAGTGAGGTTACAGGGAACCAGGCATCCGCGCTGTGGAACGCCCTCCCATCAGATGTCAAGGAAATAAGCAGCTATCCTATTTTTAAAAGACATCTGAAGGCAGCCCTGTTTAGGAAAGTTTTTAATATTTAATGCTGTATTGTTTTTAACACTTGATTGGGAGCTGCCCAGAGTGGCTGGGGAAATAATAATAATAATAATAATAATAATAATAATAATAATTTGTAGGAAGTAAATAAATCCTGTTTGTGTGAGTCTGTAGTAAGTACTCACAGCCGCATACGAAGATTCTGCTTTTTCAATTGGCTGTATTTTGGCTGGGAAACATTCCTGAGCTAACTCCCAGTGGTCTGTAGCCAGCAACTTCAAAGTGCCTTGGAAAATGTCCTATGAAAATCAGTAAAAGGAAAGGGGAGTGGGGGGAATTTGTTAAAGGTAATAAAAAGACCGCCCTGCCTCTTTTTCTAAACTCAATTTCCTACAAATAAGATAGAGAAGCCCCCAAGAGCACCTTAAAACCCAGCCAATTCAATCCTTCAGAATGGTTAGTTATTCCAAAAAGCTGTTGGGGTAGGAAGCTGTGAAACTCTTTACCCTGCTCTGAAGTCAGAAGTGTGGGGCAGCCAGTCTGTTATCTGAAGCTATCCTCAGTGGGGTGACTTCAAAAGAAGCCCCCATATGCATTCTTACTGGGTGTTGCGGTTGTTTTCCAGAAGCAGCTGTTAGATGCTCCAAATGTTGCTTCACAGCTGCAAATTCAATTTTCTCTAGTAAGATCATGCAAGCTTTAAAGCAGTCCAGCTGCTTTTAAAGGACAGCTATGGACTGCAGTTGAGTAAGATCTGGGCAAGGAGAAATTCAGTGGCAATTTTACACTGCCTCCTTCCAGAATAGGTATAGCAGATCACTATTCCTAGATTCCAGCACTTAAGACTTCTGCAGACGACCCGTTCGTTGAGCATCTATCCTGATTCATTTGCAACAAAGACCAGACTATATCCAGTCTTTATTTTGTGTTTATTCTGAAATGTTTGCGGGGAGGTTATACAACAATGAGCAGTTGTCCTGATTTGCTTGCTTATTCATCTTTCTGTTTTACCCCACACTTTCCCTGTCACTTTCCTGACTGCAAAAAGTCCGTTTATTAATGGATTGTTGCAACAGAACAGCAGAGCACTTTAATCCACTTTAATTGGACCAATCTAATTTCTAGGTATGCCCTGGCTCCCTCCTTAAGGCGGAGGATTATGTGACCAGGTGTATGATCCCCTTGCCTCTGCTCTTGGAAAAGTAGACATCAAAGGAGCTGCTTTCTGGCTCAGGCTTCTGCATCACCTGCTAGCTTTCTGTCTGTGCAGAGCTTTCTTTTTTGCCATCCCAGCATGCAGTTCTGTCTTTCCCAATGCAGGGCAATCTACAATAATTTTATAACGTGCCGTGTGCTTTTTTGCTTATTGAAAAACGATAAACGTTTATAGCAAGAAGCGGTGGCTATGTGTACGCCATACATCTAAAGCCCCTCTACCCAAGAATTCTGGGAAGCGCAGTTTACCCCTCACATCTCAGTTTAAAAGAAAATTAAAAATTGGGAGCAGCAGGGGGCATCAACAGGCTCCTAAAAGGCTGCAATTCATTTAGAACGGCAAGTAATTAGGCAGCATATAAATGCCTTAAATAAAATATATACATAAAATAAAGGGCATATTGTGGTGCTCATGTTAGGGAAACAGGAGTAGGCAGTACTGAGTTGGGTGGAATGATCTACCTGAATATGTTCTAGCTGAATATGTGTGCGTTATGATGGTTTCATTATGCTACCTTCAACTCCCGTAGAAAACTCTATAGTCTGTCTTGAGCCCTAAGGTAAAGGGACCCCTGACCATTAGGTCCAGTCGTGACCGACTCTGGGGTTGCGGCGCTCATCTCGCTTTATTGGCCGAGGGAACCGGCGTACAGTTTCCGGGTCATGTGACCAGCATGACTAAGCCGCTTCTGGTGAACCAGAGCAGCACACGGAAACGCCGTTTACCTTCCCACCAGAGTGGTCCCTATTTATCTACTTGCACTTTGACATGCTTTCGAACTGTTAGGTTGGCAGGAGCAGGGACCAAGCAACGGGAGTTCACCCCGTCGTGGGGATTCGAACCGCCGACCTTCTGATCGGCAAGTCCTAGGCTCTGTGGTTTATCCCACAGCGCCATATTTTAAAGCTTGAGAGAGACCATCAAAGTGCATCAAAAGAGGTATGAGAGAGTCACTGTTGCTCCTGATACAGACCCTTGTTTCTTTGATGTCCCATTTTTGCTGTCGGTTAAAGAGGTTTGGCAATGGTTATTTTCTTTTTGGAAGAGTCTTGAGTTTGCGCCATCATGCAACGAGGATGCTTCTCTTGTGCCTCTGCCGCCGTAACAACTGTCATCTGTCTCCAGCCTAAGTGGCTGTGATAAATGGCTGCTACAGTCACAATATTTGTGAATGGGTGATGGCTGCATTTAGGAATCGCACAAAGAGAGGACTTTTTGTTTTGCTACAGGGAGCGTCTGCCAAATTCCTCGTTTTCAGAGAGATCGACATCTGATGTGCAGAGACTCGGTATTATGTTTGGCTGGAGGAGGTTTTACAGCTCTGTAATGAGATACCGATGTATATAAGAGTAACAGATCTCTGAGAGCTGAAGTGTGGAGCCAAGTCACGTTCTGTGGAGATTTTTGTGCAGCGAATAAGTAGAAGCTCAAGGAGCCAAGAGAGTAAGGGGCAAGATTCAGCAGGCAAGAGGATGAAATGGGGCCTTTTGGCTTCGAGTGTGGATGCGCATAGTTTTGATCTGTTGCATGTCTGTGGGTGCATGTGCTCACACAATCGCATGACAAGATTTCCAGGCAAAAAGTTCCATGGGGATTTGCCAGCATACCCTGGTCTGCTGTACGCATTTATTTTCCTTCCATGCAAGCAGTCCCAAGCAGTGACTAGGCACATACAGGGATACTGTGGTACCTTGGTTCTCAAATGGCTTAGTTGTCGAACAAATTGGCTCCGAACGCCGCAAACCTGGATGTAAGTGTTTCAGTTTGTGAATGTCCGGCGCGGCTTCCACTTGAGTGCAGGAAGCCTTGGTTTTCAAACGTCGAACGGACTCCCAGAACGGATTAAGTTTGAGAACCAAGGTACCACTGTATGGAGTTAACTAAGTGAAAGATTTGTGCAGCTGTGCAATTGCAGGATCTGTACAGGGCAGGGGTGCAAAACCTCTCACCCATGGGCCAAATTGGACCCAGCACAAACCACACCCACCTGCCCCATGCGTGACATCATATGTGACAACAGGCAAGGGACAGGTAGAGATATGGTTATCTTTGCAAGCTCTGCACGGGTGCTTTCAAATCTTGATCTTCACCTGACACTGTTGTGATGTTGGGTGATTGGCAGCAGGGTAGTTCCGCCCAGCTGTCAAACCTGAACTGCAGGGGGCAAGGGAAATAAGAATCTGACCCTCTGTTGAGATCAGGCTCCCTAGCCCAATGCAGATACTTAATCACAGGCATTTTCTCATGTGGTGGGGGGTGGGATTGGTAAAATACAAACAGGAGAATGGATGTCTGAAACAATCAGTTCTTTCATCAGATGAGGTAAAGGACCCCTGGGTGGTTAAGTCCAGTCAAAGGCGACTATGGGGTTGCAGCGCTCATCTCGCTTTCAGGCCGAGGGAGCTGGTGTTTGTCCACAGACAGCTTTCCGGGTCATGTGGCCAGCATGACTAAACTGCTTCTGGCGCAACGGGACACCGTGACAGATGCCAGAGTGCACAGAAATGCTGTTTGCCTTCCCGCCACAGCGGTACCTATTTATCTATTTGCACTGGTGTGCTTTCGAACTGCTAGGTTGGCAGGAGCTAGGACAGAGCAACAGGAGCTCACGGTGTCACAGGGATTTGAACTGCCGACCTTCTGATCGGCAAGCCCAAGAGGCTCAGTGGTTTAGACCAAAGCACCACCTGTGTCCCCTCAGATGAATGAGATAGGGATACCCAGAGTGGCATGTGTTCCATGTCAGTTTGCCACAGAAATATGAAAACTTGGTTGCGGGGTTGACTAGATGACCTGTTGGGTCCCTTCTAATTCTACAATTCTGTGATTCTAATTGGACTTCAACACAGAGATGTTATTTCAAATTTCTAACCATTACGACTTTGGGAAGGAGCTACAAAGCTTCTGGGCAATGTCAGGTGCAACCTCAGACCCAAGAGGGACTGCGTGAGGTGTTGTCACCAGGCAATGGAGTTTAACCACTCTACATATTTATTACCGGTTCTTTCTCTTGCCTCTCATTTCTTCCCAGTCTTCATTTCCCTTTCTATTCGATTAAAAGAAATACGCATGTTTCAGAAACTTGAGTCTTGGAAGCAAATGATGATTAGCCCAAATAATCCAATGGGCGTATATTTACAAATGTGCCCCCCCCTTAATGTAGAATTTAATATTTATTTTTGTGCAAAACTGGGAGATAAACAGGTAGATCAAACCACAATCAGTTGGTTTTCAGGGTAGCGTGAGCAAAAGAGAGGTCTCAGCCCCAGGGAGACTTATAATCTGAACTTGGATAGTAAGGGAGGAAATATTGGTTAATGTCTGAAGTCTCTAAAATAGCTGTATGTGTGAAACATTGTGATGTCAGGTTCTGTTTTCTAAAGCCCATTGACATGCAGAATATGCTTAGTTTATCCCAACTGAATGCATTAACCATAGTATTGCAATATTCATAAGTATATGCTTTCCTGCGGAAAGTTGGGAGGGAGGCAGTTTTTCCTCATTTAACAGAGCCTGCAACATAGTGGCTTCATTAAAAGGCTTGCTGCTGTGTTAACACTTGCATTGCTGGTCTGCGTGAGTAAGGTAAATGGATTACTGAACAAAGTTTCTCCCCCTCCCCAGTGATGTCATCTAAAGTTTGCTTGCAAACCTGCTTCTTCTGCTTCCTTGTGGCTTATTTCTCCTTAATAACCTGCCCAAATTCAAACTCACTCCTGTCATAGCCCCACACTGGCAAATCTAGATGACTTTTCAGTGCAATTACGATGCAGTGCAACGCAGGGCCTGGGCTCTTAACCCCTTGCCCTGTTTTCATTGGAACACGGGGGACAACACACACAAAAACTGGACAGTTTTAATCCTGAAACATCAATAGTCCTGTGTTTGGGAGCTTTCATGCTGTCAGGAGGACCTCAAGACAGGCTGGGTTGTGGCTATCCCATCGGATGTCAAAGAGTTAAACAACTACATTATACAATTTTTCATAGACATCTGAAGGCAGCCCTGTTTTGGGAAGCTTTTAATGGTTTTTGTTGTTACTGTTTTCCCTGTATTTTTGTTGGAAGCTGCCCAGAGTGGCTGGGGCAACCTAGTCAGATGGGTGAGGTACAAAAACCAAATAATTATTATATTATTATTTTGTTTCCTCAGATGCACGGTTCACACATTCAGTCTGCTGTAATCAAGCATAGGAAAGCAGGGAAGACACATACAGTGGTACCTCGGGTTACGTACGCTTCAGGTTACAGACTCCGCTAACCCAGAAATAGTGCTTCAGGTTAAGAACTTTGCTTCAGGATGAGAACAGAAATTGTGCTCTGGCGGCGTGGCGGCAGCAGCGGGAGGCCCCAATAGCTAAAGTGGTGCTTCAGGTTAAGAACAGTTTCAGGCTAAGTACGGACCTCCGGAACGAATTAAGTACTTAACCCGAGGTACTACTGTACATGCACGAGACCTTTAACTAATTAAACAATCTTTGGCCTTTGAAACTGCAACTTAACCTGGGGCAGCAATAAACCCGCTAGCACATTTGCAAAGCTAAGCAGGGTCCGGTATGGATTCAAATTCTTTCGGGGGCTGTGTGTTGAGATTCCTGCATTGCAGGAGATTGGACTAGGTGACCCTTGGGATCCATTCAGCTCTACAATCCTATGGTTCTGTCTGGGGAGGGGGAGACAGTGTTTGATTGGTTATTCTGTTATGCATTTTTGTGCTATTATATTGTAAACCAGAAGCTACAAACATGAGTCTGACCAAACTGCGGGAGGCAGTGGAAGACAGGAGTGCCTAGCGTGGTCCATGGGGTCACGAAGAGTCGGACACGACTAAACGACTAAACAACAACAATTGTAAACCACCCTTTGATCTTTGGATGAAAAGTGGTATAGAAATTTGATAAACAACTATGGTAATAATTGCAGAGTTAGAAATGTAATGGTAGTGAGGCTTTCTTGCTACGGTGCTGTGAATAAGGAAATTGGTGTCCCTAGCAATGCGGTGCCCGTTATATTTGCCGTCATAATCAAGTGCCAAACGTTCTTCTATTGGAGTGTCATCCAAATTGGCAGTCTGGTGGCAGGAGATGCCTGCAGGGTGTCAGCTGCAAATAACACAATAGCATTAAACCTCACTATCAGCCGCTCAGGTGTGACAGCTGCTTTTTCTGCGCGGCAAGAGTCTGGGATTTGGCCAAAGCAAGTGCTTGCCATGTTGAATGAGTACCCTGCGATGCTCCAGAAATCTGTAATGAGAGTATCAACATTCTGTCACAGTTTATGAAAATGTATATGCGAATCAATGGTTCTGAATCATTCCCCAGCATGCTGGAGGGAACATTTTTTTTTAATCCCCTCCTTTTTTTAATTGGTTGAGATGAAAGGCTGTGCTAATTGATGTTGCTATATTGAGGCTGCAATAATGGACTTGTGTAATGCTGCTGCAATCTTTTTTACTTTGCATTAGATATGAGAGAGCTTTTTAAAAACATCGTTCTCCCAACACCCATCTTGAGATAGAAGCTCCCCTGAAGATGGCAAAGCTGGAATCTGACCAATGTCAGATCCCTAACGTTGTCCATTTCGGTTGTGGAATACAATTCACCTGCTGTGGAAATTTCAGCTATATACTCACAGAATTTACCCTTTAAACATTGTCAAATTAAGGATGGGCAAACCTGTCAATGTTGGTTGCTCTCAGGTTCTCATTTTTTCCAGCCGTGAGTGCAGTCTTATTAAAAAAAAAACATAAAACCAAAATATTGCATGAATGTTGATGTGCATTTTGCATAATTAACACATTTCTGTACGCTTCTTTTGCCCAAGAGCAATAGGCCCACTTTACAGAGTGTTTTAGAACAGTGCAGTCTTTAGCAGGAAGGAGGTGTGCTTGTCATGTTAGCCACCTCCCCATCTGTTAGCCCAGGCATCCCCAACCTTCGGCCCTCCAGATGTTTTGGACTACAATTCCCATCATCCCTGACCACTGGTTCTGTTAGCTAGGGATCATGGGAGCTGTAGGCCAGAACACCTGGAGGGCCGCAGGTTGGGGATGCCTGTGTTAGCCTGTTGCAGAATGTTAGTCTGTTGCAGCAAAAGCAACTAAAGAGTCTTATGGCACTTAAAAGACTAACAGATTTATTCTGGCATATGCTTTTATAGACTGGAGTCCACTTCATCAGATGTATGAAGTCTTTAGAGGCAAGTTAGTAGCTAGAAAATTGCCAGGCAAGAGAACTCTGAGGTATTAAACTGTCTGTTGCGGATAATGCTGAGAGGTTCACGTACAAGTGGAAATCTGTGGGAAAATTCAGACTGGCCACAACCATTGGCTCAGTGAAATATATTCTCTTTTTTTTTGTGTGCCCAAACAGAGCTGGGTCTGCCAGGCGTAGATCTAATTAGTGCCAGTTGGGTTGTGGGAATTCCTGGTGGGTGAGGCTATGAGTTAGGTTCTCTGCTGCCCTTTATTCCCTGAATGCTGGGCTCCGTTGGTTTGGTGGTCTTCCCAAAACAATTGCTCACTGTTTCCTCCAAAACAAGCCACAAAGTTCACCATAGGAATCTTGGCACGAGCAGATGAGCTTAATTCTTTTCGTAGGTGGGGCAAAAATTTCATTCTAATCGAAAGTCAATGATGGGTCTTGTTGTGAGACACCCGGGAATGTAGCAATGAGTGTGGAATTCGCAATTGCTAGGTAGGAACACTTGCCTTTGCTTTTAGCCTTAGGAGAACTCCCGCGCTTCTCAATTTCATGCTACTGCAATGTATTTGCATCTGATGCGCGCACACTCGCTTTCCATTACAAAAAGGGGCGCATGCTTAATTAGCGCTCTCTGAATGTGTAAATACACCTTGGCCTCTGAATCCTGGAAATGCTGTAAGCAACAGACTGAAAATTTTTAAATGGTTATCTCTGAACAGAGGATGTTAAAAGAAGAAGAAGAAGGAAACACTTCAAAGACACTTCCTAAGTCTGTAAAAGCTGCAATTTCACAAGTAAACATTTGCCTGGAGGTTTGGGGAGCTTGATAGACGGGTTCATAATAGTGGATATGAGGCTGAAGCCTGATTTGAATGGAACAGTTTGTGGAGTATAGTATTGGCAGGCAGGTGAGAGTGTTCATCAGGAGATTCAACTCTGTCTCCTAGGGCTTGACTTGGGATAAAGGTATTTTTCTTAATGACACTAAATGTGTTCAATAGCTTACCAGTACAGTGGTACCTCGGGTTAAGTACTTAATTTGTTCTGGAGGTCTGTTCTTAACCTGAAACTGTTCTTAACCTGAGGTACCACTTTAGCTAATGGGGGCCTCCCGCTGCCGCCGCGCTGCCGTTGTGCAATTTCTGTTCTCATCCTGAAGCAAAGTTCTTCACCCGAGGTACTATTTCTGGGTTAGAGGAGTCTATAACCTGAAGCATATGTAACCTGAAGCATATGTAACCCGAGGTACCACTGTACCAGGATGTTTTAAACTGCTATAAGCATTGTTAGCCACTTAGACCATTAAAAAGAAAAGTGGGAAAGTGGAATAAAAATACCTGGAACTATTTGAAATGTATCGGAGACATTCTTTCTTTTGAGCCCCAGCTTCCTTGTTTTTCAAATGGAAACCACCTTGCTTTCATATTGCAAAGCCTAGGGTGACAATCACCCATGGAAGACGTGCTATTAGGTCAAGGCTGTGTCATTGCCAGAGCTTTGCAGTCAAGTGTATTTATAACTGGGCTTTGGTTCACGTCTTGCTTTGGCAATTGTAGACAAGGCTGACTTAAAGGTAGCGCCAGCACACTTTGGGGCAGATGAGAAACAGATTGCTTGTGTGTGGGAGAGAAAAAATAATGATCTCTGGTCTGATTGCTGTAGGAATGCTTTTAATACTTGGCCGGGAAATAATAATAACCCCCTCTTAACAGGTATGTTAAATACATAGGACACAATCCAGCCAAAATTGAATGCAAAAACGTAAGAACTGTCTTGCTAGATCAGACAGGGCTCATCAAACCCAGCACGCTATTCCTCAGGGCAGCCAACTTTCCGATGCTGACACGCAGCCACTGAGGAAAGTAGCTTTCCTTTGTCGTCTTATCCTCAGCAATGGTATTCTCAGGTATCCTGCTTCTGGCCAGGGAGGTTCCACGAGCCTGTGTGGTGTAGTGGTTAAGAGCGGTGGACTCGTAATCTGGGGAACCGGGTTTGCTTCCCCGCTCCTCCACATTCAGCTGCTGGGTGACCTTGGGCTAGGCAAACTTCTCTGAAGTCTCTCAGCAGTCCAGAAGCTGCAGCTGGTGAAAAATGCAGCTGGTAAGTGGGGCAGCCTGATGAGACCATGTGTTGAAAACATTGCACTGGGTGCCAATGACCTATTGGGTGGATTGACCTCATCTCGCTCTATAGGCTGAGGGAGCTGGTGTTTGTCTGCAGACAGCTTCCGGGGCATGTGGCCAGCATGACTAAGCCGCTTCTGGCGAACCAGAGCAGCACACAGAAACACTGTTTACCTTCCTGCCGGAGCGGTACCTATTTATCTACTTGCACTTTTTGACATGCTTTCGAACTGCTAGGTTGGTAGGAGCAGGGACCGAACAACAGGAGCTCACCCCGTTGCAAGGATTCGAACCGCAACCTTCTGATCGGCAAGTCCTAGGCTCTGTGGTTTAGACAACAGCGCCATCCGTGTCCTAGTACTAGTAAATAAATGGTCCTAAATGGCTTGGGACTAGAGTACCTGAATGAGCATCTTTCTCAGCAGGTGATGCTACTGGAGGCTGCCCAGATGGAGTTGACAGGGCCTTTTCAGTGGCAGATGTGGTGAGGTGTGCCTGCCTGTCTCCCTCATTATTGACTTTTAGGAGAAATTTAAAAGCTTTCCTGTTTCCCTACTGGGTTTTTTTTGCAGCTGGTGCCTCTGATCCTCAATTCTCTCTTGCCCATGGAGGATCACAAAGAACTAGCTTTGTAGGACACCATGGAAGAAAGACCAACACTCTGCCAAATGTCACCTTTCTGGTGTTTTGCGCTGGCAGACTTACCTTTCCTGCACCACAAAGTGATCAAGCCTCTCTCCTCCTCCTTTGTACTATCAAGAATATTTCCAGCTGCATATTCTTCAGCTTAGTCCAGGGCACATCTCCAAGCACTGGCAAGAGAGCACTTACAGACCATCTGCTTTCCATTTTGGAGACTTCAAAAGGAGAAGGAGCCAGAGAAGAGGCTCTGCCTATAAAACCGTGAAAGGGAACGAAGGAGGATGAGCAGACCTTTAAAGCACCAAAACAGGTTGCCCCAAGAAGCTCATCTTTCTGTGTGGCCACCAAAGGTTTGGTGTCTGTCCCCATAGGCTTATCTGAAGTGAAGGCCCAAGACAGGTGTTGATCATCATGTGAGCTGTGCACAGGTGGGCTGAAGCGAGCTGCTGCCATTCCTGTGGAGCCTCCTTTTATTGAGACAAATATGCAAGCCAGGCAGATACATTTTGGGCTGTGACCTTTACACATCTTCCGTCCCGAGATCGTGGGGTGGTACAAAGCTATTTTGGCACCTGTTTCCACAGTGTCATTTCCCCCTTGCACAGTGTATGACGAAGGAGACAAAAGGTCTCAGGGGAAAAGGTTACAGACAGGACACCACTGACTGCTGAGACCGCAGAAGGTCAGACATAGGTGGAACGATGTACAGACAGCTGTGGCTTGTCTGGGGGGGGGTTTGCCCTGCACCCCAAGGTCACGCGTGCAGGCAGATTGTGGCTGCCTGCTGGTGGAGAGTGTGCTCCCTCCGGACCTCACTGTCCACTCCACAATATCCCTACACTTATCCATCAAGAATCTACGCTACAGGATAAAACCGTGAAAGATGTCAAGAGCCACTGTGGAGGAACGACTGGAGTGTCAGACTAGAACCTGGGAGACTAGAACCTAGGTTCAGACTAGAACCTAGGGTTCACATCCTCACTCAGACATAAAGCTCACTGGGTGACCTTGGGCCAGTCACCATCTCTTGGCCTAAGCTACCTTATGGGGTTTTCCTGCGAGTAAAACAGGGAAAGGCGCAAACCATGCATGTCCCATCTTGCTCCTTAGAAGGAAGGTGAGGCATAAATGTAATACAGTCATACCTCGGAAGTCAAACGGAATCCGTTCTGGAAGTTCGTTCAACTTCCAAAACTTTTGGAAACCAAGGCGTGGCTTCCAATTGGCTGCAGGAAGCTCCTGCAGCCAATCGGAAGCAGCGGAAAACACATGGAACGTTCAAAGAACGTTCGCAAACCAAAACACTCACTTCCAGGTTTGCAGCGTTCGGGAGCCAAAATGTTTGACTCGCAAGGCGTTCGGGATCCAAGGTGCAATGGGAGTAAGTAAATAAATAAAGCGCTTAGGTATTTGGAATAGACTGCATACCCTCTAACATTTCTCCAATGAAAATAGGGATGTTCTATTCAATTATAGTAGTAGTAGTGGTGGTAATAATAATAATAATAATAATAATAATAATTAATAATTTTATTACTTAAAACCCTGCCCATCTGACTGGGTCGCTCCAGCCACTCTGGGCAGCTTCCAACATATATAAAAACATTAAACATTTTTAAAATAACAACCCTTCCCCATACAGGGCTGCCTTCAGATGACTCAGGAGATCGGATAACTCCATACCCTCCAACAGTTCACTGATGAAAATAGGGACATCCTAAGGAAAAGCAGGACATTACGGGATCCAATCAGAAACCGGGATGGTTTCTGTAAATCCAGCACTGTCCCTGGAAAATGGGGACACTTGGAGGGTCTGAGACTGTATCCCCCCCGCTGCCAGCTACAGCGCTGAGCCAATGGTCTGTTTCACAGCTTCCAATGTTCCAGTGGTGATCCTATGCACTGCTGTACATTCTGCAAGGTTCTGCTTCCTGTTCCAAGACTGATTCGTCAATGTCCCTTCTTGGCTGGCTTCATATCCTCCTCTTGGCAAGATTTCCCCCTGAAGGTCCCAGATGAAAAGTTTCAATGCAAAGTGTCATTTAGGCAAGGCCCGTGAAAGAGAATTGATGGCGAGTTTTGGATTAGGAAGCAGAAAATTTTTATCTCAGTTTTTCTATGCAAGTTCAAGCAATTTTGCTTGGGTTTTTACTTTCCAGTTTCCGCTGCTTGAAAGAGTGTCTCTCTGCGCACGTCCCCCCCCCCCCCCCCGGTCTCGCTTCTTAAGATTTCCAAGGAGGATTGCAGCTTATTAGGTTAGGAGGTAAATTCCCCTGACCTACTTTCCTTGGTCTTTAAAATAATAATAAAATCCCCAACTAAAAAAAAAAGAGATAATTTAATCCCTAAGTCAAAAGCTAGTATTTGCCAACATGTTGAAAGGAAAAAGTGACAGTCAACAACTAGGCATTGTTGTCTTCTGAAATCTGTCACTAGTCAGATTTCCTTGATTGCTCCTTTGTGGAGAAAAGGGTGGGATGCTGTTTGCGCATGAAAATTAAACTGCAAACAACCTTTCAGTTAGGAGTCACATCCCTGCTTTGCCACTCCTTCACTTTGAGGTAAATAATGGTTCTTTCTCTTTGACTGTCAACGGCCATACAAATTTTCACCCATTCCATTTATCTTGCAGCCATGGGCCCCTCCAATAATTTTTTCCAGGGTCAGGTGAGTGAGAAATAAAACATGAAAAGGTTGTAGCAGGGGGGTTTCTCACCAAAGAAATGAGAAGAATAGTACCTGTACATTTTGCCTCATATCTCAGATTCTACACATGCTTAAAACTTAGTCCTTTTTAAAATGAAAACTAGGAATCGGGGGTTTATAATTCATCTGGAGGTGGGGATTGCCCACCCCCCCGACACTGTAAACAAATGCATAAAGGTAAAGGTACCCCTGACCATTAGGTCCAGTCGCAGACGACTCTGGGGTTGCGGCGCTCATCTCGCTTTATTGGCCGAGGGAGCCGGCGTACAGCTTCCAGGTTATGTGGCCAGCATGACTAAGCTGCTTATGGTGAACCAGAGCAGCACACGGAAACACTGTATACCTTCCCGCCGGAGCGGTACCTATTTATCTACTTGCACTTTGACGTGCTTTTGAACTGCTAGGTTGGCAGGAGCAGGGACCGAGCAACGGGAGCTCACCCCATCGTGGGGATTCGAACCGCCAACCTTCTGATTGGCAAGTCCTAGGCTATGTGGTTTAACCCACAGCGCCCCCCGCGCCCCCCATTAAGCAGTATATAAATCCACAAATAATAATAATGAAGTTACAACTGAAGCCCTGAGCAGCTGGCATGGGCGGTGGTGCAGTGATGGGGCACCACTCAGAGTGTGTCCTTCTCCTCAGTCTGTTTGCTTCCCTTTTGCGCTTTCCCCACCTGAGGGGACAGATAGCTCAGTTGGTCAGAGCCTGGTGCTGATAACACCAAGGTCGCAGGTTCAATCCCCATATGAGACAGCTGCATTGCAGTGGGTTGGACTATATGATCTTTGACGTCCCTTCCAGCTCTGCAGTTCTATGATTCTTCACATGAGTAGGGACCTAAAAGGCTTCTGTGTTAACTTGAGAACTTCAATACGTGGCACAGCTCCAGCAAAACGATTTCTGTTTCAGAGCTCGCTGTGTTACCATCTTATCTAACGCCATTCCCTCTCTCAGAAACACCTCTCCTCCTGTTTATGCTTCCTACCCCAGACATCCATTCCAATATGCGTTCTGTGCAGATTGAAAGTCTGTGTGCTCCATTGGCTGGCTCTAATAAAGTGTGGCCGCTTTGCTAAGTCTGTGAAAGTTGCTGTAGTAAAGTGAGGTTGCTTTAGCCGGGCTGGAGATAATACTGCTAGTGGTGTCACAACGACTGCAGGCTAAGGTTTTGATTCTGAGGACGTAATGCAAGGGCTGGTTGGGATGAGGAGTGTAGCTCAATGTTAGAGCTTCAGTGTTACTGAACTAAATGAACCAATGGTCAAAGCCAGTATAAGGGAGCTTCTTATGTTCCTATCCTTCTTCATAATACGTCCCAATGGATAGACAGTAGATGTGCACTTGGAGCAGCATCTCTGCCTCAGCTAGCCTCGTGTGCAGAGACAGATCATCCAGTTGCCACATTGTTGGCATCCGTCTGTCTCAGAAGATAACAAAGTAATGAGCTTTCGGGGTGAAGTCATACTGTTGGAAGGTTGCAGCGCCTGCTGTGGCTGCAGAGACCAATACAGGAGAGACATGTTGTGTTGCAGCTGGGGCAGATGAAGGGATCCGGTTGTGCTGCTGCAGATGCATCAAGGCGTTTCTTCTCTTTGCCCTTTTCCCAGTGGTCATTCCTTCTCTGGTCACTGCTGTGGATACATTACTTGACTGCCTGTCTCCAGGCACTGTGGGTCGTCTGCAAGGGATTACCACATGGGAAGGTGGTTGTTGACAGACTTCATGTCCTGTTTGCAGAGTTGGTTTGCCAATGGGCCTGGTGCCTCCATTCTGTTGACATGCTGGGAATGTGCGCTTAGGAGAGCACATCTTTGTTTGAACCTCTGTCCTTCCATTTGATACCCAAAATCCTCCTGACACAGCGCATGTGGAAGGTATTGAGATGTCACCCCTGATGGTTGTAAGCTGCCCATGACTCACTTCCATAAAGCAGCGTGCTTAATACGCACACCTGGTAGACCTTCATCTTGGCATTGAACATTATTTATTGGTGGTATCAGCCACCCTCATGTGTGAATACAGACAGATCATCCAGTTGTCACATATGCACATGGAAATTGGTTGGTTAGTTTGCAAATAATGTCATTGAATTCGGTGAATGGTGTTATCTCCAACTAAGATTTTACTGAGAGCACACTCGTTGAAACTAATGAGTTTAATTTGAGTGGGTTCAGTCCCTGACATCTGCTGATAGGCATGGGAGACAACCCTGTCTTGAGACAATGGAGAACCTATGGCCCTTGCCCTACCGTCCTACTAAGATTAGACCCATTAGTTTCAGTGGGTGTACTTTGCCATTCAGTGTTGATAATACTCAGCTAGATAGATAAATGGTCTGACTCAGTACAATGCCACTTCCTATGTTCCTGTGTAGTGAAGAATGGTGTGCACTCCCCTCCTGATTACCCGAGAAGGAAATTCCAAAGTGGCCCTCGGCCAATGGGGAGATTGCATTCTGAGGAATCAGGATAGGGAAACAACATGGGTGGTGTTCAGCTGAGGTTAATGAACATGACCAAGTGAGGCCCATTAATTTGAGTGGGTCTGCTCTGAGTAAAGCGGAATGCCACCCTATGGATCTGGGAAAGTTGCCTTTACTGATTCATTCATTTGGCTGATACTTGTTTCTGCTTGCATGAACCTTATAAGGCCTTTTAAGGCTTGGAGCCAGGTTGCCTGAAGGTATTCCACCAAGATCATTTCCATAGGCCCTTCTCTAAGTTCCCCAACCAAATGTGATGATGCAGGTGGCTACTATGGAGAAGAGGGCATGGCCACACTCCTGAGTGGCTCACCAAGCACCTCCAGCATAGCTCAGGCAATAGAGCACGAGACTCTTAATCTCAGGTTTATAAGTTCAAGACCCACATTGGGCAAAAGATTCCTGCTGGACTAGATGATGATGATGATGATGATGATAATAATAATAATAATAATAATAATAATAATAATAATAATAATAATAATAAATTTATTATTTATACCCCGCCCATCTGGCTGGGTTTCCCCAGCCACTCTGGGCAGCTTCCAACAGAATATTAAAATACAATAGTCTATTTAACATTAAAAGCTTCCCTAAACAGGGCTGCCTTCAGATGTCTTCTAAAAGTCTGGCAGTTGTTTTTCTCTTTGACATCTGGTGGAAGGGCGTTCCACAGGGCGGGTGCCACTACCAAGAAGGCCCTCTGCCTGGTTCCCTGTAACTTGGCTTCTCGCAGTGAGGGAACTGCCAGAAGGCCCTCGGAGCTGGACCTCAGTGTCTGGGCAGAATGATGGGGGTGGAGATGCTCCTTCAGGTATACTGGACCGAGGCCATTTAGGGCTTTAAAGGTCAGCACCAACACTTTGAATTGTGCTCAGAAACGTACTAATGGTTATTTCTAACTCTACAATTCTATGATCCTAAACTTGTGGCCCTTTTTGTACCAGATGAAGATTCCGCCCCCCTCCCCTGGCTCTTTCGTTATTGCTTTTCAAAAGTTCTGCAGACTATTTTTGTTCTCCGTTGCTAGTTTTGTTCTGATCCTGTCATAGCTGTGTAGGATCTCATGGCTGTGTTATATTTTATTTCCTTTCTTCTTTTTTTATACTCCACAGATTTGCCTTTTATTAGTGAACTATCCAGAGAACTTTTTATGTTAATTGCTGGCACAGAAGTAAATAAACAATACATTGCTTGTAGCGTAGGTTCAGTTTTAATTAGGAGGCTATGCATGCACACATACAAACAAACCTTCTCTCATCGTCCTGCAAATGTTTGTCAAAAGCAAGTTGATTGATGTGTTCTCAGCACTTGCAAAGACAGCCTGGCTTAATTACTTGTCGGTCCTGGAGTACTAGAGTTCCTACCCAGGGTTATTTTAATATTCCCTTCACTTGCTCAGAGTGGAATGAAGCTTGACCCCTTTTTTATTTTATTTTAATGGAGGAAATCCTCAGAGGTGGTTGCCCACCCTATGAGAAATCTCGGCCAACAATTTTAGAATTGCTAGGCACAGATGGGATGGGCAGCTTTTTCTGAGTTCTTGGTTGCTCCTCTTTCAGGAAATACAGGTAATTAACAGCCAGCAGCTTTGATTCTTCGTGGCTGGCAGAAGAAACAAGCCAGTATCCTCCCAATAAATTAGAGCTTTCAGGAGCGAGTAATGTGACTTTCCCTACACCACAAGTTAGAGCCTGTTTGCTGAATTAAGGCACCTTGCAGGGTGGTTTCTCATTGTTGGGAGGGATTGTATTACTTTGGTAACATGACTCACACACACGTTGTACCACTTGGTAGATTGAATGTTTGCAGATTCCCAGCACAAAGAAATACTAAAATCTAAACGTACTCAGATGAGGGATATTCTTCCAATCAACCTTCTGGATATCTACCAGTTAATTCAGGCTTGTTAAAAATCACTTACAACACAGGAAGATGCTGTATACTGTTGTAAACAAAAATTTGCCCTTTTCCCTTATGGGGTATCCAAGAGCCCATATAGAGTCCTTACATAGGTTCCCTATTGGTAGGAGAAAATAACAGAGGCCAACCAGAGAATATTGAGAAGCAAAGCAGCTAGTAAGCTTGATCTTTATTGATCTGTTGCAACAGGGTGCTCCCCTCACCCGCAGGAGAGAGGAGGAACCCAGAAAAATGGTGTGCAAGGCCTTATAAAGACTTTTGAAATTGCCACCCTGTAGATCAAGACCACCCCCAGAAACATCATACATACATCACAGAAGGGGTGTAACCTAAGACCACCCCTCAGATACATCATACCTACATCACAGAAAAGGCGGTCTAAAACAGAAATTTGAATGTTGTTTTTCTCCTGTCGTTGTTCATCTCCTGTCTGGCAGGTTACTTGATTGGATTGCCTGGGTAGCTTGGCCAGTCTTTTGTAATGATAAATATTTAGTTCCTGGACCAGGTCACAGGCTCACACCCTATTCATATCTTAAATGTGCCCTTAAGACAGGATTTGTGAGGAAAGAGACAATGGGGAGGTTTTCCCACTTTGACCTTGTAGAGAAAACATTTGGTCAGTTTGGGAATCAAAATGGTTCCAGGTCGGTCTTCCTGTGCTGATCTATGGTGCACTTGGTTGGTGCACTTATGAACATTGGCATATATCTAAGACCATAAAATTCCTATCACAATACTGAGTCAGAACATTGGTCCATTTAGCTCAGTATTGTCCACACTGACTGCCAGCAGCTCTCCAGGTTTCAGACATTCTCAGCCCTTACCTGGAGATGTTGGAGATTGAACTGGGACTTCCTGAATGCATGTTCTCTACCACTCAGCCACAACCTTCCCGCTACTGCTACTATAGGCATGGAGCCTTGACTTTAAATTTAACTCCTCTTTCTGCTTCACTTCCTATTGTCAAGTCTTGTCAATTCTCCCGTTGCAGCACTGCAGAATGTTGAACTTGGCAAAAACTTTGGTCACCTCTCGCCTTGATTCCTGCAACCTTAGTCACCCTGATCTTCCATTGTTGCACCCTTTTTCTTCCCAGAACTAGGCTGTCCTAAATCATTCATCTCTCTTGCCATTCTGATCATGGAATAACCCTCCTTACATACCTGCCTTTACTTCTAGTTTGTTCCCAGGTGGAGCAGAAGGTGGTGATGTATTTCTTACCTGCTCTTCAGCATGAAGTCTCAAAACACAATCCAATTAAAACGAACAACACTGACTTCACCCATAACCCCCCAAAACAAGAATTTCATACAACACATTACGGGGAGGGCACCACAATCAATTCTTCAGTTTCCAAATGCCAGGAGCAAGAGGTGTGTCTTCAGTAACTGAAAGAACCTATCCCAGATGCACCTCTCTGGGGAGGAAACGCCACATTCCTTGGGCCATCACTGAGAAGACTCTGTCCCAAGCCACCGCCCCCTGAATCTCTGAGAGGGGTGGAACTGTACTCCATTGATCTTAATTCCCAAGCCGTTCTATAGAAAGGGAAACTCCATTTCAGATATTTGGGGTCCATGTCATTTCGGGCTTCCAACACTAATGTGAAAACCTTGAGTTGGGCTCCGAAGCTAAACAGATGTTATTTGTGCTCAACAATGACTTGGCTGCTGCAGTCTGCATCTGTTAAAGCTTCTAAGTCAGCGGTTCTCAACCTGTGGGTCCCCAGATGTTGTTGGACTACAACTCCCATCATCCCTGAGCTCTGGCCTTGCTAGCTAGGGGTGATGGGAGTTGTAGTTCAACAACATCTGGGGTCCCACAGGTTGAGAAAGGCTGTTCTAAGCAGTTTTCAAGGAAAGTCCCAGGTGGAGCACTCTGCAGCAGTCTAGAGGTTACCAGAACATGAGTATAATGGCTAAGTCATCTCTGTCCCAATAAGGCTGCAGTTTGTGAACCAGACTAAGCTGGAAATAGACCTACCTGAGCTAGTGGCAATGTTGGATGCAGGTATAACCCAAAGCTATACAGCTGTTCCTTCCAGGGGACTGCAACCTAGGGGACTGCAACCTGGTTCAGAGCAGGGTGCCTCCCCACCTCTCAGATCTGAGAACATGAAGTGCTTAACACCTCTGCTTTGTCTGGATTGCATTTCAATATGTTGGCCCACGTCCACCCCGCCGCTGCCTCTAGGCACTGATCTAGCACCTCAACCACTTCTCATTCACATGGTTCAGAGAGAGGAAGCTGGGTGCCACCCACATGCTGGTGGCATCTCATTCCAGATCTCCTGATGACATCTTCCAACAGCTTGTTAAATAGCTTGGCAGACAAGATGGCTAAAGGGTGCAGGGTAATTTGTAGGACCATAAGAAGCTGCCTTATACTGTGTCAAATCATTGGTGTATCTAGCTCAGCCCGGTCTACACTGCCTGGCAATGCCTCTTGAGGGTTGACTCAGTTTCCCTCTGGGACCTCCCTGGAGATGCCAGGGCTTGAACGTAGGACCTTTTGCAAGCAAAGCATCACAGAGCCACATCTCTTTTAGCTGCTCATTGCTGTTCTTGTGAAGTTACCCTGATGGTCACATCCAAACCATACATATAAAGAATGTTCCAAACACATGATTCCCCAAGAATCCTAAGAACTCTAGTTTGTTAAGGGTGATGGGACTTCTAGGCGCCCTGAGCCCGGCCTTGGCTGGGGAGGGCGGGGTATAAATAAAAAATATTATTATTATTGTTGTTGTTGATGATGATGATGATAAACTACAGTTCCAGGGATTCTTCAGTGGAAGCTGTGTTCTTTAAATGTATGGTGTGGATGTGACAATTGTAATATTATTATTATTGTTGTTGTTATTTATTATGCCTCCCTATACCCATAGGTCTCAGGGAGGTTCAAAGTTCCAATATTTGAAGTAGAAAATACATAATAAAAACAATCAAACTGCAAAACACATAATAAAAAACACAATGAAAATAACTGAAACAATTAGCAATCCTAATGTATGCACACTAATAAACAATACAGTCCCCAACAAAAGCCCCTAAACCATACTCCGCCCACAAATACAAAAATACGAAAATACAAATTAACATATAGCATTTAACAACAATTTAAAACAACCCCACCCTCCAAATAAAACACCACCCACCCAAGTTTAAACCCCATCCCTATTGAAACAACAATGGATTGAATGCTTCTGTCTTGAATTAGGAGTGTGCGGATGACTTCGTTTTCTGTTTCTTTCGTCCAGTTTTCTGCTTGTCCCGTGCTTTCGAGGTATGGGTCTCGACAGTTTTGCCTTTGCCCCATAGCTTTCCCCCAGAAAACCCACTCTTTAGCGATAAACCAGAGCAATCGTCCATCTGGAGAAAACTCATTGGCGTTTGCTCTGATTCAACGGTAAAGATCGGGTTTCCTCAGGGGAAGGGCAGCAGGACAAGGGCAAGTCTGGATGACAGCTTCCTAAGGCAGCTTCCTGTGCAGGATAGTTCCATGGACCTGTTTTTTTCCCAGGAGGGTTGTGGGAATTAAGTAATAAATGTTTGCACACCATCAAGTGTTCAGTGTACCCAGCTGATTGCACAAACATTGCTAATGGACTTGCCCACCCTTTTACCCCGAGGGGAGAGTTATTAACCTTAAAAGGGAAGAAGTTCAGAAAAGCAGGATAAGAATGCATCTGCTTTAATGAAATACTATTGTCTGACTGGTTTCCTAGGCAAACTTAAGTGGCCAAGAGAGAGTATTTGTGGTTGCTTTGAAAGTTGTAATGTGAATACCTAGCTATTACAACTCGTATTTCGCTAAGCTCTTTGAGACTGCCTGCAGGCAGGCAGGCTGGCAGGCTAACGTTAGCTTCCTTTTTAACTATGTGAAGCATCCCATTCATGAGAATTAGAAAGCCAATTAGTACGGATCTGAGAAAGCATCGTTCTTCCTGTTTCATTAAGATGGAGAGAAGATAAATGGGTTTTGGCAAAGGGCCTGTGGGGGCATTTCACACATTGCACAGCAACAAGTCCTAGTTTGGCTCTGAACTGCTGGATTAGGGGAGGTGACAGAGCACGTGCTCTGCATGTAGAAGGCCCCAGGTTGGATATGCAGAAGCACCTTCACTTTAAAAGGGACCTTGGGGAAGACCTCTCTCTGCCTGAGACCTTGAAGACCAGCTTCAATCTGAGTAGCACAGTTCACCTCGGAACGCCGTCAACGCAAGAGCACAGCAGCCATTTTGGGCACCGCGATCTCGTGTGATTTCACCCTGAAAAAGCACTTTTTGGGTGGGGCACGATCTCAATCAAGTCACGTGATTCATGCAGGAGTGCGGCCCTGGAAGATGGCACTCCCGTTTTTCAACTCAACATGTTGGAGGAAGGTCAGTGGTTCGAAATCCCGTGATGGAGTGAGCTCCTGTTGCTTTGTTCCAGCTCCTGCCAACCTAGCAGTTCGAAAGCACACCAGTGCAAATAGATAAATAAGTACTGCTGTGGTGGGAAGGTAAACAGTGTTTCCGTGCACTCTGGTTTCCATCACAGTGTCCTGTTGCACCAGAAGCGATTTAGCATGACCCGGAAAGCTGTCTGTGGACAAACACTGGCTCCCTCGGCCTGAAAGCAAGATGAGCACTGCAACCCCATAGTCGCCTTTGACTGGACTTAACCATCCAGGAGTCCTTTACCTTTCTAAAAATGTGCTTATGCATGGGAATTGCCAAATACCAATCGCATTCTCATTTACAATTGTAGATTTACGTGTTTCAAATATTGGATACAATGTTGGGATCAAAATGTCGCAGTGTAGAGTGCACCTGTTTCTGCCCTTTCCTAGGATACTCCATTCCATTCCCTCCACCTGCAGAACAGTCAGCATTCTGTGGCCATTGAGCATGCCCAGGCAACTTGAATTCTTACCTTTTGGTACAATGGCTTTAAAAAAGGACTATTTCTTATTGAGACTTACATTTAGTCAATATTATATTGTATATAATCCTGCCATTAGAACATGTTTAAAATTTAAATTCAGTTAAGTGTAGATTCACTGAAATAAGTAAACGTGGTTAGGTTAGGCCTATTAATTTCAATAGGACTATGTTGGGTAAAACTTAATTGGAAAAATTGTATGCTGCCTTTTTTTATATTTCACTTAAGGTGCCTTACATCATGGTTTCACAGAATCCTACTAGTAAACAATCAGTCAATGAAGAATCAATTAAAATATATTAGCGATATTACATTATTATCATGTAGAGCTGCAGCGATGATTTATCTGTTACCGCAATGCATAGTGCAGTTCTATGCACATTGCTCAACAGCAAACTCCATTGCGTTAATTGGGACTTACTCCCAGGTAAGTGGGTACAGGATTGCAGCCTAAAATACTTTTGATCAATTAAAAACAGTGCCCCTGATGAAACTGGCACCCAATGTTTTTATGTTAATTACTTTTAACATCGGGCGACCTCATTATTTCGGTGTGCTAGTATTTATGTGAGCAGCAGAACAAAAAGATCTCTGTATCCATTTACTTTTTCGATCCCAGATATGCCAACCGTTGCTAATTGTTAAAACCCCTGAAGGAGAGATCTTTATAAGAACTCTGTTCAGCGCAGCTCAGTATGGCTGAAATAATTAAATTTCTCCTTAATTCAAAAAATAAATAAATCAGTGTCCATCTCCTTGTGTTGATCTCACAAATAGGCATCTGAACTTTTTTTTTTACTGAGTAACATGAAAGGCATGCGGTCTCTAATAACTCTCTAGGTGTTCTGGCTTATGCTAAAAGGGTCTCCTGCCGTTGCAGCGTATGTAAAGTTGACAGGCGCTGTTCTTCCCCCCTGCCCAATTAAGGCAGTTAATTAAATCTTTGGGTTTTATTTATTTATTTGTTTGTTTCTAGGCTGTGTTTCTTCATGACTGAAGTTTGGCTGGCTGGCTGGCTTTGTTTTCTCCCTTACCGCTTCCCAAAACCTCGTAGTAAACTTGGCATTAAATCTGTACCTCTTGTCATTAAGTCCCCTGTCTTTTCAGGAGATTCAACTATTGTGCCGGCCTTCCTGCCCCCCCCCCCCCTGCTGAGAAAGCTTTATTTAAATTCCACTTCCCCTGGAATGATTCTCCCCTTCACTCCCATATTGAATTGCTACACATTGTGTTTCTTGCTCTGGAGATTTGTTTGCACCTGTCATTAAAAATAAAATAAAAAAACACTTCTTCATTGATGGTTCTTAAAGTCAGAGCCCAGTAACCCTCCTGGTCAGTGCCAGATTTACATATAAGCTAAACAAGCTATAGTTTAGGGTCCTAATCTCTTGCCCCGCCCCTGAAATTTAAAGGGGAAAAACAACTGTATATACATTTCCAAAAATATAAGATTAAAAAACAAATAAAATAAAACCTACATACAGCAACAGTGTTTTATGTTGTGTAGGCTCCTATGATGTAAGTAATGGGACCCGCCTGCTAGCCTTCTCCCTAAAATATCACTGGTTTGCTCATTTCTATATCAAGTCTATATCAAGATCAGAGAGCCAGTGTGGTGTAGTGATTAACAGCGGTAGACTCGTAATCTAGTGAACTGGGTTCGCGTCTCCGCTCCTCCACATGCAGCTGCTGGGTGACCTTGGGCTAGTCACACTTCTCTGAAGTCTCTCAGCCCCACTCACCTCACAGAGTGTTTGTTGTGGGGGAGGAAGGGAAAGGAGAATGTTAGCCGCTTTGAGACTCCTTCGAGTAGTGATAAAGCGGGATATCAAATCCAAACTCCTCCTCCTGTTCTTCTTCAATTACTTTGATAAAATACATATTTTGTTATGTGCAAATGGCTTTAGATACCTGTTAGGTCCATAAATTACCATGCAGCATATATTCAACACAAAAAACAGTGACGATTTGTTGTTGACAAAGGACAGCTGGACATATAAAGGGCCCCATTACCTTCAGTAGCTGAGGGCCTCATTGAACCTAAATCTAGCCCTGCTCTTGGTACCCCCTCTTTGGGATAGTGGGGAGGGAGCTTCTCCTTATTTATTTATTTTTATCTACTTAGAAGATCCATACACTACTTTTCAACATTACCCGAAGCAGTTTACCTGGTAAAATAGGTCAGGGAATGAAACGTTCTAAAAGAGCTCAGTTCTCAAGTTTCCTGTACAAGACTCACCTGCAATTTCTTGAAGCTTCACCAGGAAGATGGCGTCACTGGCTCTTGTACAGAAATCTTGGTGGAAGAGACTTTTGGAAGTATTCATTGAACAGTGAGGCAAAAAGTTGTCTTCTTTGCCTCTGCTGTATCACAAGCAGGTGGATACCTTCTTGTCTTTGCACCCGCCAACACCACAACTTTCAGTATTTTTTTAACCTGTGGTGCACTCTGTTACTTCCTCTGGCAGCCTAAGATAATGCATTGCTAACTTGTTCTATCTAGAAATTACACTCAGTTGCCTGCTTCTCACGTAATGACAAGCCAAACCATTGTTTAGCATGAATGAGGAAATGTGCAGGATCCCAGAATGAAAATCACAGCTGCTGTACTTCTCCCACAGACATACAGTTATACCTCGGGTTGAAGTAGCTTCGGGATGAATATTTTCGGTTTGCGCTCTGTGGCAACCCGAAGTAACGGAACGCATTACTTCTGGGTTTCACTGCATGCACAGATGCTCAAAATGATGTCACACGCATGCACGGAAGCAGCGAATCATGACCCGCACATGTGCAGACACGGGTTGCGTTCGCTTCAGGATGCGAATGGGGCTCTGGAACAGATCCCGTTCGGATCCAGAGGTACCACTGTACTGCTACCGAGTGCTTTTTTTCTTTAAAAAAATATGTTTAGCGGTACTCTCATTTTCCTACTCCTATTGAAATACTGCCCCTCAATGAAGCCAAACCTAGATTCACAAAATGTTTAGGGGTATGCATACCCCCAGAAAAAGCACCGCTGCCACCCAGAGCTTAGCCATTGTTTAGCTTAGCATTGTATCCCAACTCGGCTTTATTGTTTGCCTGGCTTCAGAGAAAAGGTTTTGGGTTTGCTAGTTAACCGGGCTCAGGGCGGCTAACAACAAGTTTAAAACACTTAATTGACGCTACAAAAAAACAGCATAAAATACGGTATAAAGCGTATATAACAATAAAATCAAAAATCAAAAATCAATTTAGGGGGGAAATCCATCCAATAAACATTAGATGTTTATCTGGCTAAATTAGTCCCACTTGGGCCAACGAGGAGACCAGGGGAGAACCAGCTGTGGGATCCCAGAGCGGGCAAGCTTCACGAAAAGGGGAGGGGGAGGGAAGGAAGGGGAACCAAAGATCAGGCCTGGTTCAAATTGAAAGCCAGGCAGAATAGTTCTGTCTTACAGGCCCTGCGGAAGTTAAATCCTGCAGGGCCCTGGTCTCATGGGACAGAGCATTCCACCAGGTCGGAGCCATCACTGAGAAGGCCCTGGTGGAGGTGGCCTAATGACATCATAGAATCAGTAAAAGAGCCTCTACCTTGCACTCAGAAGGACCCAAGTTCATTCTTTGACCATCTCCAAGTAGTGCAGGGAGAGGCTCTTACAAGAAATCCTGGAGAGCTGCTGCCAGTCAGTGTAGACGGCATTAGGCCAGATGGACCAGCACCCTAACTCCATAAGCCACCTTCCTGCGTTCCTAATACAGTATGCGATTTGTAAAACATAACATTTCAGGGCTCTGCCTTCTGCACAAGATGTCCTGACTCAACCCATGCCCAGCCTGCACAGGAGAGCCTCTCTGGTGTGACACTGCTGCACTTTTCATGCTAGAATTCAGCTCCAAATCGCGCTTGTTTCAGCAGTTCCTTGTTGTTTGGCAAAGAGGCCTATTTTGTTCCCGAGGTCACTACCAGTTCAGCAGGCTCACATGCTGGTTGGGACGGACGGAAATCACACGCAGCTCATTGTTAGAGAAGGTTGTGGGAAATGAAGCTAAACAAGACAACAAGGGCCCCGTGCAGCTGTCAAAACCGGCCGATATTTGAGAGCTATAGCAGCCTGAGAAATCTGTAGGTAAAGGAGGGAGAGCGAGCCTATAGGTAAAACTCACTGAACCACGAAAGTGCTATATATAATGAACGTCAATTCATTATTTATTGCAAAGAATTTAGCTGCTTTTTCTGCAGATTAGAAAATGAAGATTGCTTGGGTGTCTTCAGGTATTTAGGCCAGGCGTAGAAACTGGTGGCCAGATCTGGCCCCAAGAGCAGTTTTATCTGGCTCCTGGTGACCCTACCCAATTTTAACCAAGGTGTAGTAGTTGCTCACAGTTTTCACTCGCAAGTTTAAATGAAAGTTTTCAGGTTGTTGGAGACCATCAGGGCTTCAATGCTACAGTCTTTGGCTCAGTGAGCATAGATCAGAGGTAGTCAAGGTGGTTCCCTGCAGCTTCTATCTTCCCTGGCCATTGGCCATGCTGGCTGGGGCTGATGGGAGTTGGAGTCCAACAACACCTGGAAGTGCATTGCATTCACTACTCCTGTGCTGAATTGTATATACAGTGGTACCTCGCAAGACGAATGCCTCGTAAGATGGAAAACTCGCAAGACGAAAGGGTTTTTTGTTTTTTGAGCTGCTTCGCAAGACGATTTTCCCTATGGGCTTGCTTCGCAAGACGGAAACGTCTTGCAAGTTTGTTTCCGTTTTCTTAACACCGTTAATACAGTTGCGACTTGACTTCAAGGAGCAACTCATAGAATGCGGTGTGGTAGCCTTTTTTGAGGTTTTTGAAGACTTTGGTGATTTTTGAAGCTTTTCCAAAACTTTTCCGACACCGTGCTTCGCAAGACGACAAAACTTGCGGAACGAATTAATTTCGTCTTGCGAGGCACCACTGTACTCAGAAAGAACCTGACCATTCTTGGAGATACGTTTCTGATCCCTCTTGGAAGACAGCGAGCTCCCTGCCCCAAAACCTCTGGGCTCTTGGTCCTTCTGATCTAGTTTATCAACCAGCCTGCATTTTGCAGGGATGTCTGGTTTTAGCTCACTGAGTAAAAAGCCACATTTACTGTCTTTATGTTTTGATTATTTATTTTGTGCTCTGATTATTTTTTATTATGAGTTTTGTGCTTTTTATACTGTAACTTTGTGTTGTAAACCACCCTGAGACCTACAGGTATAGGGCGGCATACAATTTTAATTATTATTATTTTATTTTAGGGACATCTTCGTGAAAGTAGTCTATTGATTTGCACACTGAGTAATTGATTTATTCAATTCTTTGCCACAAGTTTGGGTAGATTTTACAGGTGGGGGTGGGGGAAGGATTAGGTAGATTTCTGTAGAATAAGTCTAGTTGCAATTGCTGTAATTCCATAGGTCTCACGTTAGAGGCAAATTCAGCCTCCACATTCAGGGGCAATTTAGAGTTGAACTAGTCAGTGCTGCAACAAAATGTTGCATCGTGGAGTGTTCCTTGTTCAGGGTCCCAGTCACTCTATTTCATTCCCCTCTCCTCTGCTTTTCCATCTGCCCTGCTCCAACAATCAGCCTTCATCTTGTGGCCACTGAGCATGCTTAGCCCCACCTGAGCTGCTCCCACAAATATTTTTCCGTACTCCTGCAAACAGGGGGATTCTCCTAAGCCTACTGTGTGCATGGCTCGTGCCATTTTGCAAAATAAGCAATGGCAGTCCCAAACAGAACATCAGAAAGAGAGGGAATGAGGCCAGTGCGGGGGACAAACAGTGAGGTGGAGCATCTTTTCTGTCCGACTTTGTAGCTTGGCCACAGAAACCAGATAAACCTTTGGTCTGGTGTAAGTCCAGCAAAGACTTCTCTAGGCAAGATGCGTCCTTTTTGACCTGATTGTGGTATCTTGTTTACAGACAGAACTATCTTGTTTACAGACAGAACTAGCCCGCAGTCAGGAAAGATGTTTCCCCTTACGTCAAGGCAAGGCAGATCCTAGAAAACATGGATATATTGGGAAAGAACTCATGGGGAACAGGAAAAGCGGGGTCACATGCAAGTTAAGCACAAAAACATGAGAAGCTCGTGCAGCTAGTGACTGGCCAAGGAGATCAGCCAAATTCTGTGACTTTGTGAACCTATAGCTCATATTAAATTTAAATAATGATAAGAATTGGTAATAAACTGTCAGTAAATCACTTCACCCCCAAAATTTTCTGTCTTCTTTCTCAGTATCTGAAGAAATTTGTCAACTTGGCCATAGTTGTAAAATCCCACATTTTGTCCATCTCTTCTTTAATTTTGGGTGCTATTTGTATACAGTGGTACCTTGGTTCTCGAACGGCTTAGTTGTTGAACAAATCGGCTCCCAAACACCGCAGACCCAGAAGCAAGTGTTCTGGTTTGCAAACGTTTTTCAGAAGCCGAATGTCTGATGCGGCTTCCGCTTGAGTGCAGGAAGCTCCTGCAGCCAATCAGAAGCCGCACTTTGGTTTTTGAATGATTTCGGGAGTTGAACGGACTCCCAGAATGGACTAAGATCAAGAACCAAGGTACCACTGTACACAGTTATGGCTGCACAAAGTGTATATGAAACAAGTTCTTTATTTTCTGGCCTGGCTGATTTGCTGCAACTCATAAAAAGAATACAGTGGTACCTCGGGTTAAGTACTTAATTCGTTCCGGTGGTCCGTTCTTAACCTGAAACTTTTCTTAACCTAAAGCACCACTTTAGCTAATGGGGCCTCCTGCTGCTCCTGCACCGCCGGAGCACGATTTCTGTTCTCATCCTGAAGCAAAGTTCTTAACCTGAGGTACTATTTCTGGGTTAGCGGAGTCTGTAACCTGAAGCGTATGTAACCTGAAGCATATGTAACCCGAGGTACCACTGTACAGTGTGAAATGGGGCTTCATAACCTAAAATATTTGCCACTTGATTCTGTATTACTGTTTGAAGAAGCAGAAGTCACACAAACAAGTCTAACCTGCATTTCATCTTTAAAATAAAATACAAAAAAACTACACCACCAGGTATTTTCTAATTCATAACAGAGTTGAAGGCTGATGTGGAAACAAAACATGAATAAGGATGAAGGCATTTGATTTGCTTCTGTGTGCATGGGGGTGTGTGGTTGTGTGTGCTGATCGCTGCGGACAGATGTGTTCAGCTAGCTATTCATTCACGGGAGTTGCTATCTGTGCAACTTTCATTACCGGAACAAGTCAACCCTCTTAGTTTTCAGAAGGTTCGTGTGAGTGAATGGCAGATGCAAACAAGGCAAAAGCTTCACTAATTTGATTAGAAGGTTTGCAAGGATAGCATGAAAAATATTTCCTGTTTACATACAATCATGCAAGTTGATGCAGGTGGAGGTTTTCAGCTGCAAAAATATTCGCTTAATCAAGAGCCTTCTAGCGAGTGATGAATGTAGATTTAATGTTTTACTGGCATCGGCTCAGTGCTTTTCCAGTGCTCGGTATCTGTCTGGAAATTTTTGCTGCTGCTTTTGAGTCGTACTAGGTTGTGAAAAAGAGATAAAAGCTGCTCCTCTTCAGCTGGTTGACTTCTAACTTACCACGTAGCCAGTGGCAGCTGATTTGAAATTCACAGCTGGAAGATCTAGTAGTAACTTGATGTTATTTCCCTTGGGAAACTTGAAAAAGACTGTTGAGATCAAGGGGTCAACCCCAGCACATTCCTGGTCCCAGGATTAACTTGAACATGGTCCCCACTCAAAGTGTTGGTGCCAAAGTTGAGGGGGGCCAGAGTAACTCTTTCCTACTAAGCCATCATGGCCAATTTTCATGCCAGGAGTGGATGGACCCAAGTGCTGTTGCCCCTTGTGGTGAACCACTGAGCTGCAGGTGGCAGCTTCTCAGGGAAGTACCTTCAGGTCTTGGACTGATCCAGGCTGGGCTGTTGATCCTTCTGGATATGAAGAAGTATCAGGGACTTTCTGTTCCAGCCAAGCCTTGCTCAAGCAACACCATCTTCCTGAGATTTGCTGTTTCTATCAGTGCTTGGAACGAACTACATGGGTTTAACTAAGTCTGCTGAATGAGTTGACACATCTCTGAGCTACACGTGAAAGTATTTCCCATAATTGCCGGGGACACTAAATGTGAATTGAGTTCATTTTGGGATAGATTTTTCTAGTTCATATTCAAGTTCGTTCTGTTAGATGTGTTTCTTACTTTTTAGACTCTTTGGACTTAAAGATAATGATTGTTGGGAGAAATAGATTCTGATGTGTTCTTAGTTTTCTTAAGTACCGTATTTTTTGCTCTATAAGACTCACTTTTCCCCTCCTAAAAAGTAAGGGGAAATGTGTGTGTGCGTCTTATGGAGCGAATGCAGGCTGCGCAGCTATCCCAGAAGCCAGAACAGCAAGAGGGATTGCTGCTTTCACTGCGCAGCGATCCCTCTTGCTGTTCTGGCTTCTGAGATTCAGAATCCGCCCCCCCCCTGTTTTCCTCCTTCAAAAACTAGGTGCGTCTTGTGGTCTGGTGCGTCTTATAGAGCGAAAAATACAGTATTTTTTAATACTTTAGCACAGCAGCTTGTAACATTCTGAATGCTGGGGGGGGGGGGGGAGGAAATGGCCAAGGATCATTGGGATGAATTTGGATTGAACTGTGAACTGAAGGTTCACCAAACTAGTTAATTGTGTTAAGGAATGGATGTGAACTGGTATTAGTTCCTTTTGGACCTGTCGAGCTTGAACTACCATATTTTTTGCACCATAACACTCACTTTTTTCTTCCTAAAAAGTAAGGGGAAATGTCTGTGCGTGTTATGGAGGGAATGCCTACGGGTGGCATGCCTATGGATTTTCCTCCTCGAAAAACTACGTGCGTGTTATGGTCGGGTGCGTGTTATAGAGCGAAAAATACGGTACTTCCTTTTCAAAATGAACTTTCCATGTTTTCCTTCTCTAACTTTAGTTATTGTTTGCTGCTGACATCTTGCTTGCACGTCACTCATTCTAACATAGAAGTGCAAGCTTCTGGTCTCTGCTTGGAGCTGAGTTGAAGGAGCAGAGGGAGAGTGTCTAAGCCCTAAACACATTGAGGTTCATTCTCATAATGCTTAACCTAGGAGAGCATGTGGTATGGGGAAGCACCTTTTGCATCAGCTGTGACATGAAACACTGTGGAAGGAATAGCTTTTGATGCTCAAAAAGAGGGGCAAAGGAAGAAGAGAGGACATAGATTATTTTTTTACAGAGCTTAAAAGGAGGCTGCAGGTATTAGGACATTAAGGTAAAGGTAAAGGGACCCCTGACCATTAGGTTCAGTCGTGGCCGACTCTGGGGTTGCGGCGCTCATCTTGCTGTATTGGCCAAGGGAGCTGGCGTACAGCTTCCGGGTCATGTGGCCAGCATGACTAAGCCGCTTCTGGAGAACAGGAGCAGCGCACGGAAACGCCGTTTACCTTCCCGCCGGAGTGGTACCTATTTAGCTACTTGCACTTTGTTTTTGTTTTTTTATATAATAATATTTTATTAAAGTTTTACAAAGAAATAACATCAACAAAACATCAATAAAAAGAATCACAAAAAGCAAAACAACAGACATCAAAAAATCAAACAGGAAAAACAGAAAAAAGAAAAATACAAAAGAAAAAATTTACCATAAAAAGAACTCTCTTTCATATTGATAAATTTCAAAAACCTTATTCTCTTTACTTCCACCCGCCTTCCCTTCTTGTATTCTACATTAGAACGATTGTTCAGCAAGATCGTTCATTTATTCATTTTAAACTTTTTATCCTTCCCTTTATAATCTTATTTAACTTAATCGCTAGAACCCCTTCATTTCATTTTCAGAACCTTCAGCATTCATAAATTTTACAGTGTTTTTGTAAATAAGCTTTAAACTTCTTCCAGTCCTCTTCCACCTGCTCCTCCCCTTGATCTCGGATTCTGCCGGTCATTTCTGCCAGTTCCATGTAGTCTATTACTTGTGTCTGCCACTCTTCCAAGGTGGGTAGATCTTGCGTCTTCCAGTGCTTTGCAATGAGTATTCTTGCTGCTGCTGTAGCGTACATGAAAAAAGTTCTGTCCTTCTTTGGCACCAATTGGCCGACTATACCCAGGAGAAAGGCCTCTGGTTTCTTCAGGAAAGTGTACTTAAATACCTTTTTCAGTTCATTATAGATCATTTCCCAGAACGCCTTAATCCTTGGGCACGTCCACCAAAGGTGAAAGAATGTACCTTCAGTTTCTTTACATTTCCAACACTTGTTATTAGGCAAATGATAAATCTTTGCAAGCTTGACTGGTGTCATGTACCACTTATAAATCATTTTCATAATATTTTCTCTTAAGGCATTACATGCCGTGAATTTCATACCGGTGGTCCACAACCGTTCCCAGTCAGCAAACATGATATTATGACCAATGTCTTGTGCCCATTTTATCATAGCCGATTTAACCGTTTCATCCTCGGTATTCCATTTCAGCAGCAAATCATACATTCTCGACAATATCTTAGCATTGGGTTCTAACAGTTCTGTTTCCAACTTTGATTTTTCCACCTGGAAGCCAATTTTCCTGTCCAAATTATAGGCCTCTCTTATTTGAAAATAGTGTAACCAGTCTCGCACCTTATCTTTAATATTTAGCTACTTGCACTTTGACATGCTTTCGAACTGCTAGGTTGGCAGGAGCTGGGACCGAACAATGGGAGCTCACCCCATCGTGGGGATTCGAACCGCCGACCTTCTGATCGGCAAGTCCTAGGCTCTGTGGTTTAACCCACAGCGCTACCCACATCCCTTAGGACATTACTGTATTGTAAATTCTAGTTCTTTTAAGGCTTGTCACTGAGGAGGTAAACTTGTGTCTGGCCTGTACTGTTGCAGACTGCTGGTGAAGATAGCATGATTACATACTCTTTCATATTTTTAAAAAAGTAAAAACTACCTGCACATAGAAAACCAGCATCTCATGGAGGACACTAGGCTAGAACTCTTCTGTCTGACATTTTGATTACAATACAGACAGAGTCCACTTTCCTGTGACTAAACCCAGCTGAGCAAAGTGGGACTTAATTTTCTGTAAATGTGCACAGAACTGAGCTGCTAGCTTTCTACGTGAAGGGCCATTTTGCGTTGGTATGTGACATCCCACCAGCAAATCTGAAGCGGGGGGAGTGACATCAACTAACGTCTACATCTGGTGGTCTTACAGGTGTTTGTTTTATCTCCCTTTCCCAATACTTCTCGACAACGTTTGCATTTCCCTCCCTTTATTTGACATCTGCTGCACTCGTGCCAAAAAAATAGTTGGAAACAAATGCCTCATCTTGCAGCCCAGCCAAAGCAATAGATAACTCTCTTACGAGCGCCATTTAGCTGGAAGCATTCTTAAATGAGAAATGTTCAGCGTGGATTGGGCGGGGCAGGCTGGTGCCAAAGGAGGTGGAGGAGGAGGCGAGGGTGGAGGACGAAGAGGCGAAATCAGATGTGGGGCGCACTTGGAGCATCAACAGGAAGTCTGGGGCAGGACCCTGGCGTGCTTCACATTCCTCCTCGCAGCAAGTAAACTTGTAAAATGGCAGGTGGAATAATGAGGATAAATGAAGACGGGCTCTTTCCTCTCTAAGGCAGCTGGATTTCAGGCGGCGCTGGTTGACAGAGCAGGATTTTCCAGCAGGTAAGGAGAAGTCAGGATGTGCGAACCTTGCTGAGTTTCAGATTTGTTGCAACTTGTAAATAGTTCCTGTAAACTTCCCAGGCTAGGAGAATCTCCCTGTTTCTTTCCTTTTCCCTGCTAGCTTCATTTACCAAAAGTTTGGCATTGTATTCTATGCATTAAGAAGACATTGATTCCTCTGTTAGCAAAGTCTGCAACATGGTTGACTTGTTACCCACTAAACTTTGTGTGTGTGTGTGTGTGTGTGTGTGTGTGTGAGAGAGAGAGAGAGAGAGAGAGAGAGAGAGAGAGAGAGAGAGAGAGTTGCTTCTTCTGTTCTTATCCTTTATTCATATTTGAAAATACCATTTTTCGTCTCTTCATTTCTCATCGTTGCATTTTTCTGGGAGGCTACAGCTGAAATCTGGAAGCATAGTTACGCAACTACAATATGTAACAGCATTAATCTGTCTTTTAAATGCAGTGGACAAACTGGCAACCATCCCGTGCTTTAAGCATCAGCCCAGCACAGGGATAGTTGGGGGTTTTTTTATACTGGAAATCAGTTGATTTCACTGACTATGACAAGAACTTAATGTTCAGTGTTGAAGCAGTGGAAGTTGGAAGTAATGAAATAAATATCTTAAGGGAAGTATTCTGCAATTGAACAAAGCTGCGCTCGGTGCCCAGCAGTCTCCCTGGTTGTGAAAAAAAGATCTGGGAGTGAATTGTTTGGTTCCTAACTGGTGTTTGCGATTGCATATATCTCTGTTTGCTAAAACAGTGTTGGACTATAACTCCCATCATCCCTGACCACTGAGTACGTTGCTTAGCCCCACGATGTCTGGGCATGCAGGGTTGAAAAGTACCATGTTGTGCTTCTGAACAACAGTGTATACATCTATCACTGCAACTGAAGTAGAATAGGTTTACTAAACTTGGCCCCTTCCTTGCAAAGCTGCACTTAGAATAAATATCTTGCAGAACTGCACATCTTTTCTTTTCTTTTTTTAAAAAAAGTCGTAATAATTAGGCATCGTAGTCCAGGCATAATAAATCTACTGGCATATGTGGCAGACTGAGCATGCAACCCCAAGTCTACTAACAGTGGTGCAGTCCAGAAGAGGTGGACAAGGACTGCAGGCTTGTTTCTGTACCTTGCCTCGTACCCTTGGCATATAACCTAAAAATATCCACAATTTCACAGGCTCCTGAGCTTCCTCCCTTTTTTGCACAGATAATACAGTCTTAGGTGCATTGGCAATAGTCTCCAGGAAATAAATAAGATTCTCTTTTTGAAGGCTGCAGTATTAGGTCCACGTGTTAGGGTGCAAGTCCCACTGAGGTCGATGGGGTTTAGTTGTCAGTAAACCAGGCTGCGTATCTCTTCTTCAGACATAATGAACGAGGCTGACCTCAAAACAATGCAAGCCCTGCCAAGGAACAATTTTGGGAAGAGGGGGAAAAATGCGGCAAACAGCTGCTCTTGCCTTTGTCTGGTTGAATTGTTAAACTTACCGCAGTGAAGTCCCAGGAACTCCTGGGTTTTAGCAACTTTTTACATACTTTCGAAGGTGGAGCAGTTTTTAAAGCAGGAAGGGAGTTCAATTTTGAGCTTTAAAACCCCAAACCTAACCTCCAACATACTCAAGTGCATGGGCTGCTCTTCAGATCTTATTGGGATTCCCAGTCCTGCCAGGATCTTATCAGGATTCCTGATTACAGGGCGGGTTTCCTAATACATTCAATCAAACATGCTTAAAGAACTTTTCAGACCTATTCAGTAATCACAGGAAGGTCTGAAAAGCAGCCCATATACCTGGAGCTGTTGTGTGCTGGTGTGTTGTGTCCCCCTCCCCAGTTTTACAGCTTACAGGTTCAGACGAATGCCAGCATGCTGCTTATGTTTTGTGTTAACCATGGTTAGCTTTAGTGCATGTGCAATGCTAAACTATGGATAAGGCAAATGAGGGAAAGGTGTGAGAGTAGGACCAAGCTTGTGTTCCCAAGGTTGGCTACGAATTTTGCAAACTGTGGTTTGAGGGAGTCAGCAAGATATCTGCACTGGGTGACTGAGTTTTGGCTTTGATCTGGCCTAGGACTGTGGGTGGTTTTTGGCTTCCTTAAGCTGTATGTGGGAGTAGGGTTTTCGTTGCAGAACGGTGTCTCTCTCAAATACTTCTGATCACATTGGCATCCTTTGAATATTCAGTGTTGTCGAATGCTTGAAAGGGCTGGTTAAAGGTTTGGTTATACGGTGGAGCATAAGTCTGTGGGTTATAAGAATGGGAGAATTTGTATGGAGAGTATCATCTAGTACGCTTCCTGTCCAGCTTCTGTGTCACAAGTGCTTTCATTTTAAATCTTTTTAAAGGTCTGTCTGCTTCTAGGATGATCGCCCTGTGGGTTGTTAAACGTGCCATCAGCCCAGATTATGGAAGCACACTGCTCTTAAGGAAATGGCAATAGCCTTGTGTGGTCTTCTTAATGCATAATCGATAAGGCCTGTCAGCTGGGTCTTTAAATTAAGAATCTGCTTTTTGAAACCAATAAGGACAGTGGTTTATCCACGGGAGGGAATTTTAAGGATGCCATGAACTCTGTGTCCAGGGAATAGTATTTATGTCCCAGTATAGGACATAAATAAAAATAAAAATGTCCTGGTATAGGACATTTTATAAAAAGGAAGTGGGTACCAGCATCTTCAGCAAGGTGGAATGGGCACCCCTCCCTTCCCACCATATGATTCGAATGACCATCAAATGCCACTGTGATCCAGAGCCCCACAGAGCTTTTTATGTAACCAGGCCATCCTATTCATTTATGTGCGTGGGAGCATAGCCGCATACAGGACTACATGAACAGCTCTGCTGCCTCCATTGCAATGAATGGGACCAATCCTGGCTGGTGAAGGATGTGTCTGTGTTTAGCCGTGTAAGAAATCAGTGCCTGTATAAAGAGGCCACAGTCTTTAGCATACCTTTGAACCGCATGTTCTAAATATTCAATAGGCAACACCTTGTCTGGTGCCATGGGTCTGAATCCCTAATCTCTGGGGAATCAGGCTCTGGCTCCCTGTTGTTTGAGACACCCTAGCTGGGAATGGTGTTTGCTTTGGTGCAGAATCTATTGCTGCACCGTACATCTCTAGATAACTTCCTGGGTTTATTTTTGAATTACGTTTCTTAGTTGCTAGTCCTCTGGACGTGGGAAACCTTTGACCCTCCAGATGTTGCTGAACTTCAACTCATATAAGTCCCAGCCAGCATGTCCAGTGGTTATGGATGATGGGAGTTGTAGTTCAGCAACATTCTGCCCAAAGGTTCCTCGCATCTGCTTAGGACACAAGAAAAATACATAGGTGTGAAGGGCTACGGTAATGTCAAATAATATGCGTAAACACTGTCAGAACACAGACTAAAATAGTAATCAGTGATTACCTTTTAAAAATCTTTAAAGATGTTAAGAGGTCCAGGTGAGCAGAAACATCTTTGGCCGGTACCAAAGATGCTACTGTGGGTACCAGGTAGGCTCTGAAGAGGGAGGATGTTCAGGGGCATCTTGTGTCAGGAAGGGCTGCTTGGCCTTCTGCCGCTGCTGCTGCCACTACTACCTACCTGCTTCTCCTGCTGCCACCTGTCACAGACAGAGAAGCAGCAGTGCCATTGGCACCAGTTTTGGGAAGATTGCACTGATTTGAGGTCAGTTCTCAGCCAAAAGGGACACGATCTTGCTCAAAATCAGTGCCACTGCTGGCAGCACTTCTCTGCCAGTGGTGGAGGCAGGTGGGGCATCTGTGGACATGCTGCCTAGGGGGTTTCTGCCACCTGAAGCAGCAGTCTCCCCCTGCCTAATGGCTGGGCCGGATCTGGGATGGGGGGACAGCACTGAAAAGGCTCCCTCTCCAACTGCCACTGCCCATACTTTGGATGGAGAGGAAACTTGTGGAAGGGCCTCCTCTTGATTATCTTAGGACATGGGTAGGCATGTATGGGAAGAGGCATCCCTTTAGTTAGTGTGGTCCCAAGCCATGTAGGGCTTTATAGGTCAACAGTAGCATTTTGACCTCAATGTTCTCTTTGTTCTGAGCAATTAATAGAAATGGCTTGGAGATCTCTTTGCTCCCTTTCCAGATCCATCTATTACCTCACCTGTTTAATGTGCGTGTCCTGTTTTCCCTGTTTGGCCCTGTGCCCTATTAGCTGGATCTGACCTGTTTCCTGGGCTTTAATTCCTATCCTGCATTGCTGTCTAGGCTCTGTAGAGCAATACCTGATATTGCAAGGTCCGGTCCTCTGCACGGCAACTCTTTTCTCACTTGGGTCCAATCTGCACATGTGCTTTAGCAACAAAACAGAAATGTGGGAGATGGTCTCTGAAGGAGCATGCATTTACGTATTGATGAGAGGCTACTGTCGTTTCAGCAGAAGCCGTTTGCGCCTTGTGGGGCTCAGACTTGCTGAACAAACAGATTCTAAGATCTGATTCAGATGGTTGGCCATCTGGAATAGTGCATACACAATGGGGTGCATGCATGTTGTTACTGCACATATGATATGATATCTGGTTTGGGTCCATGCGCATACTAGTGTACTTATGCTCTGCCAAGTTCCCATGATTCTTCTGATTTTCTCCCATGATTTTTGAGGCAGAAGAATCATAGGAACTGTATGAACACACATGCCGAAGTACACACACGTGGTCCAACGCACATAACCCGGTGCAGCAAAGATCAAATATTATATTCAGATGCCCATCTATGGGAGCCTAGTTGGCAGAGAAATATGAACTTTGAAAGATGCTTCCAATGTAATTGATTATATGAAACGGAAAAACTCACAGAGGAGACTCTATTTCTCATGCTTCTTGCTACTTTCTGGTGTCAAATCAAACACGTGGCTATTTTCATCAGAAGATGTTGAAGGGTGTGCATTGCTACATTAGTGACTTGTGAAATCCCAGTCCTTTACTGCTGGTTATGAATAGCTAGGCTTTGTGGGAAGCCAAAATTAATCCTCAGCCATACTGGGTTATTTGTCATATCACTGTTCTGGCTTGTATGATGATACAGGCATTTCCTCTTTCTTTTTCTAACCAAAGAATATATTGACTTGAGGCTCCTAAATTTTTGTATTGGAGAGTGCTGGGTAGGTAGAACTCAAGGTAATAATATAATAACATAAAAACCATCGAATTTCATACACAGTTCATAAGAATCACAAAATTTAGATCAAACAACGGACCATAAAACACTACCAATGGAAAGAAAAACATTCCGTCAAATGCTGTTTTGGACAGGCATGTTTTAACTAATTGCGTAAAAGAGCATAGTGTCAGGGCCTCACAGAGCATTACACAGCATGGGAGGCACCACAGAAAAGACCTTCCTCCGAGTAGTCACTTCTCAAGTGACTATGGCATCCAGAACAAGGCCTCAGATGTTGAGCAGAGCATGCATGGAGAAAAATACAATCTGAAAAAGAAAAAGGATGCCAATGAACTTATGTTATGCCAGGCTATCTACTCCACAGGCCAAATTAGCCATGGGTAAAATGGAGGCAACTGCTGAGCCCATCTCCCCAGTTCTTATTATTATTATATGGGTTTCAGTTTCTTCGCTGCCAACCCAGTTTTGGGATTGAAAGCAGTGCTTTCAGGTTGAGGACAAAATATTTCCTGGGGGAAATGCTGTGCATTTGTGGATGTCCACTTTTTTCTTTTTCAAAATGGCTCACTGCTGTTGTATCCCCTACCCTTATCTTCCTGCCGCTGTTTCAGTACCACCACCCTTCTGTTTAGGGGTTTTCTCTGCAGCCAGTTGGGGATCACAAAATGAATGTGATGGCATCACTGAGGGCCAACAAAACCTACTCTGGGCAATGGAAAAAGGTGACTACAGTGATACCTCGGGTTAAGCACTTGTTCTGGAGGTCCGTTCTTAACCTGAAACTGTTCTTAACCTGAAGCACCACTTTAGCTAATGGGGCCTCCCGCTGCCGCCGCACTGCCGGAGCATGATTCCTGTTCTCATCCTGAAGCAAAGTTCTTAACCCGAGGTACTATTTCTGGGTTAGCGGAAGAAGTGTATCTGAAGAAGTGTGCATGCACACGAAAGCTCATACCAAGAACTAACTTAGTTGGTCTTTAAGGTGCTACTGGAAGGAATTTTTTTTGTTTTGACTATGGCAGACCAACACGGCTACCTATCTGTAACTGGGTTAGCGGAGTCTGTAACCTGAAGCGTATGTAGCCCGAGGTACCACTATATTTGTCTGCTGAGGCTGATGAAGGTTTTCATGAAAATCTCTTTCCGTCCTTCCAATCTTAGCCCTTTCCTTTACCAAACATCTTCTTGCAGCGAAATAAATTAAAAACAGCAACAGACATAACCACAAAATGCAATTCAGTATGCTTTAGTGCTCTCAAATCAATTCTAATGCACTTCAAACCCGAAATCACAAAATAAGGTAATTTTTACTGGTGCGCCGTGGCAAGGAATAAAAGCTGCGTAGGGAAGACATTTCTTAGTTATGCCTTGCCTTGCTTAGATTTTATAATTTTTATTTTTCCTCTTTGCTTACCTCGCACCTTTAAGATCTCATTTGCACATGATGAAAGACCTATACGCAGATTCCTATTTCCGTGTAGGAATTTGCCAAAACCTCTCATCTTAAAGGAAGCATGCATCCTTGGGGATTAGCACACTATTTGCTTTGGCATGTTCTTCTGTGCAGCTCCCAGACACTCCTGCCTGAATAATTCAGCCCCTTTCCCCATCTTACCTGTGAGTCAGATCACTCCCCTGCTGCCTTGTGCTTGGGATTTGGTTGTACAGCCCTTAAGCGAGAACTGTATAATTCAAACAGACAAAAAGTGCTGTGATTTATGAGTGGCGTGAGCTATCATGGCAAGAGCTTACTTCATGAGAGCTGAATCTGATGAAACAGGCTGAGGCCAATGTTGATCTCAAATGGCACAAAGCCCCATGAGGCCTACTTCAAAATCACATAGGATCACTTCATGCTGATGACTGTTAGGTTCAAAATATCCTTCGTTTGCTCATGCTCATGAGGTATGGTGGTTAGAAATTCCTGCCTCATCTTCTTTAAATGCTCTGTAATAATCTTCCATATACTTTGGAAAGTTGTTTGTCTGTTTGCTATGCATTTTGATACCTTTTAACCGCAACCATGACACACCCTCCCAACATTTCTCTGATGAAAACAAGGAAGTCCTGGTGGTTCCTGAGATCAAGGAGCAGGTTTTCATCTATGTTTGGAGACAATGTGACTCCATTTTGAATCAAGATCGCAAATGATGGCTCTCAAAACTGCATTAATTTACAGTGGTACCTCAGGTTACATACGCTTCAGGTTACAGACTCCACTAACCCAGAAATCGTGCTCCAGTAGTGCAGCAGCAGCAGCAGCAGGAGGCCCCATTAGCTAAAGTGGTGCTTCAGGTTAAGAACAGTTTCAGGTTAAGAACGGACCTCTGGAACGAATTAAGTACTTAACCCGAGGTACCACTGTAAACCTAATTTTGCCTGCTCATTCTTGAGATAAAACAGCAGGTCTTTGTCTATGTTTGGATACAATCAGATTTCATTTTGGATCAAGTCAGTGGGCTGAACCTTTCAAAACAGCACTGATTTTCACCACTAATTTCAAAACTGCTCTGGTTATTTTGTTTCTTAGAGTGCCCTAGCAGTGCCATGTAGGCGGCTATTAATTATTATTATTTTAGTTTATTACCTGCCTTTTACCCTTACCCTCAGGTCCTGGGGCAGATTACAATAAATTTTAACACATCATTAAAAACAGTTTAAAATAAATTACTATCACGAGAGTATGGTCTATCCTAAAAATATGCATCTCAGTTGTCAGGGTTAAGAGGTGCACCTTCAGCAGCTGACGGAAACTGTAAAATGAAGGTGCCTGACACATCTCTTTGTGGAAGGAGTTCCAACTATTCTTGTGTTCTGCGATACGTGCATTTATTCGTCTGTTTGTTTGTCCAATGTACGTGGCTGGGCAGACTTTGCAGGGTATTTCATAGACCCCTTGGTTTTCCAACTGGATTTTATCCTTGGGGTTTCTGAGGATATTGGCTATTTTTTGGTTGGCGCAAAAGGCTGTTTTGATATTGTGTTTATGGAGGATTTTGCTAATTTTATCTGTAGTGCCCTTGATATAAGGAAGGAGGGCCATGCCATTGTTTTCTTCTGTGTCTTGGTTTTTGGGGGGTGTTTCTTTTTGGATTAGCTTCGTAACTGGCTCCCTAGGACACACTATCTACCGGAAAAAAACACACACCAACCGCTACTTACATGCACAATCACACCACCACCCTGCACAAATAAACTCCGTAGCCAAGACTCTCATCTCCAGAACCAAACGCCTGGCTGACAAAGACCACTTGACAACTGAGTTACAGAATCTCTCAAATGTGTTAATTGCCAATGGATACCAGCAAAACAGGGTTACGAAGCTAATCCAAAAAGAAACACACACAAGAATGCCGTCAAAAAAGAAGAAAAAACTTCCTCTCTCTTCCAACACATGAAAGAAACAGGACACGAAATTAATTTTGCAGATTCCAAATTGCTCTCTAACATGGAACATCACCACAAGAGAATAATCATGGAAGCCATCGAGATAGAGAAACACCCTCACAACATGAACAAGCGTGACGACACATCCCGCTTGCCAGACATCTGGAAATTAGCCCTCCCCACAAAAACTGACACCAGATCCAGAGGCACACAGAACGCCATCACCAATCAACCACACCAGACCCAAACCCAGACCCTCTCCACAGATAAATTACAGACACCATCCAGTAGCCAAACCATGGTGGCACCTCCGGATGCTGCACCCCCCTGCAATCCCTACACAGATCTGGCTGGCACAGGCCACAAAACCACAGCTCGCCCCTATACACGAAGCCAAGCCAGAGCACAACTAAATGTAGTACACCCATCTTCTCAGAAAAACTCTTCACAAAGTTCAAGAGGTCAAGACACAAAGGCTTTAGCAACTAATCCACACCTAATGACCCACCTAAGTGGTACTCAGGATATCACTCAAGAAATCACTCAAGATATCCCTCAAGCAATTAAGGAACAAAAGAAGAAAAGGCACACTAGCCTGGGAACTTCCTCTCTGCCCAGAACATTGGAGGCCACACCTCCTCAACAGTATTTATAGGAACTCAAACACTGAGATCCTGCTCTGTTCCAGTAACAAGAAGCCGAAAGCACCAGCCTGAAGATGACGAGTGAGACCTCGTCGAAACGTCGCCTAGACACCCCAACTTTTACACGGGAAGATACCCGAGGACACCAAAACCTGCATTCCTGTACCCGTGAAAATCTACGAAAGCATATATATATATATATATATATATAGAGAGAGAGAGAGAGAGAGAGAGAGAGAGAGAGAGAGAAAATAATTCCCTAGATGCCAAAATCCTGGTTTGGGGCAATCTCTCTTTGGTGAGAGAAGCCCAGCAGAGACTTAAAAAAACAAAATATGCAGTAAAATAAAGGGTGGAAATACAGGCTCTTACACACTTTCAAAATATGCCTCCCCCCAAAGTGAGTTCCAAAATGACCCCTTAAAAAGTTTCCCTCTTCGCCAAGCATAGGAAAAGGACCACAGTTTTGGTAAGTTAAAAAGTGATTTACTTACAAACTCTCCAAAGGTCAGATTCATGTGCTTTAGAAAGTTGCACAGGTAGTAAAACGTAGCTTAGTGGTGACAGTTCTTAAATTATTGGTATAGCAACTCAAGAATGGCTTGTGAGAGCCATGTGGCTGGAAGGAGCAGCTCAGAGCTGCTCACACACCAAAGCTCACATATAAACTAGAGAAGAATAAAGTCCTGATTACCTAGTTTCTCCCAAGGTGAAGAGAACTGGACATAGCTAAGCCTGGCAGGACAGCTTACTCTATGGTATTAACCCCTGCATGCATAATCTAAACTTCAGCATGTTGCTTATATGAGGCTGGTTAGCCCGCAATATCCTTGATTTTTCAAACTGCTGATTACCCACTTCTTTGCAGTATGGTGTTGCTGCAAAACCCTATAGCTGTGTATTATCATAGAGTTTCTAGTTGCCTCTAGAAAGTTTATGATGTTATCAAGACCCTCCCCTATCGTCTGTCTCCAGCATCTAGAATCCAGTGATAATTTCCTTTTGGACATGGGATTCTATTTAGTTTTTGTAGCTAAAAACCACTGATACACCATGAAGCTGTCCACCCCAAGGTTGTAGCAAGGCTACCTTCTTCATCTGTTACATGTGAACTGGATTATTATCCTTGAATTGGGACTTCCAGGACTATCCTGCAAGGGCAGCGAGTGGCAGCAGCACGCTTTGAGCTGATTGCATGGGTATGATCTTGGGAGTGATTTGCGAGACACCCAGCTTTCCTTAACAAAGGCTGATTAGGGTTTCTGTTTTGGAAACGCAACATTAACGTCCTCCTTTGTAGATGTTGGAAGGCACCTAGCCTGCATGGCTAAGCAGGATCAGTGTTTGTCTCCTGCTCTGTACTATGACTCATTCATTAAAAGTAATTATTGCAGAGGCTAAAGTATTAGCTGCTGATTTGTCTTTTGGAGCGTGCCTGTATTATCTGTGGAAACAGGTGTTGCCTGCTTTGCCGAGTCCTTGCAAACCCTACGAAACAGAAATTGACAGATTGAATTAATTGCCGAAATGTCGTTATAAGTAAACATCCTTCGGCTCCAATTTGGAAATCCAAAAGGGGTTCCAGCGAAGCAGGCATGTTGATTTACAGCCAGCGACAAGCATCAATTAGCACTCAGCCTGTGTGGCAGAAACGAGATAGCGTGATGCTTAACAGAGGATGCTCATCTGTTTGTTGGTTGTTTTCCCTTCCATTGCTTTTGTCCTTTGGCAACAGTTAGAAGCAATAAGAAGGGCACCTTCTCTACGTCTCCTTTGCACCCCAGTGCAAATTTAAACCTGTGCAAACAATTGCAGGGGTGGTGTGGTGTGGGGAGTAGCTATTTTTAGCTATTGGTCCGGCATTTTTCAGTCTACAGCATTTTTTTTATCTTGGGGCCTTTTCAGGGCAGAATTAGATGTTTGGGGATTTATGCAGTCTGCTGCCAACTGTGTTGTAGCCAGGATGATCAAAGCACACACTCCAGCTTGCCCACTTAACAACGACCCCAATGCTTGAGGTAACCTCACAACCTGTGGCGGGCATTTTTTAAAGTCATCCTGTGGCGACCTTGACTGCTGTTTGCATGTTCTGCGGCCGCCAACCAACCGGCACTGCAATCCACATTTGCTGTATGTCACTGAAAACCCTGGTTGCCAAAAGGGGTTGTGGGACTGGGCCCTGGGCAGGTACATAAAAGGCTTGAGGCACAGACCCAGATTTTGCATTTGATTTGCATATGTGAACACATGCATATCTAATGCAAATTTAGGTCAACTTTCAGAGAAGAAAGCAAAACAAAAAATTTCTGGCTCGTGCTATGGGGGTACTAAGAGGATTTAGTGGGGCTGGAACATTAACTTTTCTTCTGGTCAAATTAAGTTGGTGGGTGCCTTAGCTCTGTGGGGTCATGGCAAGATTTTTTTTGAGGCCAATACATTTGTGTGTCTCTGGTCAAATTAAAGTGGAGGTCAGTTTGGGTCTTGCATGTACCGTATTTTTCGCTCCATAAGACGCATCTGACCATAAGACACACCTAGTTTTTAGAGGAGGAAAGGGGAAATACCCCATTTTTGGGGGGGATCAGCTCACAGTTGTGCAGCTTCTTTTGCAAAGGGGAAAAGCTCCTTTTTTTGAGGATCAGCTCAAAGTTGTTGAACTTACTTTGCAAAGGGGAAAAATCCTGTTTTTATGGGGTTCAACTCACAGTTCTTCAGCTTCTTTAGGAATGAAAGGGAGCCATTTTTACAGTTTCTAGACAGATACAGTGGTACCTCGCAAGATGAATGCCTCGCAAGACGAAAAACTCGCAAGACGAAAGGGTTTTTGGTTTTTTGAGTTGCTTCGCAAGACGAATTTCCCTATGGGCTTGCTTTGCAAGATGAAAACGTCTTGCAAGTTTGTTTCCTTTTTCTTAAAACCGTTAATACCCAGGGTGCATTGCTTGAAGAGGTGCAGTTGCACGCGGTGTGGTAGCCTTTTTTGAGGTTTTTGAAGACTTTGGTGATTTTTGAAGCTTTCCCAAAACTTCTTTTGAAACCGTGCTTCGCAAGACGAAAAATTCGCAAGACGAAAAAACTCGCAGAACGAATTAATTTCGTCTTGCGAGGCACCACTGTAATGTAATCAGCCAGTCACATGTCGCTGGGGAAACAAACAGCCTCTGCCTCCAGAACATCCAACAATGGAGGCCTGGGCAAGGGGCCGGGGCCGGAAAGGGAGCCAGTGATCGCTCCACATTCGCTCCATGAGACGCACAGACATTTCCCCTTACTTTTTAGGAGGAAAAAAGTGCGTCTTATGGAGCGAAAAATACGGCACTTCACTTTGCCCAGCTGCCCTGTAAGCAAAGTCTTTTTTAATAGTGTTAAATACGTATGTAGAAGGGGCAGGAGATCTAGGGATCAGGGCTTCTACTTTCCCCAGAACAGCAAAGCACCTGAGCCTAGAAGCAGCTTGAGTCATCACCTGAAAACATAAGGAGATCAGAAGATCAGAAGAGCCTTGCTGGATCAACCCAAGAGGCCTATCTAGTCTAGCATCCTGTTTTCACAGTGGTCAACCGGATGTCCATGGCAAGGCCACAAACAGGGCCTGAACGCAACAGCCCTCTCTCCTTCTGTGGTCTCCAGAAACTGGCATACCGCCTCCGAGAGTGGCTACTAGCCAAAATGCCTCTAGAGTTTTAAGCTTGGAGGAGTCGCTTGCGAAAGATCAGGTTGTGTGTTCATTGCGGTCAATATAACATGATGGAACAAGCCAGTGTCTTTTGTTCTCCACTACTCTTCTCTAAATGTGAAAAGAAATTGGATGTTGAGAGTAAAAACACAGTGGGTAATGGGAACTTACTTCACAGCCACAGGCAGGTTCCAGAGGAGCAGCTGTTTTAGCCTATTGTGGCAAGAACAACAAGGAGTTCTGTAGCACCTTTGAGGCTTAACAGTTTTATTGTAGCCGAAGCTTTCACGGATTAGAACCCACTTCCTTGTGTACCTGATGAAATGTACTCTGACTATTTAATGAAAGCTCATGGCGCAATACGGTTTCTAGTCTTGGAGGTGCCATGAAACCCTTTAAGCTATTGGACTCTTGCAAATTTCAGGGATGTGGCGTAACCTCTTTGCCGTGAGAAATCAGAGGAAACAATGGGAAGGAGAAATGTTAGCAGATTTGTCACCCACAAGACAGTTTTTGGAGGCAGACATGGGTTTCTCCTTCTCTCACCCAGCTGCCAGGAAAGATACTGTCCATGCTTGCTGTAGTTATGTTCTGCCACATAATACCAAACCCCAGCCTTGCAGAACACTGTGCTGTTTTCCTGTGTCCCTATTGCTGCATATTCTCTAACAAGGATGGGGAACGTGGGACCCCCCCCATATGTTGTTGGACTACAGCTCCCATCATCTCTGATCATGGCCTGTGCTGGCTGGAGCTGATGGGAGTTGTAGCCCAGAAATATCTAAAGAGCCAAATTCTCAATGCTGTGAGGCTATGTAAAGTAATTCCCTTATGGTGGTTCTTTTTTTTAAAGTGAAAGGATGTATGGCTTGGCATGCCTACCTTGTACACAGCTCCATTCAGTTGGTTCACAGTTACAGTTACTTGGTGGTGTACGATAAATCAATTCAGGGCCTGCCCAATTCATTTTGCCGCCTGAGGCAGAGGTCATCCCCTCTCATTCATGTCCTGAAGCTAACCTAACTGGCAGTTGACCCAGTCCTTCACTTAAGGACTGGGGGCTAGTTTAGAAGGGGGCACAGAACAGGTCACGTCACTCACATGGTTCTATCCTCCCAACATTTTACAGCCACTTTAGGCAGGCGCCTCACTCTGCCTAATGCTCGGGCCGGCCCTGCATCCTGAAAGGCATGCACAAATGTGATTGAAACAGGGCAAGAGAGAGGGAAGAGGAATAGTGTATGCTCCCGTTCCTTCTCTAAATTGCAGACTGGATGAGATCCTCAATCGAAAGCACTGTGGAAGAAGGCACACATCTTCCCCCTCCTTTTCTTTTATAAGCGAGTTGGGGGTCACTTAGACTGGGGAGAGGGCAAGGGAAGAAAGGGGTTGATCGTCCTTGCCCAAAGTGCCACTTCCCTGATCTTTCTGACAGCTGCACAGGGCTGCTAATTATTACATTTTAATTAGTCTCCCAGGCCCCATCTAGTTGGCCCTTTACTACAGCTAACTTTCAGCAGCTTTTACAATTTCTCTCTCTGAGAAGATGTAGAGACATGGGAATTGGAATTACCTGAGGGGCTAGGATTCTTCAATTCTCAGTGAAGTCTCGGAACCGCCTTTCCCATAGCTTGATGCGGGTGGGGGTGTTTCAAATCAAAAACTGATTTGGGGTTTGCAGAGGAGATCAGTGTCTGCTGTGGAGATGCGGTTGTTTTAATTGAAGGGGTGTGGAGTGCAGGTTACAGGTTTGTGATACCTTTTTCTAGTTTCCAGCCTTATGGCAACTGAAAGAGGAGGCAAGAATTTATTACATTAAATGACTAATTAAACCACTTAGCTGCCTGACAACTAAAATTACTATTTGAAGCCACCCTGAAAGCCTTCAATTAAGTGTGTACAGCTGAGAGATGTGCGACAGTGGCAGTCTGGACTGTGCAGTGATTTTTTTTAAGGGAGCGGGGAGGTTTGGCTGAGTCGAACTGATTGATGTTCGTGTTGTGGCACAATGCCCCCAAACGGGAGCTTAATATAACTTTTTTGCCTTCTGAATATGTCCCAGTTTGTCTGATGAGATCTTCCTTTCAGGGCTTGATCTTCAGAGGCCTTATGTTAACTGTAGTGCCATGGGTGGGAGACAGATGTCCTCATTAATAAACCAAACTGTGCGCTACCATCACAATGGACGCCTTAGCTAAGAGCTGAGTTGAAGATGCCAAGGAGTGTGACTGATCAAGGAGATGAGGATCTTCCTTACGAAGGCTGACTCTCTCTGCTGAAAAATAACTCCTTGATAGGGTGGGCCTGTGTCTGATTTTATGGAGGGGAGTCCTCTGTTTGAAGGAGTCCTTTGAATGACTCTCTGTTCTGAATGCAGCTTAAAGTTACAGAATCATAAGTAGGGAGAGGTGAGTTATATTGTATTTCTATTTAAATTATAGCAATTATTTGTTAGTTTCTACGTATGCATATAAATTTTATGCACATCTGTTCCCTCTTTTGATGATGCAAGAGGAATTTATCAGCATTCTGTCTTCTTCGTGCTGATTTGGGGAGTTCCCAAAATGTTTTATTTTCTTTACTTCTGCAAACTGGGGGATTCTGCTGAGCCTGCTGATTCCTCCATCTTGTGCACAGGCAGTGCCGTTCTGGCTGCATAACCAGCAACATTCATAGCAGAAGCATCATTAATAAAGGGAATGGTACAAATAGCCTGATGTACCATAACAGAAGCCTCCCTTTCTGATTGCACATGTCAGTGCGTCTATTTCAATCCTCCATAGCCTATAAAATTGCACTAAGGCAGAGGCGCCATCTTCTTAAGAGGATTGAGGGGGCCTGTGTTGATGCTGCGTGATGTCATACGATGCCCTGACATCACGCACATGACGCCATACGACACTCTGAAATTGCGCAATGCCGCAAGGAGCCAGAGCGGAGCCGAATGCCCCCTGAATATTAGGGGGCTGATGTACTAAGGGATCCAGGGGTGGAAGGGAGGAGAGGCAGTGATAGCCTTGCGTTGTACTGTACAATAATTGCTTTGTGAAGCACATTCTAGCCCAATGTGTCACTGAAGTTTTGATGGGACCTGGTGCATGGGATTGAAACACAAGCCCTGTGACACAAGTGGTGTGAAGGGACACCGGAGAATTAATTACATGCCTGCCATTTTATTTTTACAGTTCTTTGGGGCAAAATTACTTGGGTCTGCCATTATGTCCCTTCCTCCACCCTTTGCAAAACACCCACAGGGGAAGGATGGGTGTCATCGAACACCCAGTAATTTTTTTTCTTGTTTGACCACCCTACTTTCGACGAAAGTGCATGTAGATTGTATCAGCCAAGGGATGGTGTTGGATGCATATAAGGACAGCTTCCAAGGGGTGGGCAGTGCTGTTTTTGGAACTGAGCTCAGGGCCCCGTTCTCCCTCCCTGCAGGGATACTACAGTAAATGCAGAGTTTGAATATCATGTTTGATCTGTGTTTCCAGTCAGCGCCATACATGGCCGTCAAAGACTCCATGCTATTCCGAGCCAGTTGCTTCATGTTGCACCATGAATTAGATGGCTTGCATAGCTCTCCTAGGATACCACAATACAGAAACGCTCTGGGTAGCAGAGCCTCAAATATGGTCATGTTGCCTCCCTAAAGCCCAGCCAGAGGGTCCTGGATGTGAACTCTGCATTTGCTGCATCTGATGTGGTTTGGAGCTGTGGGTGGGTGGAAGGAGCAGCAGCAGCAGCAGCAGCAGAATACCACTCAGGCCGATTATCCTGCCTTACCTGAAATATGACAGAGCTAATGTGCTTACTAATAGTGGGATGAAGGATGAGCTCAGAGTATGACTCTCCTTGCAGTCACAGGGCACCATCTGAATGCTTTGTTCAAGCTCAAGGGCCATTACTGATGATGTCATGGTGAGGAGGTGATCTGGACTGTCCACAGCCCCCTTAAGGGAGAGGTAGGTGAAAGGTAGACCTGTTGAACTCTGGGTGATCACAGTAGATCACCAAGGTCCCAGTTGTTTGACAAGACTAATGAGTCTCCCCTGCAAATTAAACTAAAGAAAGATGGGGGGCGGGGGGGAACAGAAACCAGAAATGGATTTTTGTGTGAAGGGACTAGCAGACACAAGTGCATTAGGGCAAGCAGGGGAACTGTCCCTCCAACCTATAGTCAACACACACACACACACACACACACACACACACACACACACTTATCTTTCTGCTTACTTTCATCCAGTCCAGGGCTTCTCATGGCCTATTTTAGGGCTGGGGTGAAAGATATAAATCCATCTATATGGTGTGATGGTACATGGACAAGTTTAGTCCCAGAGTAGTTCCAAATTAGAGGTCAAGGGAGTAGGATGGATTCATCTCTGCCTCTTGCCCTCCCTCCCTCTCCTGCTTCAGCTGTTTCCCCTGCTTCCGGACTGCTCTCTGCCACAGACTCTCCCAGCTCACTAAGTCTTGTTACTCTTCAGCTTCCAACACTTCCTCTCCCCAGTCTTCTCCCTCAATGCCCTCTTTGTTGTCCCACAACCAATCCCTGGGCACTGAGCCTTCTTCCCTGGCGGTTCCCCAGCTTGTTTCTCCCACCATTCCTCTACAGCCAACCCGTCCATGACATTGAGCATGCTAAGCCCTCATTGGGTGGTTTGGGGTTTCCCTTCTCTCTTTGGGGTTGGGGCTGAAGGGCTACATGTGCCCAATCCCATTGCAGCTACATTCAGAGAACCACCTGAGTACTGTTGAAATCCTGTACTAATGAGACCAACTGCAGAAATGTTAGAGAATCTGTGGTATAATGATTTAGCATAGTGACTCAGAAGTACTAAGAACTGGTTGGTTAAGTGGAATCAGTTACCAGCTTCTTAATGTCAAGGATTTTAATTGAATCCACCCATCGCCAACTGAAGTGAATATTCCAGTTCTACAGCAGTGATTGCAGTTTCTGTTTTCAATATCTCAGCTCAACTGAAATCTGGTTAGCAATAATATTTCATTTCTTCCCCACCCCCAAAAACAAAAACAAAAAGCCCGCCTTGAAATATGAAAGCAGCACTGAAAAATAAATAGCTTTCCATGAGAGCCCGGGGCTTCCAAGTTAATAATGAGAGGAACATATACAGAGTGAACCGCGTAGCAAATTCCCGTATAACCCCAACTGAAATCCTTATGGTATTTGGATTTTAAACACTGAAAAATAAAACACAAAACCCTCTGAATACTCTGAGGCCAGATTCATTGAAAGCTTGGCTGGTTTCAAGCACTTTACAAGCTGCCAAAAGTGGGGTTTGGGGTCCTGTTTGGCTTCCTGGCTGCCAGAACGGAACAGAGACTTGATTGAATCCAGCCGCTGTTTGCATGACGCTGCGGCATCCAGTCTAAGCCGCTGTGCTGAGAGTTGGGTGCGTGGAACTCCGTCTCTTGCCCCGACCAGGCGGGAAAAGTCAATGGGATGCGAAGGGGCACCTGAAAGCAGTGTGGAGAAGCATCCTTCTCCTGGAGGATAATAGCCACAATGGGGTTCCACCTGCGCCGCTGCAGGCTGGATGTCTCAGAATGCAGGTTGCTGGGGATTTCAGGTGAGCAGAGTGATGTTGCTCTCAGGGTGGTTGCACAAGACTGGATCTTTTCTGCAGTGGCTCCCCGCTTGTGGAATGCTCTCCCCAGGGAGACACGCCTGGCACCTTCATTGCATATCTTTTGGTGCCAGGCAAAATCATTCCTCTTCTCCCAGGCTTTTGGCTAATTAAACAATCTATGGTCTATTTAATTTTATGTTTTTTGGGGGGAAGCATTGTTTTTGGTTGTAGCTGTCTTAAGTATTTTTATATTCTAAACTGCCCTGTGATCCTCAGGTGCAGGGCAGTATAGAAATTAGATGATAGATAGATAGATAGATAGATGATAGATAGATAGATAGATAGATGATAGATAGATAGATGATAGATATAGATAGATAGATAGATAGATAGATAGATAGATAGATAGATGATAGATAGATGATAGATAGATAGATGATAGATAGATAGATATAGATAGATAGATAGATAGATTTTATATATGGCTTGATTTGTAAGAAAAACAAACAAACGTTATTTTAGTGGAGGAGCCATAGTTCTGGGCTGGCATGCCTGCTTTGGATTTATAAACTTACAAGTTTCAGTTCCTTGAGTGGGAACAATCAATCCCTCTTCCCAGGGAAATCTGGGAACTGAAGTTCTGTCAGCAGAGTAGGACAACTTTAGCACTACATTCTAACAACTTTCAGCACTACATTTCCCAGGATTCTTTGGGTGAAGTCGTAACTATTTAAAGTGGTATGGTACTGCTTTAAACAGATAGTGCAGATGGGGCCTATAACACAGCTTTGCATGTTCCTATTGCTTTAGCACTGCAACTAGCAGGGGTGGGAAACTATTGGCCCTCCATATTGTTGAGCTACAACTCCTATCAGCCTTAACCATGCTTGCTAAGGCTGATGGTGCAGAGTTGTAGTTCCCCATGCCTGGTGTTTAGGCTCTTCACAAGGGCCATACCACCCATTCTCTTTCAACACCTTGGCTGTTAGGATATTTCCGTTCCACCTTAAGAGAGAGCAGGCTTGTGAGTCACAGAGTCTGCGTATTTCCTGTTACAGGATGTTTTTTTGTTTGCTGTTTCCTTTCGATTTCAGTCGGTCGGAGTCACTGACTCAGAACGGTCATGTTTTCTCTTTGTTCTGTTCAACGCTAAATAAAATCTGTAAATTATGCTCTTCTTCGGTGCAAGCTTTCTGGCTGTGTTTTCTGCTGATAAAGAACAGTGTGCACAAGCCTAGAATGTGGCAATCTATTTCTAAGGCTTCGTGTCGCTAACTGCTGGATCTGCCTGGCTACGGGAGATCGATGGAAGTCCGGCAGCCGGCTTGGGGCCATGATGGACAATATCTCCCTGGCAGTTTCCCAACAACAAGGTTTCGGGCCCAGATTCACAGCACCTACAGGAGAGTAAAGCTGCAACAGACTGCGTTTGAGAGGTATGTGAAAAGCGAAAGCAGCGAAAGGGAGGCTTTTCTGTTTTACCTCGGACGGAGCCTTTGAACTCCGGCAAGGCTTAATTGGCCTGGGAGCCGAGCCAAAAGGCATCGTGATTAATGGGCTGCCGAGATAATAAGTCTTTGAAGGCATAAAGACTTGGGCTCACGTAAAGACCTGAGATGGATCTTTTACAATCCTCAGAAGTAGCTCCGTGTCCACCGAAGCTAAATGGCCACAACTATCAGACCTGGGCAAAATGGTGTGAGAGTTTGCTGCGTCAGTTTAGGGTGTGGCATACCGTGAGTGAGGCCCCCCCAGTTCCTCTGACAGAGAGATGGAAAGCCGATGATTCGAAGGCGATTGACGTAATAGTCTTATCCGTATCTCTTGAGGAAATTAAGACGCTGGCTGGCAACACCACTGCACGTGGAATGTGGTATGCTTTGATGAAAGCTCACAACTCAGTTGTCCCAGCCCAGAGTTTGACTGCATCGGAGGTCCAAGCTGTTTCCCAGAATGCGAGTGTATGCAGGGATGCTGAGGGCACCGGTTGCAAGCTGCAGGGGGAGCAGACTGTGATGTCATCCCAGGCAGCATTCCAGCCTCCAGGGGGAGCCAAGGAGTCAGCAGCTGAGAGCTCTGTTTCTCGTGAGAACCAAGGTCATCGCCTTTGCAGAGGCCGGAAAGGCAAAGGTAAACAGGCGTCTGCAGATGGCCCGAAGCAGAAGGGGGGTGAAGAGCCCACGCCAGTGGAAAACAAGGCTTTGTTAGCTGGCACTGCTTCACCAAAGGCTAAAGGCACGTCTGCTGACCAGAAGCAGGGGGGCAAGCTGCAAAAGCCCACGCCAGTGGAAGACAAGGTTATGTCTGCTGGCACAGCTTCACCAAAGGCTAAAGGCACGTCTGCTGGCCAGGAGCAGCAGGGGGGCAAGCTGCAAAAGCCCAAGCAAGTGGAAAACAAGGGTTTGCTTGCTGTGAAGGCTGCTCCAACAGCCAAAGGCAGCTTTGTTGTTGATTCGGGCTGTACCCGCCACATCTCAAAGGATCGGCACCTCTTTATCTCCTTCAAGCCTCAGGAAGGTGAGATCCACCTGGCTGATGGAAGGTCGTTGCAAATTGCAGGAGAAGGGACTGTGAAACTTGCAAGTTTGCATACAACCATCAGTAATGTACTGTATGTTCCTGGAGCTGCAAGCAATTTATTGAGCGTCCCGCAGCTTACTGGACGTGGTTTTCAGATTTCCTTCAAGAGGAGCGTCTGTGTCATCAGTAAAGGCAAAGAGGACTATTTGCATGCAAAGTTTGTGGATGGTTTGTTCCATATAACTTATGATGACACTGCTGTTGTATCTAATGCTGATTCTTGTTGTGTTGCACAAACTAACAAAGTTCTTCATGCAGGTTGCATTCATGAAGCGCATCGAAGGTTTGGTCACCTCTCTTGGAAGGCACTGGCCAAGATGCCAGAGGTGGTTGAGGGTTTGAACATCAAACCCTGTAAATTTCACATGAAATGTGTATCTTGTGCAGAGAACAAGGTGAAGGTTGCTCCAAAAGGCAAAGTGTCTAGCAGGCAGGCTTCCAAGCCCTACCAGCTAGTGCACGCAGACCTGGTTGGGCCACTTACGCCCTCTTTAGGAGGAGCAAGGTTCTTCATGGTTCTAATTGATTCTTTTTTTAGGTACATTCATGTGTTTATGCTCGAACAGAAATCGCAAGCGTTTCCGAAGTTTAAGGCATTCTGTGCTTGGTTGGAGAATGCTCACGGTAAACGTATTTCCTGTCTTTTTACCGATCGGGGCGGGGAATTCACTTCTCAGCAGTTTGAAGCTTTCCTGACTGAGAAGGGAATCCAGCATGACATGTCAACCCCCAGATCGCCATGGATGAATGGGCTTGCGGAGAGAGCAAATCAGACATTGCTGCAAGGAATGAAAACCTTGTTGCATGATGCCAATCTCCCTGATAAGTTTTGGGGGGAAGCTTTGGGGAATCTGGTTTACTCCGTTAATCGCAGATTGTCATCACCCATTGGTTGTACCCCCTATGAGAAGATGTTTGGCAAGAAACCCAACACCAAACACATGAGAATTTTTGGTTCTGACATGTGGGTACGCACCCCACAAACCAACAAGCTTGGGAAGCGTGGGGCACATGGTTTGTTCATGGGGTACGAAAAAGGTGCATACAGGGTATGGATGACTGACTCTAAATCCATAAAGTTCACAAGGAGTGTTGAGTACAATCCTAAGTGGGGGGAAAATGTGGGAATTTTCCAGAGTTACCCAGAGGAGGATGAAGGTGATGTCAAGCAAGCAGCTAAAGCTGAGGAAGCTGCTGAGGATGATGAGGATGATGATGATGATGATGATGATGATGATGATGATCAGAGTTCGGATTCCAGTTCAGTGGGCGGCGCGGCTGCTGGTGTCAGTGACAGTGATGACACAGCAGACTACAAGAGTGCAAAGGCCTCAGTCAGACCATCTGATGCGTCTGACAATGAACTGGAAGAACCACTGTTCACCATTGGTCATTTTTCTCCTAAGAAAGAGGAGATGAGTCCAGAAGACTTGCGTCTAGTACGTAGGTCTGAAAGGGCGACCAAAGGCAGACCTCCAAAGAGATTTGCTGATGAGTTTGCTAAGACTGCAACCGCTGTTCTTAGTAGCTCAGAGAAGGTGTGGGAACCTTCAAGCTTCAAAGAGGTTCAGGAGTTAACCTCTAAAGATGCTGAGCCTTGGCTGAATGCCATGAAGGCTGAAGTTGATTCCTTGAACAGGAACCAAACTTGGGAACTGGTACCGGTAGTCCCAGGTATGAGACTGGTTGGCAGCAAATGGGTCTTCAAGGCCAAGACAGACCAGAATGGCAAGGTTGTCAGACACAAAGCCAGATTGGTTGCCAGAGGTTTTTCACAGGTACCAGGACAGGATTACCACGAGACCTACTCTCCCACTGTCAAATATGAGAGCATTCGGCTGATGCTCAAGATCGCTGCGGAGGAGAAACTGCATGTTTCCCACCACGACATTAATACAGCTTTTTTGTACGGGATTTTGAACGAGGAGCTGTTTATGCTTCCACCTGATGGGATGCAGATACAGAAGGGAATGGTCTGTAAACTGCGGAAATCCTTATATGGTCTCAAGCAGAGTGCCAGGTGTTGGAACACAAAACTCACTGAAACGTTGCTTTCTCTAGGTTTTCACCAGGGCAAAGCTGATCCATGTGTGTTTGTCAGGGAGGAGGGGCAAAACAAACTGTATTGTTTATGTTTTGTTGATGATCTTCTGATGTTTTGGAAGAATCAGGCTTTCTACCAAAGCACCCTAGCTCAGCTGAAGGAGCACTTTGACATGAAGGATCTTGGTGAGGTATCCAACTATCTTTCTCTGCAGGTGGAGAAGGACCAAGCAGGTAATTTTCTGGTACACCAAACACAGAAAATTGCTGATGTATTAACCAGGTTGAATTTGGTTGATGCAAACCCAGCAGACACACCGATGGTGACAGGTTACCAGGTAGACAGTACTGCTGAAGCGTTTTCTGACACAACGCTATACAGATGCGTTCTAGGCAAGCTGAATTTCATTGCCAGATGTTCAAGACCTGACATAGCTGTAAGCTGTAATCTGCTTAGCAGACATGCCAACAATCCTACGGTTCAGGATTGGAAAGCTCTGAAGCGCATAGCCCGCTATTTGAAAGGGACTATGCACTACAGGCTGAGGTTCACCAGTCAGAAGACTGGAGGTCTTGAAATCTTTGCAGATGCAAGTTTTGGAAGTGACACCACAGATGGTACAAGCACTTCTGGAGTATGCTACATGTACAACCACTGCCTGTTTGACTGGTTGTGCAGGAAGCAAACAACAGTGAGCCTAAGTTCCTGTGAAGCAGAACTCAATGCTCTATCATTTTCACTCATGGATTGTGAATGGTTGATGCAACTGTTTAAGGACATCGGGGTTTCTGTGAAATGTCCTATACAAGTGTATCAAGACAATAGATCATGTTTGGCTTTGCTGAACTCTGAGAGTTGCAAGCAAAGAACCAAGTACTTGCAGATTAAGCTACATCGTGCAAGAGAGTGTATTCAGAAAGGACTGATTCGGGTGTCCTACATGGCAGGAAATGAAATTCCTGCTGATCTGTTGTCTAAGGTTGTTAACAAAGAACAACTTAAGGTTTATGTACAAAGGTTGCAATTGAGTGAACCACAGGTACGGCAGGTTACACGGAAAGGGGGAGGATGTTAGGATATTTCCGTTCCACCTTAAGAGAGAGCAGGCTTGTGAGTCACAGAGTCTGCGTATTTCCTGTTACAGGATGTTTTTTTTGTTTGCTGTTTCCTTTCGATTTCAGTCGGTCGGAGTCACTGACTCAGAACGGTCATGTTTTCTCTTTGTTCTGTTCAACGCTAAATAAAATCTGTAAATTATGCTCTTCTTCGGTGCAAGCTTTCTGGCTGTGTTTTCTGCTGATAAAGAACAGTGTGCACAAGCCTAGAATGTGGCAATCTATTTCTAAGGCTTCGTGTCGCTAACTGCTGGATCTGCCTGGCTACGGGAGATCGATGGAAGTCCGGCAGCCGGCTTGGGGCCATGATGGACAATATCTCCCTGGCAGTTTCCTCCTGCCTGTTAAGATCTGCTGGGATTTTCTTTGCCTGAAGTGATACAGCTTCGGTCCTACTTAATGCTGTTCAGGGGTTCTCATTTGTTCCGTGGTGTCAACATGTTTAAATCTTTCATAGAAATTGATTGCATGCAGGAGCACGTCTCTGATGTTATTCACAGAACTCTTAAAACCTGGATTACCATGGGCTGAGCAAATGGAATGTGCAGATTGGGGAGTCTACAGGTAGCCAGAGAATTCAACATTTTACACAAGCCTCAGGTTCTCTGAGCAGATAAGCACAGTTATAGGAACCTACTTCCCCAATTAGGCAAATAAGTCTTAGAAATTATATTTAGATTTTGCACAACACTTTCCCTAAGAGCTCAAAGTGCTTCACAAGCATTAGCTTTGCAAACCTTATAACAACCCTGTAAAATAGGCCTGTATTATTACTATCTCATTTTATTGATGAAGCAGCTGAGGCGATAAGACAGAAAAGCATTATGATAAACCAATTGGCACCCGGGCATTTAATGACTGGAGGTGAGATTTAATATACGAGCTTCATTGTGCTGTCTTCAAAAAATGCTGCAGTGTTAGTTTTCCAAGGCTTGCTGTAAGCCTCACTCCCAGCACCTTTAGTTTGAGCCCAATGATTTTTGTTTTTCTGTCAGATTTACTTTCCATGACCATAGAGCATCTCAGCCAATGCCATAGAACGGGCATAGGCAAACTCCGGCCCTCCAGATGTTTGGGACTACAATTCCCATCATCCTAGCCCACTGGTCCTGTTAGCTAGGGATGATGGGAATTGTACTCCCAAACATCTGGAGGGCCGGAATTTTCCTATGCCTGCCATAGAACATTACGGTACGTATGTTAGTAGCTGTTTTCCAATATTGTGTAAATACATTTTTAGCTGCAGATGTGGAAAAGGTTAGTTGGTCCTTAAGCAGTAAATTATTATGGTCATCTATAAACAGATTTAATAAAGCAGGCCTTGGGTCAGGTTGTATCATCTTGTCTTGTAATAGAAGAGACTTCTTCAAAGACCATTTCCCAAAATAATTGCACAGTCTTGCATTCTCACCACATAAGGAAATATGAACCTCTGTTGACATTCCCTCCAACATAAAGGACTTGGATGAGAGCTTAACGCACAGCATTTTGCAACGGGGTGTTTTTAATGTGTGCAACTCCTTCATTTCTTGCAGCTACCTTGCTGACCAGTGCTGGAATGGCGGCTTCATCTACCTGATCATGTTGCGTCGCATCAAGCGCAAGGCCCCTCTTCCTCCGTCGAACGGCAACAACAGCAACAGCAGCAGCAACGAACCCAAAGCCCGGCCTACCTCGGAGCCCAGCGGGAAGACAGCACAAAATGGCAAAAGGACTAGAAAGTTTGGCGTCATCACCAGAACTCCTCCTGGGGGCAAGGAAAGCAAAGGCAACAAAAGCGGCAAAGGCAGCTCCAGGACTGAGCAGGGAAATGGACATTGCACCCTTATGGAAATGGATGGGTTGCACCCCGAGGCATCCAGCACAGAAAGCAAACTGGAGGATCGACTTCAAAAAGCTGACTCGCTGTTTCCCGCAGGGCAATACCGCTCCCGCCTTTCAGACGGAGGGATTCTAGACCTAACCTCAAGTGAACTCTCGCTGCAGGTAAAGAATTTTTTAATTCCCCATTTTTATTGCTGCTGGTGTCGCCTTAATTGAAAACAAACCAACCAGAAGCATAGGTGGTTCAATAACAAAGAGTTTCCATTGGAATTATGGTTCAGGTAGATTGTCTACAGAGCGCAAAGCTTACATTGTGACTTTCTTCCCTTCCGTCTCTATTATTATTATTTATTACATGTGTATACCGCCATATACGCCATGGATCTCAGGGCGGTTCACAGCATAAAATTACAGTACAGCCGTGCCTTGGTTCTTGAACAGAATCTGTTCCAGAAGTCCATTTGACTTTCATAAACCAAGGGGCGGCTTCCAGTTGGCTGCACAAGCTTCCTGCACTCAGTCGGAAGCCGCGTCAGACATTTGGCTTCCAAAAAAAGTTCACAAACCGGAACACTTACTTCCGGGTTTGCGTTTGGGAGCCAAAATGTTCCAGTCACAAAGCGTTCGAGAACCAAGGTATGACTGTACAGTGGTACCTCTGGTTGTGAACGGGATCTGCTCTGGAGGCCCATTCGCAACATGAAAAGAGCACAACCCGCAGCGGCACATCTGCGCACACACGGGTTGCGATTCAGCGCTTCTGCGCATGCGCGCAACATCATTTTGCACTTCTGCGCATGCGCGAATGGCGAAACCCGGAAATAACCCTTTCCGGTACTTCCGGGTCGCCATGGGACGTAACCTGAAAGAACATAACATGAAGCAAACGTAAAATGAGGTATGACTGTATAAAGAAAACACAAAACATATAAAAAAAATAAGAACAATAACAAACCAATAATAAAGGGCATCGGATGTTAATCATCCAAAGGCTTAGTTAAAGAGGAAAGCCTTTTCCTGTCACCTAAAATATATATAATGAAGGCAACAGGATTCCACAAGCAGGGAGCCACTGCAGAAAATGCCCGTTCTTGTGTGGCCACCCTCCAGACTTTTCATGGGGGAGTCACACAAAGAAGGGCCTTGCGAGTATGACCTCAGGGTCCAGGTAGTTTCAGTACTGCGGTCCTGAGCCATAACTAGACATTAACTGCAGAAGGTTGGCAACCCAAAGCCTAGTGTGGCCCCTGGCTGAAATTTGTGCATCCCTTTGCAAGGGATCGGTATCCCAGCAACAGCAAACACCCCATGTGAAGGCATTTGAGGCAGGGATGGGGAACTGCAAGCCTAGGGGCCATATGCAGTCATCTGTGCCTCTCTTTTTTGGTCCTTGGGACCCTGCCCAGCCCACACCCCTTTCCTACAAGTAAGGGGGTCAGCATAGGCTGCAGTCTCCTACACCTCTACATTGTAGAGATCAGAAATACTGATGTGTTGCTCCACATTCCCTCAATTAGAGCTATCTGGACCTGCCCGGCTTTTTATTGGAGTTCTGACTTCAAACTGTTTCCCCCATTATTTCGTTCCCTCAATGAAAGCAAGCGGAGTTTATTTGTTTTCCATGCATAACAGGAGAGGGGGAACCTGCTGGGGACATGAAGCCTGGCGAGTCTCGATGATTAAAGGGCTGCAGAATGCAGAGGCACGAAATAGGCCTTGCAGATGATGAGCTGAAAAACTCGTGTTATTGCTGCCTGTGAACAGAAATGAGCTCCAGGGAACTATCTATATCAGCAGCCTAGCTGCTGACATAATTTCCTTGGCAAAGTCTTTAAACATTCTATCAAGCCATTGCAAGCACCTGAACTAATGCAATCACCCTTTGTTTTTAAGAGTCATTTGGAAACACCACCAGCTGGATTGAGCTTTTTTTTTTATTAAAAAAAGACACCCCCCCCCCCGGGCTCATACAACATCTTAGTCCTGAAACTGCAATGCGCTCTACGTGGGGCTACCTTTAAAGGTGACCCAGAAACTACAACTAATCCAGAATGCGGCAACTAGTCTGGTGACTGGGAGCGGCCGCCGAGACCACATAACACCAGTCTTGAAAGACCTACATTGGCTCCCAGTACGTTTCCGAGCACAATTCAAAGTGTTGGTGCTGGCCTTTAAAGCCCTAAACAGCCTCTGTCTAGTATGTCTGAAGGAGCGTCTCCACCCCCATCATTCAACCTGGACACTGAGATCCAGCACCGAGGGCCTTCTGGCGGTTCCCTCCCTGTGAGAAGCTAAGTTACAGGGAACCAGGCAGAGGGCCTTCTCGGTAGTGGCGCCCTCCCTGTGGAACGCCCTCCCACCAGATGTCAAAGAGAACAATAACTACCAGACTTTTAGAAGACATCTGAAGGCAGCCCTGTTTAGGGAAGCTTTTAATGTTTGGTGTATTACAGTATTTTAATATTTTTTTGGAAGCCGCCCAGAGTGGCTGGGGAAGCCCAGCCAGATGGGCGGGGTATAATTAATAAATTATTATTATTATTCTCAATGTTAAACCCTAAGCCCTGGATTCTGTGAAGGATACTAAAGAGAGATAAACACACCTGAATATCGACATCAAGGATGTGGGTGACCAGCGGACAACAACTCCCACCACCCCAGATCATGTCACGTGGAGCTCATTTGAGTTGGAATCCAACAATGTCTGTAGGGCGTCCCCATCTCTGATCTTGAGAGTATCATTTGTATCCTCCAGGTTACACAGGGAGTTTTCCCTTCCTTTTTTTAACCCTCCCTTTGGCCCTGGGAGACACCATGATTGGCCCAAGGATACCAGGTGGAGTTTGTGGCTGCGTGGGAATCGAACTCAGCTCTCTGAAGTCCCGGGCTGAATCTTGGCTCAGCACTTGGTTCAACACATTGGCTCCATAAATGATTTATTTTTTTGGTACTTTAACTACCTTCCTACCCCACCTTGAATTTCTTTCTTGGCTCTGTGGTGTGAGAGGAAATATGAACTGCCATTGACCCCCACCTGCAAAAGACAACTTCACTGCCTCTTTCTTGAATGCCTGGATAGATTGATTAGAGTGTGGTGCTGATAATACAATGGATGTAGTTTCGATCCCCGTATGGGACAGCTGCATATTCCTCAGGGTCCCTTCCAGTTCCACAATTCTATGATTCTATGAAGTGGGATCTTAAAATGTGAGGCAGCCTTCCCTAATGAAGTCACCTTCCACTTGCTCAAAAGAACCAAGTTGCTCACATGATGTCTGCAAGGATAGAAGAGTACCAAAACACCCATCTGTGCCACTCGCTTCTGAGTGTACTTGAATGATGCATGCTCACTGTATTCACACCTTAATTTTATAGGTTGTCCACTGCAATTGTCTTAAGTACACACCTAAGAATGTATTGTGTGAATTGGCCCTTACTCTTTGTTGATGGGAGATTGCCCTGAGATTTGACAGTGGAGACTTTGCCATTTGTTCTAGTGTGGTGTAGTGGTTAAGAGTGGTAGACTTGTAATCTGGTGAACCGGGTTCGCTTCCCCGCTCCTCCACATGCAGCTGCTGGGTGACCTTGGGCTAGTCACACTTCTTTGAAGTCTCTCAGCCCCACTCAGCTCATCAAATCCAAACTCTCCTCCCCCTCCTCCTCCTCCTCCCCCCCTCCTCCTCCTTCTCTTCTTCTTCTTCTTCTTCTTCTTCTTCTTCTTCTTCTTCTTCCTCCTCCTCCTCCTGCTCCTCCTCCTCCTCTAGTGGTTTCTCTTTCATGCCATTATACTTGCTTGTAGTAATTTTAACAATAAGGTATTATGATCAAAGCCCCCTTCTGTTGTTTGGTGCTCAGGGTTCAATCCACAAAAATGTGTTGAAACAGTACACCGTTGCATTAAGGAATTCATTTTAACACCAGTTTTAGAAAAATATAGGGGATCAATAAAAGGGAAGAAAGAGAAATGGAAGCTTTGCCGGGTTTGTGTGTTCTTTAATAGCCTATTTTCTTTCCCCAAGGATTCAAAACTGTCATATTTTGGCCGTGATGGATTAATTTTCTTATTCCTAAATGCTGGAATGACTGACTGACAGTTTGATCCTGGACGTCTTAGAAACCCATTTAAAGGCTGAATTCACACATGAACACAGTTCACCAGATAATTGCAGATGCACCCGATTAACCTGAAGATTTGAAACGGCGCAATTATTTATCACCTAATCCACTTTCACAGATCATTGCCTCTTTATCGTGTGAGGAAATTGCCCGCCATGGGGAACCAACTGGGAGACTACAGGCTTATTAGGTGTTTGTATTTTTGGTGCCCCCGATGAACTGTGAAGATATTTCACACCCACGTTTCCCAGCTTAGTTCTGAAATCAAGCCTAGAGGAAACTACAGACATTGTGTTAAGCAGAGTTGCTTCTATGATAAATAGAAATATCCTGCTCTTGATCTGCAGAGCAGCTCACATATGGCTCCCAGATGGCTTCCCATCCAGGTTGCTTAAAAGGCCAGGCCTCCTTAGCTTCAGTAGTACAATGGCACCATGTGCCTGCAGGCCACCCTCTGTTACATATATGCAAGGAGGAGAACAGCTCTTTCCTGTGCACCTGGTAGGAAAAGCCTAACCAACATGAAAGGGATGGCCCATAGCTCAGTGGCGATGCTTTCCACGCCATGTTGTTTAGTCGTGTCCGACTCTTCGTGACCCCATGGACCAGAGCACGCCAGGCACTCCTGTCTTCCACTGCCTCCCACAGTTTGGTCAGACTCATATTGGTAGCTTTGAGAACACTGTCCCACCATCTCGTCCTCTGTCGTCCCCTTCTCCTTGTGCCCTCCATCTTTCCCAACATCAGGGTCTTTTCCAGGGAGTCTTCTCTTCTCATGAGGTGGCCAAAGTATTGGAGCCTCAGCTTCACGATCTGTCCTTCCAGTGAGCACTCAGGGCTGATTTCCTTAAGAATGGATAGGTTTTATCTTCCTGCAGTCCATGGGACTCTCAAGAGTCTCCTCCAGCACCATAATTCAAAAGCATCAATTCTTCGGCGATCAGCCTTCTTTATGGTCCAGCTCTCACTTCCATACATCACTATTGGGAAAACCATAGCTTGAACTATACAGACCTTTGTTGGCAAGGTGATGTCTCTGCTTTTTAAGATGCTGTCTAGGCTGGTCATTGCTTTTCTCCCAAGAAGCAGGCGTCTTTTAATTTCGTGACTGCTATCACCATCTGCAGTGATCATGGTGCCCAAGAAAGTAAAATCTCTCACTGCCTCCATTTCTTCCCCTTCTATTTGCCAGGAGGTGATGGGCTCCACGTTCAATCTCCAGTAGTTCCAGTTGAAGCAGGTGTGGAGAACTTGTGGGCCTTCAGGAGGTACTGAAGCCCAATCTCCACTTTCCTCTGAACAGCAGGTGGGGATCAGAGGCCAAAACACCTGGAAAGCCACAGGCTCCCCATCCCTGAGTTGAAATATCTCAGACAGTGGATTCTGGGAAGCAGTCCTACCTGAGACTGTGGAGAGCTGCTGTCCATCAGAATAGACTGGACTTAGATGGACCAGTGGTCTGATACTTGGTAAAACAGCTCCATAAGTCCGTACAAAACAGTCTCTTTGTGCAGGGATTCCAGAGGGGGCACAGTTTTTCTGCCTTCAGTTTCTATTTTCTTGTGTGCTATTAAAAACAACAGCAGCAACTCCAAAACAGGAGCATATTTTTTTTACATTAGGTGCGAAAATACCTAAGGCTAGTTTGTGGTTGAAAATGTGCAGCTCCTACTAAAGGAATATATATTAATGTAAAAATAATCAATAAATGCAAGCCTTTAAGAATGTATACCGTAATGCTCAGTGATCCCAGCTTTCTCAGGCCTTCCTCTGCATTTATTTGCTTCTTTTATTAAAAAAAAGAAAATCAATTCCTGTTATATTCTATGGTAACAGCTTGCTTCATAATAATCGCATTTACTATTTTTTTAAAGCACTTTCAGGTAAAAATGAAGACAGGCCTGGCCTGGAGGCTTAAAGTCTAATAACAGTCGTTCACTTCAAATATATTATATATATATATATATATATATATATGCTGTAGTTGTCTGGCTTTCTTGCTTCTGGGCTGGAGGGAATTACAGAGCGGCCATATTCAGCAAGGGCAGGTCCAATAAATTTTGCTGCCTGAGGTGAAAAACAAGATGGCCGTCTCCCCTGCTGCAAGTTCAAGAGTCAGCCGCACAGGCAACTACAGTTTGCCTCTGATCTTGGTGATAGGGCAGCATCTACCACTATACCTGAGGGCAGCAAGCTAACTGAGCACACGGGGCAGGCTGCATGTTATAATACAGTTCTGTCTCTGTCCTCCACCATCTTGCCACAGCTCCCTGTCCTCCATCCTCTGCCACCTTGGGCAACCTCCCCACTCTGGCTAAATATAGTTCTGGTCCTACATTCAGATTACGGTATTGCATCTCATAATAACAAGCAGAGAAAAGTCTCATTCTTCCCTTTGACCAGGCAAGCACACAAGCCAGGAGTCTCTCCAAACTGGGAAACAATGGTTAGCAGCTTCTGAAGAAGACCTGTTATTAAGCCAGCTTTAAACCATAGCTTCATAACCTGCCTTGATTAGAAGGCGATAACTGTAGTTTTATCATTTTGGATAAGAAAAATGATCCTGTGAGTTGGCAGTTGTGGTCCAGCATACAGCCCCAGTGTGGTGTAGTGGTTAAGAGTGGTAGACTCGTAATCTGGTGAACCGGGTTCGATTCCCCGCTCCTCCACATGCAGCTGCTGGGTGACCTTGGGCCAGTCACACTTCTTTGAAGTCTCTCAGCCCCACTCACCTCACAGAGTGTTTGTTGTGTGGGAGGAAGGTTAAGGAGATTGTTAGCCGCTTTGAGACTCCTTTGGGTAGTGATAAAGCGGGATATCAAATCCAAACTCTTCTTCTTCTTCACCTTCCTCCGATGGCCACTCACAGGCAGGCCAGGGTGTGTGGCTTGGCTGGTGGACCTGGGCTGGCTAGTCTTCATTTAGGTCTGGCAGCTACCCATAAACGGAGGTCATGACTTGGCTGAGCAGCTCAGTTGGAGCTGGATTTCCTGCCCCTTGAATGTATGATGGCAGGAGCAAAGCACTTGCAAGTGGGAGCACAGGATTTGTTCATGTCTTGTCTTACTGAGATCACTCAAATGTGGCCATTATTGGAAACTGGATTCCTGCCCCCAAACCTGTTGATTTCGCCCTTCCACCTCTGCAGTGTATAGTACAGTTTTCATGATGTTGTGATGCGGAGCACTAACTCACTTTCACCAAAAGCCCCAATTCAATTATTCATTCATTTAAATTATGAACCTACTTTACAAGTCAAGGCATTTTCAAAGTAGCTTACAAAATAATAAGGTAACAAAACAAAGGTGCTGCAGAAAACAAAACAATACGTAGGTGAAAGAGCAAATAAAATTTGGAGACTGACATTGTTTTTGACAATGTTTTCTTCAAATTTAAGATAACTGTGCATGTTGTGTGTGTGTGTGTGTGTGTGTGTGTGTGTGTGTGTACCAATGCAGTTTTTAAGCCCAAAGGTATTGAATTTCTGATAACAGAATGTTTTTCACACAGGCTGTGTTTTTACTCAGGAGAACAAATAGCGTTCCTTTTTGTTTTATTAATGATGGAATTTGGTGCTTATGAAATCAAGGGGTTTAATGGCGCTGCCTTGAGCCAAGAGCGATTCAAGCTTTCCTGCTTAGTCCTGGCCAGACATAACCTCTCAGCAGCTGTATCACAGGCACTTGCAATTCAATCTGTAGATGGGTTCCAAAGATAGATGTATATTTCTGACGGTCAATGCAGTTTCCTGACGTAGGCAGATAACTCTTGGGAGCAGCATGAAATTAACAAATGTTATTCTCACTCGGGGTCTGTTATATAACACAGATAACCCATTTTCACACATAATGAGACAGAAAATGAAATTCTTGCCACTTTGAACACAGTTTAATTGTTTTTGTAGTGTACGCACATGGAGATTTACGTTTCTTTTAAATGCAAATTTTAGCTAGATCCCTTTATGATATCCAAAAAGAAGACCTGTTCAGGGGAAAGAAAGTCACATGTAAGAAGAAAAAGATACCATAGGTTATGATCTACCTAAAGTTAAGCATTTTAGGGCAACCAATGGGCATCTGCAACTGCAATAGTTTGGGAAGAGAGCCTTGCCCAAGCTGATGTCCTGTAGATATTTTTAACTTTGGCCGTAGCAGCTGGGGCTGATGGGTGTTGTAGCTCAAAACAACTGGAAGGTACCACTTTGTGGAAGTACCAAGCGACAAGAAGGAAGGTGACCACATCTGGGGAGACCAAAGGAGCCATTGCTGATGGAGGGAGAAACAAAAATGAAAGGGATTCCAAGGGTTTGTGGGAAACAAGAACACTTGCATCTATCAATCTACTATCTATCTGTCTGTCTACTTCTCTTTATTTATTATCTGCTATCAATCATGATTTTTTGCTTAAGGCTCAGAATGTTGCCTGCAGTTCTACCTGACCCACTGCAACCATTAAATGTAAGGTGTGTACTTGCCCCAAGGTAATGGTGGCCAATGGTGTTTTGTGTTGGCTCTGCCACACACTGCTGCTGAGTTGCCATATTTTTCGCTCTATAGGGTGCACTTTCCCCCCTCCAAAAATGAAGGGGAAATGTGTGTGCGTCTTATGGAGCGAATGCAGGCTCCTTGGCTTCAGCGATAGCAACGCGAAGCCTCCGAAGCGCAGAGGGAGAGCTCCCCCCACGCTCTGGAGGCTTCGCGTTGCTTTCGCTGAATCCGCCTGAAGCCCCCGGAGCGCAGGGAACTCTTGCTGCACTCCGGGGGCTTCAGGCAGCTATCCACAAGCCTTCAGAGCGCAGCAGGAGTTCCCACCGCACTCTGAAGGCTTGTGGATGGCCACCTGAAGCCTGAAGCCCCCGGACCGCAGCACGAACACCTGCTGCGCTCCGGGGGCTTCAGGCAGCTATCTGCAAGCCTTCGGAGTGCACCCGCTGCACTCCGAAGGCTTGCGGATAGCCGCCTGAAGCCTGGAGAGCGAGAGGGGTCGGTGCACACCGATCCCTCTTGCTCTCTAAGCTTCACTTCGCTGGAGAGGCACTGCACAGTTTTCCCTCTCTGCACAGCGCCCCTTTAGCGAAGCGGGAGGAGAAATGGAAGGGGCTCCGTTTCTCCTGCCGCTTAGCTGAAGGGGCACTGAGCAGAGAGGGGGAGAATTTTTTTTTCCTGTTCTCCCCCTCCTATGGTCCGGTGCGTCCTATAGAGCGAAAAATACGGTACCTTGGTACGGTATTGCCTCTAGTTTCCTGAGCCAAGTAGCAGATGGCACCATCATGCCGGAGGGGAGACCGACAGCCTGGCAGGCCTTTAGGTCTGCCATAGCCTAGCCTGGGTCTCCTCTCATGGTTCAATGCAGGACTGTTGCAGGCTCCCATTGCCTGTGCCACTTGTAGCGCCATTGCCAAGGGTTGGCCACACTCATAAATGAAGGTGTGCGGTTCTGTTGCTTAAATCACCAGGAAAGATTTGCTCTGGATACACCTTTCTTCAGGGGAAGTGCCCTGCGTTGGTTTGGCTTGCGTAGGTTCATCAGGATGGGGAACAATGAAGGGTGAAGGTGGTTTGACCATTGGAGTTCAGCTAAATAAGCATCAGCTTCCTATGATTGTGTGATGGATCTTTCTCTACCTGAGGTCCTGGAAAGATGCTGCCAGTGTATTAAGAAAGGAAGAAATATATCTGCATTGGATTTAATTGAATAGGTTCTATACCTTGCTTAAGGATTGTATATGGTGTACATCCTGGACTTGATTCGTATGTTAGGAAGTAACCAGTAAAGAAATTTGTTACATACATTACCATTCAGCCTGTTGCACTCTTGTAACTATTGCACCTGCGTAACAAGATACGTACAGTGGTACCTCGGGTTACATACGCTTCAGGTTACAGACTCCGTTAACCCAGAAATATTACCTCGGGTTAAGAACTTTGCTTCAGGATGAGAACAGAAATCATGCAGCGGCGGCGCAGCTGCAGCAGGAGGCCCCATTAGCTAAAGTGGTGCTTCAGGTTAAGAACAGTTTCAGGTTAAGTACGGACCTCCGGAACGAATTAAGTACTTAACCCGAGGTACTACTGTATTGTATTTGTTTTGCCAGTCAGAGAAGACAATATTAGGCAAATAGTCAGATCTGATATAAAGCACTCTGTTGTATCCTTATAAGCGGTGATTCTGTTATCTGTGTTTGATATAACGAAGCGCATGAATATGAAGTGGGGGGTAGGGGGTGGGATTGAATAAATGAGTACAGAATGGTAAAATACTGCAGTGCAGTAAGCGCCTGAGTTTCAGTGTATCATGGGAATCCCTTTTTTTGAAAGAAAGAAAGAAAGAAGGAAAGAAAGAAAGAATGAAAGAACCTAGAATAACATCTTCTTCTTCTGCAAACTGTTATGTTCAATTATGGCAAATGCTCCTCACTTTCACTTTAAACGATGCCTGCCTTAAGTGCTTGGAGCCTACTGTCCTGTCTGCTGAGTGCTGCTGACAAGGAAGACGTGCCAAAAGACAACCATCTCACTCTTACCACAAGCTCTTCACCTTTTGCAGCAAAGTCTCTGCCAAGTACGGGGGGGGGGGGAGTCGCCCTTGTAACCCCCAGATGTCAGCTCGCATCTGAAAACCGAGCTGGATTTTCTACCCAGTACACCTTGCCTCCAGATAAATTGCCATCACCGTTTCTGTACTTTTGTGCAGTGCAAGAGCAAAGAAATATTTGATACCTGGAATTGAAGTGTGCATGTTTTGTCCCAGTAGATATCAGGCCGGTTAGCCTGGGATCTTGGGGTGCAGGAGCCCAAAGGGGGAGGGAAAGTCAGGACATAAACACAGGTACCCAGATATGCTCAAAGTAGTTCATGGTATCGCCTCTTAAGTGAGCAATTAGGAGTAATATTGCCTGCATACTAAGCAATCTTAGAATCGTAGATTCATAGAATTGTAGCATTGGAAGGGGTCCTGAGGGTCATCTAATCAAACCCTCTGCAATGCAGGAATCTCAGCTAAAGCATCTATGACAGATGGCCCCCCAAATTCTTCCCTCCAGGGAAAGAGAGTCCACAACCTCCTGAGGGAGTCTGTTCCACTGTCCAACAGCTCTTACTGTCAGAAAGTTCTTTCTGATATTTAGTCTGAATCTAATTTGAATCCATACCACTATTGAACAACTCTTACCAAAAGAAAGTTCTTCCAGACGTCTTGAGACATACTCTCCCCCGCAAGTTGAAAATTCAGCGAGGGAGCTGTAATATCCCTTGATAAGTTGGTACACCCCACCTGTCAATATCTTATAAATTGCCTTTTCTCTCTCTTTTAGGGCCCTTATTACCATTTTTAAAGTCACTTCTGGGTTCGGCGTGGTCGCACATTGATTTGGGACACGTAAATTGGGAGTTGACTATACAGTGGTACCTTGGTTTACAACCATAATCCGTTCTGGAGGCCTGGTTGTAAACCAAAACAGGTTGTAACCTAAGGCATGCTTTTGCCAATGGGGCCTCCCAAAAAAATTTGGTTGTAATCCAATAAAAATGGATTGTAATCCAAAAAAAGGGACACGCACTTCTGGGTTTGACTTGGTCAAAGGAGAAGCAAAATGTCTCTGTCTGAGGCCTCTTGCCTTTTCCTTTCCAACAAAACAAAAGCCCAGTTTGCACACGCTGATCTGGTCTGCTAGATCTCTCAGCCAGAGTGAGAAATTTTAGGATGCAGCTGGAAAGTGTCTTCTCCTAAATAAAAATGCAAGAACTCTCTGAAAATTCCTCTCCCAGCGAGAAGGTTGCCGGATATGGAAGATGACCATGATGAAGGGAACAGATGGGCTGGGAATCCAGATCACTGGAGGCCGAGGATCGAAACGTTCTCCTCACGCCATCATTATCGCACGGGTGGAAGAAGGAGGCTCTGCTCACAGGTACAATTTGTTCTGTTGTCACATCATGCACATCTGACTATCCCATCATTTGGGTGTAACACAAAGGTTTAAGTAAATGAAAGCAGTAGGCGGCTGCCAAATTAGTTTTTTTTAAAAAAATTATTCCCCGCTTTTCAGCAAGGATTGGCCCCTCAAAGCAACTTAAAATTCAAATCCAAAACAAACAAGAAAAAGTAAAATAATAAATTGATGCTGTTGCAAGAGTTGTTTCCCCACAGCCACTCCCACCAAATCTCACCACTAATAACATTTCTCAAGCCTTCCTCATACCGAAGGCGACTTCCAGAGGCCCCACTAGAGCTCTTCTAGGACACCCATCTAGCTCCCTGCTCTGTCTAGATTCTTTCAAGTCTCATATCAGGGTTTTTAGTTTCTACAGCAGAAGCTGCGACCAACCAAAAATCTTGATATGAGGCTTGATAGAATAAGTCCCTGTAAGACTGTGCTTTGCCCCTGAAGCAACAACCCCAAAGAGATTACTCCCTTTGCCATCACCCTTTTGAGGGCATCCTCCTGCCCGTGGTGTACCTGATGTTGGTAAATAAATTGCCTGGAGCACCCTTGAGTTTCTTGCTGTTCCGGTTCTACCACCAGGAAAATCAGAGATCTCAGAGACTGAAGCAATTTGAACAAGGCTTGTTTGGAAATCTGGAAGCCACCAGGGTAGTAAGATGTGTGCAACTCACATGTGTTTCAAAAATCTGCGGTAGGTTCCTGAACCTGGAATGTGAACAGCCATATACCGTATTTTTCGCTCCACAAGATGCACCTAGTTTTTGGAGGAGGAAAACAAGAAAAAAAATACTCTGAATCTCAGAAGCCAGAACAGCAAGAGGGATTGCTGCGCAGTGAAAGCAGCAATCCCTCTTGCTGTTCTGGCTTCTGTGATAACCTGTGCAGCCTGCATTCGCTCCATAAGACGCACACACATTTCCCCTTACTTTTTAGGAGGGAAAAAGTGAGTCTTATAGAGCAAAAAATACGGTAATTACATCCCGTCGTCCTTTATGGGATGGCATTTCTTATGCAGGTGGAAGAAAAGGATTCTTGGAGGTTTTTTTGGCCCGCGTAAAATGTACATGTACACCTCATTTTCATGAAGAGTACCTTCATTCTCCATCCCTAACCATTGATCATGCTGTCTGGGACGGATGGGAGTTGGAGTCCAACACCATCTGGACAGCCACTGGTTCCACATGCCTGCTTTAGGTTGTTCTTTGTTCCTGAGCTTTTTTCTGGCAACCTTACTGTTTTAGCATGTTCTAGGATTCCCTCGCCACTGTGAGAAAGTAGGTCAGGTACACTACACATAAGCCTTGGCAGGGTACTAGTCCATCTCTTGAAAAAGAGGCTGGCAGAAGTCTGCCAGGGTTCCTACCTGTTCCTACCTGGGGAGATGGATTTGGTGCTGGGCAGTTGTACTACAGGAAAGGGCGCATGCCGAGTTAACTACTCCACAGCAAGTGAGCGAGTTAACTGCTCCACGGAAAATTTAATATTAAAGCTGACCTACTTACCAGTGATATCGTTAGTGTCTATAAAGTGCTCCGAGACGCTCCAGAGAAGGTGTTAAGTAAATGTGGAGTGACTTGAATATTCATTATTAACAAAATGCAGGCGGTGCCTCCTATATTCGACTTGAAACTTCCCCACTGAAAGTAGGAGGATGGGGAAAAGGAAGCACCGACGTTTATTCTTGCTTCCTTTGACTGGGCAACGGGTGTGTGTGGCGACCCATTTTTTTTTTATTAAAAACAAAACAAAACACTTTTGCCCAAATGACGTGGTACCTCCTGTTGTTCCTTGAGCAGTAGCATCAGAATATAATGTTCGCCTACAGAATAATAACTTCCTTGACGCTTCAGAACCTAGAAACATTCCCCATGAAACTGAAAAGTCTTTGTTGTCCTTTTCCTCTTTCCTTAGAGATGGTAGACTGAAAGTTGGCGATGAACTGCTCATGATCAACGGCCACTCTTTGGTTGGCCTCTCCCATCAAGATGCTGTCGCTCTTCTTCGGTCGGCCGAAGGCCTTGTGTACCTGGTAGTTGCAAGCAGGGTAGGTAATAGTCCATTAAATGGATTCAGTATGTTTAGGTGTACACAGAAGATCTATTCCTGCAGTACGTGACCGTAGCCACTAGCTTAGATGGCTTTTGAAAAACGGTTGGGAAAATTCAGGACTGACAAAAGAAGGTACATCTTTACCCAGTGAATCAATACTGTAAGCTGTGGAATTTGCCATTGCAACAATGGACAATAGCAATTAGCTTAGTTTGTTTTATTAAATTAATGGAGAAGAGGTCCCACAATGGCTATTGGTTGAGCTATATGGGGGTGTTATACATGTTCGAAGTGGCCTTGGAACACATTTTCTGCTTTCTGAGATGTTTGTTTTGGAGGCAGAGAATATGTGTTCAAACCATTGTCACCCCATGTTATTCTACGGCATGAAACGCTGTAATGGTTAAAGTGCAAAATTTGCATCTAATAGTTTCCATCAATACATAGAACATTAAGGGAAGACAAATGAATTCATTTTGACCTATTAAAAGCCCAGTTTCTCATATCTTCAGTAGTTCATTGAATAGCATCATATACTCATTCACCATAAATTTTATTCCTGGTATATTAGTGTAATATACATATTGTGACATTAAATCCCACCTTCTCACACTTACCTCATTGTTAATCTATATTTCTGAAAAGTGTTGTCAGTGTAGCTATTTCTAATAGTTCCCAAATCTTTCTATTTGTGTTTCTATTACTTTTCCAAAATTTGGCAAATATTTTTTCTGGCTATCACATGCCATTTAGCAAAGTTTAATAGGGATTGTTTATTAACCCGGTGACCATCTTCCAACGCTTAACTCTTCTCTCATGCTTCCACTACATGCCAGAGTACGTATGAGAAACCTCGAGTGCGGCCCTTGAGACCTCTCTGTCTGGCCTTCTCTATCCAACTTTTCCCAGGCCACCCTCCTTGCCCAGATCACACATTCCTTGGCTAGAATATGACCATGAATTACAACATTGCTTCTTGCAGCCCGTGTCCCAAATTTAAAACCCTGTACCATGAGCAAAAGACACACCCGCCAAGTCCACTGACAAGACTCAAGAGTCGTTAGCTTACGATGACTTCTGCAACATTTCAGCTGGAGTTATTTAGCATCAGCCAGTTTGGCAGCAGCTTCGCAGTGTATCCCTCACCTTGTCAGTAGAACCATTCAGAATGTAGGTTGATGTGTTTGCCTTTGAGTTGGGCTGCGTTTCAAGAGCTGGGTTTTGGCCCACACCTTCCCAAAGTCCTTTCTCCAGTCACGCCACACCAGAATCTCTACGACTGACACGAATTCTCCTAGGAGAAAACCCTGCCAGAATCCGCTTCAGGTGAACTGCAGGTTGTGCTGTGTTCATTTTCAGGAGAGATGTGAAGGGCTGCTTCAGGCACGCACACACTTCACTTGACTAGTCAACATTCGATGCAACTGAATGGGTGAATGGGAATTGGCTGAAAAGCAAGCATTGTGATGGAGGGAAAGTTCTTTCTGTGGTAGCTTCCTCTGACCTGCTTGCTGTCCTCCATACGTTTTGGAATACAGCTGCCATCATTGGCCATGCTGCCTGGAGATGATGGGAATTGGTCCAAAACATCTAGAAAGCCCCAGGTTGCGGAAGGCTGGTCTATCGTGTTGGATAGTAATGGCTGCTCCAAACATGTGACTTGCCATTTGATGCTGCCGTCATCAGCTTATGGACATGTTAGTGCGAATTATTCCAATGAACACATTATGACCTCGTCTCCCCCCCCCCCTTTTCTTAAAGCAACATGCAAAATGGAACCAAATACAGTGGTGCCTCGCAAGACGAAATTAATTCATTCCGCAAGTCTCTTCGTCTTGCGAGTTTTTCGTCTTGCGATGCACGGTTTCCCATAGGAATGCATTGAAAATCAATTAATGCGTTCCTAAGGAAACCGCCTTCAGACCAGGTCCGGGGACAGTCTGTCCCCCGACCTCTTCTGAAGGCTGGGGGGGGGGGACAAGGGCTTTTCTTCCCACCCCCAGCATTTTAAAAAACCCCGGGACAGCGGAGGACTTCTCCGCTGTCCGGGGCGATTTAAAAGCCCCTGGGAAGGCAGGCAGGGGGGAGAAAGATTTTCGCCCCCCGCCCGCCTTCAGAAGAGGTCCTGGACCTCTTCTGAAGGCGGGCGGGGGTGAAAGTCTTTGCTCCCCCCTGCCTGCCTTCCCGGGAGAGCGGAGAAAGGCAGCGCGTTTCTCCGCTGTCCCGGATGGCTTTTGAAGGCAGGCAGGGGGGAGCAAAGACTTTCGCCCCCCGCCCGCCTTCAGAAGAGGTCCTGGACCTCTTCTGAAGGCGGGCGGGGGGCGAAAGTCTTTGCTCCCCCCCCTTTCAAAAGCTGTCCTGGACAGGCTTCGCGGACCTCTCTTCACCGGTATGTACCATCGCAATCTCCCTTTACACCGACCCACAATATATCATTCAATACTAATACACCACTAACTTTGCAGGGTTGTTGTACTAAGCTTGTATGTGCAAGGATGTAATGGCAAGTGTTCTTCTTCCTCTCCTTCTTCCTCACAGGAAGGGGCAGAAGAGGATTTTCTCAGTTACCCATCTACAAGTTTGCCAGATTTAATCAGCACTTGCTCTGCTCAAGATGCGACTCCCTGGACTGACAATAAAGAGAACGAAGAGCCAGAGGAAGAGGAGGAGGAGGACAAAGGAAAGACTCTGGTGCCAGAAGTCCTGGAACCCGTAAGTGTGGCTTTTGATATGCTGCTTTGAATGTAGCTTGGTTAGCAAATTGACTGCCACCTTCAGCAACTATGGCTACCGCTTTGGAAATGTGTCATGATGCAACAACTTCCCTTTCCAGTAAGTTAGTCTTACCATCATAACATCAAGATATCAAACCAGGACTGACATTATAGAATCATAGAGTCATAAGGGAACTAGTAATAATAATAATAATAATAATAATAATAATAATAATAATAATACCCCACCCTCCCCAGCCAGAGCCAGGTTCAGGGCGGCTAAGACCAGTAAAATTACAATAGAAACATAATGGGAGGGGGGGGGGACACCCAATTTTAAATACAGGTTAAAATGCAATTTAAAAAGCAGCTTCATTTAAAAAGTAGCCCATAAATCAAAACCATAAGGGGAGGGAAGACATAAGGGTCAGACTGAGTCCAAACCAAAGGCCAGGTGGAACAGCTCTGTCTTGCAGGCCCTGTGGAAAGATGTCAAGTCCCATAGGGCCCCAGTCTCTTGTGACAGAGCGTTCCAGCAAGTCGGGGGCTGTACTGAAAAGGCCCTGGCCCTAGTTGAGACTTGGTGGTCAGTTCCAACCCCTGGCTCTAAAGCTTCAATTCAGCAGCCTAATTAAGGGTTCTCTCTCTCTCTCCCTCTCTCTGTCCCCTTTTCGTTGTTGCTGTTATTGACCAACTGAGAGTCATAAAGCTTTGTCAGCCTACGGCAAATCACCTGATTTATGTGGTGCCCATCCTGCCCTATAGACTCCTCACAAACATTAGTCTATTGAGGTGTGCTGACAGCAGGTGTGTACGGACTCTCGGTACTTTACAGGGGGGATTCAAGTGCATACCATAACTTTAGTTTTGCCCAGTGGATTAAAGTGTTCTCCTGCCCTACGTGTAAAAAATATATATCAATGTTTTAAGAATGTCTTTTTGCAGTTTGGAGAGTGATGGGGAAATACACTGTAAAGTATTGGGATGAACAAATGATTAGCAGGAACATGTATAAACACCCTGCAAGCAAATTGCGATAAATGTGGGATGAATGCTCATTGTCATATAACCTCCCTGCAAACCAGTCAGAACAAATGCTCAATAAAGACCAGACATAATCTAACCACCATGCAAGCTTTGTGTGAGCAAATTATGATGAATGTTCCAGTGCCATCTATCCTACATGCACCCATTTTATTGCTGGGGCAACCCAGTTGGATGGTTGGGGTATAAGTAATACATTATTGTTATTATTAGTATTGGGGCATACATGCTTTTGCACCCATCCTCTCCTCCTGGATCTGCTCCTACTTTATACTTTCTCTTCTTGAGTCGAAGCGGCTGTCTTCTTGGTTTGTGGGCTTTGCCACACTGTTGCTTTCTGTTAATTAATGAGACTTAGGGATAGATCCAGATATCAGGCTAAAAATATTTCTAAGCGCAAAGTGTATAGCATAACTGTATAAACAAGATGGGCGTATTTAAAAATAATAATGCAGAAAAGTTATTCCCACTTGATAGTAACCATATGGATTACCCAGTACTGTGGCTTGAACCCAGTAAAAGGAATGTCTAATGGGAAAACACCCCATGAAAAACAACAAGCCCCCTTTTCGTTCCTTGCACTGGTGAGGGCTGCAAAAGGTACAAGAAGTCTGTTTCCTGCAGGTGCTGAAATAGCCAATGTATGTGCGTAATCTAACACCCCTTTTAAATAATAACCATCTGTTTTTAGGGAGGGAATTTGGTTTCTGGAAGTTTTACAGTGTTGCAAAATCTTTGGCTCTGTTTTGCTTTACATTGTACAAAAAAAAAAATCTGTTTAAGTTAAACACACACAAAAAAACCTGAATGAACTCTTTATTTGCTCATTTGTGATAACGCTGATTCATTGCATTTCCCCCCAAAAATGCCGATCGTGCTGGCTATTCAGTTGGACCGCTCTGTAGTGGAGCGTAGGACTCCCACACCCTGCCTAAAAGGGTCTCTTGTACAGTTTTGGAAACTTTTCTGCAGCCATTGGGGAAGCTACTGGAGAAGGGGTGTGAGAGAGAGAAAGAGCAGAATTATTTGCAAGGATTAATGTTCTGGCCTTTGATAAGTTCAGTTACAAATAAGCAATGACCCCAATCCAGTTGAGGGCTGTATGCCATGGTGGCTGATGCCCATTGGATCTTCATCATCATCATCATCATACAGTGGTACCTTGGGTTACATAAGCTTCAGGTTACATACGCTTCAGGTTACAGACTCCGCTAACCCAGAAATATTACCTCGGGTTAAGAACTTTGCTTCAGGATGAGAACAGAAATTGTGCTCCGGCGCCTTGGCAGCAGCGGGAGACCCCATTAGCTAAAGTGGTGCTTCAGGTTAAGAACAGTTTCAGGCTAAGAACGGACCTCCAGAACGAATTAAGTACTTAACCCGAGGTACCACTGTAATAATAACAATAATAATAATAATAATAATAATAGCCAGCTAGTTTGAAGCACCGTCCACACATAGTCTTCTTCTTTGGCGATCACTTGTAGCCAAGTAAGATTGTCTTCCAAAACAGGGATTTAGCAGTGAGTCCGTAAGTGACTGAGGAGGCCAATTCTGGATCCACACGTCCTTCCACGGTGGGGACATAGGTTTCCGGGAGGGAGTTGATCATGGTGAGGGTTTGCCAAGCATGCCTTCCTCTTAGCACGTTTCTCCCTCCCTGAGTTTGAGTGTCTTCAAAACCCATGACACCTTTGGCAAAGGCTGTTCTCCAATTGGAGCGCTCACAGGCCAGTGTTTCCCAGTTGTCGGTGTTTATACTACATTTTTTAGGATTTGCTTTGAGAGAGTCTTTGAACCTCTTTTGTTGACCACCAGCAGTACACTTTCCATTTTTAAGTTTGGAATAGAGTAGCTGCTTTGGAAGACAATAATCAGGCATCCACACAACATGACCAGTCCAACGAAGTTGTTGTTGAAGAATCATTGCTTCAACACTGGTGATCTTTGCATCTTCTAGTACACTGGCATTAGTTCACCTGCTTATGCACAAGCACCATGCATGAACAGGTGGACCTCTTCTTACTGCTTTGGTCCTCCCCAGACACAAGTGGCAGAACAAGTGGGAATTCAACTCTTAACCACAGCTTGCTATTACGTGTGAGCCCAGCACAACTATGGTTAATGGCTTCTAAACAAGCCTGGATATGAAACTATGGTTAAAAGTTGCCTTAATATCCTGCCTCGTTTGGAAGCAATTGAACAAACTTCAGAAGCCCTTCAAGGCATCTCTCTTGGAACATCCCCTTCCAGGCAGAAAACTGGTCTTGGCTTCTGCATTCCCAGGTGACTTTATATGTCCGTTGTGAAAAGAGAAACTAGAGCACTCCTTACAACGTAATAATATGTTATTTCCTAGGACACGTTGTTTATTTTAAAAGTGCCTTCAATAGCTATGTGCCATACACAGTTATTTAAAGGAAGAAGCCACCACAGGCCTGCCTTGAAAGCTTACAATTAAATAAATGATACAACATAAAGAAAAGGAAAGGCCCAAGGTAGTCCCCCTTCTTTGGGCTAATTTTATAAGTAGATCACACTTAATTAAGTGAACGCTTATAAGGATGAAACAATGACACCTATAAATTCAACTGATGTGGAGAGAATAATTGGGTGCACTCTTCCCACCTTGGATCACATCTATGCTTCCAGGTGCCATAAGAAAGCTGCAGAGATAGCGCAGGATAGTACGCACCCCGGCAATGATCTCTTTCAGCTTCTGTCTTCTGAAAGAAGATACAGGGTTATAAAAACTAGGACTACCCGCCTGAGAAACAGTTTCTATCCAAATGCGAGTTTGGTTTTTAAACGCAGTGTAAGTAGTCGCTATGGGTGTATATTGTATTTAAAAATGGGGTATCAGAGTTTTTAGGGGGCTAACCAGGTTGGGATAGCTGGGATAGTAGGCTTGTTGGTTTCTGAATGTCTTATATAGATTTTTCAATTTCATTGTTCTGTTTGGGACAATGACAATAAAGATTATCGTATCGTATCGTATCGTATCGTATCGTATCGTATCGTAGTCATTTCTACAAAGCTAAAACCTTGCTGATGGCAGAGAAAGCAAGATGGGGAAGGAGGAACTCCAGCCCTCCCCAATTCCAAAAAAATGGACTGGTGGTGTTCACACATGTGCAATTCAATAGAGGCTGGTCCATTAGGTGACTGACGAAATGCTCCACCAACCTCTGTCTGCTTTCAGTCATTCCCCACCTGCCTGTCTTCTTGCTTGTAACTGGTCTAGGGGGTGAGACTGCCTCCTCCTTAATCTCAGCATTGCCCTTGTAGAACTAAGAAGGGAGAAGGTTGAGGGTAAAAACCCAAAGTAGTTGAGTCCAACTGTCATTGCCCCTAGCTCCACCTCCTTCGTCTTAGTGTTGCCCTTGAAGAACTCAGCAGGGACGAGGATGGGGACATAACTAGACTTAGTTGGCTCCAAGTGTCATTGGTTCCGGCTCTGCTTTCTGGGCAACCTGCCTTCTGCCTCACCAGTCCCAATGGGCACTAGACAGCTCTGAGAAGCCCCACAAGTCTCCTGTCATAACAAGGAAACTGACCCTGTGAAGGTTGCCCTGGAACTTCTCTCTTAGGAGGTAGCATGAAACGACACACATCTGCATCTTGGATGTGCAGACTTCCTTCAGGAGCACTGAGTTTTAGAGGAAGAGTCTGGGCACGGCCACCACATACATTGGAGGGCATCTAAAGGATATTTTAAGCATACAATTCCCAGTACTACGGTTCCCAGGGTTTGGGGGATATGCTTTAAATGTGCACTGGATGGTCTTTAAATCCATGGTGTGGATCTTTCCCCTGTTTGATCCAATAATTTTAAGCCAAGTTGTAGTCGGTTTCAACTCCAGGAAGGTTTACAGAGCAGCAGATTTGCTCTGGAGGCAGACAGAAGTTTAACAGAGATATTATTACTCTACCAGCTTATTTAACTGATTTGCCTGTTGTAGCAACCAAGTTTCATAGCTGCAGTTTAAAAAGGAAAGTGCTTCTTTATTACAAAGGCCAAAGGTACAGCTTGGTACAGCGCTGAAACCTACGCAAAAATAATCCAAACCAATAAAACCTGGGCTGGAAAGATGAAGGATGGGAACACATTAAAAGTTTTTATTGCAGGACTGAGACAGCTGAAATGATCTATAACATTCTCATATTTGTCTTAAGTTGTCTCTTCCCCTTTAGCCTTGGCTAGTGAGTTTAATGATAATAAATAACCATGATGATTCATGTGAATGTGATATTTGTGTGTTTTAAAAACTGAAGTTCTAAAGTGCTACAGATAGGTTAAGGAAGGAAGGATGTTAAAATGACATTTTCTGCTGAGATTTGTGTACAGTTTCACTGCCATACTGGACCTTTTCCTGCGTTGTTAAGCTTTTAAAATTCCTAACCCTTTTGCTCTTTAAGTAGATGTTCCTGCCTACGGGACAACTAAAATGGAGTGCTAATGTCCTGGCCCAGACCTTGTCCCGGGGCATGTGATATATAAAAACATGTACATATGGAACAACTCTTCCGATACGTTTCGTATCTTGACATTTAAAGATTACATGCCTTGGGTTTTATCAGTTTGTAAGTCATCTTGGGGACCTGTTTTGATGGGAGGGTAAGGTATAAATTAAATGAGCAGATAAATTTCTCCCAGACCTTGACCTGGTTTGTTCACCACACTAAGCCAAACCATAATAATAATAATATAATAATAATTTGTTATTTATACCCTGCCCATCTGGCTGGGTCCCCCCAGCCACTCTGGGCGGCTTCTAACAAAACACTAAAATACAATAATCTATTAAACTTTAAAATCTTCCCTAAACAGGGCTGCCTTTAGATGTCTTCTAAAAGTTTGGTAGTTATTTTTCTCTTTGACGTCTGGTGGGAGGGCGTTCCACACGGCGGGCGCCACTACCGAGAAGGCCCCATTCAGGATCAGGGAGTCTCCCACACCTGCCCACCTCCTGTCCCCCAGAAACAGTACTTCTGTCTTGTCAGGATTCAACCTCAATCTGTTAGCCGCCATCCAACCTCCAACCATAGCTTAGCATGAGTGAACAGTCTCCCAGAATAGAGATGGTCGTCACTTTCTTCCTCCTCTGGTTTTTCTGTGCTACTACAGGTTCAGCCACACTGCCTAATTATGCAAACTGAGCCAAACGTTTGATGCTAGGATGTCTACACCCACGATGTTAGAAGTTCCCTTGCAGCTGTTCTCGTAGTCTTGAAAAGCTTGTTTTCCTATATAAATTTATGGAGCGAATTTTCCTCGCCTGTCAGTGTTTTGAATGTTGCACATGGAGTTCACGTGGGCCTGCTGAGATGGAATCCCCTGCTTTTAGTAACAGAAACTATATATCCTTGGTTAAAGTTCAAATGTCATTTCTTGTGTGAGGAGTGGCCCATAAACCGCTTATGTTTCTTGGTAGGGGTTTTTGGTAGTCTATTTCCATCCTGGGTTGGTTTTTGCATCTGTTCATTTACAAGCCAAGCTGGGATAGCTCAGTTGGTAGAGCATGAGACTCTTCATCTCAGGGTTGTGGGTTTGAGCCCCATGTTGGGCCGAAAATTCTTGCATTGCAGGGGGTTGGACTAGATGACCCTTGTGGTCCCTTCCAACTCTACGCTTCTAAGTCTGTGCTATTCTACTTTTGATCTGAGTTTTATGAAAATCTTCATTATTTTTGTTGTTGTTGTTGTTGTAATAAACACACATTTAAATACTACTTTCTCACAAAAGACACATTTCCAAAATGTGTTCTCTCTCCACCAAGTGCACCGTCTCTTGAGAAATGCATGAAAACATTGGGAAGAGCCTGAAATCCAATGGGTAGTGGCTTCCTGATATGCACATTAGTCTGGGAGTTACGGGACAGCATAGTTTGCACCAAGATTTGCAAAGAACGAACTCCTCAGACACCCCTGGATTTTAGCAAAATCGCACCATGGAAATAGGCTAAATACCATATTGGCCCGAATATAAGATGCACCCACAAATAAGCTGCACCTTTAAAATTCAAGGCTTATTTGCGGGTGCGGCCTGCCTCCTGGCTCTACCGCCCTGAACAGGGGGCAGCCGGCGCTTGGTGGCCCGCTCCCCAAGCCAGCGCCAGCACTTGGTTCCGAGCACGCTGCACACCCGCCTCCTGATGCTACAATCTTCCGGCACTACCTCCCCAAGCCAGCGCCGGCGGAGGCTTGGGAGCGCCGGGTGGGTTGCATGCTGTTGCCCTGCACTCCTGGGCTGCTTCCTGGTGTGGGGGAGCTGCCACACTTTGCCGGCGGAGGTTTGGGTGACACGGTCAGGACAGGCGCCATTGTCCCACACCCCCCGTGGCAGCTGTTTCAGCAGCGATACCGTAAGGTCGTGAATATAGGCCGCACTTTAACTTTTCACAACTGGAATTTGGAAAAACAAAGTGCGGCTTATATTCCGGCCAATACGGTAAATAAACAAACCCTGGGTGATATCCAGTGGTGCCAGCACAAGGGCTTTTGACTGTGCAATGTAATTTCCCCTCCCTCTTCTGTCTTCTTGCACACACGCCCATCTGTTGTGGGACGGTTCCTCATTTGGAGAGGACACAGGGACTTCTTGCTCAATAAGTCTTTCACATCAGCTGAAACAGGAACCCCTTTTATACTCGTCTCATTGGCCAGCCTGCATGGGTAGAGCCAATATATGGCCTGTGGGTACTTCACTGAGAACAGAGGTGGGCAATAGCTGGTCTGTGGGCCAGTCTTGGCCCACCAATGGGGTCTAATTTGACTCGCAAGACCATATTCCGCAAACCACACCCACCCAGCCATCAGCTGACATCACTCATGATGTGCAGGAGAATGCAGTGAAATCCTGCACTGGCTGTGTGGAGCAGGTACAGGTGAGTTCAGCAGGATTCAACCCCCAATCATCAGCTGATGAGCGGGGGTTAAATCCTGCTCAGTTCGGCAGGATTCCAGGGTCTGCATGGACACCATTTCAACAGGGGAGTCCAATGCAAAGCCCTTTTCTGGTTCTGGCGGGGGTTTGCAGCAGCATTCCTGCAGAAACAATGACCGGCCCTTCCAGGCACACCTGTCAAAGCTGACCTATGAGGATAAGGATAAGGATCTGGCCCATGGGGCGGAAGGAAGTTTCCCTACCTCCAGCTTAGAAGTGGCGAGTTGCTGTTCTCAAAGGCTCACAACACAGGGAAGCTGCAGGCAGACCCAACATCCTCACAAATTTGGACATTTGGGTCAAGATTTGGGTACGGGTGTCCCATGTTTCATCTAGGCATTGGTAGGCATGTATGTGCGGCAGCATGCATCTACCAAGAGAGGCATATTTCCCTAAATATGCTGACTTCAAATATTCTGTTCCTTCTTTTTAGGCCACATGGATACACCAATCAATTTTAGTGGAAATACCTGATCTTAGAAACAAGATATTAAAACAAAATGAACCCTAATGTTACTCTGCAATCTAGCTGTTGTTAATATAATAACATTTCACTTGATGTGTGGCTCCATCGCATCTGCACTTTGCTTTCCTGCAAAAACACTGCAGCTGCCTGCAATTTGAACCCTACTGGGCTCTGTTAAAAATGTATTTTAAACATGCTGTGCTTCAAAAAGCATCATCTACATAATTTGAAAATGGGCCTTTAGATCAAATACTTTGGAAAGTAATGTGCTACATTGCAGGTTTCTCCTCTGAGCACATCATGGCGCGAACAGTGCAAAAGGCAGGCAGAAAAATATCTTGGGAGTGCTTCTTTCATATTTTTTGTTGTCTTTGATGGCATGAAAGGGATGTCCTCCGTGCTAAAGCTATATGCGGTTAGTTTACATAGGACTATTTCCTCTGGCATTGTTCTTCTTTCTTGGCTGTATAAATAAAAATCCTTTTTAAAAAATTGAATAAGTTGTACTGTCACATAGGAGTCCTGTCTGGGCAAGAATGAAGCTGAGAGCTACACATTGATGCCTTGGCATGGATTAAATGGAGAGCTGCAAGTGGGGATTGCGGCATCTAAAGCAGGGGTGGGGAAAACCTTTGGCCTGGAGGTTCAAATGTAGAAAGGGATGCAAATAGTATTACTTCTCATTTGGGGATACGAAGACTTCCCCTTCCAGGCCCTTGGGAGGGAAAGGGAAAGGAGAGACTGCAATAGAGGAAGGTTCTAGCTAGTTAAGAATGCTCATGCATTCCTAGATGAGACTGGAACTTGCAAAGTTGTGTGTGTGTGTGTGTTGGCGTTATTTGCTTCCAACCTTTGTGGGATCATGCCATCGGAATTACTGCCGTGTGTAAGGAAGGGCTCAGCCACAGTTCTTCTTGTATTGCGCTGTCCAGGCACAGGTCTGCGATTTAAAGCTCTGTGTCGAAGTGGGGTTTTTTTGTTTTTGCTTGTTGCTCTGGTGCTTTCCCTGGGAAAATCTGCTTTTTACTGCTGAATTGGAGCAGATATCTATGGAAAACCCAGTTTCCATGTGCTCCGATTCAGCTGTAAAAAGGTAAAGGTAAAGGACCCCTGATGGTTAAGTCCAGTCGCAGACAACTCTGGGGTTGCGGCGCTCATCTCGCTTTACAGGCCAAGGGAGCCGGCATTTGTCCGCAGACAGTTTTTTTCGGGTCATGTGGCCAGCATGACTAAGCCACTTCTGGTGCAATGGAACACTGAAACCAGAGCAGTGCACAGAAACGCCGTTTACCTTACTGCCTGAGCAGTATCTATTTATCTACCTGCACTTTTTGATGTGCTTTCAAACTGCTAGGTTTTTATTCAGGTTTTCCCAGGGAAAGTACTGGGACCAAAAATAAAAATTCTCAGACATGGAGCTTTAAAGCATGGCACAGAAACATGGCACAGAATGAAGTCTGAATGACCCCTAAGTGTTGCACACCTGTCTTTTGGGAACCCTCATATGTGAACGTGCCATATTAAATTTTAATTCAATAACATTCAAGGACATTGCCTGGTTTATCTCTGGGGAAAGATGCCCCTCCTCTTTAGGTAGGAGGTGTGTTTAAAAGGAAAAGTGGGTGGCAGGTTCACACACCAAGGTACCCAACAGAGATGTGTGTTAACACAAGAGCCTTAAAATAAAAAATCAGTGGTAGACTTGCATGCCAGAGATTGGGGGAAATGACGAAAGGGATGATACTGTAAGATGCCTGTACGTTTGTTTTTGCATCTCTACCTGAGGACAAATGATAAACATGGCATCCCCTGTTTAGAAAGGAAAGTGATGAGAACCTTTTATTTGCAAGTCTGTCAGAAGAAAAGATCAGGAAGCAAGATTAATGTTCAATTGCTGGAACTGCCCTTGTGGCTTTCTGAATAGGGGGAAATGCTAAGTAAACAAATCCGAACTTTAAAAGATTCTTGCTAAGAGCTGTTAAGAGGCCGCTTAGAAGCCTGTATTTCCTGAGACCTCCTACATGCAAACAAAGAGTTGGTGACCCATAGAACAATGAGCTTTGAGATATGCTTTTCTGCCTAGTGGCACAACTGGGTGAAGTGGTGGCAGCAATAGGAATAAGCTGGCTTCACCTTTGAGATCGTTACTGGAAATACTGCGAAGGGAGGAGGAAAAGAAACAAGCAAGCAGATCAGCTGTCTTAGATTTGCAATAACATTGATTCAGCCTCCAGAATCGTATTTCTTTAGAAACATAATAGCCTTTAAAAAGAAAAGACTACCTCCTTATGGAAAATTAAAACCTCATCAAAATGAAAACTGTTGATGCAATTTCTTAAAAGCGAATCCACAACGTAAAGAGGCAACGCTGTAAAGGCAGCTCCACTAACACGTGACCCCAAAATTTCATAGCCCCCCCCCAAGTTTAGTGCTAGTTTTGTGCTGTGAACCCTGCGTTTCATGCCACCGCCCCCCCCAAACTGAGGAATTTACACAGCAAATCGGGGTCACAAGCTAATGCCAAAAAACCCAATCTTGTCTGATGGTCTCCAAAGCGGCATCAAAGTTTTGTGCTAGTTTTGTGCCACAAAACCCGCATTTTGTGCCCCCCTCCGCAACGTAAGTCACCGGCACTCAAACTGGGGACCATAGGTATAACCACAAACCCAACCTTGTCTGATTGACTGCAAACTGGTGCCAAAGTTCTGGTTTGGTGCCATTTTGTGTCGCAAACTCTGCTTTCTGTTCTGCCTCTCAGAATTAGTAATCAACACTCAAACCAGGGGGCACAGTCACACATTACTAGAGCTTTTAAAGGCCTCACTCCTTTACCCTGCTGAGATCATTTTGCTTACAGCATGGCTTCCCTTTTTTAGGCCACTTTGCCTCACCAGAAAAGAGGACAAGATTTGCATTAAAATTTCATTTTCTAATTTCTGTATAGATGCAAATTTAGAAACCATTGCTATAATTTAAATAGAAATATAGTATGTCTCACAATAGTAGAGAAGACAAGACCAGGTGACCTGTGCCTCCTCAATTGGTTCTCTGGGTGCTAACTTTTGAGGAGCAAATTCAGGAGCCCTTCTCTCTTTTCTTATGGATCCTTATGTTTAAATCTGACTTAAATGGGACATCCCTGTTTAGACAGAGCAGGGTTAGGGAACTTGTGGCCCTCCAGACTCCCACCAGCCCCAGCCAGCATGGCTAGAGATCAGCAATGATGGGAGTTGTAGTCCAACAACACCTGGAGAACCACATGTTCCCCATCCCTGAAATAAAGGATGCTTTAAAGTAGAGGGCTGTCTTCCGATAGTCCTTCAAATGGTGGACCTTGTAGACCAAGAACAAATAATGGTCATGGCTCACGGTTTGGATGGCGTGATAAGCCAAACCATGGCTTTGCTAACAGATGTGCTGCAATGGATTGCACGAGGCCATAGCCTGGTTTAGCGTTACATCTGCGCTAGAACACTCTGCAGCCAGACATTGAAGAGAACGGTCAGTAGTGGTGCAAAATGGTCCTTTCAGATAGTTTGTCCACAGTTACTGAACTTTTCTTTCAGGAACCCCTGATTGGGGTTTCCTTGGCAGCTTGAATTTTCCGGAATGCAGTTTGGGAAACACTGTTTTCAATTAGCAATATGAATTCAGAGCGGAATAAGCGGCACTTCCTGAAAAGCAAGGGAACCCAGAATGGCATGGTTACTCTTTTGGCAGAGGGGCAGTCTGTAAAAAGATTACATTCATGTGTGGCTGGGAGAATAAGACAAGAGTTGCGTTTTCGTTGAACTGTGGCACCACAGCTCCTTTCTGTAGCCAAGGATTACAAACTGGGGCCCATGAGAAATTTGTACAAGCTTAATGGGTAGAGTTTCTGTTTATTTTCCAAGCAGGAAGAAATCTGGGTCTTTTAGAAAGTAAAAAAGCTTCAGTGTGTACAATAAACTTCATGCCCCTGATCTTTTTTTCACAAGTACATAGTGTTTTATCACAGGTACATTACCTTACTTTTGTGCCTGATAATAATTCATTTTATGGAGATCTGGAACAAAGCAAATAATCCAGCACGCCAGTTAGAACATTGTAAAATACCTGTTTGAGATGCTTTGTGTGTCTTTTGTAGAAGACGAAGAGGAAAAAGCAGTCATGCATTGGAACTGGTCCATTGTGTCAAATGAGGCATTGCTTCCTCAACTTCTGCCTTCAGCCATTCCTCAAATTCCTGACTTCTTACTGACCGCCAATCCAGTGGGTGGCACTGCCTCTGATTCCTCCTCCTTAACCTCAGGGTCATCCTTGTAGAACTCAACAGGGAGGAAGATGGCGTATAAAACTAGAATTACTTATAACTCCACCTACTGGTGGTCTCCCAATCTTCTGCCCTATGTGTCCCAATGAGCGAAGTGAGTCAGGCGCTATCATAATATTTCTTCAGGCGGTTGATGAAGACCTGGCTTTTTGAAAAGGGCCTTTGGACTGAATGATCTTTTTGTTGTCGAGAGTTTCTGACTCGTGCTTTGGAATTTGTGAGATTTGTTTTGCTTCTTACATGTATGTTCTGACTGGGTTTAATGGGGGGGCGTGGCTATTGGTATTTATTCTGTGACGATCTGATTGGTTAATCCAGTTTGAGTTCCATTGGGAAATTAAGTGGGCCTAGAATGCTTTAAAATAAAAAAGCATCATACTTCAGAATGTAATTCAGCGTATTTAGCATCTACTAAGTTCAATGTGCTGGTTTTGGTGTATAAAGCTTTATTCAGTTTGGGGACAGGATACCTGACAGATCTAATCCCTTATATACCCAGTCCATCACCGTCCTTCCTCTTCCAACCAACCTTTTATAGAGAGATGTTTCCTAGCCTGGATCTATACTGCACTTGTTTTTAGATGTTTTATCGCTTGTGGGTTTGCCGCCTTGGGCTCCTTTGGGAGGATGTGTGGGATACAAATTTAATAACTAAAATAGATAACTGTGCACCCTGGTTTATTCCACTCACACCCATGGGCATGACATAGAGCATAGGTGGGGCACTTTAAATTCTGCACACATGTACTATAAGCCTTGAGGTGGGTGCCATTTATGACCCCCATTTATTTACTTTTTAAAAAATCAATATTTTAAATTAACACTAAAATATTTATATATAGCAAAAGAAAGGTGTAGCACTAGAACACCACAGAGTTATAATAGTAATTTACTGTGGTGCTATGACACTATGCTACAATAGTGCTGAGGTGTGTTTAAAAAAACAACACATTTTTGATCACTGCCATTTTAGCAACAGGATTAATAGCAGTGACTGAAAAAGAATTTGTTTTTTAATCTTTCTTTCTTTCTTTCAAAAATATATAATCAGAAGAAGTATTTTAGTGATAATTAAAAGATTAAAATGTTATGATATTATACTGAAGGTGTCCTGAGCTGTGATAGGTTTGCTATCCACCCTTTGAATTTTTTTGGGAAGAGAAATGCTAAAGGCATCTGCATCTGTGGAGATTGCGCTGCTATTATTTTCTTTTGGAAAACGTTGAGTTTTTGTTATCTGAGAAGAGATGGAACAGCACCCAGAAAATTCAGCTTGATGATGATTGGACGATGGTAGCATGTGGATGCTCTGTAAACAATGAATGAATGAAGCATGGCAATTCCATGTCTCTAGTGGGAGCCTTGCAGCTCTCTGCTGAAAGTGATTAGCCAGTAGGAAGCAGCCCATTTTGCAGTCCAGACTGCTGTTCCACTCCAGAGGCAGATGACTGGAACCAGCTACATCTGCAATGCTGAAGTAGAGGAGGAAAGTGGAGCTGCTAGGTGTTTCCCCCCTGATGACTCAGTTCATGGTCACCTCCAGAGCCAACACAAGGGTGATGCTGCTGTTTGTTTGTGTCTTCCACCAGTGTTGATTGGTTATTTGCCATGAGTTGGGGTGTGTTATGTGTGGTATGATTCTGTTGTTGTTGGCTGGCAGATATAATTGTATGAGGTGGTACATGGTTATAGCGGTTGTGTGCTTTTATGTTGGTTGGGAGTTTGTATTGTGCTGCCTAGTGATTTTCTCTTATCTTAGCTACACAGGGTTCTTGCAGATATTGATCCAGTGGTACTTTGGTTCTCGAACATAATCCCTTCCTTAAGTTCATTCGACTTCTGAAACGTTCGAAAACCAAGACGCAGCTTCCGATTGGTGCAGGCGCCCTGGAAGCAATAGCCGACAACATCAGACGTTCGGGTTCTGAAAAACGTTCAAAAACCGGAGCACTTACTTCCGGGTTTTCGGCATTCAGGTTCCGATTCGTTCGTCAACTAAGCTATTTCGAGAACCAGGGTTCCACTGTGTTGCGTATTTATGTATTTGTATTTTTCTGAATATAAATAATTTGAAACTGTGCTTATTGTGTATTTACACATTTTGATCGCCCCCCTTTTTTTTGCCCTGAAAGTGTATCAGCAGCTCACATGGAAGGAAGAGATTTCAACCAGGAAAATAGTGTGGGAAATGGCACTTCTCCAGTGCCATTGCCCCTTGTCAGTTTGCTCCCTTCCCACCACAGTGGTTAAACCTAGGAAGCCACCTTATGCTAAGTCAGACCATTGGTCCATCAAACTCAATGCTGTCTGTAGTGACTGACAACAGCTCTCCAGGGCTCTACCTGGAGATGCCAGAGACTGAACAGGGGACTGACTTCCTGTGTGCAAAGCAGATGCCCTACCACTAAGCCATGGCCCTTTAAGGTGTTTTCTTTAAAAACCTATCACACTGCAGAACCTCCTAATGTGCAATTTAACCTGTATCCAGGGCCGGATTTAGTTTAGATGAGGCCCTAAGCTACTGAAGGTAATAGGGCCCTTTATATGTCCAGCCGTCCTTCGTCAACAACAAATAGTCGCTGTTTTTTGTGTTGAATATATGCTGTATGGTAATTAAAGCCTGTATGGTGGGTTAAAGTATGCTGTATGGTGGGTAAAAGCCTCAGTGCCTAGGACTTGCCGATCGAAAGGTCGGCGGTTCGAATCCCCGTGGCGGGGTGCGCTCCCGCTGCTCGGTCCCAGCGCCTGCCCACCTAGCAGTTCGAAAGCACCCCAGGGTGCAAGTAGATAAATAGGGACCGCTTACTGGCGGGAAGGTAAACGGCGTTCTGTGTGCTGCGCTGGCTCGCCAGATGCAGCTTGTCACGCTGGCCACGTGACCCGGAAGTGCCTGCGGACAGCGCTGGCTCCCGGCCTCTTGAGTGAGATGGGCGCACAACCCTAGAGTCTGGCAAGACTGGCCTGTACGGGCAGGGGTACCTTTACCTTTACTGTGGAAATGATGACCTGTCCCAAGAACTTAACTGGATTCTTTTTCCTTCTGTTTTCAGGAGCCAGATCTGACAGATCCAGATAACCCTGCAGATCCTACTGGTGCAGAGGGATCCAAAGAAAACTGTCAGAGTCCAACTCTGGGAAGTGGGATATTGAAGTACAGGAGCAGATCCCAAGGTACAGCTGATTTCATTCGAGTGGGTCAATAAAAGATTTTAGAGTATGTAGTTAAGAAAGGCTCTCATAGAATCATAGAGCTGAAAGGGACCCAATGGATCATTTGGCCAAGTCCCTGCAATGCAAGAATATGCACCCATACGGGGTTCAAACCGGTGACCTTGGCGTTATCAGCACCACACTCTAACCAACTGAGCTAACCCATAAGGCAATGCTCTGGCCTCGTCCACCAACTATAGTTTCCATTGGGGGAGGGAGCATGGCTCAGGGACAGAGCACACGTGCCGCATGCAGAATGTCCCAGGTTCAGTCCTCATCACCTTCAGCTAAAAGAATAACCAGGTAATAAACAGATGATGAGCAAAAACTCTGCCTAAGACCCTGGAGAGATAGTGCTGACTTTAAGAATAAACTGCTTTTGCCAGACTGAAACTCATAATATGAGATTAGTCCTAAATCTTTTAAGGCTGTACACAGCATACTTTGTTATTTGATACTAATTTTGACTGCGACCCTTTAAACATACCAGGGTCTAAGTGTTAAGACTCTGCTCTGAAAGTGTTTTGAGAATGGTGGTTTGCATCTCTGACTACTGGGATAAATTATTGCTACCCACTTAGATGTTTGTGTCTCTATATATATATCTAGAGGTGAAGATAAAATTTATCATCATTTGTTTATATGACTTAGGAAATTTACCCATCAATCACTTCCGAATGTGCATGCAAAATGTTAAAAGCAGTGTACCTGATCCCATCACAACTGACAGATGTTAAAAGATGCTTTGAAATGTGTGTAATAAACGGCATCTCTGGGTTTTCCCTCAGGGGCGGCAACGCGTTTAGAATCCGTAGGCGAAGATGACGAGTTGACAGTGGAAAATGGAGATGTGAATTATGAAATAGCCATGAAATATTCCCGGGGAGGGAGAAAACATTCTCTCCCACAGCATTTGGACACAGGAACCAGACAGGTGAGGTTTGCACAGTTTACTGTCTTTAAATGACCAAGGAATCCCCCCATTAGTCACAATTTTAGCGTGGTTCCTTGTTGCGGGTTAAAGAAAAAAATGACACTCTCCCCTCCTAAACACAGGGACACCTGTCTGTCTTCAGGTGCGCATCCAGGTGAGGTGAGAAGGGAGAGTATTGGAGACATGCATTGGGTTGATACCTCCCTGCAAGGGCTCTCAGGTACTTCATCTCGCCAGAAAAAGATTTCTGAAGATGCACACAAATTTTAAATCAGTGAATTCAAAGTAAAGACTAGACATAGAATTGCCAAATGTTTGGGACGTGGAACAGCAAACACTAAAAGAAAGAAAGAAAGACTCTTTGGGGAACAACAAATGCGACGCAACAGTTTTGGCTTATTTCTAAATATTGTGGTTGTTTCATTTGCCCAGGAATACCATATTGTTAAGAAATCTACTCGCTCTTTAAGTGCTGCGCAGGTTGAATACCCGTGGCGACTCACCCAGCCATCTATTATTTCCAACATTGTCCTGATGAAGGGGCAGGGCAAGGTAAGATTATTTGCAAATGGGAACGTCTCTAGTGTCTGTCAATCTGGTGCGTACTAATAGAATTCTGAGTTACAGTTTATATTCCCATCTTAACACTAATTTACCTTTATATATGCCCTTAAATGTAGCTTCTGGGAATACCAGTTGCGCCAATTCAAAAATGCAGGTGCTATTTTAAAGGCATGTGCCTTTAATGGCGCCACCGCAAACTCATGGGTCGCACTGGAATGATTTAGGCCCACATATTGGTACTAATAACCATATTGGTACTTAAACATAGTTTCTGACAATTGAGTTGGTATTTTGTTGCTCCAGGTTTGGTTTGGGTTGTTGTTTATTCTTTGTTTTGTTGTATGTGCACCGTATTATATGCACCTTGAAAATATCAGTAAAAATGCTTTCCTTTTTTTTTTAAAAAAAAGTGGTAAATCTCACACCTCCTATTTTTGTTGTTGTTGTTTAGTCGTTTAGTTGTGTCCGACTCTTCGTGACCCCATGGACCAGAGCACGCCAGGCACCTCTGTCCTCCACTACCTCCCGCCTATTTTACACCATTCCAATTTTCATAGTGGATGCTCAACCTAGCTGATAATCTTGTTTCTGCTTATTCTCGTAAGGTTAAGATGAATTAACGTTTCAGTTTTCCACTCCTCTCCTCCCCACCCTCTTCCTCCCCATACTCTGCAGGGTCTTGGATTCAGCATTGTGGGAGGGCAGGATTCTGCTCGGGGACGCATGGGCATCTTTGTGAAGACCATTTTCCCCAATGGGGCTGCAGCTGCTGACGGCCGACTGAAAGAAGGTATTTGCAGCGCAAGAGAAGAGATTTCTGCCGGTTCGGCTTATGAAGCCATATGCTGCAGGCAGAGGCAATAGCTAGTTGCTCCGGCACCTGGAGCATGCTGTCAACCCAGGGTTGGGGCCATGATGGCAGGGTGAGCGTCCCAGGGGGCCAGATGCCCGTGGCGGCAAAGGAAGCCACTCATGGCAGGCTGCTTCCTGGGCGGCGGGAAAGAGCTGCTTCGCTTTGTCAGCAGCCTTCCTCCCTTCCCTCTTCCTTTTGACAGCTCAGAGGAGGCTCCCCCCCCAGGAAGCAGCCTGGGAGTGGGGGGCAATGGCCCGCCACCCGCCCACGACTCCCAAGCCTCCCCCGAGCTGTCAAAATGAAAGGGGAAGGGGGGAAGGCCGCTGGCTTCGGGGTAGGCTTGGGAGTCCCAGGTGGGCGGCGCACTTAATGGCACCCCCCTCAGTGATGGATTCCTGAGGATTCCTGCATTGCAGAGGGTTGGACTAGATAACTCTTGGGAACCCTTCCAACTCTATGACAATAAACCAGAAACACACCAGGGAGCATGCTCATATTTCTCAGGATAAGCACTTTGTCTTCTGTCTGCCTATTAATGCCTGTTTTGCCTTTGGTTTCTAGGAGATGAACTCCTAGAAGTTAATGGAGAGTCCTTGCAAGGACTGACTCACCAGGAAGCCATTCAAACGTTTAAGGTAACGTAACTTCAGGTGGGACCTTCCAGCAGTAGCAGATGATGTCCTGGAGTGGAAACATGGGTTCTCCCCTAAATATTCTATTTCCGTGGCTGCCCTTTACGTGTCTGGATCTCAGTTTCATCACATGGTGGCTTTGTTTAGATGAGCAAGGAGCCATGTTTCCCCTGAGCCACTGGGAAAACAGGATCCTGGACTAGATAGGCCACTGACTTGATCCTGTAGGGCTCTTCTTAGATTCTCACATTACAGTGGTACCTTGGGTTACAGACGCTTCAGGTTACAGACTCCACTAACCCAGAAATAGTACCTTGGGCTAAGAACTTTGCTTCAGGATGTGAACAGAAATTGTGCGGCAGCGGCGGTACGGCAGCAGCAGCAGGAGGCCCCATTAGCTAAAGTGGTACCTCAGGTTAAGAACAGTTTCAGGTTAAGAACGGACCTCCAGAACGAATTAAGTTCTTAACCCGAGGTACCACTGTATGTTTTTATGTTTCCCTATCACAGTGTCAACATTATTAACTTAGATGTCTGTCCTAGGCCTTGGCTTTTATCAGGGGATAATAATGCCACCTTAAGTTCCATGATGAAAGAAGAATGGGAAATAAATATATTTAGAATAATGAACATAATGGTAAACATAACAAACTGTGCTGTTGCTTCTTTAGCAACTCAAGAAAGGCGTGGTGACCCTCACCGTACGAACCAGGCTTCGCAGCCCAAGCCTTACTCCATGTCCAACGCCTACGTTATTGAGCCGTTCCAGCTCCCCAAGCTCAACTGCCAGTGCAGGACCTCCTTTGCCCGGCTGCGAAGATGGAGATGTTTCCCCTGCAAATCGTAAGGGGCCTGGTCCCAAGGACAGGATCGTCATGGAAGTGACTCTCAATAAAGGTTTGAGGAAACTTTGGCTACTATTTACAAAGGGTTTTGGAAGATCACAGAAACCTTGTAGGCCATGGGGCTTTTTTGGAGGGTGGGGAACCAAAAAACGGTAATGATACTGTGCCTACTTTAGAGTAGGCAGACTTAAAGTTTGAGGAATCTAGCTTGATTTTTTACTATAACCTTGAGATCTACCAACCAGAGCCAGTGCCTCTGAGCACAGTCTCAGCTGGGATGTAAGAAGACTGCTGTTTCCGTTCTGACCTGTATTTGTCACAATCAGCGCAGTCTCCGTTCGGCTGCAGTTCGGATTACAAACTGCTGTGGCATTGTGGAGAACGGAAGTTAGGATTGGAAAAATGAGAAACAGAGAGAGGCCAAATTTAACAAATTCATCCATCGCAAATGTGTCATTGGCAACAGGTTTTCTTCTTCAGTCACGTGCTTTTCTCTGTAAAGGGTAAAGCCTTGGATTAAGTGAAAATGGAGGCTCACATTTTGATGATGCCCCTGAATTGGGGCAGGCTGAAACCACAGAAGACCAAATGCTCTTCTGTGTGAAGGAGCCAGGAGAGCACAGGAGAGGGAGATGCAACCTCATTCAGCTGCATTGACCTTTCCCATACCACATCTGTGGTGAAAGATTAATAACCTTCTGTGGGGGAAGCCAAGGGAGACAGGCAGAAATAGCATCATATACCTGCTGTTGTACCAGAAGCAGCAGCTCACCTGGGGAGTGGAGATGCAATGCTAACTTCCCAGAAGCAGTGTTGCTGCCCCCTATTGGAAATTTGGGGCTGTGAGGGTGCACCAGCAGAGCCAACGCAGTGCTTCTGCCGTTGCACCCGCAAACCTCTGACCTCACTGTCCGTTTGCCCCTTCTCCTTCCCAGTTAGTGGCAGCGACCCCTGCTGCCAGAAAGCTAACATTGCAACTACTCCTCGCTGTGTGAGCTGTTTCTGTGTTGTATCGGCTGAACTAATCCCACCCCTACCACAAGTTGACCTATGTGAGGGTACTCAGCTGAAGGGCACCATCACATGCTTGCTTCAGAGTTGACTCTTCACCCCCACGCTTAGAGGAAGTAAGCACTATTCATGTGTGAAAGGTCCCCCCCCCCCGCCGTTATGTATTGAGTTGAATAGGAGCCAAAATGCAACAGTCTGATTGGTCCTAGAACAATAGGATTCAGAATGCAGCAATCTGATTGGTCCTAGAACAATAGGATTCAGAATGCAGCAGTCTGATTGGTCCTAGAACAATAGGATCCAGAATGCAGCAGTCTGATTGGTCCACAGGAACCACCCAATCCAGCTCCAAGTGGAAGTGAATCAGCAACCTGATTGGCCTACAGGTGAATCCTGGAATTAGCCAATCAAGTGGGGCCCATTGTGTAAATAATGTATATAAAGCAGACATTCTGGGGGAACTTCCATTGCCAGTGTGGTGTAGTGGTTAAGAGCGGTAGTCTCGTAATCTGGGGAACCGGGTTCGCATCTCCGCTCCTCCACATGAAGCTGCTGGGTGACCTTGGGCTAGTCACACTTCTTTGAAGTCTCTCAGCCCCACTCACCTCACAGAGTGTTTGTTGTGGGGGAGGAAGGGAAAGGAGAATGTTAGCCGCTTTGAGACTCCTTAAAGGGAGTGAAAGGCGGGATATCAAATCCAAACTCCTCCTCCTCTTCTTCTTCTTCTTCTTCTTCTTCTTCTTCTTCTTCTTCTTCTTCTTCTTCCTCCTCCTCCTCACCACTATGAGCTGAATAAAGAGCATGAAATCCACTCTCGACTCCGAGTATATTTCACCCCCCTTATTTGTTTGTGTTTATTTTGTCTTGGTTTTGAGTTGCTAAAATCCTGGTTTTCACCCTGTTCCCCTTTTCTCTTGTCCTTCCTTTCCAAGTCCTCCTCCTCATGGGTCCCTTTGTGAGTTTCATTTTTTAAAGTGATCGTTCTTACAGAATGATAGCCTTTTATAAATGTAATGAGCTGCTTTGGGAACTCCTCTTAAAAAACACAACAAGTACCAATCCAATAAACAAACAAACAAGCCATGTGAATGAAAACAGTTCAAATGTGGTTTAAATTTATAGTTCATGTAACCCCTAGTCAACTTTTGTCAAGAATTTTCACTGGAAGCAGCGACATTTTTGCATTGAGAGAGTACATTCAATTATTAAAAGCTTGGGAGTAAGGACTCTGCATGTTCACATTGGAAACTGACATGGAAAGACTTTGTAATGGGCTTTCTATTATTTAAATTTGCTCTTGGGCATAAGCACAGATGGGGGGTTGGGGGAGAAGAAATGAACATAAAGTCAAATGTTTAAATAGACCTCTGTGAAATTCCCTCATCCCCCACCAGCTTCCAGAAGGCCTATTCTGTGGGAAAATCCAGGATAATAGACTTTATTCAACTAGTAGGATTAGTAGGGTGCTTCCAAACTGTTGCTGCTTTCACGGGAAATTCAATCACATGCCAGCAAATTCAGGTTGCACCATTATAACTGATTGGGAAGTCTCACGCAACCAACCTGCTTCCTTTAGGACCATTTGCAATAAGAACAGTGATGGGACAATCACTGAAAAACATCATCTCACTTACCTGCAAAAAAGTCGGTATATATGCTCATTAAATAGCTAACTTACCTATTCTCCCTTGCAAACAAATCTGGAAGCACCCAGGTTCTCTGGAAGTACCCGGTGACCTGATAAGGCAAGGTTTTTGCACCCCCTGATCATATTTTTTTAATTAACATATACACAGTCTTATAAGTAGCCTATAAAGAACAAACCGTAATAATTGCCGGTGTCCATTGTGATTATTGCAATAAAGAGTGCAGTAATGGCGGTGCTGAATCTTTGCTCTTTGTTTCAGAACCAGGTGTTGGGCTGGGCATTGGTGTTTGCTGTCTCACGCTGGAGAACAGCCTTCCAGGAATTTATATCCACAGCCTGGCCCCAGGATCAGTGGCGAAGATGGATGGAAGGTTAAGGTTAGTCAACCACAAATATTGTTATGCTGATGTCAGTGTCCTGTCAACATGGGTGTGGTTGTTTTGGTTTTCCCAATGTACAGTGGTACCTCGAGTTACATAGGCTTCAGGTTACATAGGCTTCAGGTTACAGTCTCTGCTAAGCCAGAAATAGTGCTTCAGGTTAAGAACTTTCTTCAGGATAAGAGCAGAAATCGTGCTCTGGCAGCGTGGCAGCAGCAGGAGGCCCTATTAGCTAAAGTGGTGCTTCAGTTTAAGAACAGTTTCAGGTTAAGAATAGACCTCTGGAATGAATTAAGTACTTAACCTGAGGTACCACTGTAATGCCTATATATTTGGTTCGAAAAATTGGTTCCCAGTGATACCATTGGGAATACAAAGGCGCCTAGTGGCCTCCATGCACCTCACCTGGTCTAAGTGGTGGTATGGCACCCTGGGTTCTGATACAGGGATATAAACATAAGAAAGTAAAAAATTGCTGCCAAACTTTATTTGGCAGTGGTGAGGGAGGCTTTCACCAGCCTGCCTGTTAAGCTTTAGAGACTGTTATAAGCATGCACACCTGATGTTTCTCATGTTGGGAGCCATGGAATCTGCATTGCCTGTGGTTCCCGGTGGCCCTGGGCATTTCAGGCATGGTGATTTCATACAGCTGTGATCTAATGGTAACTTCACACCGACTCTTAATAGCCAGATAAGTTTGAGAAATCAAGAGAGAGGACAGTAAGGAATCACAATAGGGTGTGTTTTTTTGTGTGAATCAAAACAATGGGTTGAGCTGGACCCAAACCGTCAAGGGCTTAGGGGAATCGTATTGCAGAAATCCTTGTTTTGAATTTTATTTTTTTGAGACCCAACTCATCTCTGCCATAAATGCATCAGCTGGCTAGCCAATCCTCCCCACCAATTTCCAATATGGGAATAATCATATTGACCTGCCTTACAGAGCTGTTTTTGGGGTTATTGATATAATTTGTTTTGCTTTTATTTATTTTAGTTCCCTCACACCCTTTTTTTAAATTCCACTTTTCCAGAGCCCAAACACACACACACACACACACACACACGTAAAACTAAAACCACAGCAGAAAACACACCCTAGTCTGCACCAGCAGTCCAGATAAAACAAATGAAAGAATTTTATAGGATATAAAAAGGAAAAGCAGCCATAACTTAAAATATAGCTCAACATCTTTAACTAAAAGCAGATTGAAGTGAAAAGATATTAAAGCCTGAGGCCAATTGTTTCCTTAAAGAATTGTCCAATTCCATATGTGCCCACTTGACCACTTCAGTCTATGGAACTGCCCCTTTTACATGTGACACACAATGTTCGTTGCACACTTGAGAGAAGCCAATCTTTTAGTGTGACAGCATCCATTCACTGGAACTCCCTGCCTATTAATATTAGGCAGGCACCTTTCTTGTACTGCTTTCAGCATATCCTAAACATCTTTTTGTTTAGGCAAGCCTGCTCAGATACGTAATTTTATTGTGTTTGTTTGTTTTAAAACCGTCTGTTTTTCTAATTTTATTCTATCCGGTGTTTTCAAGGTATACTTTCAACGCAGCTTTTAAAAAATGAACATGTCATACTATTTTATGTAAACTGCTTAGTTATACGTTTTGATTAAGCAAGTACATAAATCTTGCTAAGTAAAAATAAATAAAATAAAGACCCGAGGGAGTTCCATAGGTACAGGGATACCACTGAAAAGGCTTCACCTCCTGTTTAATTGGCTCTGCTGAAAGGCCTACAAGCAGAACCTCTATGGCCAATCTTAAGGCCTGGACAGATTGATATGTGCTCAGCCAGTCCTTGGATGTGAATCACCTTGAACTCCCAATATTTTCTTCAACACTCATCGCCGAGTAAGATTGTCTTCCATAAACACGGTTTTAACAGGGAGTCCATAAGTGACTGTGGAGGCCAATTCTGGATCTACACGTCCTTCCACAGTGGGGACATAGGTTTCCGGGTGGGAGTTGATCATGGTGTGGATCTGCCAAGCTTGCCTTCCTCTTAGCACGTTTCTCCCTTGCGTCCTGAATTCTAGTGTCTTCAAAGCCCATGACACCTTTGGTAAAGCCTGTTCTCCAACTGGAGCACTTGCAGGCCAGTGTTTCCCAGTTGTCACTGTGTATACTACATTTTTTTAAACCTCTTTTGTTGACCACCAGTATTACGCTTTCCATTTTTAAGTTCAGAATAGTGGCTTTGGAAGACGATCATCAGGCATCCGCACAACATGACCAGTCCAACAAAGCTGATGTTGAAGAATTCATTAGGTGCAGAACAAGCTGCCTTGAGGAAAGCAGGGTAAAGATATTCAGAAATGAATGCGTGAGCAAACAAACAATGAGTACGATGCTACGTGGACCAGGCATCTGATTTAGGATAAAAGCAATTCCTGGACTCATCAGTTGGCGTGTGTTTGCACCCTGCAAGAATGCCCATGCCTCATCTTATCAGCTGCATGTGTTTGCTCCCTTAGCCGTGGGGATCAGATCCTGGAAGCAGATTCGGTCAGTTTGCGTCATGCGGCTCTGAGCGAAGCGTATGCCATTTTGAGCGAATGCGGCCCTGGCCCAGTTAGCCTTATCATTAGCCGCCATCCCAACCCAAAGGTAAGGAGACATGCAGCCTGGCCCATTACTGTCCCACACCTTTATTATCCTCAAATGTCTGAAATAGGTGCACATGCAGAAATACTTTATTGCAACAGGGCATCCATGCATCTTCATCCAAATGTGTCATTAAGCTTAATTCCCAGCAGTTCCAGTTTAGAGGGGTTTTTTGTGTGACCCCCTTTAAAATCAATGGGAGTGTTGTTGCTACAAGTTTCCATCCAGTGGATTTGAACCTATCTCACAATCAAAAAATAAAAGTGCTAATTACCACCTTTCTAGCCCTGCATATTTCAGAGAGCAGATCTGCTTGCATTTCCTCTCCTTCCTATAAGGCTCTTCTCCATCCTGTATCCTATCTCTGTCCTATAAGATAGGGTGCAGGATGGAGAAGGGCCTTTTTGGTGTTGGCACTTAAGTTGTGGAAAGCAAAGTCGTGACAGGCCTTAGACTGGCACAGCTATTAGAGGATTGCCTAGTGTGTTTTGACCAGTGATCCTCCTCAGGAGCAAAAGGTGTCCATATTTCCTACTCATATATCCTACTTCTTGGAGGAAGTTGTTTTAATTGGTGTACCAGAAGAGGACAGGTTTGTCCTTCTCCCAAAAGCAATGCTGGGAGGGAGAAGGAGTTTCCATTGAATACAAACTGCTTTTCCTTCCTTGAGCAAGGTGCTCTCCCACCTCCTAGCAGCTGATGGAAGCATGCTTTGTTGTTGTTTGTTCCTTTAAAGTTCTGCCATTATCCGCTATCCACCTGGTGTCCTGTTCAATGTCACACATGGGGCGAGTGGGCATGGCTCCCCAAAATGTCCTGGCTTGCCAAGTTTGGCCTATGAGCCAAAGGTTCCTCACCCCTGATATAGGAGAACATCCTTCCCCAGGAAATTCCACAAAGCCCACTTCTGTAGCTCTTCCCCAGGAAATTCCACAAAGCCCACTTCTGTAGCTTGTAAGTAAAGTCCTTCATATTTCAGAGAGTGCCTTGTGTTTTGGAGTGGACATTTTCCCATTATTTTGCAATTTGCTCTTTACAGCTTTTTAAGTTTCACTTCTGTTGAACTTGTCTAGTTTTACATGAAAACATTGTTTATTTTAATTTTTGCTTGTTTAAAGCATTTATACCCTGCTCTTTAAGCCCAAAAGGCTCTCAGTGCATATTAATGGCGACGATACATGCATATGCATATACAAAAGGCATCCTTCTTTTAAATATCCATGTTTTTATAGCTAATCTACATTCCATCAGACAGAATATTTTTGTTACCATATTACCTGGTATTCGGGGGTTTTATGTCCTTCCAAAACCATTACCACAAAATATATTTTTCTCCCTTTTTTCATTACTCTGAGTGAATGTGACATTAAAACCTCATTTAAACTGCTGAGTTTGCTTTGGGGTTAATTCTGTTCTTCTCTAGTCAACGAAGTTCTGATTTCTGACCCACCTACGTGCCTAATTTTAATTCTCGAAAGATGCATCTGATTTCCACTGGCATTACAAACCACAAAAGTTGATTATGCATTTCAATTCCTTTCCAGCTCCCACATTTAAATCCAAACACTGTACAGTATATTGTTTATTGGGAGTAAAAGTATCCGAGGCTTGGGTGGGCAGTTAAAAAAGAAACCCACAGACCACCGATTTCATTTTGGCTTTAAAAAATAAGTATGGATTTTATTAATGTGTATCTCAGAGCATACAAAATAATCTACAGCCAGATGGATGTGGACAAGTTGCTTGAAGAAGCACAGTGACCACCTGCCTCCTTGACCCCTTGACCATATGGGCTTCTTAGAACAAGCCATAAGGAGTTGACTGGGTGGGTCCAGGGGGGGAGTAATGCCTCACTGAAGGGGGAGGTACCATCTGCCTTGAAGTAGGCGGTGGTGCAGCCCCTTCATAAGAAGACCACCCGAGAACCAGGAGTGTTAAATGACTTTGGCCCCAGTTGCAAATATCTCCTTTCTGGACAAGGCTCTTGTTGCAGTCCAGCTTCTGGCATGGAGGAAGCTGGTTATTTCCATCTATTGCAGTCTGGCTTCAGGCCTGGTTATGACACTGAAACTGCCTTGGCCACTTTTGTTGGTGGCATTTATCAACATGAGGAAGAGAAATGGGGAGCAGGGGCTGCTCATTTTCCTTGATTTCTCTATAGCCGTTGCTTCTGTGGACCTTCTGGAGATGGGGGTTAGGGGCGCTGTACATCAGTGGTTCTGCTTCAACCTCCAGGGATGTGGGTGATGTCCTGTCATGTGGCTCAGGGTTCCATATTGTCCCCTTTGTTATTTACCATCCACTCATCTGACTGGGTTGCCCCAACCACTCTGAGCAGTTTCCAACAGAATATAAAAACCACACATGATACACCAGCCATTAAAAACGTCCTAATACAGGGCTGCCTTCAGATATCTATGGAAGGTCATAATTGGTTATCTCCTTGACATCTGGTGGGAGGGCGTTCCACAGGACGGGCATCACTACAGAGAAGGCCCTCTGCCTGGTTCCCTGTAACTTGAGTTCTCACAATGAAAGAACCACTGAGGAACCTTGGACCTGGACCTCGGTGTCTGGGCTGAAAGATGGGGTCAGAGGTGCTCCTTCAGGTATATCAATATGCAGATGACATCCAGCTCTATCTCTCTGTTCCATCTGAATCAGGAGAGGCAGTTGAGGTGTTTAGACTATGTTTGGAGGTCGTGTTGGGTTGGATATGGGCCAGTAAACTGAAGCTGAATCCTGAAGAGACATAGGTGTCCAAAATTCTCACATCCAGGAGGTGAGGAGGTAGCCTGCCCTGAATGGGGTTGCATTCCTCTGGAAGGAGCAGATTTGCAGTTTGGGAGTGCTCCTGGTTTCAGGTGACCTCTGTGTCTAGGAGCACCTTTTTCCAGCTTTGACTGGTTCGCCAGTTGTGCTGCCTTTTGGACAAAGCAATTGTACTCCATACTCTGATAACTTCCTGATTGGATTATTGCAATCAGCTGTATGTGCCCTTGGAGATTACTTGGAACCTTCAATTTCAACATAGCAGACAGATTATTGGCTGCGGTTCCATTTAGATATAAAAATGTGTATAATAAATAATCGAGAACCAAAAACCTTGCAGTGAGCATCCTTTGCTGTATAAACTTTAGTGTACTTTTTTCAACTTCACGTTAGGTTTCTGAACAAGAAATGGATGAAGCCATTGCCCGCACCACTCAGAGAGAAAGCAAGGACGCTTCTTCCCCTTACCCCACAGGTACGAACTCATTGGCTTTTTACACTGCATCCTATCGGTCTGTTATTTACTCCAGAGGTCGCTAGAGTTTTTGGCCCTATGGGTGCACTTGGAATTTTGAGAGAGGGTCATGGGCACTGCCCTCTCTGGTTAGCTCTCCTTCCCCCTCAAGTCACCTTCCTCTCCCACTTACAGGGGGAAAGTTCACATTCCCAAGGGCTCTGGGAAAAAGTAGATCAAGTAGGATTAAAACGGGCCCTCTTCCATTTCTGTGCTTTTACATTGGATGAAAAGCACCACAAAAGTGCTCTTTATCTAAGGTATAAATCCTCATTAATTTTTATATACAACAAAACCATAGATAAAAAAACCCGATTAGGCAAAGTAAGGGGAATTGTTGGTGTACCAGTTGTAGCTGGACCATGCCAGAGACTTCTTTGGGTAGATCTACTCAGTTATTGCTCCAACACAGTATCTCAAAAGACTGGCTGTTAGATTCTCACCTCTTCCAAATATTGATTATGGTTTGTTAGATGTTACTTCTCAAGGAGTGGGGCTCCTTACTCTGGGGCCCTGAACAATCACATGTTGTACATTGACATATTGACCCCCAAGATATTGAAAGCCTCGCCTTACCCCACCCCATGCACAGACTCCAGTTAGATTGATAATAATGGCTTATGTGCAAATAGTTTTCCAATCTGAAATCTTCACTGTCTAACCAAACTGTGTTTAACAGGGAATCTGCCCAAAAGCCCATCGCCTAGTGTGAAGTCCAAGCAGACAGAAGCCTCCTCGCCCTTGAGCTGGACAATGAAGCGTTTCTTGGAGCCAGGGAGCCGGGTAAAAGAATTAAAATTCAACAATACGATTTGTGTTTTGAGTGTGAACTTCAATGGATCATTGTATTGCTTGGGGAATGTTATGTATTAAGATTAGTGGCAGTTCTCACTCAGGGCCACCAGTATGTAAATGAAGGATTGAAAACTGTCACTCCTGATTGGTTAGCTAGTTGTGAGTTGTTACTGTTTCAAGTTACTTAGTATTATGTAAAGCAGCCAGCTAGGTTGCAGTCAGTCTGATTCCAGGAGCAGTTCTAACTGCTGAAATAAAGAGCTGTGAATCCAACAGAGCTGTGTCCTTCATCCATCTTTTCCACTATTCAACAGGGAAAATCCTGGAGCTTCCTCACACACATATCCACTTTTGTGAGCATCCTGGGGAAGTGACTAGAAATATAAAATGGTTAAAACATCTTCACCAACTTACCACAATCCAAAAGCCCAGCCCTTCAAACATACGTTGACTGCCAACACACGATACATCAAAAGCCCATGTCTTCCCCCAAAGAATTCTGGGGATTGTAGTTTACTCCTCACAGAGCTACAGTTCCTTTCACCGTTGACAAACTATTGTTCCCAGGATCCTTTGGGGGAAGTCATGTGCTGCAGCTGTACCCTTGTAGCTGTTGTGGGAAGGGGAGCCAGCATAGAAGAGAAGAGAGCAAAGATGTATTTTTCCACCCTCATCTCACCCCGGGTAACAGTGTGCCAGAGCACAGAGGGTTTTAGCAAATGTAGTTTGACAATGGAACAAGTTATATATTAATATAAGAAGAAGCCTGTTGCATCACACCAAAGGCCAATCCAGACCAGATTACTGTTCCCACGGTGGCCAACCAGTTGCCCAATGGGAAGCCTGTTTTAACCTTTAAAAGCCTGTCAAATACTTTTACTTGCTGCCCAGCTAATGCAGGCAATGAAGAAAACTGCTTTCCATAGCGGTTAGCTGGTTTTCTCTGACTTTTAAATGTTTGTGGTTTTTATTGTGGTTTTATAGATATTCTTGTTGTAAACTGTTTTTTGATAATTAAAAAATAAATGGCACTCCTCTAATTGACCATCCTGCCCTCCCCCCCCCGGGCTTTATTTCAGCAGGGATCCATCAATTCTGAAACGGAGTTTTCCCAATACTTCTTACAAGACGGAGCAAGCCAGCTGTCACTTTCAGAGACTACCATAACTGGCTCTAGCGATGAGGAGCCGCTCCGGCCAAAGAGTGGGAGCAGCTCCTTAGATGAATGTTTTCCTTCTCCTGGTATTCCAGGTAAGCCAGAGTGACAATGCATGGAAATTGAAAGATGCTTGACGGTTACTCCCTTTGTTACTGCCTTTTTTATGCATTGTCTTGAGTTTCTGGTTTGGAAGAGGATGAGGATTTCAGGCTGTATCCAAAATAGAGCAAAGCAACATCTCCCATCAGCATGAGGATTTCTGCTTGTGCAAAAGGACTTCTCACCTTCTTTCCCTTGCAACCCCTAAATCTGTTTCCCCAACCACCGGATGTCAGGGAATCAGCTCCCCACTGCCCTGTGGCAGTAGATAAGCAGAACAAGGGAAAAGGAGTCTTCTCACCAGTTAGAAACTTTAATAACGACAGCAAGAGAACAAAGAATCCATCTCCTAGAATGGCGGTGCTCCCAGTTAAGGATCTCATTACATCCCCATATCTACATCGCTCCTACATCATGGAATCTGAGCTTGCCCCCTCTATGCTTTGTGTGCTTTCTGTTCTGCCACTTTATGAGCTCTTCTTGACCTTGAGGAGAGCGGAGGAGTGCTTTCCAGAGACAGTGGATCTGTTAACTCTCTCCCTCCCTGTGTTTCGTCTCCTAGCTGTTCCCCATCCAGAATTTCCCAGCTTCTGCCTTCTGCACTATGCCCCTCTGCAAACCGCTGTTCCAAATCTATACTGTCCTCCTGCTCCTGGGAAGATTCAGGATCAGGAGGAGGGGAAGGCTCCCACCATTCCTCCTCAGTGCAGCCCTCCTCAGCACAGTCCCTGACATCGGAGCAGATTTGGGGAGCACTTGGTGGGGAGGGGGAGGGGAAAGTCTTGTTGCACTATCAAAAGTTCTTGCACTGATGGGACTTGTTGGTTGGCTACCACCAATTTTCTGGTGGTTTGTTTTTTTAAAGTCATTAAGTTGCAAAATCATAATCTCATGCATTCTTCCCTAGCTACCAAAGAATCGGGCATATGCGATTCACCGAGTAGTGGAAACAACTCACCCTTCAATAAGCAAAGGGAGAATACTACCCGGCACGTTAGCTTCAGCGATAGCCCCAAAGGTCCGCGTACCTCCTTCCAGAGGCAGCGGAGACTTGCTTTCTATGACGGTGACGCGAGCGACGAGGATGAGTTTTCCAAACAAGACGGTGCTCGGCTACAAAGGGGACCAAAGCCCAAAGGCCAGAGGAAGGCAGAGGGCAACTGTGAGCTTGCCATTGCAACTTCTCCTGTCAAAGGTGGCGCTACAAACCCGGAGAGAGACCCAGGGACAAATTTGCACAACGATTCAGCTGTCGCTGGCTTTAGGGATCCGTCAGACAGCACTGCCGAGCACGCAGCAGACTCCCCTTTCCTCCCGGTCAAATCATTTGATTACGCGAGCCTGCCCGAGCTTCACCCGGGTCACCTGAGCTTGAAGGAGTTTCGGGAGGCGCAGCTGGAGTCCAAGAGATCCCCTAAGCTGGAGCACAAAGCCGTCACTCGAGTCAAAAGCCTGATGAGCATCGAATACCATGGCATCCCACGGCAGAAGAACGAGGACCACAGCGCTTCGAGCAGAGCTAGCGGGAGGATGATTCCACATCTCCGGAAGAGCGAAACACAGGAGAGTCCTCTTGGGCAGAGCCACCCTGAAGCAGTCACCTTAACTCGGAATGAAAATGAATCGTTTGGCCTTGACCTGGAAATCCATGCCATCCCCTTGCGTGTCGTGATAACAGGCTTGCGGCCGGGAGGAGCAGCTGAAAGGGTACTCGCTTTGAATTTTCCCTGCTTTTTGCATTTCCTGATAGGATATCGGTACTGAAGGAAGCTCAGCATATGCAAGGAAATTTAGGGTGCAGTTAAGTCTTATTGAGCATTGAACTCAGCAGGGCTTCCTTTTGAATAAACATATATAGGGTGATGCTATTAAAGAGTTATATTCATGGGCAGCGTTAATTTTGCGAGTTCTTCAACCCCTGAAAAATGATGCTGTTATTAATGGGAGGTCTTGGCAGCGCATACCTACCCTAGCTGGCTTCAGCTAAAGAGTCAATGGGGGAAATTCACTGTTCCGAACGAATCCATTTTTGTAATTGCAGCAGTGATCATTGCCGCTCTGCCAGTTTTGTGGGATGAGTGATTGGAGCCGTATAGAGAGCAAGTCGTTTAGAAGCAGAAAATATTAAATTTTTAAAGGCCCACAGCTCCTTGAGAGGGAAGAACAACTGGACTGCCATTTAAGTTTAAAAAATTTAGCTCGTGATTATTTATTCATCTCTTTTACCTAGGCTTGTGGTTTTCAAATTATTATGAAGAGGGCCCCCTTTTGGAAGCCAGCAGTAACTCATCGAAACAAGAAATAGAGGCATCTGATGGCATAGGTGGCATTAGTAAAAATAAAAAGGCAAATTTGTGAATGATACGTTTATCTATGCCAAACCTGCTCTGCTTTCCTTTGGACCACATCAGCAAGGCCTAGAGGGGGGTCTTGTCAGCCGGGCAGCCCAGGACCTCCATAGGCTTCGGCACTGTGGAAAGTCACTTCAGTGCTGCTAACACCGTGGTTTGACTTGTCCCCTGGAGGCTCACACCATTGTCTCTCGAGACAGACGGATGCCAACATAGCCATGATAATTTGTAATATTCTGTGTTCAGAGCCAGCCTATCTCTTGCGTTTCAGATGGTTGGGTCAAGTAATAGGGACAGTTCCATAGTCTTCCTGCCTGAGTTTTCAGCTTCTCCAAGACATCTGGCTGGTGGCTGGCTGTTGGGCACCACATACCAGAATAGTTGAGTTCTACAGTCTTGATCTAGCAAGGTAGTTATTGGCTGCATTCAGGTTTAACAATAAACCAGGGGTAGGCAACATAGTGCCCTCCAGAAGTTATTGGGCTGCAAGTTCCATCATCATCCTTATGGGCTGATGGGAGTTGTAGTCTAACAACATAGAGAAGGCACCATTTTGGCTGCCCCTGTGCTAAACCATAATAATAAATAGCTTTATTCTGCCCTCTGAATTGTTTCCTCTGATAGCACCCCTAACTGCAATTTTAACAGGCGTCTATGGGGAAGCTGGTTCCAGGAGATGAGATCCTTGCCATCAACGGAGTCCCGATCCATGGGTTCTCTTACGAGGAAGTCTGCCAATACGTACGAGGTCTTCCCACATCCATCACACTGGACATCCAGAAAGCTGTTGCTGGTAAGAGGTTTGCTTCCCTTTTGGTACAGCGAGCTTTAGCTGGGGCAGGCGATCAGTAAATCTGTGCAGTTATATGCTGTATATATATTATCTAGGTAAGGATTGAAAGAGGGTTTTAAAAAAGAAGAATCAAAAACCAAAGCATCCCTTTACTGTTACACGGGGAGATACAGAGAAAACGCTTTGCTGTTTTTTCCTTACAGTCAAGCAAGCTGTGGATTTTATGAAATAAGCAACATGACATTAGCGACTGCCCAATAATAATGTTTTTTAAAGTAGATAATAGCTGTGGTGGGGTGGAAAGACCCATCAGGGAGAGGACAGCTCCAACCCTTTTACTCTTATCACAGTGTCCATCTAGATTGGGGGCCCCACCACAGCTGCTATTTGCATTGAGAGGAAATCACTGGTGGGAACTTTCCTTTGGATGCAAATAGAAGCTGTTCTGGAGTGTGACTGTGACAGAGGCAAAGGGTTGAAAGCTTCCCCCATGCTGCAATCTCAAACGGAGGGTGGCGGACAGCTGCTATTTACTTAAATAAATAAATAAAATTCATGTAATTGCTATTTGCAGGAACAATGTCATGTATGATTTGGCCCCCAAAAGCTTCCACACATGCGTGCCAACATAGAAAAATCTCTGCAGTGGTACTCGCTTGGGGGCAAAAGTGAGCTCCACTCCAGTTTTTCTAATGTGCAAGTTACACCTCGTTGTCAATAAATTGCCTTACAGTGGGTCTCCCAGTCTACAAGTGCTAAACCTTCCACTATTTTACAGCAACAAAATTTACACTGAGGCTGCAGTGCTGAGACTTACTTTCCTGAAAGTAAGGCCCACTGGACATAGTGGGACTTACTTCTAAGTAAACTTGCACTGGATTGCACCGTGAGAGTCAGATGCTGCTCCCTGGAGTAATGAATATACGCTAAGAACATAAGAGCCCTGGAGGATCAGACCAAAGATCTATCTAGTCCAGGAATCCTGTTTCCAGCAGTGGCCAATCAGAAGCCTCCAGGACGCCCACAGGGTTGGGGGTAGGGGCATGAGGACAATAACCCCTTCCGCTATTGCTCCCCAGTGATTTGCCATTCAGAGACTGACCTTGTAGAATGCCCACAATAGCCATTTCATGAAATGAAACTATTTTCTTTATTTGTTTAAATCCATTCGTTCGTTTGCTTGTGGGTTTGCATACTGCCCTTTAACATCAGCATCCAGGGTGCTTTACAAGTAAACAGATGAAATGTGACAGGGCAGAATAAAAATACAATCCAAAACTCAAGAGCAGTGCTTTAAACCCACACGTCGTAGCCAACTCAGTTTTACTCAGAGTAGACCCACTGAAATTAACTGATCCGAGTTAATCAGATACTTTACTTCAGTGGGACTGCCCTGGGTATGGTTAGTGTTCAATACAAGCAATATAATTTTTCTGGGTTTTTTAAAAAAGGCTGAAAAATCTAAAGTTCTTTGTATGGCACCAGAAGGATAATCTGTAATGCATTTTAGGCTTACAGTAGGTAACTTTTTAAAGATAATAATAAAAGCAACATTCAAATAAAATTAATTTGCAACTAAAGACTATGATAAATCAGAATTGCCTCAAGGGATGTGTGGAAGAGCCATCACAAATTAGAAACCACAGACAGAGTCTCCATAACAACATCATGCTTATCAGTGGCAAAATGCATTCACTGGTCATATGTATTTGCACATTCAGCTACATGTGAAATAAATGAAGAAAGTTTTTATTTACAAATGTAAAACAAATGCTTTTTTAAAAAAAAATGCTGCACAGGCTGTTTAGGCAGCGCTTCAACTGAAGTGGAACACAAGCTGATTGCTGTTCATAGTGACCATAGGGAATCCCTCGATATTCAGCCCTGAAATCCTATGCGCAGTCCCATAAGACGTTGCACCTGGTTCAGAGGCACTCCAGAGGTGCCTCTGAGTTCTAAGTTTCCTCACATCAGGCCAAGATTTCCGAACATTCCTTCCAAGATGGCAGCTGGGTTAGAGAGGAACAGATGCTGGCTCAATGTAACAAAAGCTTGCTGGCCTGCTTGACAAGGTCAAGCCTGCAATCCTATCCCTTCGGAATATGAAAATACTATTCATAGCGCCGTTCAGACTTCAACAGGATGCATGGTTAAAACAGAGCGGGGTTTTGTTGTGCTGGAGGGTTGAACTGCAAGTGTTAAGAGACTTAAGGCAGAAAATAAAAATTGGGAAACAAAGAAATAGAATTAGTGCAAGAAAAGAGCCCAGACTATCAACTGGATGACCCCGTTCTGATCTTAACTTGGCTTTAAGCATCCTCTTTCTCAAATGGCCTGCCTTATAGGAATGTTGTAAGGACTACTAAGAGATAGCAGATGTCTTGTGAAATATATTTTTAGCACTTTGTAACATATTATGTAAGTATTTACTGTTGGTTGGATTATATTATCACTATGTGGGAGCATGGTGATAATTGGTTGAAAGATTCCTATCCATCACTGGACTTTGGCTAGATCCTTAAAAATAAAAACCAGACACTTGTGTACAGTTTGCAATGTCGCCTACTTTATAAGGTGAATTTGGTTCTTTGCTTCCTTCTTTATGCAGCTACGAACCGATTTGCAAATCTCCTTGTATCTTCGGAGGCAGACGAAGCAGTTCAGAGAAATCCAAGCAATATTCTCATGATCGAAGAAGAGAGGAGCTTTGCAAACCACCAAGAACCTTTGCACGGGGGCAACCCCGATTACGTGGCAGAAGGGACAGCATTGCCGTCTGATGCAAAGACCAATGCAGCACCAGCAGATTCCTTCGAAAGTAGCTATGCTCAGGACAGCACTGTGGTACCATTGAGAGACACGGATGACTTCCTTGGCAAAACACCTTCCTCGGATGAACAAGATGCTAAGTGTTCATTCATCAGGGACAGGTGTGCCAGGGAAGATGCGGATGGGAGGGGAGAAGATTCCTGTTCTCATTCTGGAGCAGATATAATGAAGAATGACCTTCCAGGTAGGACTCTGAATGATGCCACTAACACACAAGAAATGTTGGGGTTTTCTGTCTTGGATTCCATTAACACGAGCAAGATTTTCACTGTGAACCAAACCCGTTTGAGTAACTATTCCAGGAATTTCAGCAGTTTAAACAAAGACACCCTGGCTGGGATGGAGAGCAAAGTGAACACAGTCCCAAAATCTATGTATGCTACTGCCGAAGATTCCAGTTCAGACACAGAATCTGTAGCGGAAACTCCCAGAGCTTCCCCCTCGCAGCCTGCTTGTGACAATCCCTTGGAGACCCATAAGGCAGTTGAGTCAGACGAGGAGCGAGTTGAACTTTGCTGTCTGAGTAGCGAGCAGCAAGAGTTTCCTCAGGAACAGCTGGTCCCACCTACCCCCAAAGTATTTCGTCATCCACCAGAATGCAGTCCTTCTAGTGGTGTTTTACAGACTGAAATCAAGGCAGAAATTGGTTCGCTGGAAGGATCCAGTGGGACAGCCTTATTAGAAAAGCCACATTCTCCAAGGCACTTCGGTGCAGAACAGGTGGCTCCCTCCACAGCCTTTCCTTCTTCTTCTCAGGTTTCTCCATCTGGGATTGATAGGTTAGATCACAGCGGTGCAGTTTGCTCTTTCCATGACGATGGCCCCTTAAGGAGAGGAGAGAGAATAAGCATGGGAAGCAAAGAAAGGCTTGCGGGGGCATGTGAGGCTACCAAACGAGATGCCCAAGACATGCATTTGTGCATGGCGAAAACCATAAATGGCTGGGACTGCAATCTGCTCGACAAAGACCAATCCAATATGAAGGAGCCATTGCATACAGAAAACGATTTAGCAGCAGATGATGGCAGTCATACGGCTGGTTGCAATTCTGCCCCAACGAAGAAAGGAACCAGTGACGTGAGCCACTTGAACAAACCAGACAGCCCTCCTGTGAACTGTACATCACAGAGAACAGTCAACAGTCCCAAATCTCCCCTTTTGACAAAATCGAAAGATCTGAGTAAGGCTGCTGCTGCTCACGAATTGCCAGGAAAGAGTGAAAAGGCAAATGCCTCAAAATGTCCAAATGTCAAAATCCAAAGTTCTGGCCAGTGCAAAGTGAGCACAGTAGTCCCACATAGTCCCTCCTCTTCCAAAAAACTGCATCACGAAACTAGAGGGATTCCCCAGAAGAGTATAGCAGAAACTCTTTCAAATAACCAACGGAACAAGCCAGGGCCAAAGTTAAAGGGTCTTATCATTAAAAGCAAGTCCAAGACTCAGTCGGATGCCCCGAGTGCTGCTCCTGCAAAAACCGGCAGCCCTGATCCGAAGAAAGCATCCCTTCCCTTCCAGTCGTCACCCAGGCTTCTCCCAAAGAAAGGCACATCGCTCCATAACTTGGCCACACATTTGGAACCACCCAGCAGGAGCCTTTCGATGGGCTCCAGGATTCTTCAACAGGATGAGGAAAATAAGCCATGTTCAGCCGTGCCTCCGGAATCGCCTCTACCTTTGTCAAACGGCGACAGGAGCAGCGTCAAAGCCAGGAAAGATAAACCCATGAGCAGTCTGGAACTTGGCGATTCTGGAACGGAAGAGAATCCTGCGGAGGAAAAAGATGCAGAGGTCACAGGTCAGGTGGTTCTAAATAATGACACGAGAGGTACATCGGATCAACACCACACAAGAGAAAACCCTTCCCAAATTAATACAGATTCTGAAACAACTCTCTTGAGTAACAGGACGGAAAACCGTGGACTGTTGAATCATGATGGGTGTGAAATCAAGCCGTCGGGATTGGATAACCCTGAGCCTTTTAAGAAAGAGTCTTCGAGCCTCCTTTGTTCCCCTACCCAGCAACCCCAACCAGGCCAGGAAATTCAGCGGACTTTCATTGAGGTGAGGCTGTCTTCTAGCTCCTTCCCACCACCCTCATTGGTTCCCGAGTTGCCTCTGGAGAAGGAGGAAGGACACGCTAGGTTTGCCAGCAAACCAGAAAGCAATGTTCAGAACATTAGGCAGAGCACCGCTGAGGAAGAAAACATGCACAATGCATTGAAGCCTGTGACAAGGACCTACTCAGTGCCTACCCAGCTATCGAATCATTTGAGGGAGGACAGCCATGTTATGGATTCGCCAACACATTGTGTCCAGGATATCCTGAGCAACGTTTCGGGCGAAAAGTACCCCCCTTCAGAGTTGGGCATGCTAAAAATTGTCCACCTCAGTCTGATGAACGGCACGAAAGATGGAATAGAGACGCCTCACAGCGCCCCCAAATCAAACAGTCAAGAATTGCCTTCGACCAATAGCAGCAGCAGCAGAATCGCGGACAAATTGAAAACCTGCAGGAGGAATTATTACTATTATGAGCTCAACTGGCCACACGATCCCGTTTCCTCTTTTTCCGTGAAACAGAGAATTAAATCGTTTGAGAACCTTGCCAATTTCGATAGGCCTCTGGTCAAAGCGATAGACATACACTCCACCTCGTTCGGCTCAAAGCTTCCTATTGGTAGAAGGCTGTCAGGCGGTACTTCTGCGGTTTCGGCTAGCAACATCAATGACCCTGTCCAGGCGCTGAGACGTAGTTTGAGTTCCTATTGTGAAAGCGAAACCCCGGCCCCCGCGCATATGACAAAATCATCAACCAGTGCGGCATTAATGCAACTGCCGCAGAATCCCTCTGAGAACAGCAAAGAAGATGCTTATTGCTTAGAAAAGGGCGAAAGGTGTGGTGCTTTGGCAGGTCCAAATTGTTTGCCGCCATCTACCCCCACCGTCCGAAGAAGCAGAGCTTCAGGTGGGCACATCAGGCACGCACCCTTGTCCCGCTCTAAGATCCGGGAACTGCGGGCTTTGAGCATGCCCGACCTCGACAAGCTGTGCAGCGAGGACTTTTCTGTGGAATCTGCACCTTCTCATTTCAAAACGGAACTGGAAGTTGCCCCTGCAGCGAGACCTCTTGGCCTTCCCATTGAAACCGAATCCAGCCTGAATGAATGCCCCGGGCTCTCCAGTCTTGTTTCAGCAAGCAGGCAGCATTCAAAGGACAGCAGTCCCTGGAACAGCAGCTGTGGCACTCCTGGGTCAGCCTCCGATGACGAAGTGCTACAACATGACGCCGACCCGAACAAGACGCACTCGGGGAAGAGCTGGTCAATCAGGTTAGTGGCCTTGTTTCCATTGCACTGGTTTTATGTTGCGAGTGGGTCAGGTCCCAGAGCCTGAAAGCCACACAGCGAAGCATTCCCAGAAGTCACAAGATGTAGGGTGCTTCCGGATTTTGGGGTGTGGGGTGGGGTGTGAATTTGCAAACAGGTTGATGGACATTGGCAACAAGCTTATAGGATTCTTTCTGGAAAGGGTAAGTCCAGATTAAAGGGGGGGGGCATGGACTGACATTTTTTGTGGATTTTACCCAAAAGGTGTATGCATGGGGAGCACTGATTCAGTAATAAACACCTATCTGGAAGCAACCCCATATTCTGGGCTACAGACTCTGCACAAAAGCATAAAAATCTTGCCTCCAGGTTATCTCATTCTGCGCCACAGAAAGCTGGATTCTGCAACAGTGAGCAACTTACGCACAGCAGAAAGCTTTGCATACTTCCTCTTGTTTTCCTAAATTTATTCTGAAACTGTTTTGCATAATCTAGACTGGTTTTGCTAAGCACAGTGAAAGACAAGGGGGGCGGCACAGGGCACTGATGCCCCTCCACATCAGTCCTACGAACCCTATTCAGCTTCTTAAACTTCACAAGGCATTGCCCACACGTTTCCAAACATGTATTTGAAGCTGTAAAAATGAGAAACTTGGATACTTAAATATATATATATATATATATATGCAAAGATTTGTTAGAAGCTGTCCTCTGCACCATATACCACATTCTGCTCCTTTTCAGCTCTCTTGCAGAATCACAGCGTACATCCTGCCCTGACTACATTCTGTTGCTTCTTGTTCTCCACTGCAGCCCCAGTGCTTCTTCTATTTCTCCCTCTCCCTTAGCTCACCACGTCTCCTTCCCTGCCACAACTCCATCTTGAGGAATTGCTGTAGCACAGTGGCAGAGCGCACGCTTTGCATGCAGCAAGTCCCGGGTTCGATTCCCGGCACCTCCAAGCAGGACCGGGAGAAGATTCCTCTCCGAACCTCTGGACAGCTGCTGCCAGTTGGTGCAGAAAATACTTAGCTAGGAGGAACAATATAGTTGGACTAGGTATTGCTCCTCCGAACCAGATTTTGCAGGACAGTGCAAATGTCTTAATTCCTGGCCGTTTCCTCCTTTGGGAATAGAAATTTCTCTTTCTGTTACACCATTAGGCAGTCTCATCCAGAGCACCCTTTTTTTCTTTTCTTTTTTTGCACTTGCATATTTTAGCTTGGATCAACTCCTTGTCTCCACTCTGGATCAGCAGAAATTGCAGTCGGTTCTTTCTTCAGTGACGACAAAATGCGACCTTCCTTCTTTACTCCGAGAGGCCAAAGCACAAGCTGAGGTAAGCCTACACAAGATCAAAATGGCCAATATTTTTAACTTACTCGTGGAAAAGGTTAGGTAAAGGTAAAGGGACCCCTGACCATTGGGTCCAGTCGTGACCGACTCTGGGGTTGTGACGCTCATCTCGCTTTATTGGCCGAGGGAGCCGGTGTACAGCTTCTGGGTCATGTGGCCAGCATGACTAAGCCGCTTCTGGCGAACCAGAGCAGCGCACGGAAACGCCATTTACCTTCCCGCCGGAGCGGTACCTATTTATCTACTTGCACTTTGACGTGCTTTCGAACTGCTAGGTTAGCAGGAGCAGGGAGCTCACCCCGCCACGGGGATTCAAACTGCCGACCTTCTGATAGGCAAGTCCTAGGCTCTGTGGTTTAACCCACAGCGTCACCCGTGTCCCATGTGGAAAAGGTTAGTATTGCTTAAAGGCAGGCTGAGATCTTTCATATATATATTTAAATATTGCATAGGAAGCAAAAGAGGTAATTTGTTGGTGTTTCAGCACCAGATAGATTCTTGAGGATTCAACAATATTTAAAAAGGCTCCCAAGATCCCAGTAGCCAATTTGGAGCAACGTTTCCACAAGAGGGGCCCTGCTGCTATTTCACAGGTGATCAGCAAGTTCCTTGTGGCTAGTCAGTGACTCTGGTCTCATGGTCAGTTTTGCCTGCCTCCTGTTCCCAGTAGCTGCTGCTTTGTTACCCTGACCACCATATTCCTTATGCTAATATTAGGGAAACAGTGGGAATTTGATTCAATTTGCATTTAAAGAGAAACTTACCTAATTTGCACTTTCTAATGAACTGAAACAGAGTAATCTTTCGAAAATTTGCTCCTCTCTGAATTTTGCAATGCAAACGAATGCCAAGTAAGGGGTACAAGAACACACGTACTAGTGCAAGATGTGCACACAAATGCATGTAGTGGTGAAAATAACATGCCACATGCTATTCTCATGTATTTAACATGCTAAACATCCACATGTTATTCTTGTGAATACATTCTAATAGTTTTTAATTCTGAATTTTCAACCATTTAATAACAGCAACGATGTACAAAAGGAAATGCAGGAATATGCAGCTGTCCCTTATGGGGATTGAACCTGCAACCTTGGTGTTATCAACACCACAATCTAACCAACTGAGCTATCTCTGTTTCATTACCCCTCCCATCCAGTTGGCAGGGATTTTGTGTGTGTGTGTGTGTGTGTGTGTGTGTGTGTGAGAGAGAGAGAGAGAGAGAGAGAGAGAGAGAGACAGAACATTTTGTGCCCCATTAACTTGTTTTTTGGGGTTCCCACTCCCCTTAAGTTCCCCTCGCTTAGGATCCCCCCACCCAGTCCTTCAAACCTTGATGTTGCCCTGAGTGTGCCGATGCCTCCTTCTTATGCACTGGGTGATAATCAGTTTTTTGCAACATTCATACGAGCCACGAAAGACTCAGATTGGAAACTGAAGAACTGATATTTCCCTCATTCTTACCGACCATCTTGTACCATTAATGACTCTGCGACTAGCTCAGAATTTCGCCGATTTAATATGTCTGCTATAAATTCCTTTGGTTTATTTGAAGGGCATCTTCTTTCTTCCCACTCTTAACATTTGAAATATTTAACAATCCCATATTTAAAAGGGCTGCTCTAGAAATCCATGTAGGGGATCCATCAGTGCTCGCATTATACGCACTGCTACACTTGGGCAAAGCTTTGAATCCTCCAGTAACTCTTCTTGGGCTGCAAGTTTTTGATCCTAAACCACCAAACATCTGGCTCACAAGGGCTTTTTAAAAAAATGAATTCACCCAGAGAGCGGAATCTCAGCGCGTAGCTACATTTTACATAGGAGTGTATGTAATAGAGCCTTGTTGTGGGACTCTTAACATCAGAAGAACAGTTAGGGGATTTTGAGTGAAGAAACAGGGACGTTGCAAGTGATGCGAACTTGGCTGAAAGCCAGTCCCTTGCTAACAGGGCTGGCTGAAGACATATTGCTGCCTGAGGCATCAAATGAGGCTACAACCACCATCACCACCACTGAACGTTGAGTTGCATGCTACCCAGGGCCAGCCACGTTATTTTGGCATCAGAGACAGAAAATCCCACAAGCACCTCTTCCTCTCCCTGGCAGTAAACATACAATAATAAGTGTAATACGTCTGGGTCCAATATGCAGAGTTAATAGTTAGCATGGAGGTTTTATTCAGGAGAAGCTACAACAGACACTAGTTGTGGTCGCAGTTGCAGCTCCACCCTCCCCCGTAAGGTGGGTTAAAACAGAACCAAGCAGACAACCATCTGGGGTCAAAATGGCCACAACTTTATTGATTGCAGATGTAGGTGGAATTTTGGCTCAGGCATTGGGTGTATATCTGTTCCAGCCTTCTGCTGGAGGGCTGAAACTTATTCAGGGTCGTGCCAAGGATTATGGCCTCCCCAAGATGTCAATCTACTGAGGTGGCCATCCTAAGGTTGCTGCTGGAAGCTCTATGGCCCAACTGCCCTACGCTTGGCTTCCGGACAGAGACTTCAACCGAGACCCTTTAATGGGGTACACTGAGTACACCGCTGGTTCTGGACACGGTGATGCACTGCTTCACCCCAAAGACTAGGGTTCCACCCAACGCCTTAACTGCCAAAGGTTGTGACGATTTGCTACGAGGAAAGGCAAAACCTCTAGACCGGCCAATGAAATTTCTTCCCAGCCATTGACAACCATAGAAAGGTTGCAAAACGCAAGGGATCAAATCCTGGCTAAACATAGAGGATGTAAGGAACAAGCAAAGTTAAAACACATTAGCATACACGACAGAGGTGACATCTTCTTAAGAGGATTGAGGGGACCCAAGTGCGATGTTACGCAATGCCATGGGGAGCCAGGGGGTAGAGGAGCAAAACTGCCTCGGCCCCTAGGAGTTGGTGTACCTGATACATGATAAATGATTGACCTGGAATCTAATAGACGATAAGGAAGGGAGAGAGGGTTTGTTCTTCTGCCAACTGCACTGAATGGGTCTAGTACATCTGGCTTTTATGAGAGCAGTCCAGGCCCAGTCAGCCAGCAAGGCACTGCCCACCAGGTGGGGCCTCTGATTGGCCAGTTTAATTTTTTTTTTTTGGCAGGCAAATTTGACCCACTGACTGGCCAGCCCAGGGAAATCCCCAAACAGTCAGATGACCAGCCAGGCATATGTAATATTGTTGCCTGGGGTAGTGGCTAAATGTGAGGGGTCGCAGCTTCCGCCCACCCATGAAAGGGGTAAGCGGTCATTTTCTGCTGGATCTCTCAGAGCTAACCAGGCTTCACCCCTTCATACCATTCTACAGGGATCATCTCCAAACTCTCACCCCCCAATGTCTTTTGTAAGGGAGTGTCTCCAAATTACCACACTTGCTACAATAATAAATAACTAACAGGTTTGCCACCATTTCAAGTCACCCCAAATCACCTGTCTGAGGGCGGCCACCTCACTTACCCCACTTGGTAAGATATTAAGTTACCACATCAGGAAAATAACTGGACTACTAGCAATTTTCCAGGCCTGGTAATTTGCAGAGGTAGAATTTCACAAGACCTTTGCATAAAGCTACATAGACGTCTGCTTGCTGGTGCCGGTAATACCTCAATAATGGTTGCGCAAACTCTGTTTTTTCAACTGAGTACACAAGCTTTTGAAAACAACCACAATTGTGGTCTGCCCATCCCAGCCCCAACTTCCATTTGCCTCCAAGTCTGTATCCCTTGTGTAGGCTTCAGGCCCCTGATCTGGGCTGTAGGTCCAGGTAAGGGGAATCCTGGGAGAAGGAGACCTCCCAGAACTCCTTTCTTCTATTCCGGTACCTGGTTAGAGCTTGTTAGTCCCATGAGTTGAGCTGAGCCAGGTGGGTTTGGCGAGTTTTGCAGAAATACGAAGACTGGGTTTTGTTCCCAGCCAAAAGTAATCAAATGCACTTTTAAGTGTTTTCACATGGAATCTGTAGAGAGATTATTTATTCATGCCGGTTTGTAAAATCCAAGAACTCAAATATTTATGAAACTGAAATGCTTCTTGGAACACGGTCTGTGTCTGCATACTTTCTCACATCTGCTCTTAAGTCCAAAGTGGCACAAAGGCTGGAAAACATTATGCAATCCGTAGCACGGGCGCTTAGTCCCCAGTAGGTTGATCGTCAACTTCTAAATTCATCTAAAGCTCTGTTGGCGCAATTAGGCAGATACCGCTTGCTGGGGGCCTACTGTCCTGCCACGTCCTGTAAACTCAAAACTGGGACCTCTCTGGAATCGGTGATTGGCTCCATTCTTGCTGTACCAACAGGCTTAAGCCAGTCCCAGGAGGAAGTGCATAACTTTCCAGGCAAAGATGTTGGAAATCTCTGAGCAGAATTTCCCTTGCCAGGAGGCCAGGTAATCAGAAGGAACCAGCCATCTCCTGCTTCCTCCTACGTGGCCAACCCTACCATTAGGCAGATTGAGATATCCGCCTCGGGCGGCAGATGCAAAGAGGTGATGGAGCACCTCTTTTCTTCTCATTCCCAGTCTCCTCAAGTGCTCGCGATGCTCTTTTCAGCTACCACTCAAAAGAGGCTTCCAAGGCTGGGAATTTTGTGGTCCTGTTTGGATTGCCACCAGTGAGGGATAAGTCCAGGAAATGGCTCTGTGGCCTGACGGTTCCTTGATCCTTGGCTATGGCAAAGCCACCATTGGATACAACCCAATAGCCATGGAACAATTAAAATGAAACACAACTATGAAATTGCAATGGTTTTTAAAAGTTAAGGCAGCAAATAAAATTGGCAGTAGAAAAATATCTTCATAATATTAAGGCTGGAAGCCATTGGAAGGGCCCGTTGCACATTTTACTTTATTGTTAAAACGTGGCTGGGCCATGGCATTAAATTTGGTTCCAGGGTTAACCCCTGAGAAGGCGTAGCTCAAACCGAATCCTGGTTTAGTTGACTTTTTGTGATTTCCTTGCAGCATAAATAAACTCAGAATGTCTTTCCCAGTCTTTCCAGAACTCCTTTAGTATTTTGAAATTATAGCTATTTTCAATTTTTTTAAAAACCCCCTTTACAGTCTAATTCAAAAAAGAAAAGAAAAATCACCCAGGAAGAACTTCTATAAACATGGGTCTTTTCTCATCACGTTTGCGAATATTTCTCCCGAGTTTTTAACTTTAGGATGTTTTTCTGTCTTTTTTGTCAGAGCAAAGAAGACGTTCTCTTTGTAGTCTTGAATAAAGAGGAAGGGTCTGGCCTGGGATTTAGTGTTGCTGGAGGAGTAGACCTGGAACAGAAATCAATCATTGTAAGTGGTGACTGCATCTTTTCTCATAAGTGGGTTGCAAAGCCAGCTGGAAATCAGATCAAGTGCTCATTTATCAGCCATAAAGCCCTGTTGCGAACGGCTGCTTGCATCATTTCTGAGTACCATCTGCTAATGCGATCAGAGAGGGAAATGGGCCCGGGTGCCAAATAAACCCTGATGCACACAAGGTTGCCAAAGAGGAACGCCAGGGGTAGCCTTAAACCACACATCTGGAGGATCAGGGCCCCTGGTATCGGCTCCCACTGATTTTTTTTTATGATTCCAGCAGAATCATAAAATTGTAAGAGTTGGGGAAGGGATCCCAGGGGTCATCTAGTCCAACCCCCCCTGCAATTCAGGAATCTCAACATAGAATCATAGAGCTGGAAGGAACCAAATGATTCCCTGTTTGGGGGCACACTGATGCACCATGAGAAAACGCCTTCTAGCATGCCACGAGAAATAAATCCATTAAATAGCCTCCGTGTTCCACAGCGATGGGTAGGATTATCTCTGTTATGGCTTGCTTGTGATCTTCCCAGAGACATCTTGCCTGCCACTGTTGGAGACACAATGCTAGACTAGATTTACTTTTAGTCAGATTCATCACCGCCGGCAATTTTTAAAAAACATCATGTTTCAGATGTGTCAGCATATACTTGTACAGTCGTACCTCAAGTTAAGAACTTAATTCGTTCTGGAGGTCTGTTCTTAACCTGAAACTGTTCTTAACCTGAAGCACCACTTTAGCTAATGGGGCCTCCTGCTGCTGCTGCACTGCCACTGCATGATTTCTGTTCTCATCCTGAAGCAAAGTTCTTAACCTGAGGTACTATTTCTGGGTTAGCGGAGTCTGTAACCTGAAGCGTATGTAACCCGAGGTACCACTGTGCTAGGAATTATATGCAGTAACCTGGACTGCCAGCCTTGGCTAAGTGGATTATTAGCTGCATATTTAGCTATTAATTTGGGGTATTTTAAACAGTGAGGACTGAGAATTAATTGTATATTTGTTTAGCAAGTTTGAGCTCAATGTAGGAGGTGAAAAAGAACATGCTAAGGTTGGCTTTTCTTACTAAAGAGTATTAGATTCAGTTTATTAAATTCACACTTGCTCCCAATAGCTCCAAAAGGCACCTCTGCTGAAGCCCTGTCCATATTTTTTTGTGTTCAAGTCATTCTATCAAACCAATCAGTTGCTGTGTTAAACAACTTACTGTTCTTTTACATGGCTGGCGACCTTCACCGCAATGTTACCTTCTTGAAGGTCCACCGGGTTTTCTCGAAGGGGGTGGCATCTCAGGAAGGAATCATCCGCCGAGGGGACCACATTCTTTCCATCAACGGCATCTGTCTCGCGGGTTCTGTGCACGGGGATGTGCTCAACGCTCTTCACCAGGCCAGGCTCCACAAATACGCTGTCGTCGTCATCAAGAAGGAGAGAGGCGGAGAAAAGCTGTCTCCTGCCGGGTCTGAAACGTCAACGCCTGGCAGGAAATCCTTAGTAACTGCAACAGTGGGAAGAGCAACAGGTAGGCTGTTGGTTCAATGCAGAGTTGGCGCCAGCATGGTCAGCAAAGTGTCCATTGCAGGAGTCCAGTCACCTGGACCTGGTGTTTCTCTTCACCAATGCCAACTGCTGGCCTCTTCGCTTACCTCAGGCATAGGCAAACTCGGCCCTCCAGATGTTTTGAGACTACAATTCCCACCATCCCTGACCACTGGTCCTGTTAGCTAGGGATGATGGGAGTTGTAGTCCCAAAACATCTGGAGGGCTGAGGTTACCTATGCCTGGGATCATCCATGCTTCCTTCTATAATAATAATTATAATAATGTTAATATTTGTAACCTACCAGTCTGACTGGGTTGCCCCAACCACTCTGGGCAGCCTCAGGCATATACAAAAATATAATGTAGCGTTATTATTTTTTAAGCCTTCCCTATACAAGGCTGCCCTCAGATGTCTACTAAATGTTCTGTGGTCACTTATCTCCATGGCTTGGGGGGGTCAGATAGCTCCATACCCCCCAACATTTCTTTGATGAAAATAGGGACAACCTAAGGAAAAGCGGGACATTCTGGGATAAAATCCGAAACCAGGATGACTTCTGTAAATCCAGACTGTCTCTGGAAAACGGTGGCACTTGGAGGGTCTGTCATTGGCTGTCAGCCTGACAAGCAAGCAGCTCGTGGTAATAAAAAATACTCCAGGTTTTCGGGGGACGAAGAGCCATGGTGGGCGATGAGGGGCGTCTACACAAGGGCCCTCCAAAACCTGGAGCCAGCTGCACAGTAACTGGATGAATTCACCCCAAAGAAGAACCAATGGGTTTGGGGGTGGGCATTTATGAACTTGGATTGAGCAAGTGAAAAACTTGAGTTTTAATTTGGACTCTTTGGAACCCAAACCGCATTTTTAGATGTTCTCACAGTCGGGTCGATAGGTGCTTAGGAGTTCCAGGCCACGTCAAACCCATGTGGAGCTGAACTGGTCGGTTTCCACTTAGACCAACTGGAAATCAGATCAGGTCTCTCAGATGCCGGTTTGCAAGTAATGTAGTGAATATGAGCATTTTGGAGCCTCGCTCCCAGAGACAAAAGTATTTGGATTTACACACATTCTTGCAATCCAAGATCAAACCATTCCAGCAAAATAGCTGGAGCTCCATGCCAATTGCCAGAAAGAATCCCAACGTTGCGTCCAACAGTTTCGCAATTCCAAGGAATGGAAATAACACAGGGTATGAGAGACTGTGAATGATCTTTTATGCCTCCCATGGGGCTGGGAAATAAGGAGACTTATTTCTTAAAGACTACCTCATGCATTCCCTTTTGGCCTGACCTCCCTGTCCTGGTGGCAACCCAAAACTTGGACATTAGAACAAAGCAGAGTTAATGTTCTTTACATGTTTCCCTCCACCCCAAAGGTACAAATGGAGAGCTGGGCGAAGCCATTTGTGTTGAACTTCTGAAGACTTCTGCTGGCTTGGGATTCAGCCTGGATGGGGGGAAAGCTTCAATCTCAGGAGACAGACCTTTGCTCATCAAGAGGATTTTTAAAGGTACTTGGAAAACCGCTTTCCAAAGTTTCTGTTTTCTTTTCAGTAGGCATAGTCTTGCCTCGCTTTTCAGAGGGGAGGAACAATACCTTCCGCAATCAGCTGCGTACGGTTGCTCTGAGGCTCCGCTTTTGTTTCCAGACAGACAGCTAAACTGACACGTGCAGCAATCCCATACAAACTTACTTGGGAGTAAATCCCACTGAAGTCAAATGTAGAGTAGGCATGCATATGATTTCTTCATCAATCAGATAATAATAATAATAATAATAATAATAATAATAATAATAATAATAATAATAATTTTATTTATACCCCGCCCTTCCCGGTTCAGAAAACTGGGCTCAGGGCGACTAACAACAAATTTAAAACACTTAATTGTGATAAAACAAAAAACATCATAAAATACAGTATAAAAGCGCAAATAACAATAAATTCAAAAATCAAAAATCAATTTAGGGGGGAAATCCTTCCAATAAACATTAGATGATCACCAGGGCTAGCTGGCTAAATTAGTCCTATTTGGGCCAGTGAGAAGGCCAGGGGAGAATTAGCTGTGGGATCCCAGAGCGGGTAAAAGGGGAGGGGGAGGGAAGGTTAATAAAAGATCAGGCTAAATTCAGATTGAAAGCCAGGTGGAATAGCTCTGTCTTACAGGCCCTGTGGAAGGAAGTTAAATCCTGCAGAGCCCTGGTCTCATGGGACAGAGCATTCCACCAGGTCGGAGCCATCACTGAGAAGGCCCTGGCCCTGGTGGAGGATAATCTGACTTCCTTAGGGCCCGGGACCTCTAAACTATGATTATTCATGGACCTTAAGGTTCTCTGCGGGGCATACCAGGAGAGGCGGTCCCGTAAATACGAGGGCCCTAAGCCACAAAACAGTGGAACAGACTCCCTCGGGATGTTGTGGGCTCTCCTCCCTTGGAGGTTTTTGAGCAGAGGCTGGATGGCCATCTGTCATGGATGCTTTGGTTGAGATTCCTGCGTTGCAGGGCATTGGATTACTTTGCCCTCAGGGTCCCTTCCAACTCTACAATTCTATGATTCTGTGAAATTAAGTGATATAACATAATCCATGGAAATCAGCAGCTGAGTCAGAGAAAGGAGATGTAAACAAACGAGGTGTGGAATTACCTGTACTACCTGCAAAAAACAAACAGTGGGCAGTTGTACCCTCAACCAGCGCTTGGCAGCAATCCTCACCACGCTAGTAAAAATATAAATGAAAAATATAAATGAAAGCACCGCCGCCTGCTGCAGCTGCCAGTAAACTTGCCTGAGAGTGGTAGACACTGGGGTGGCATGGGGGCCAAGATAACTGGTCTCTTTAAACCTGTTTCTGGAATTTCTTCCCTGGAGAAGCGGGTGATGGCTGGCAGGGGGGAGGAGTGAGGTGGGAGCAAGCCATTTCAGGTTTGACTCACCTCAAAGCAGAGCTGCACCAAACTCAAAGCAGGTTGATACATTCAAGCAGGGACAGGCTGGAATTTTTGGTCCTCCTTTCCTTTCAGTTACTCGCTGGGTACTTTCAGTTACTCCTGGCTGGGCTTCTTTGCTGCCCTTGGAACATTTTTCATTCAACTTGAAAGTTGTCTCCCTTTTCCCTGCCTGGCCTTAGGCAAGTCCCTGTCTTTAAGACGCAGTTCCTGCTTTGGAAACTGGGGATAAAAGAGGCTAGCCTTGGACGTTTCCTGTGGATGTGGACTGCAGCACACTTTGCAACTTTAGAATAAGGTTACCTGATTTTTTTTCAATAAATCTGGGGACACTTTTCAACTTCAATGGATTTTGTATGGGGTGTTGTTGTTGTTGTTAAGTCGTTTAGTTGTGTCCAACTCTTCATGACCCCATGGACCAGAGCACGTCAGGGACTTCTGTCTTCCACTGCCTCCCGCAGTTTGGTCAAACTCATGTTAGTAGCTTCGAGAACACTATCCAACCATCTCGTCCTCTGTCGTCCCCTTCTATCTTTCCCAACATCAGGGTCTTTTCCAGGGAGTCTTCTCTTCCCATGAGGTGGCCAAAGTATTGGAGCCTCAGCTTCAGGATCTGTCCTTCCAGTGAGCACTCAGGGCTGATTTCCTTAAGAATGGATAGGTTTGATCTTCTTGCAGTCCATGGGACTCTCAAGAGACTCCTCCAGCACCATAATTCAAAAGCATCAATTCTTTGGCCATCAGCCTTCTTTATGGTCCAGCTCTCACTTCCATACATCACTACTGGGAAAACCATAGCTTTAACTATACGGACTTTTGTTGGCAAGGTGATGTCTCTGCTTTTTAAGATGCTGTCTAGGTTTGTCATTGCTTTTCTCCCAAGAAGCAGGCATGTAAATCCAGGGACTGTCCCTGGGAAACGGGGACGTCCTGAAGTCCACTATAGTCTCAGGAACCACAGTGAACTTCTGCTATTGGGCAAATTGCAACGGAATTTTACTGCAGAGCTGAGTCTTGGAAATCAAAACTGAATTGTGTTTGAATGTGAGGTTCTTCTGCACTGCGGCTCTTTGGTCCTGACTTTTATTTCTTTCCCCAACAGGTGGCGCTGCAGAACAAGCAGGAAAACTGGAAGCCGGCGATGAAATCCTGGCCATTGGTGGGAAATCCTTACTTGGACTCATGCATTACGATGCTTGGAACATCATTAAATCTGTCCCGGAGGGACCTGTCCAATTGCTTATCAGAAAGCATCAGCCTCCAGTATGATGGGCATTGAAACTTGTTAACCTAAACTTACCTTTGTGGCACATCCTTCCAGGTTGTGTGTGATGGAACCATTACAAACACATTGCAAGTGCTGAGCCTTGTTGATTCAGTGGCGTTGTTCTGTGTCAGACTGCTAAAATCAGCCAAGGAACATCAAGATACGTGAGCCAAGAACGTATCCCAGCGAATGCACCAGTGTTTTATAAATGGCATCATTTCCTCCACCACCACTAACCCCAGTATTATTATTATTATTATTGGCTGCATGGACTTCTGTTGATCTGAATCTCCTTCCTGTCTTCCTCAAGACCAGCTCATCAGTCACCAGTTTGGAGCTGCACCGAAGCAAAGCTGTTGAAAACAGTCTTGGAATCTGTTTTCAATGCAAGCTCCGATCTGCCTGGGATTACATGAAGTGAAAAAGACTGCCACGGAGCACGTGCAGAGTGCAGCTGCCGCATTGCCTGGACAACCCCCGACCAAGCTCACATGTCTGGGTGGACTATGGGTGGAAGTCAGGTTGCTTGACTGCAAAACAAACCTATCATTTTATCAATTAATTGCTGCACTTTTGGATTCACTTCATAGATGGTGCAATAAACGGTACTTTGCATAGGTTGCATGGGAAAGCTTGGCAGAATACAATTTGCAATATGATTTGTATCTGGTTTCTTCCTGCTACGGTTAAAGGATTCGAATGTCCCCTTTGGGTCCACCCAACTATTACTTGGAAAAATGGTTCTCAACGCTCTAGGGAGACGGCCTGTGGCTCTCTGAGGAAATACCAGGATGTGGTCTCAAGGCACATGAAGCTACTGTCATGCTGCAGCTAAGCAGGTCTGGGGTCTGGGGACTGCTTGGGTGCGTGACCAGCTGGCAACAGCATCATTTTGGGTTCCATGTCTAAAGAAAGACATGGCGTTCGTGTGTAAGGAAATAAGTGATACACGTAGTTTAGCTTCCAGATTCAGTTGCTGGCATTTGCCAGTTGCAAGGATTTTGGGTGCCACAGTCTCTGGACAACTGTGCCTGGGACCCTGGGGAGTTTCTGCCAGTCTGAGAAAGCAGTGCTGGGGCTATATGGACCAACAATCTGATTTTGGTATGAGGAAGTTCCATATGTTCATATAGGAGCCACAAGCCATGAAGGCATTTCAAGCTTAAGTGACAATCTCTGCCTCACTTTCCTTGCTAAGCTGCTGGAGTTTCACTCAGTGCTCAAAGAACAACAGACAACACAACTTTTATAACTGGTAAACTATTTATTGGGAAAGCGTACAGTACTTTAGCAAGTTTGGGTAATGTTTTAAAAAGTCAAGATGGTGAATTGTGTGTCTGTCCTGGGTATTTTTACACTTAGCAAGCTAGGGGGTGGTATTCAACTAAGTTTTCCTCAAGAGTAGGCCCGCTGAAATGACTGGGCTCAATTTAGCTATGTTTATGTTAGTGGGCGTACTCTGACTAAAACTTAGTCAAATAGCACCCTAACAGACGAAACCTGCCCTGTTTTTTGTGGCAACAGGGATTTTGTAGCTGTACCACGTTGTTTTGATTTCAGCTGACTTGTGGGTCAAGCATTTGTCTATTAAAAATGGGAGAATGTTTGAGACAATCTCCCTGTTCTTTTAAGTGGTGTTTCTTTGAGTGTTCCTCCTCAAAATTGCTTGAAGCAAGCATATAATTTTTTTTAAAAAAAGATGCATTTATAGAGTTTTCAAAAACAACAGCATAAAGACAAACAATGAAAAAAGCAAAGAACAATTGGGTTTAAAACCAGAACTACAAGTGTGGTGTGGTTTTTTTCCCACCATAGAAGTGAGAATTCTTGGGTGGGGGGTGGTGGTTCTGAATACTTATATGAATGCTTTCAGCTCTTAGGATTAAGCCACTATAACTCCATTCACACTGGAGAAAGCCACAGAAAGCAATATGTCTAGGGAGAAAATGTTCCAGACAATTGGTGGTTTTCTAGAAGAACACACCATAAATTGTATTCTTTCAGTATTCAGAGCTTATGATCCTAGTTTTCAAACCTATTGGCCTCTAATTAGATAGCTAGAAAGTAGATGGTCTGGTTTTTGGAAGAATTGGAACTCCCGCCATGGTAAATTTTCTCCTTATCAAGGATGGGAAAACTCAGCCCTGTATGTGGCCCTCAGAGCCTCTCTCTGTCTGGCCCTTGGGAATCTCCTCAGGCCACAACCCATCCCCAGCTACACTCCCCTACTGGCCCTAACTGGAATGTTTTTGCCTGGCTGAAAAGAATTGCATTAACAAGTACTTTCTGGGGTGAAGTCACTGGAAGGATAGGCCCCCAGAGTTTGGATAACTGGAAGGAAACAAAAGACAAGAAAGCATTTGCATTGTGGGTGTAAATTCACCTGTAAATTCTGAGTGACCGTATTTTCTGCTGCTTCCGTTCTGAAGCGTTGGTTTTTAGTTAGGGCCAGTAGGGGAGTGTAGCTGGTTTTAAGTGGTTTTCTATACATCTATAAGCACAATTGCTGCATTTGTTGATACAGATACTGTACTGTGAAGGCACTTAAATCTCATTTCCCCAGTCGAGCCAGTAAGATCCACACGTGGAGGCAGACTTCTACATATATAGGAAATGTGGCTGTATCTGTCACTGCATCACAATGCTCGCCAGGGTTCGTTGAACTGGATATGGGCACCCCTATTCGTGTCCACCAGTTGTTGGGGTTCCTTCTCCACCACCCATGAATTTTTATGACAGATGTGTAGTTTGAAATTCTCTAAAAAAACAAACACTCCTCAGAGCATCACATGCACTGATGCTGAATATTTAATCCATACTCAAAGCACATGTCATGCTGACAGATAATTTTGATCAAAGATGGGAGATTGAGATAGTCTTTAATGTATGGGTAGGCAAACTAAGGCCTGGGGGCAGGATCCGGCCCAATCACCTTCTAAACCCGGCTCGCGGACAGTCCAGGAATCAGCGTGTTTTTACATGAGTAGAATATGTCATTTTATTTAAAATGCATCTCTGGGCATAGGAATTTGTTCTTTTTCTTTTAATATTGTCTGGCCCCCCACAAGGTCTGAGGGACAGTGGACTGGCCCTCTGCTGAAAATGTTTGCTGACCCCTGCTTTAATGTATAGATAGCAGGTGCGGTTGAAAAATACACAGGTGTCAACATAATTTCCTTGAGAAATTAGTTTGGGGAAGCCTTTGCCCTGAAAGACGGCATATAAATCATACTGGAGATCAAATTTATTAAATAATAGTTTGCTCTTTAAATTGCTGTGTTAGCGTCAGGGATTGCCTTAAATTGCTGTGTCAATGTCAGGGGATATAGAGTCAAAATTCCAGAAGGAGACAATGCTTCATTCTTTCTTTTAAAAAGACAAACATCTTCAGTATTTGTGATGGGAGAGAGAGAGTCTGTCTCAGGCCATTCCAGCCTTACTCTGTGTGGTTTTATTTTATGTATTTATCTGAATACATACATTTGCCAGAATGGCATCAGGCAGGCGATGCATTCGAGTCTTGCATGTTTTCTCCGTTATGACTCTTGAGGCGGAAAATAGACTTTGAGTAGAGCTTAATTTCATTCCCCTTGAAGCAAAATGAAACCAAGCAAGCCTCAGGGAGAGCTCTGTGCAAGTTGTAAATCTTACACACTGCTTGGTGAACATTGGTACCATCCCTATATGTATAGAAAGCATACCAGGGATCTGGTCCCTTATTATGGTCTGGCGTACATATGTGATGACTAGCAAAGGGGCAGCAAGTTGCATTAGCAAGGATGTTGTAGAAATATTGCAGATCTTCTTATTGCCTCTCTTCAGTCTCCTATGCCCTTCTGTCATCTTCCTGTCGCTCCCAGGCCCCATTGAGTAACCCCAATCTCTTGACACCACCTCCTGCTCCAATCAGGTGCCTACCTTCCATTTCCTTGACAATGTCAGCATGTGAAGCAGAGGAGTTGCCAAAGAGATGGAACCTAGGAGATCTGGAGATACAGATCTTTACACTATTGATATTTTCCAAACAGCTAAACCATTGCAATGGGCTTCTTCTCAGAATTGTCACTTTCCCCCACCTCAGTCCTTAAGGTTTATTCAAACACCTCCTCCATAATCGATATGCATTTAAATTAGGAAGGTGTTACATATGAGGTTTCACCAACAGGAATTTGATGTTCATCCAGAAATTGAGGCATAATATCTTATAATTTTGGAAACGTTTCTTTGGGAGTATGAGCGATTTCAAGAGCGTTACTCAGAAAATAGTCAAACTGTTTACATACCATCTTGCATTTCCTGTCTGTTGTTATATAAAAGCCTACACTAAACAAGAGGATTACGTAATAAAATGCTGACTGAGATTTAGAAGTTATGATTAATTAAATTTCTATGCTGATCCGTTTAACTTGTTCTAGATATAAATGACTTGTTACTGTTGAGCTTTTAACTCGATGTCATAATACTTTTTGATGGGTTGTAAAAATCTCTGGATGGTGTTTTTTTTCCCCAATTCAAGCAAGCTGAAATGAGTATTTCATTATTTCTCAGAAGCCGTGTGGAATACACATTCTTCATGCCATAGGAAACCTGCCTTCTGATGAACCAGTTTCGCAAGGGAAGAATTAATCAGATGCTACAAATCTTCATCTTTTACAAAGATAACAAAATTGATTTGTACAGTACATGAAAATAAAGGTGAAAGATGTAAGAAACCAAAATCACAGCCCTGGTCACACAAAGCAACAAATGTGATGGCAAACCTGTTTCTGGATTCTACCGCTTTAGACTGCAGCTGGGAAGGTCGTATGACTGATCGCTCTTCCATACAAAAATATTCCCTGCAGGTAGAAATGTAGATGTCAAGCAAGAAGTGTGCTAGCCTAGTCATCTCTCTGACATCTTATTTTTCTACTTACAGAGGTTTTTGAGGCATTTGGCAGTGTGATTCCCCACCCACCCACAGTCTGAAATAGTCCCATCTAGACACAGGTTTATCACCTCCTCTGTTTTCTGGTGGGAAAGAGACCACAATTTTTATCTACATTTGTGTGGGGTGTTTGTGTGTGGTTTTTTTTAAAGTGTAACACACGATTGTATGATATTGTATATTGGCACCATTATTTATATAAATATATCATTCATGTTGCGAACATTTTTAAAATGCCTTGTTGTAATAAGAGAAGTGCAATAATAGGAAATAGAGTACATTTTCCAGAACTTGCTTTGCTCCCTTTATGTAAATCGGCATCTCAGCAAATCCTTCTCTTCCCCCTCACCCCATTTTTTTAGTGGTTTTTTGAAAATAAACATGACGCTTACTATTTCTGTAGGTATTTTTTCTTTATATGTGTTGAAATACGATTTAAAATGTGCTGTAAGTTTGTAATATGTTGTTTGCCTCATAGGCTGGAGAGATTGCGGGGTCACACCAAAGTACCTCTGTGCGCCCAATCTTATTCTGATAAGTGGCAAGGAAATTTATTGTCTGAATTATCCTGTAGACATATGCTCATTCGTGTA